>NC_092423.1:45123230-45725373 GCF_036169615.1 Heliangelus exortis
CCAACAACGCAGTTTATTTTAGCAACCTTTATTGAATCACACTTAACTACAATCAATGCACCCTTTAAGACAGCTTAATTAGTGGGGATTTTGATCTTTACTTTGAGAGTACCATCCAGCAATCAAGTGCCTGAGACGTGCAGCAGTGCCATATGTTTAGCAAGGGCTCCATTTACGCCCTGTTGAGGCCCTGATCCTATGGAGTGATGGTGATGGTCTTCTCTGCAGAGATTCCTTTGAGCTGGAGTGAGGTTAGCTTGGCTACTATTTTCTTCTCTCCTAGTCTTGTTGGAGTGCATATTATTTGAGACTTAATGATCCTACCGGGCTCTATATCCCTAAGGAGAAAGAAAAAACAGATAGCCCCAGCATGAGTTATGGTTCTTATTAGCTGCTTTCAAATCAGTTTCCTTGAAGAAATAGCTGCTGTATGTGTTTAGGGTGGGTGTTGCCCTTCTCCCAGTATGACCAGTATGCAGCAAGCAGGGCTTGGCATGGTACTACTGGCTGGTAGTCCCAGTAGTGTTGTTGACCTTCTCCAGAATTTGCTTTACAAATGAAACACTAAATTTGTCTCTGAAGGAAGCAGTTACATTCACACTGTCCAGGCAGCACCTGGCATCCCAGCAGGAGTGTGGGGAAAGCCCCTGTTGTACCTCAATGCCCTGAGCATGCCAAACTCTGCATGGGTATTTCTGCTGCATGGACAGCACCCAAATGTGGCATGGTTTTGGACATAGCTTGCAAAGGCTCCTGTTACTCCAAATCTACTGACCACTTCTTCAAGGGAAATTTAAAATAAACAAACAAAAAAGAAGCAGAGCAGATGTGTATTTCATACTGAGCTCATCTCCTTACCCCTCATCAAATGTTGACATCTTAAATAAGCCCAAGCCTTCCACCATCAGCTTGCAGTTAACCAGGGGCACGTTCATCCTGTTCTTGAAGATGAAGGCACAGGTAAACTCCTGGTTCAGTCTGGCTGTTTCTGGCATCTGGCAGAGGAGTGAGAAGAGAAATCCAGATCAGAGAGGAAACATAGATGTTGGAACTACTGCCAGTTTGCTCCTTACCACCAATGTGTTGGGGAGCAACCCCCTCATAGACTTTCCACCCTCCCATGGCACTGTGTGCTCTGTCCCGCTGGCTGTTTCCCCAGCTTTTCTCTGTTTTCTCAACACATTTTTCTTCAAAAGGCAGAGCTGTAAGACATGAGTCCCCATACAAACTGTCCTCCATCCTTCCAGTAGCTGAAGGGGGCCTACAAGAAAGCTTTTTGCAGGAATGTGTAATGACAGGACAAGGGGCAATGGCTTTAAACTGGAAGAGGGGAGATTTAGTTTAGTTACTAGGAAGAAATTCTTTAGTGTGAGGGTGGTGAGTCACTGGAACATGTTGCCCAGGGGGGCTATGGATGCCCTTTCCCTGGAGGTGTTCAAAGCCAGGTTGGATGGGGCTTTGGGCAATCTGATCTAGTGGGAGGTGCCCCTGCTGATGCAGGGCAGCTGGAACTGGATGATCTTTCAGGAGTCTTGAAACCTAAACCATTCTTTGAGCCTCTTCCCTCCAGTAGCCCCTCCCTGTCTTTTTAGATGGGGCAATAAAGTCTGAATTTCATGATTGCTTTCAACCTTCAAATAAAGGTAGAATAGCCAAATAAAATGTTGAGGATGGAGTATCCCAGGAGGCAGCTGTTTGGGAGATCTGCCCTGGAATGCTATCACCACCATGGTGTTCCAGTGAGCAAGGCTTTAACCCTTGTCCCTGAGAAGCTGGGATGGCAGCTGCCTCACCTGGATGACGATGGGGGGGTAGTCGAAGCGCATCGTTGTCTCCTTGGTGAGTTTATCATCTGTCCCCTCAACCTCAGCAATGGCAGTCATGTGGATGAGCACTTCATCTTCCACCATGCCCAGTGTATTCATGTACATGTCAGCTGGAATTCTCAGAGGGATCTGTATCTCTGCAGGAGAGAAAACACATATCTGTGTTTCATCACATACCCATGGACAGGATGGCAGATTTGGGTCTTCTGGCTGGTGCCTCAGGGTGCAGGATGAGGAATATCTCCTGTGGCCATCCTGCTTTGGGCCAGCCCTGGGGACCTTGCAGGGGGAAGCCCCAGCTCAGTCAGTGATACCTGACACACACAGCCTGCAGGAAGGGCAGCTGAGCCCACACCATCTCCCTGCCATGCTAAGTGCCAGCTCGGGCTCACATCCAGCATCTCAGCAGCCCTTGTCCCTGTCTGCCCCAGCACTCAGGAGAAGGCAGAGGAGTGTGAGGTTGGGTACATTCAAGCCTGTGTCCTCTGGGGCTTCTCTGAGGCACTACATGCTATAAAATTAGCTGCTTTCCTTTCACTTCAGATTTTATCATTAATTGCCTGGACAAACTTCCAGTGGCTTGGAAAGCCCTAGAGTCAGCAAGGCTGGAGCTGGAATGTTGCTTTAGCCTCAAGGCTTCCTGACTTCTGGGAATAAAAAAGAAATAATGCCTGCTCTCATTTCTAAATGTATGTAGCTACCCTCATGTCCTACCCTGCTGCATTTTGACAGCCACAGTATGAGTGAAAACACTCATCCATCACTAGCAGCAAAGTTGTTTTTTTTTTTGTGAGAGTGACTCACACTTGGAATGAACAAGAGTTGTTAATTATTCATCACTCGTTAGTCTCTTGTTTAGCAAATTTCAGTCACATTGCCAGGATCAGAACTGCGACCCAGTTTGCTTAAAGATATGAAATGATCAACAAACAGCTCCTGGGAACAGCCAGGCAGGCAATTGTGAGGTTGAAATTTGTTTGGGTGAAGAATTGAGAAAATAACACTCACCAGCATCACTACCAGCTGGTCAACATTAGAGTGGCAAGAATAAGAGCAAAAAAAGGCTGAAATTTCCAGTCATCTAAACCCTGTGAGGGATCTGGCCCATATGGACACACCCAAAGACTATGGTGGCATCTTTGATGCTTGAGGCTGGGAGGGAGATGCTCCAGCACCCCTTGCTCACACAGCGAAGACACCTGTCTGCCCACACTGAAGTATTGCTGAACATCTCATTACAAACCAGCTCAAGGGAGACCCCAGACTGCCACAGAGAATAGCACATAGCAAGCTTTCTGTGCCTACCAGATTTGCCTTCAAGGATGACAGTGTCCTTGACATAGCCAAGGTTGGCCTCAACTTTTCCAGTATAGGATTGCAGCTGGCAGGAGCCAGTAAGATTGATGGTCCAGCTTCCAGGAGCAGAGGTCTTCACTGTGATGGCCAGTTCAAGGGGACTGCCAGGATACAAAGCTTCTGTATTGGATATCTCAAGCTGAAGCCCAGTCTTGGAGACTGTCTCACGAAGAACCTCAGGCCTGGAAGACGTTTCACTCGCAGCTGCTGAAGCAAAACGTCCCCGAGGTGCCATTCCTGAAGGTCGTATGAAGGAGCAAGCTTTCTCCATGGCCTTCCTTTCATCCTCAGAGCCTGGGTGAAGAAAAAGGGTGAGTGATAGCTGTATCTCAGCCTCCTCATCCAGAGACACCTTCCCTTTATTTATGCTTCTGCTGCTGTGGAGAGGAGATGTGCAGGCACTGATTGCCTCCAGCCTCAGCTCAGGAGACCCTCTTGGTTCATGCTACTACTGGATCTAACTGTAGCATTTTGGACAGGAAGAATTTCCTGAATGAGACAGTTCTAGAGGATGGATGCTCTTAAATTTTTGAGCCTAAGATTTTCCTGATCCTCACTGGAAAGGGTTTAACAGTCTAGTTGCAACATGGCTGGACCTGAGGCAGGGAAAACTATGGGAAGGTAATGTGGGTTTTTTAGTTTCCTATATGGTCTGGAGAATGGAAAGACAAAAAGAAGGATGAAGAAATGAAGCAATGGTGAGTCAGAGCACTAGGTTGGTCACTCAGCTCATTCCTTTCAATGCCCACAAACTTGCTCACACTGTCCCTAAAGAGCAGCCTACAGGTGTCACTGCAGGCATCAAGATGCTCAGTAGCAGCCCTGCCTCTCCTAGGTCCCCAGGCCTTACACAAGGTTTGTCACTGCAGCTAGACCTGAGGTTTTCTCCTGGGGAAATCATGCATTGGGGGGTATCCTACTCTGCCAGGGGTCTCCTCTTTGGGACTACTTTAGAGGATGGGGCCAGTCACCTTCAGGGTACTTGTACTCGTAGGTGATGTCTTCTCTCTTGTTCTGCCCCACGGCTTTTGTGCTTATGTTGTCACCAACACCTCGGGTCTCTGTGCTAATCCTGTAGTACTTATCCTTGCCATCCACCTTCCTGAGGATCCAGTAGACTTTGTCAGCATTCACTTCTGCATATACAAACTTGCTGTCGAAGGGCAAATACACATCACCATCTCGGACAGCCTTCAGTGGGCAGGGACCGCACTGGAATCTACCTAGAAAACACATTCAAGACCATTTGCTTTCAAAATACAAGCAGGAACTCCAATTTTTTTTCCACCCTCAGGCCTACCCAAGTAGGAACCTGTGATTATTGTAGTTGACTGTTAGTAGTAAATATTCCTCCCACTCAGTGATGAACTCCAGCAGCCCACATTTGTCCTGTATTCATTTGAGCTTTTTTTTTGTAAATTACCAAGGTCTGGTAAGAGCTTTTCTGTGCTCCCTCTCAGCTAAATGACTTAGAGGCTTGAGAGTTATGGCTCAGTAATGGAGTCATCCAGCCACCTGTGTTTGATCTCCTGGCAATGCACCACTTCATGCACAGCCTTCAGGATTAATGTTTTATTTTCCACCTCCAAATTCCCTGCGTCTGTGCAAGGAGGGTAGCTGCTGATTTTGACAGTCAGTTCTCTCACTTACCCATGAATGGACTCATGACTTTCTTGACTTCATTCTACAGAAAGCATCTTCACTAGGGAGAGCTGTGACACCTCTTACTACAGACTGCTTTGAGCCCTCAGCTTCACCAAAGAAATCAGTGGATGGTGGAAAGAGAAATTAGCTCTGATTTCCACCTGTGTGCTCTAACTTCTGAAATTACATTCCCATCCCTACACACTCTATAAGGTTGGTTCTCTGCCTGCAGAGAAATGCCATTCTTCCTGTCCAGAGTGAGAACTCCAGCTGTAGGATGTCACTGCCCAAGTGCATGAAGATATGGACAGCAAGTAAATGGTTTACTGACTGGGCACCATGGTTTTCCTATGAAATGTCCCTTCCTCCCTTGGGAGTTGCAGAAGAGCCCTTCTAGGCAAATCCTACCTTGACTTTGCTCCTGAGGGGTTGCATCAATTGCCTGCCAGCCATCAAACCCTGCTGGCAGGTCAATCCGCTTCATCCAGACGTCATTCCACACGTGGAAGTTCCTGCATGCATTTGGGTTGGAAAGAAAAAAAGTGAGCTGTTACATCCAGAAGAGTCACCATTTCTTCTCTAAATCCTTAAGTAAGGTAAGGTTTAATGGGTATTTGTGTGAAATGCTCTGAAACCCTCTGCTTTTTTCTCTCCTGGGCATCAAACCCAAAGCAGTAGAGAAATTCTCAAAGGAAAGTCTGCTGAAGATGTGGAATGTGGCACTGTGGGGTGATGTGTGGGGTGGGTAGGAAGCATTAGCCCCTTTTGGCAGTACCAGATGGAGTCAAGGGACATCCCATTCATCTTTTCTCCACGTTCATTCAGGTAAACATCAATTCTCAGGTTTTCATCTGTATCATGCGCTGAGTTGAAGTTGCTCACGCAGCGGGACGGGATCCCCAAGCAGCGCATCACTGTGGCACAGACAGACAAAACACAGAGTCACAAAATCACTGAGACTGTTGTATGCCTCTGGGCATTGTCTCCTCCCATGCCTCTGCCGACCCAGGGTCCTCTAGGGCAGGTGCTTAAGACCACAACCAGACAGTTTTTTAATATCTCCAAGGATGAAGACTCCTCATCCTCCCTGAGTAACCTGTGCCAGTGCTTGGTCACCCTCACAGTAAAAAAAAACCCTTTTTTCCCATGTTCAGACAGAACCTCCCATGTTTCAGGTTGTACCCATCACCTCTGGCTCTGCCATTAGGCATCAATGAGAGGACCCTGGTTCTGTTTGCCCTACTCTCCCCCCGTGGTGTGTTTATACACATGGAACCCCTCAGCCTTCTCTTCTCCAGGCTGAGCAGTCTTAGCTCCCTCAGGCTCTCCTTCCATGAGGGACTGCTACCTTTAGTGCCCAGAGGCACAGTAATTTGGCTTACTAGCACAGTAATAAGGATATTAGGAACAGGAGACAAGTTCACTGTTTACCTGTAGTGAGGACTCCTGCAAAGACCCAACATTGACCATAAGGGACTGGTTTCTTTGTTTTGTAATACTTCTGCAAAATTGCAACACTCCCAATCCAATCCATAGGGGAGGTCCCATTGCTGTAATTCCCAGACCAGTTCCCCAGCAGGACACCGCTGTCATCATTGGCATTAACCTGTGGCCACACAAACATGCAAAATATGGGTATAAGGCTGACTGAAACTTAAACCCTGGACTCTCTGCACACCCTGTGGTTGCCCAGGTGCTTCACAGCCCCGTGGCACCCAGTGAAGCTGATGGTGTCAACTGGTTAGAAACCCTGGGTGGAAACCCTCCACCTGGATATATAGAGGGAAGCGGCACCACTTCTTGGGGCAGCTGTAACACACTGCATCCTAAACCCCAGAGCTCCCAGAAGGGTCCCAAATCAGACAGCAGTAGCCCCCTGAAATACCACCCATGTGCTAGCTCTGCCAATGCAGATGTTGGGAAAGGAGAATCACCAGGGCACCCACAAGCTTTGCAGATGGGAAGATACTGTATTTTGCTTGCCTGTCCCCTCCATACAAAATCCCTCTGGCTCTTTCCTTGCAGTTTCCCAGAGGAACCCATTTCAGATGCAAACTGAAATGGTGTCCAAGGCCCCAGGGGAAAGAAGAGGAAGTAAGAAGGAGGAGGGAAATCTGGAGGGGCAAAGCACTTCTCCAAGAGAGACGTACCAAAGCAGACATGACTCTGGACACAACCACAGGATCCCTTCTATGACTCAGCCTGAGTTCACTTTTGTCCAGCAGATACATGCAGGCATCCAAGACAAATTCCTCAAACTGTTTGTGAGAGAAAACAGAGACATTTTTCTGTGCTGCTCTCAAGCAGAATTTGCTCAATCACTACAATATTCAGGTATTTGGGGGAAACTATCCAACTAGTCCTAACTTCTAATCTCCCTTGAAGATATTGAATTCTTGAGCCTACAGGCCTTCCCAAAACTGTTCTCTCCAGAGAAGGACCTAAACAAAAAGCCACCTTGGAAATAAAAAGCCTGTCTCACATGTCTTGCAAAAACAGCTGGAACCTGACCAGCAGTCTTCACTCCTGTGAGTAGTCATAAGTCACCTATGTCACTTCCCTGCTGCCCTGAAAATTACTCACAAGAGTAATGGAAATTTAAGAGTACTACAGAGATTTATTCTATTGACACAGCTACAAAATGAACCCTTGGGGCCCGGGGGGAGGGAGGGGTACATCAATGCAGATTATTGCAGGAAAGGATTCCCAATTAGCAATCTCAGATAAAACTCCCTTAGGTCCAATCCACAGAGATGTCAAACATCCGACCCAACAAAGTTTGGCAGAGTATCAATATCAATTCTCATTGCTTAATGGCATAGCAAATATTAGGATAGGAACAGCCCTACGGATGATGCCCTTTGGACCCTTTGTGGTGCATGAGCACTTTTGCTGTGTTGTCTATACTTGCAGCTTGAAATCACAGAGTTAAAAAAAAAAACAAACAAAAATGAAAACAAAAAAGAAAATAAAAGAAAAAGAAATCCTCACATTTCACATTTTTTGGTGGAAAATCTGTCTGGGTAGGGTGTAGGATGCTCCATTTGGGTGCCTGTGTACTTTCTATTGGGTGCAAATAAACCTGCTTTGGCATTCACCTCTTATCTCTAGCCTCAGTGCGTTTGTCGTTCCACTCCACTGGATTTATCTCAGAGGCAGTGTAGAGAAACACCCTTCCTGAGAGGGTGGGCTGATTGTATCCTGTACCCAACGGTTCCCCTCAGAGCTGCTGAAGGCACCACTTGAATGACAACAGCCTCTGGCATTGCTTTTACCTTATTTTTCCCTAATTGTGACACAACAGGTAAATAATCTGATTTCCTCCCCCCCCTCTCCATGGCTCACAAGCTGGTTACTGATGACTGCTGTGTTGCATGAGAGGGAGAGGACTCCTCAAGGGAATCTTTTCAGCCAGCTCTGCCCACAGTTTCTGTCTCCTTTGCCAGGGCTCTTATGATCTATCTAGAAACATGCCATTAAACTTCATTCTCAAGCTGTGGCTGAGGAAAACACTTTAGCACACAGATTACTCTAAGTAGGTGAGGCCTCCCAGCAAAGCTGGCAGGATTATTCAAATGTTTTGAGCTACTCATGTGTTCAAATGCTTTTTAGGTCTGACTCATTGAAATGAACACCTGTGGGAAAAGGAGTGAAGCAGGACAATAACATGGACAAGACATCTGTGTTTTACCTGCCCAAAATTCCAGGGTCTCGGGTATATGCTGTATGAAGACCCAACATAGATGCAGCCTGTATCGTTGAGCACGTATTCATTTCTCTTTGCCTCATCATCCAGGAAGACAACATCACCTGGAACAAAAACCCCTCAGCTGTTAGGTGGTTTGCACACACACTGTACAAAGTTTTCCTTGGAAAGCTAAAGTGGGGGAGCTGGTGGTCTACAACATTCACACCAAATGATGACCTCGCAGCCCTCAAATTTTATTGCACTCCTTTAGGTCTGTTGCTGGATGACCACTGTTTTGTTTTAGAGAAATGGTTCTTCCCAAACTATCCACTTTGGTGGATAAACACTTTAGGTAGACAGCAGACAGAACAGAGGGATTGATGCCAACCAGCGACACCTGTTTTGTTTTGGTTTTTTTTTTTTCCTGTTTGGTTATTTTTTTATCTGGATTTTTAAGCCAACCCTGTTGTCTCAGTTAACCTTTGTGTTGGTCTTGGGGAAACAGGGAAGGGTGACCCAGAAGTGCAAACAGAGGTTACACTGAGGTGCTCCTTAAATCATCACTGGGGAATCCCCAGCCAGGAGCTGTCTCATTGATGTTGGCCAGTTCCTAGCTGGCTCTGTGGGGATGATGCTTGCAGTGTTTTAAGAGAAAAAACTAATTTGTGTGGGAAAGAGAGGAGGAAATATGTGAGGAGAAGCTGTCCCAGGGATGATGCCCAGCAGCAGTAATTATCAGCCTTGCCTGTGGGGCCACTCACCTTCACACCAAGGGTTGAACAAAAGATAGACAGCATCATTTTCAGGCCTGTAAATGTTAGTCCCAGTCTTCACATTCAGAATGTATTTTCCCACTGGGGCACTAGGTGAGCTGGTGATAGACAGCAGGCACTAGGGAGGTGACAAAGAGAAAAGACATGAAGGACCTTCCACCATAGCCAGAGGCACAGCACAAGTACTGCAGGTGGTGGCCACAGGGGGGAGAGAGATGGGGCATATCCTGCGTGCACAGTTGGGGAGCAATGAATTAAACAGGGCAAGTCTGCTCCACTCCCAAAATTACAGGGCTAAGAGAATGCATAATGGGGCTATGATGATTTGCTCTATTGTTCCAAATGGACTTGGCGTTGCTGCCCTCCACCATTGCCCCACATGGGAACGTGGCCCACAGACTTTACCTCTTTGCCACTGTTCTTGACGATGGATATTTGCCACCCACCCAGGTCCTGCTCACGTCTTGGGTTCAGCGACATCAGAGTCCCCCTGATTTTCATTGGTTTTTCACCTGGAAACAAACCCAACACAAGATGGAGGATGGTCACACGAGTCTGCAACCACCACAGGGTGCCAGGCAGCAAAAAGAGGCAGATGGAGGCTGCCGGGGATCTCCCCCGTTTGCCTGGTGGCCACGGGGGACTCACTCACCGATGCCGAAACGCAGTGCCAGCTTGTCAGCAGCCCTCAGCTCCCTGCTGAAGGAGAGCTGGAGCTGGAACGCCTGCCCACGCCTCACCACCAGGTTCTTGATGCTGTACCCATCAGTATGGTGCAGGCGGCCATTCTCGCTCTTGAGAAAGTCAACCCTGGTGACCTTCAGATCAGACCCTGGAAAGCCATCAGCGGAGAGAGGGAAATAAAAAAGAAAAGAGAGTTGGTGGTGTATTGCTCAGTAAAGACTGATTTCTTAATTGAGCCCTGTGGGTCTTCTAAACAACAAAGTAGGCCAGCACAAAGAATCACACTAAAGATCAACAGGGCTAAGATCAACTGTCTGTATATCTATACATATATAGATATAGAATACAATACTATACTAAATATACTGTACTAACTATACAGTATTGTACTATACTTTATTATAATATAGTGGTGTATAAAATTACAAATATAACATATATAATATAATGTAATGTTAAGAGGAGTGGCTGAGGGAGCTGAAGCTGTTTAGTCTGAATAAGAAGAGACTCAGGGCAGACCTTATTGCTCTCTACAACTATCATCTGAAAGAAGGTTGTAGTGAGGTGCATGTTGGTCTCTTCTCCCAAGTAACAAGTGATAGAACAAAGAAAAATGGCCTCCAGTTGTGCCAGGGGAGAATTAGATTGAATATTAGGAAAAATATCTTACTGAAAGGGTTGTCAGGCAATAGACCAGGCTGCCCAGGGAAGTGATCAAGTAACTACCCCTAGAGATGAGGCACACAGGGACATGGTTTAGTGGTGGACTAGGCAGAGTTTGATTAATGGTTGGACTTGGGGATCTTAAAGGTCTTTTCCAACCTGAGCAATTCAATGATTGTATTCTATGATTCTATGTAATGTAATGTGATACGATATAAATGTTTAGCATATGTGTACAGAGATAGTCATGTTGCTGGAATGGGTTACAGAGGCTGATGGCAGTGAGTGTGCTGCACCAATCTGCCCAGAGCAGGGAGAAATGCCTGCCTCACCCTCTGACTATTTGGTGCCAGGCTGCTGTGGCTTGCCTCTGCTTCCCTCTGTAGTCCCCCATGAAGGCTGAGGGATGATTGACCTCTGAGGTGGCCCTGGGTGAGTGAAGAATGAGCAACTTGAGGGAGGTAGCTGCAGTCAGAGATGTAGCATGAGGATTTCTGCCTCTGCTGGTACCCCAGCACCTCCACATTACGTGCCTCTAGGGCAGCTTCCTCAGCAGCCAGAAGGCTGCAAGTGAGATCCTACTGGTTTGGAAATGCACATCTGCTTGGACCACTGCCTGCTCTCCCATCCTGCCACTTGACTGAGGGGCCAGCAGCTGGGAGTCAGCTCCACAGACTGCAGCAGGCCAGGAAGGTGGCCTGATGGCAAGTTTTGTTGCAATAGTCTTGATTCTGTTGCATCCCATCCCCACAGCTCCCCTGAGCATCTAACACCAGAGCCCACCAAAGGTCCTGGCCACTTCAGCATCCTTGTGGACAGCACCCATGGTCCTCTCCTCTTTGCCCCCATCTGCTCAACTGCTTTGCTGGTGGCACCTCATTAAAGCCACGGTGGTGACAGCAGCTCCTGTTCGCTGCATGCCTTTGGCTGGCTAAGAGTGTGGTGCATCAGATCCTTGAATATTATCAATGTTTTTTGTTAGTGCAGCCATAAAACAACAGTTGCAGTGGTGGTAGTAGTAATAGTAGCAGTAGTACCAGCTGTAGCAGTAATATTGACAGATTAAGAAGACTCTGCTTGCCAAGGCATGTTCAGAGGTGGTGCTCCCAACCTAGCATATGGAAGCTTAAAAAATTAAACCTCATTGTTGGGATTTTTATCTCAGCCTATTTCCCTCTGGCCAAAGCCTTATATTAGCACTGAGCACATCTTTCACGACTATCAAATAATAATTAGCAGTAGCACTAATTGCTTTCTTAACATAAAGCACACAGCCAAGCTGGCAGTGAACTGAATATGTTGAAATTTGGCTCCCCGTAGTTGCAGAGATCCCCAGTGTCTCTGGGATGCCACGAACCTGGGAAACAGGGACTCTTGAGGACTCTGAGGCTGATTCTTTGTGCTTCCCCTGAAAAATTAGTCTCAAATAATATAACAACTGGCATTAATCAACCACTTATGGAAGTGAACACTTATGTGAATATTTGCAAGTTGCATTTTTTTTCAAGGACTTGGTTTCTCCAAGAACCCAGGTACCAAAGGAAGGTCTGTGTTGCAGAGATGCTGCCTGTTCTGGGGAGATGCTAAATATGGGGGGCAGTGCTCTGCCCTTCTTTACTCCAATTGGTGCTCTTGCTGTTTGTCTTCAGGACAACTCTGGACTCCAGAAGGAGACCCTGTCAGGTAACTTGCTCCCATTCATTCCCAACACATCAGCTAATTTTGTAGGACACAGCAGTTAACATTCTGGGCTCCTCTCCCCTCCTGCAGTGCTGGCTGGGAGCAGAGCTGGGAAAAGGACACACAGATCTGAGAGGCACAGCCCAGCACAAGAGCAAAGCCCTTGAGCAAAGCTTCGGCAGAGATAAAGCCCTCAGCTTTCAATAAAGGTGGGGACTCGGGGGTTACTGCGTCAGGCTATTGCAGGCTGCCCAGGGGAAGCCAGAGCATGCCAGAACGTGGCTGAGCTATATGTCTTTGTAAGTGTCTAATCTGTCTTGTACCTGCCCATTAAATATCCTTAAAGGATGAATTCCATGTGAACAGTCGGAGTAACAATACGCTTGGGTCATGAGTGATTCAGATGAACACATGGGAGAGTCAAGAAATTCAAAACCACTTCAGATATCTTAGCAAGTCAAAGGCATAATAGCTGAGGGGATTAGTTCACAAAACATCTTGACAGATTCACACGGTTGCAGGCAACCATGCGAGCCTGAGTATCAACAAGAACCATCCCTAACATTAAAGAGGCTGAAATCTCCTGGGGGCTGCTGTGGCATGCAAGATGCTAGTGGCAGGGCTGGATCCGGGGCAGGCTGAAATCAGTGGCACGTTTCCCACTCTGACCTGTGCCTGGAAACAGCCACAGCCTTGAGTAAACTGAACTGACCTCCCACGGATCCCCACCAGGTTACTACCTCTGTGTGTTTCTTCTTAGGAACTATATGAACCTTATTTGTCTTAATGACATAGCAGTTATCAATAGTACAGTAAATAGACTTAAAATTGGCCATCACTTTTTTGTTAACTGATTTAATTTTCAAGCACCCCCTGTTTGCTTGCTGCCTGCCAGACAACAGCCTTGGGATGATGTTTTGCGCAACGGGGTGTGTGTATGTGTGTATATGTCAACAAATTTCAGCTGAAATTGCTTAATCCTCTTGAGAAGGATGAAGGGGAAGTGTGTCTCCCTCAGCATTAACAAATCTCCAGTCACTGAAGGTGCTTGACCTTGTTCCTTCTGGAAGTCCTGGCGGTGGGGTGAAAAGCTACCATAAAAACAGTCCTGGTGATGGGAGAGGGTTTTGGAGGGATGTGGGAGATGAATGACTTTGGGAGGGGGTCTTGAGGAATCCATCTTTCCAGCATTTCCTAACTTAGGGGATGCCTTTCTATACCTTGCTTCTGCAAACCACTGGTGTTGAGGATTCACAGAGAAAATAAAAAAACAAAACAAAAATCTGCAGAGAACGGGTGCCTTCAAAAACACCCCAGCAGCACAGAGCGCGGTGCCAAAACCTCTCCCAAAGCAGCACTGCCCATCAATCGTGCTGCACTGACTTTCCTGCAAGCACACCTGTGATACAGTGTCATCTACCTGGGGCAGTGTCCCATGCCAAGAAATGCAGCTAAATGAACAATTTGGTGTGCCCGTCACCGCATCCTGGAGGGCTGGGCCACAGCCCTGCCTCCCCGGGAAGCCCCCATGTGCTGCTCTGGGCTTCTTGCTCTTCCTTCTGCCCAGGACATGGATCTGGGAGCCCTCACACTCTGTTCCCAGCTGCCTGAGAGCTCCCTGGTTTAACAGCATGGGGATTAGTGATTTATAGCAGAGCTGAGAACATGCCAGCTCATGGGATGCAGGCTCAAGCTGCAAGAAGCAGCCCTGGCTGTTTTCACTCCTGGGGCATGCCAGAAGCAAACCCAAATTGTGCCAGATAATTTTATTTCTTTTTTTAAAGAAAGTTCAAGACAGTATTTTTTTATATTTATCTCCTAGTTCCATGATGTTTCCTTCTAGAGCTCCTGTTCTACACTAACCTGCTGGCTGCATTGGATGCTACCTTCCTGGAAAGATGTTCAGAACTTCCAGAGCACAGAAATCACCCAGAACAAAAATGGAAACAGGAGGACTTTGCACTGGTAAGGATCTGAAGCCATTTTTCCATTATGTTGAGGTGATGGGGTTTTAAAAAAAATTAATATGGAGCAGAGTGTTTATAGCATGCCTGGGCTTCAGTGGGAATAAAGGCTGCCCAGATAGACAGGAGGAAAGTGGGATGAGAACTGTAGTTTAGCAAGAAAAAACAAAATTTGGACTCCTCCATCTACACCTCATCCTTGCCCAGCCTCCACCAAACACTCTCTCACATCCCAGAGATGTCAGAGCACACCTCAAAGGTGTTGCTGTCTGAGACTTCCTGGAAAACTTCAACTCATCCATACCCAAAGTACAGAGGTGTGAAATGGAGGGGCTCGAAACATTTGTTGGGACACCCTTCCCCTCCTGGTGGCTGTGGACACCTGCTCCTGGCTCCACTGCAGGAACCACCCAGCTCAGCTACACCCCAAACCTCAGGGATTTTGGCCATTCTGGGGTCGGGCTGGTCCCAGGAGCCCAGCCAGTGGTGGGAGTTTGGCAGCTGCTACAGGAGTGATTCAGGCACCTTTCTAGGTGGGTGAAGGATCTTCTGACAACAGGGCAGGCAGGACACCCGTGGATGGAGCTCAAGCCCAAATAATCCCTTTTCCGGTTACTTTGAAATTTCTGTCAGAGGGTATCAGCCATCACAAAAGGGCAATAATCTACATGATTAAGAAGCTTGAAAGAAACAAATCCCTTTCACATTGACACAGAACAAGTTTAGAAAAGCTTGGGTTTTTTCCTGGTATTACTGATTAAGCCAGATGTCTACAGGCAAGTGAAAATTGGGATGCATTTTTCAGCTGGTTTACTGATCCATCAAAACCGGAATTTGCGCAGCCAGAGCAAACCTGTCCCCTGTGACGCAGCAGTGACGCCCCAAAACACCTTTCCCAAGGTGCTACCCGTGGCACCTCCACCTCCCCTGGACACCTGCCAAACCTCCCATCCAACACAGGCTATGGAATCAAGTGCTAAAAACTCACCACTGCTAATGCTCATGGTACCCGTCGGCGTTTCGACCCGAGGTGCCTGCAATGCCAGAAGCTTCTGAGCTCTTCAGTAGCCTTTGCCACTTGCTTCTGAATGTGGAGAAGGAAGACTGGGTGCCCTTTTTATCAGTGTCTGGCTCTGAGCTGTCAGCAGGTCCACTGCCAAGGGGTGGTGTTTAGAGAAAGGAAGTTCCCATGGAAAAAAAAAAAAAAAAAAAAAAGAGACTACAACTCCCTCTACACATAGTCAGACCCTGAAAAACAGTGAAACTTAAATCCCGACTCACATGGAAGGTGGATTTGCAATCAGATGACAAGTGGACAGACCCTTCACTGACAAACAGCAAAATCATAGGCAAGATGAGTAACAGGAATGCACCTATGCCCTAATATCTAAGCAACCGGGACTGTAACTCAAGGACTAACTTTACAAGGCAGCCCACTTACATTTAATCCTTAGGAAAACAGAGTTCCCCACTAGGACCAAACTAACTTTCTTTAAAGTTAATGGGATTTTTGTCATCACTTTGCGACAGAAGCACTGGAAGCTGTGAGCTAAAATCCAGTATTTACACATGTGGGTTGGAAAGCCTAAGCATCCTGGTTCTGGTCCCTTCCCCAAAGGGTCAAAGGGGTGCCAGGGAAGAGAGCCCAGTGGTAACACCAGGTGGAGAAGAGCAGAAACAGGACACATCCAAGAGAAGCAAGAAACATTGTGGATCAGGAGCACTTGATGCTTTGCAGAGAGCTGTATAAAGGTATCTGCCCAGGAGGTGACTGGACCCAATGTGCCCCCACTGCCACCCTGGTCCTCAGGGTGACCAAAGATAGAGAGATGAGTCTACCCCAACAGAGGGGACAGCTGGTGGCACAAGACAACAGAGACATGAGCACGGAGACCAGAAGGAGATGCAAACATGTCTCCAAATGCTCAGCTGCAGGTGCAGCCTTTGATGCCTCCTTTCATGACAGCAGCCCAGGCACCAGCAAGGTGGGATCCAGTCTGCAAGGCTGGCACATCTAAATGTAGAATCTCCCTAAGCAAGGTCTTCCTGCAGAAGCCTTCAAAGGCACCGATTATTGTCCATCAATTCAGGCAGTGAGGTATTTACTTTAGGAGGACAGTTTCATTTGCTGCTGAAATGTTGGTGCAAGTGAGGTGCTGAGTTAGCAGATCCCACCCTTTGGGCATGTCTCTGCTTGCTGGCAGGTGTTCTTTGGGTGTCCTTATTGGAGAGCATAACCAGCACATCCCAGGGCACTGAGGATTCAGTCCTACAGCCATAATCTTGTTGGACATCTGTGTGAGCATCTGAACTGCCAATGTCCTTAGGAGTTGGGGCATCATTCAGCAACAAACAATGTGCTGGCAAGTACATATTTCACTACTGAAAAAAAACCCACTACAACCCTGATTTACCTTTCAGAGTTGCTTTTACTCTGTGTATCTTGCCTCCTGGAAGGTGAAAGATATTTTTGTTTAGAACCAGCATGTGACAAAGTAAAGTATATGTAGAACATCTGTACAATAGCCTAACCAATAATACATGTAATCTAAACATTTAAGATACACATGACTGGTTTCCATTTAATTATAGCAACAGTAATCCACTTCACTTGAAGGCACTGAGAGTAGCTTTCTAATCTAGTCTCAACCTGTTATTTTTACATATATATATGTGTGTCATTCTGTGCTTGGTTGGAGGCAGCTTAAATTGTGTTGAGACATTAGTCCTACAGCAAAAACTACAGAATTTTGCAAACAGGAAGGGTTGATTTTGGTAATGCTTTGCTCCTGAAGAAACTTAATGTAGGTGCATGCTGGAGGGTCAGTGGTGGAGTCAGGGCATGTATTCATCTGGGACAGTTGCATTTCCAGTCCTATAGGGTTTTGCAAAAGGCTGATTTCAACAGGATACATGTTCTGACCCTCACTTTTAACCACAGAGTTCAAAGAAAGAGGGCAGACGTTAGATGGGTGTGGGTTCTGCCCTTCCACAAATCAGGTCCATCTCGGAAGGTGATTGACCTTTTCAGTGTTTGTAGTAAATTTTGGTTTATTCCAGTAGACAGCCTCAAGTTTCAGTTCTCCTTTCCCTTTGTTCAGCTGCTGGACTTCCCTGCTCCAAGCAGTTTTTTCTATGCTCTGGCAGTATCTCGAGTCAAGGAAACTAAACCTGGCATGTGGTACAATGTTCTTATATGAGCTTTTCCCCCTGGCTCATACAAACTTGCCCTGCTATGAAAGGCCTTTGAACTATAATGCTCTCTGAGATATTGTTGTTGGCAAGTTCTGAGAAAAGGGATTTCAACCTGAACTGCAGAGAAGCTTTTCAAAGACATGGTTTCAGGTGGTTTCTGTCCCTCCTACAGGCAAATCTCCTTTTGTCTTTGGTGGCCAGAGGGACCAGAGTCGCTGTGGCTTTTTTTTTTCCTTCTCTTTGATGAAGTAATGAAAAATACCATCCCTTTTGGATTTTTTCCCCAAAGAGTTACAACAGTTAATCTCTTCAATCCACCTCATAAAAGTATGCTTTTCTAAATAACAGAAGCAGGACATATCTTTTTCACAGGCAATAATATCCAGCCTGTTACCAATAACTTCACCGACCCACTTGCCAGCTTGCAAAATCAGACACCAGAGGCTAGAAGCCTTATCTGAATCCATCTGCTCTAAGGTAAGTCACCTTATTAGCTGGCATCTGAAGGTAATAAAATGCAAACAAACACAATCAGAATTCCTGAGTGGCTGCTCCCCTATTTACAAGCTTGCCCTTTGCCTCAGGTTTTGTTTATTTTGTGTATCAAAAATGACAAGAACAAGTCAAACTTCCAGAGCATGACCACAAATATTGATGCCAAGTAGGAAGAATGTCAAGTGCAAGCCAATCTTCAGCTTTACAGTTTTATTCACTTTCAGCCCTCTGTCTAGGTATGGAGAAGTTGCCTTTTATAATAGTAATGTACTGACCTGCATTTTTATAGCCACCTAAGGCCTCATGTTGTTTCTGTTTGATCTTTTTTTAAAAAATATGTCCAGTCAGAGTAAAACTCAAAATAAAACACAGATCAAAAGCACCACAGTTTTCCTTTTTGGCACCCTGGAAAGGTGAATGAATCCTTCCAGTTGCCCTGCAAATTTGGTCTGAGGTGCAAATCTGAGGATGGGTGGTGAATCTCCCAAGGTACATACACATACAGCCCACATCTAGGTCCTAGGGGGTACCATGTTGAGAAGGTGCCTTCCACTGACCAGGGTAGGACTGATTCCATATGTACCCCCTGCTATGTGTTGATTCAAGGGAATGATAGGTAATGAGAAGTCTTGGGGGGGTGATAGAAAAAAAAAACAAACAACATACAGAGAACAGCTAAGGGTCTGGTCCACCTCTTTTGAGCTAGTCCTCTTTCAAGGCACTATGTTGATTCTCCCCTTACTGTTGCATTATGCTGGTATCTTGGTCATTAAGAATTTCCTAGTAGTGAGGCAAATCTCACCCACATAATGACCCTGTCATGTTGTGCTGTTGTTCCTCTGAAAGGAGAGTCACTCTAATAACTTCTCACTCGTGTACACCAACTCTGGGCCAGGGCAGTGGCCTCTCAGCTGTGTCCCAAGGGCATCCCCTGTACCCAGAAGGCAGATTGTCTTCTACTCTTACATGAGCCAACTTGTGGCAGGCAATTGGACGTCAGGGGTTGATGCAAGATGGCCAAGCCCAGATCTTAACAGATTCCAAGTCATCTGGCCCCAACCACCTGCTAATGAGTTTCTCACAGGCAAATACCAGAGAAGTGATTGATACCAATAAAATTATTACAGAAACTCCATTGTTTCATTCCCACTGAAACTTGAAAGAGGGTTTTGGACCTAAAGTTAAGGATGTATGTGTGTGACTACTTTTGGGCATTTACCTCCAGGAGGAATGAAAATCATATTGCTCTGTGCCCAACCCAGCACTACCCAGAGAGTCTGCTTTTGAGGAAGGCAAAGATAAAGATAAAGCTGGGACCACAATGGCACACATACCAAGCAAGGACAAAATACTCTTGTGTAGCACTTTCCCTGCCCTGAAAGAGAAGTCCTGTGGTCATCACAGAAAACTGAGTTTTTAGTCCAGACTTTTTGTAAAAATACACATTTTCACACATTTTTGTAAAAATACACAGCTACTTAAACAGCAATCCAAAATAATTTAAAGTTAAAATGTGTTTTCTGGTTATTTTTCAATATCCCTTTTTTCTTCCTTGGTTGAGATACAAGAGGCAAAACTGCAAAATCAGTCTAGAAGCAGCTATGTGAAAAGGTCAAACTAGGGCTTTCAGTGCTATGGCTGCTTGACCCTCAACTCTGGTACAACTCTTGCACTGGAAGTGCCAAAATAAGAATGTTCCAGTGCTCAGAAGGTTATGTATCAGACTAAAATGACTCAGAATAAGTTATTTCTTCTTCTCAGTAAAACCCTTTAGAATTTTGTGCAAGAAATGATAAAAAAAGAGCTTAAATGACTCAGAGTAAGTTATTTCTGCTTCTCAGAAAAACCCTTTAGAGTTTTGTGCAAGAAATGATAAAAAAAGAGATCTCTATCATGTCACTTCTTCTGGACAGCAGCTTTTAATGAGGTTGCCCCCTTTTTGAACCCGAGAAACCCATCAGCATCTGTTGCATCCCACAGGCAGGATTTCCTCTGCTGGATGACACACTGTAGGAAAAGGAAGCTTCTCTGGTTTTGAAGCTGCTGCCTCCTAGCTTCTCTTGCAGCCTCCATCCTTGTGGTAGAGGAAATAGTCAACAGCTATACCACCTTAACTTTCTCCGTGCAACTCACAGTCTTCTCAACCCCCCGTTACAAACCACCACAATCTCTTTCCTACTGGTCCTAACCTAGTAACTCACGCCTCACACCTTTTTCCCACTCTATCAATTGACCCAAGATGGAGAGGAGGACTCCCCCTTCCCTGCTGTGTGATCCTGCAGCCCACAGTGTGCTTGGAGAAGGTCCAAGGAGGTGGGTGCTGTTACTTCAGGGCTGTATCCACCCTACTGCCTCTGCCCCATGAACCAGCATCGTGCCTGCATGTATGACCACACTGACTGATTGCTATGTGGACACATATCCACAGACTACACCTAAAGCAAACAATATGAAAAGGTACGAGGAAAAATAAAGCAAAAGAGAGCTGCAAAAAAAGAATTGGTAAGGGCAAGGAAATCAATAGCGCAAATATTGAATCAGGGATAAAGTAGTTTATCCATATATTAAAAGCTGCTTCAGAGAACAGGGAAAATACTGAAAGAATACCTTCCCACCTACAAGATATGTGTTTGGTTGCACATGTCTAAGTGAGAAAACAAAAACTTGCATGCCAGTGTCTTCGAGCAACATGTCTTTCTGCAGGGGTGGTGAGACGGCTTCTCCCATCTGTTTGTGTGGGTGTGTGTGTCTATAGACACACAGATGTACACAGTCTGCTGGCTACAGGTCAGACTACACCATGCTGCATCCCCGCCAGCCAGCAGCATGACCAGAATCACTACGTGGTGGAAAGGGAAGAGAGAGTGTTCCCAGACCAGCAGGATCTGCAGGAAGGAGTTGGTCCTGCTCGGTGCTGGAGACCTGGCTCGTGGGCTTTAACCCATCCCTGGATGTGTGGATGTCACATGCAATAGCCTCCTTGGTATGGTAGAACTGACTGAGGGCAAGGATCTGTGATTATTTGTCCTGAAAAGCAACCAAGCCAGCATATTCCTCTCACCCCTCTTCTCCTTATCCAGGACATTGCCCATCACAGCAGCAGGAGATGCCCTCACCTTGGGAGGCAGCCAGAGTGCCTCCATACCCATCAGTGTTCCTTAGGAAGCGTTTTTGTACAGCATTGGTTCTTGGCAGATCCATACCTGTGAGTTGCCTAACTCAGGAGTGTCCTGAAGAGAACGAGTCATTCAAAATACCTCCTATCTGAATGAGGAAACTGTTGCTTGGCAGCAGGAAATGTGCCATTTGTAATGCCTCATCCTTCCCTGAGGCAATGCTCATTTCTCATTAATTCCTTGACTTACTGAAAACAATTAGGTTGGAAACTTTGGCTGATGTTCAGAGAAAAGCTGGTTGATGTTCAGACCCTGCACATGAAGGTGCCAAGCAGGCTTGTTTGACTCTTATCTCTTGCTGCAAAAATGAGGAGGCTCCACTTTTTCAGGGGAGGAGGCAAGGTGCTCTTACAGCCAAGCCCCAGCTCCCACAAGTGAGATGAAAATCCTGCCTGTAGTGGCCCCTGGGCCAAGCCAGATTGACTGATGGGATCAAAATGTACGTCTCCAAAAAGTGGTGGTACCATCTGGCACACCCCATTTACCATCACTCTTTCCAGCCCTCCCCTCCCTTTTTGCACTGGAGCGTCTGTGGCGTGCGAGACCCGTGCAGGGATGAGCATGGTGTGCATCATCTCCCCCCCCAGCAAAAGGGAGTGGGAGGCCCAACCCAAGTGCTCACCAGGCATTAACCCAGCACCAGCAATCCCTCAGGACTTCAAGGGCGTGAAGTAGCCCTGGAAGCTCTTTAGGAACTCTTGGTAATCAGTACAGCCAACTCAAAGTCCCTTCTCCTGAAACCCCAAGAAGAAAATCGAAAAAAACAAAGAGGGTCATTAAACAGACAGAAACCAAAAAGTTTCCTTGAAGAGTGAAAACAGTGTGGCTGGTTGGTTGCTCAGCAGGGCAAAAAGTGTTCTGTTAAATGTTGCTGCTGGAGATGGGGTTACTGCAGTGCTGCATGCAGCTACAAGACAGACCACTGTGAGGTTGGGGGTTCCTGGTGCTTTGGCCACCCCATGCTGGGCTGTTGCAGGTGGCAGCTGTCTGTTGGTTAGCCAACTGCTTCCGTGGTTAGCCAACAAGCCTATGGTGGCCTAGGTCTGTATGGGGTCTCAAGGAGGAACCTCCTTTCTGTGACACAACAGCATTGAATGGTAACTGCCAAGTTTGTAGGCACAAGGGCAAACCAGCTTCAGTTACAGATAGTGTTGCCCATGAGATCCATCCATAGGTCACAGAAAGTCCAACTTCCTGCCCAGATATGATGGCCACAAACACCAAATTAGGTCAGTGGAGGTCTTGTGTGGTGATGTCTCAAACACCTCCACAGATGGAGACTTTGCTGCCTCTCTGGGCAATTAAGCCCCCATAGACATTTTTTTTTCCCTGATGGCCAGCTTGGAAGTCCCCAGACATAACCTGTGCCTGTTGCTTCTTCTTGTTCTGGCCATTTCTACAGAGCAGAGTTTGCCTCTTTAACTCCCCTCCAACCATGTGTTGGATGCTATCAGGTCAGCCTGAGCCTCCCTCTCTTCAACAAGCCCACATCCCTCAATTTCTCCTCACAGGCCCCTGCCATCTTGGTATCCTTCTGCCAGACCAGTTTCCCAACACCCCTCTGGGGCTGGGGGGTCCAGTGCTGGAAACAATACCTCAGGTACAGCCATTGACTTTGACAAGGCCAAGAGGATACCACTAGGACTGACTGCTTCTGCCCCACCACTGTGGCACCCTGCCTGAGGGCCAGGAACTCATGTCAGATTTTACAGAGAAGTTGCTGACCTTTTTTTTTTTTTTGTGCTGAAGTATCTAGAACCAGACTTGCCTTAGAAAGGGCACTGAAACACCTGGCCCAACAACTACCTTCCACCTGATGCTCAAATGTGCTGCTTTATAGTCTAAAATTCTTGTGTTTCTTCCTCAGATCAACCCAGGTCTTGCAATCCTTTCCTTTAAAAAGGAACATGGCACAGCACACAGAATCACATAATCATCTGAGTTGGAAAAGACCTCTGGGATCATCAAGTCCAACCCTTTATCCACTACCACTGTGGTTACCAGACCGTGGCACTGAGTGCCACATTAGTCTCTTCTTAAAAACCTCCAGAGATGGAAAATCCACCACCTGGGCAGCCCATTCCAATGCTTGATCCCTCTCTCTGTGAAGAATTTCTTCCTAATATCTAACCTAAACATGCACCCCACACATGATTTTTAGAGGCAAGTTCCTGTCTCTCCTAGGAAGGCTTTTACCACTGACTTGAGATTATTTCAGATTTTTATCTGAGATCAAGTAAGCTACAGGCACCACAGAGTTTGCTGTGGGTGAGTACCCACCCTGACATAACTCCCCTCTGCAGCTCTCCAAAATGAAGTCTTGCTGCTGCTTTTCTGCAGAAAGTGAGCAGAACACTGGCCACAGTGAACATGTCTGGATCAGTACCCACTTATTCATGACTCCATGATTTCTCTGTGACAGCCAAGATAAGGACCATGGCATCACTCTTCTGCTGTGGTGAGTCACTATGACTTCCTTTTTCGAAAAAAACCCATCACTTGCAATATTTTATTGGAATTAGGTGTGTATGTGACACCCTTGCAATGTGATTAATATTTGAGGTCTCTGAAGGGTCAAGACAGGGCACTGAATCAAATCCTTTGGAAATATTAAATATACCAAACTTTGTAGAATCATCTACAAAACTCTTATTGCATCCACTTCTACTATTAATAACCCCGGTAAATATACCATCCTTCAAGTTATTTTGATATATGCTGTGACTAAGACATTGTACAAACCTTCTAAGTTTCAGTGGCTCCTTGTCAATCACAACAGAGACACTTCTCAGGTTTTATGTATAGTTCCCTATCTCATCAGTCAAACTATGCTTTAAGGTTCAACTTCAACAATAATTTTATTTGGCTTTGTTCCTTGTAAAAGTATACAAGGCATTATTTATCTTAGAACATAATACTCTTGGACCTTGTTTATACAACAGATCTTTTGCAAAACGCTTCTCACCATTAATTCAAGAATACCTAACTTCTATCTCCATGGGCAACTCTGTGAACCTTGCTGTTGATAATGAGCGTGCACGATTTAAAGCATTACATGGTGTCAATGGTTTAACCCCAGCCAATAACTAAGTACCACACAGCTGCTCCCTCACTCCCCCCAGTAGAATGGGGGAGAGAATCAAAAGAGTAACAGTTTAAAAACTCCCGGGCTGAGATACAGATAGTTTAACAGATAAAGTAAAAACCATGCACACAAGCAAAATAAAACAAGGGATTAATCCACTTTTACTAACTTCCTCAGCCTATCTTCAAAGGAGGTGCTGGGTTGAGGAAGTTGGCATCATTTAGCCTGGAGGAGGCTCTGAGGTGACCTTATAGCAGCTTTGCAATACCTCAAGGGGGCTACAAGAAAGTTGAGGTAGGACTTTTTGCACCAGTGTGTACTGAGAGGACAAGGGGAAATGGTTTTAAAATTTAAGAGGGGAGATTTAGATTAACTCTTAGGAGGAAATTCTTTACTATTAAGGTGGTAAGACACTGGAACAAATTGTCCAGGGAAGTTGTGGCTGCCTCTTCCCTTGAAGAGTTCAAGGCCAGGTTGGATGGGCTCTTGAAAACCCGATCTAGTGGGAGGTGTCCCTGCCCATGGCAAAGGAGTTGTAACTGGATTATCTTTAAGGTCCTTTCCCACCCTAGCCATTCTAGCAATTCTACTTCCCAGTGGAAGGCAGGTATTCAGCCATTCCCAGGAGAACTGGGCTCCATTATGCATATAAGATACTGAGAAGACAATTGGCATCACTCTGAATGGCACCCTTTCTTTCTTCTTCTTGCTCCAGCTTTATATTTCTGAGCATGATGTCATATGGTGTGTAATACCCCTTTGGCCAGTTGGGATCAGCTGTCCCACCTCTGTGCCCTCCCAGGTTCTCATGTATCCCCAGCCTACTCACTGGTGGGCTGGTGTGAGGAGCACAGAAGTCCTTGACTCCGTGTGAGCATTGCTCAGTAACAAGGAAAACATCTCTCCTTTATCAATACTGTTTCCTGCACAAATTCAAAACACAGCCCCTTACCAGTTACTGTGAAGAAAATTAACTTTATACCAGTCCAAACCAGCACATTTTCCGCCACTCTTCCATATCATTTATATCATGCTCAGAACCCAGGCTATCCAATACGCTCCCATTAACCATCACTCCACCTTCCACCCTTTGACAGAACACACAGGTATTACTCTCTTAGTCTATGGAGCACTCCTGTGAGATGTCTGTAAAATGTCCATAAATGTTCACGAATGTCCACTGAGTTCATTTAGTCCATGACTTTGGACTCCACCTGTCATGGCTGCCACTCTAGAACAGGAGAGGTGTTGTGCTGAATGAAGTTACTGGGCACCAAAGCCAGCTCAGCTCAGGTCACTGCTGGGCTTGCACTGCTTCTTGTAAGGCTTTTTTTCCGTTGGTTCAGGTGGTTCCTGCTATAGTAATCCATATAATATGCAAGTCAAATCTCAGGTTAAAACTCCAAGGTATTTCCATTACAACATCCACCCCTGGCTCCTTTGGACCAGACCGGAGGGTTTAGCATTCTTATGAACTCTACCTCTCCCCCCTGCTCTGGCTTGGACTTCTCAAGAGACTGCAGTCCCTTAGGGTTGTCCCTGCTCCAAGTGGAGCCTTATCTATGAGCCACAGCCTCTTCAGGTGTATACCTGCTGCAGCACAGGCTTATCCACAGCCACAGGTGCTTTGAGGTATGCTTGTTCCAATGTGGCCTTCTCCATGGGCCACAATACCTCCAGAGACCTACTTGCTTCATTGTGGTCTTACCCACAGTGGCAGTCCCTTTAGGACTGAACCTGCTCCAACATGGCCTTACCCACAGCTTCTGTCCCTCCAGGAGAGTACCTGCTCTGGCAAGGGCTTACCCATGGCCACACACTTTGAGGTGCTCCAACACAACTTCATGCACAGATGATGCTTCAAGGTGTACCTGCAGCAGTATGGGCTTATCCTTGGGCCACAGTCCCTTCAGAGGTATACCTGCTGTGGCAAAGACAAAGAATCATAGAATGGTTTGGGTTGGAAGGGACCTTAAGTATCATCAAGATCCAACCCCCCTGCATGGGCAAGGATACCTCCCACTAGACCAGGTTGCACAAGTCCTCATCCAACCTGGCCTCCAGGGAGGGGACATCAGTAACTTCCCTAGGCAACCTAATTCTAGTATCTTACTACCCTCATGGTGAAGAATTTCTTCCTGATATTTAACCTAAAACTATCCTCTTTCAGCTTAAAATGATTACCCCTTGTCCTATCACTACTATCTCTGCTGAAAAGCCCCTCCCCAGCTTTTCTGCAGGCCCCCTTCATGCACATAACCACAGACACAGATGCTTCAAGGTGCACCTGCTCTGGTATAGACTCATCCATGGCCACAGACAAAGAGTGTCCTGCTCCCACATGGACTCATCCACAGGTCACAGTTCCTTTGACTCGAGTTCACATTGGAGTTCCAGCCTGTCTAGAAGAGAAGCACAGAAACAGCAGTGATGCCCTGGCCATCTGCCAGCCCAGGCGCATCGCTGTTGCTGTTACCAAAACGTTTCCTGGCACATCAGAGTAAGATGATAAACAGACCAGCAAGCAGTGAAAGCAAGCAGCCACTAACAAGCATTTGGTCCTCATAGACAGTGAGGCAAGCAAGGCTCATGGCAAACACGGGAGCCTGCCAGCTAATAGCTAAACAGCAGTAACAGCCATAAATTTCATCTAGCACATTTCAATCAAACCAGTTGTTATCTTGGACGCTTGGAGCCCCATGCTGGGCACCAAAAAGGACTCTTGTGGTTTAATCCCAGCCAGCAACAAAGCAACACACAGCTGCTTGCTCACTGCCCCCAGTGGGATGGAGGAGATTTGAAGAGTAAAAGTGAGAAAACTCTTGGGCTGAGTAGGTAGTTAGTAGGTAATGCAAAAACTGTGTGCACAAGCAAGGCACACCAAGGAATTCATTCACCACTTTCCATCATCAGGCAGGTGTTTGGGCACCCCCAGGAAAGCAGTATAAGTTACCATCATGTGTAAGTTACCTGAGAAGATAAACACCATCACTCTGACTGTTCTCCACTTCCTTCTTCTTCCCTCAGCTTCATATTGCCAAATCAAAAACATAGCCCTGTATTGGCTACTGTGAAGAAAATTAACTCTGTCACAGCCCAAATCAATGCATGGCTTAGCCCTGCTTGAGGAAAATCTGATGAACAAGATGTTGGAAAAATAGGATTGTGTTTGAGAGGCAGCAAAAGGTACAGGAAAGACTCATTACAGCCAATGCCTGGGAGATATGCAAATAGAAGTGTATTTTGTTGGAATTCAAGCAGAAGTGTGTGCCCAAGACTCTTCTGTAAAAATACACCAGTTCAAGTGTGCAGCAACTCCACACAAGCACACAACTGTAGTTTCAGCATAAGGATAACCCATCTTCCTCACTGGTAAACCAAGGCCATGACCTTCAGACCTTGCAAGGTCTACCACATTTGAAATATCCATTCTTCACACACATAAGTCTCACGTAAGTTTGGGTATTTGTGTGTGTATGTCTTAAAATACCTGTAAATAACACATTTCAGCCACTGAGCTTTGGATTCGTTTAATTTGGAAATACCAGCACCACTTTCTGAGATCACCTCCAGCCACATTTTTGATGCCCAGACATGAAGCACTTACCAGCAGTGCACCACTTTGCTGTGAGGTAATTGCAGTCTTCCCTGCAGCCCTGCCCCAAGCTGACAGGCAGTGCTGGCAGACCTGGGCCAAACCCTGTGTACATAGAGGAGAGGGATTCTGCCAAAAAATGCGGGCTGCTCAGCAATCTTTTCCTCCCACAGGAATTGGAGGAAAACTCATTTCTGTTCCCACCTTCAAGTATTTATGACAGCAAAATTTACAGCCACAGTTTACCTTCTTCCACCTTAAAAGTGAGAATCACCAAGTAAAATGCTGCCCACACTTCCTGCACCTGTGTAAACATCTCCTAGACCTTGATCTCCAACAATGACTGCAATAAAGAGAGGGCAGTTTTGAGATAGTTATGTTAAAAAACTTTCCAAAAGGTTTGTTAGGAGGAGGGGCAACAGCCAAATTAACCAGAGGAGAGATCTGTTCTGCTGTTTACACAAAGGCAGCCACTGCTTACAGCTGTCTGAGAGCTAATTACAAGGGCAAAACCAATCAGGCTTGCAGCCTTCATTATTTCTCCATCAAGTGCAAAGGTCTAAGGAAATTTGATGTACTCAGAAATGCGTAGTTCCTGGTTGTCATCTCTGCACACCTGTGAGGAATGCTGGGTTGCCATGTCAAACTCCTGCTTCCCAGGTGGCTGGACATGCCCTACTCATTTTTATCTCTCCTACTACCCAAAATGCTGCCCAGATGCAAAGATCCATGTCGGTAAGGAGGAAAGGCACTCAAGAGTGCTCTGTCTTCTCCACCACCACATATGCAGCTCCTCTTTTTGGAAGGGAAGACCCATAAATAAGCACACTGATGGCAGAGGCAAAAGCTTTGCCTCTTTGGGGACAAGACTGCCAGATGTGATGAGCTAGGATGCTCTCCTGAAGCAGGGGACTTGGAGGTCAGTTCAGTTCCTGGCCTCTTCTGGGGACACTGACTTTTTTTCTGATACAAAGAAATAAGAGGCACGAACCCACCTCCAGTGGCATTTCCACCCCAAGTCTATTTTTACACTTCTGCTGAACATGGTGCAGCTCTGCCAATCGTGACAAACCTTACAGGTTCTGATATGGAGGCTCACAGAAATGTGTCCTTAAGTTTTCTGCACATGCCACCACTATGACTCATTTTCAGTGGTTAGAAGAAGACAGAGACAACCTGGCAAGCCCCAGAGCAAACAAGTGATATCACCACATGACACACACATTTATTAGAGACATCATTATATTTCTCGATCACGACTGCAGCTAAAAATTTTCAAAGTGAAACGAGAGACGTGGGAATGGGAAGGAAATCGATACCTTAGAAATTATGATTCTTGACACACTGACCATGCTGACAGGTGTCTCACCCTGACTACAGAATAATCACTGACTCAAAATTTAGCACAGGTGTGGATACTGGTGATCTGGCTGATAACATTCCACAAGTAGGAATCAGCAACATCCAGAGGTGTAAAAGAAAAAAAGGTTGCTTGAGAAACTCCATTTTACCGATTGCTAATGCAACTACAGAACCACAGAACTGTCTTGGTTGGAAAAGACATCTAGGATCACGGTGTCCAACCATCACCATCCCCCCCACCCCGTAAAATAAAATGTATCTATCTAATTGCCAACTTAAGTGGGGGCCAGGGGATGCGTTGAACATGTACACACAGTGCAAGCAGCTGCCTGTACACCTGCAGCCTGTTGTTTTCTCCCAAAATAACACTTTGACCTCAATAAAGCAGGAATAGTGATCAAAACCCCATTCTGGTTAAGAGTTTAAAGGAAAGAGGAGTAACCTTATAGTGAGTAACACATCAGGAATGGGTGAATGGAAATTACAGGCCTCAGATATAAATGGCAAATTAAGAGGTGCATATGACTGATAGAGGAAGCTAAAGGAATTAACGAAGGGCTCGGGCAGGCACGGGGCCATTTCAACAGGCGGAGAGGAAAGTCAAGAACAGCAGAGCACAAACATCAGCTGCCTTCAGCATTTACTTCTGATTGCTCTTCTATTTTGGTACAGCTCCTCTTATGGAAAAGTACTGATGCACAGGCACCTTCCCCAGCCACCATGTTTACTTCCAGATTTCCCCAAAACTGGGAAAGCTCCAGGGCCACAAGGTGTGAAGAAGAGGCGTGGCTGATAAGCCTCTGGCTCTGATTTCCACAACACTGACTCAGAGCAGACCAGCTCCCTCCCAGGCTGTCACTGCCACCACACCACCGCCAGCCTGCCAGGAAAGATGTGACCAGTGTGACTTTGCAAGATCAGCAGGTGAGCAGAGGTCAGTGGGTTCATGGCCAGCAGCAGCCCAGCTCAGGGTGAGGGGTGGCACGGCACCGTGTTTCTTCGCAACCATCATGCTTCCTTCTTCTCTGCTGTCAGCCATGCCGGCTGGGGGACAGCTGTGTGCAGCAGCACAAGGCCACAGAGTATCATGGAGAGGCCGACCCACCACAGAGGTGTCCATGTCTCCCCGAAGAGAAACTTGCCCAGGATGGCCTGAAGGAAAAAACAGAGACAAAAGATTTGCCGGGCTGAGACACCTCAAGGTCTCTGGCACTGCCAGAGCCACAGGGACTCCTGCTGGGAGATGACTTCCACCTGCCAGGAAAAAATCTACCCGAGAAAATTCCTGCTGGCATGACCAAGAGGAACAGCTGCTGTGGGTGACACCAGAGATGACCTACTCTATCACCCAGCATGAAAGCTCAGCCTTGTCACGGTCCCAAAGCAGGAATTTGGCAGACACGAGTGTGCTTTGATGCCTTCCCAGGTCAGTCACCTGGGTGACTCCCGTCAATAAAACAGGGCCCCACTGACTTTATTTTTGGACACAATGTGCCAGCTGCAAGCTGCTGAAGCGCAGAAACAAGGTGGGCAGCTTCTGAGAAAAAATACGCAGGTCAAAACTGGTCCTGCTGTCACTACAGGTTATCTTCTCACCCAGCTAGGGTGGCACTGGCCTGTCACAGGTGAGGTGTTGCAAAGGAAAAGCAAAACAAAACAAAGCAAAGGTCCCATCTCCAACCCTCACTGGAAATCAGAAAAGTTCAGCAAATTGTACAAGCTGCTGCAAGGCACTGCACCCTTCCCCCTGCACCACCCAGAGGAGTCCTGCAGCCTTTGCTGTGAACAACAGGCAGAACAGCTGTGGTCTGATACAACCACTTGATGTCTGCCTGTAGCTCTCCCACTAGCCAGCGATGGCAGTCGTGGTGGGAGATGAGCTACAACCAACTGCATCCAGTGCAACTGTTCCCTCCTGGCTGTGCTCCTCCAGGGACCTACTCACCGAGGAGATGAAGTTGGAGGCTGTTGTGGTCACTGAGGCAGCGGCCGAGGAGGAGGAGAGCCGCAGGGCTTTCGCAAAGATTGTCCACATGACAGCATTGCAGGCAAACACCAAGCCAACACAGCTGACACGAAGCAGCAGGGGCAGCTGTGGGACAAAAGGGAAGAACTCAGGTATTTTCACACTCAGCAACTCATGGACACTTCGGAGCAAAACCCAACTGCCTGGACTCAAAGCTGAATTACAGATGGTGTTAAGACGAAGACGAATCTGTTAAATCCCAGAAGGTAATAAAAGCAAGGAGACAGGCCTGGATGGAGTGTGACCCTGTCATGTCTTGGCATGAAAAGTTCAGTCTCAGACTGCAAGCTGGGAAGTGCTGGGACAGTGTATGGCACCTGCCACGACAGGCAACTCCAGAAATCTCTCCCAACTCATGATGTGGTGCACACTCAGCATAGTGAAATGCTCTTTACGCATCACCAGATGCATGGAAAAGGGTCAAATTCAGCCTTGCCAGAGACCAACACCAAAGATGTACATCCTGGTGCTGTGTGTAGTCCACAATCCAGCTATTGTGAACCTGGGCTGAGACCAGTGTAATCCCAAACTACTGGTCCTCACCACCTCACCATGACCTGGTCTGCCTTACTGCTGCAGCAAGGACAGAACAGGGTCCTCTTGGAGGAAAGTCAGAGCTCATGAGCTTTGTGCCTTATGCTGCGCACTCACTGTGCGTGCACTGAGTGGATGCACTGGAGCCCCTGCCAGCTGCCAGAATCCACGGGCATCACCAACTGCGCTCTGCTCCCACTCAGAAGAAGAAATTACCAACAACAAGCTAGGGATTTAAGGCCACAAAAATTAAGAAAGGGATGGAAAACCTCTCCTGTGAAGACAATCTGAGAGTTGGGGTTGTTCAGCCTGGAGAAGAGAAGGCTCCAGGGAGACCTTATAGTGGCCTTTCGACACTTAAAGGGGACTTATAAGACAGATGGGGACAAACATTTTAGGATCTGTAGTGATAGGACAAGGAGTAATGGTTTTAAACTGTTAAGAGGGTATATTTAAGCTAGGTACTAGGAAGAAAATTTTTTCATAATGGAAATTTTTTTTCCATTATGGAACAGGTTGCCCAGAAAGATAGATGCCCCGTTCCCTGGAAACATTCAAGATCAGGCTGGAAAGGGCTCTGAGCAACCTGATCTAGTTTAAGATGTTCCTGCTCACTGCCAGGGGACAGAGTGGGGGTGCATGTTGGACTAGATGACCTCTCAAGGCCCCTTCCAACTCAAACCATTCTATGATTTCTGAAGCAACTGATGGAGCAAGGAGAAAGCTAAAAGGTTCTGAGACATATCATATAAGCAATAACAGAAGGGTTGGACCAGATGATCCTTGAGGTCCCTTCCAACCTGACATTCTGTGATTCTAGGAAAAGGCCGTAGAGCAAGCCCCTGCTAGATGGCTGGCATGAGGTCTCTGAGGCTAACCTTGAGAGAGATGGCTCAGGTGTCCAGCCTCACTTTGCCCTGCTCCTGGCAATCGTCTCCAATTCTATCAGGGCAATAGTAAATGATGCCAAATGACTCCCACCTGTGAAGCATTTTGCTTTCCTACTGCTGCTATGGCAAACTCTGCAGAGAGGGATGAGATGGACAACCATGCCCAGCTGCTACTGGGCTTCTGAGGAAGAAATGTGCTGCTGTGTCACAGCTCACCACCTCATCACTGTGTTTGCCTCCCAGTTTCACCTCTGTGTAGCCAGATACTTCTACCTTGCTCAGGGCAGTTGTGTATCTCCATATGTGTCTCTTCTGGATAGGGAGAAAAGAAATAACAGGGGAAAACAATTCTCTGTATTTTACCTAAATCCAGTATGTTCTTTTCTGGATCAGAAAGAGCCTGCCAAGGTATGCTTCTGGAAAAAACAAAACAACCTTCAGACATCTTGCTACTGTCTTCAAACACACAGCAGAGGGTGTAAGAGAGGATGGAGCGCAGGCTCTTCTCCTAGGTACATTGGGATATGACAAAAGGCAGCAAGTAACGCTGGAAAAACTGACATTTTGATCTGATACAAGGAAAAACAAAGATGATCCAACACAGGAACAGAGATCATGTGCTCTCTGACCTTAGAGATATTAAAAACTTGACTGAAGAAGTTCATGAGCAACCTGTTCCAGAGCAGGCTGGGGACTACAGACCTTTGAAAGTCCTGCCTGACCAAATTTAGTCCATGAGACTATCAGTGCTGGAGCAAAGGTGGTTCCCATGCTATCTTTAAAACTGACCCTGAATCCATGGGTTCTTCTCCCCATCTCCTCCTATTGCAGAGCCAAGAAAATCAGCTGCAGTCTGCTCTGAAGGTGGCAATTACCCAGAGGAAGATATTCCCAAGAAAGGTCAAGTCCCTCTTTATCCTGGGCAGAAGAATGGTCATCGCAATGGCATGCAGGCAGAGAGACAGGAATATCCCCAGGTGTTCCCCACAAGGAAGGAGGCACAAATTCCTCCCCTGTCAAAGGCTCAGCCAAGCCAGCCCAGTGAGTCAAGGATTAGTGTTCTGATTGCTTTTCTTAAAGGAGATTAATTATAGTGTACATTTCAGATAATCCAGAATCACTCCTGAAATGGCAGAAGTAATTTTAGATGACGTTTGACAAGGGAGAGGGGAAAGTAAAGGAAAACTTTTGTTCGAGTGAAATGATCCTTCCTGGTCGGGCTACTCTAGGGCTAGGCCATAACAACACATCCTTCTGGCCAGGAAATCCATTTCTGTGCTGTCGTAGAGTATCCTGCTACCCCACGTCATCACCTCTTAGAAGAGTCAATACACTTTTAACATTTGTTGCCGCTTTCCATGCTGCTCAAGTCATGGCTGCCCTCCTGAGATTTATTTTCAACTTTCTGTAGTTCTGCCTCAAACACTGAAGTTTCTAAATTTTTGTCACCTTGTGGCAGCTCTGCAGAAACGTCTTTGTAGCAAGCATGCAGGATTTAAACGGCAAGCCCTCTGAAACACTTCAGTGTCCTGTGCAATTTAAGCTACAAGGAAGATTACAGCATCTACTTAAAACTCATCAAGTTTTACTGCTAAACTAATTAATTTAGTTCATAATTATCACCTAGAATGGACCCGAAAGAACTAACTGAAGGTACCACTTTACAAAAAAAAAAAAAACAAAAAAAAAAACAAAAAAACCCAAAAAACAAATACAAAGACAAACTCAGTTATGTTGAGGATGGAAGGGACATCTGGAGATCATCACAGCTCCTGCTCCTAGAACCAGCAGCTCACATTCATGCCCAAACATCTTTTGAGTATCTCCAGGGATGGAGAATCCACAGCCTCTCTGGGCAACCTGTGCAAGTTGGTCAGCCTCACAATGAAAAAGTGTTTCCTGACATTCAGAGGGAACTGTGTTTCAGCTGATGGCCATCACCTTCTGCTTGTGTCACTGGGCACAAGTGAAAAGAGCCTGGATCCATCCTCTATCCCCACCCTTCAAGTATTTAAACACACTGAGATCCCCCTGAGCCTTCTCTTTTCCAGGCTGAACCACCCCAGCTTGCTCCACCTCTCCTCACAGGAGGGATGCTCTGGTATCTCCATCATATGGAGTCTCTCTCCAGCAGCTTCATCTCAGTTTTGTACTGGGAAGCTCAGCACTGAACATGATTCTCCAGGCGTGGCCTTGTCGCCTCACTAAGGCTAAGTAGAGGGGAAGGATTATCTCCTTCAACCTGCTGGCAACACTCTACCTCAATGACACGACATGTTGTCATTGCACCTTCAAAAATACCTACCAACAAGTGGGCAATATTTCTATCAATTTCAAAGGAACAAAATACTCAAAATAAATGCTGTCAACATTTTCAGCAATTCCACGCTCTGCTTTTCTGTCAGTGCAAAAACATGATCTTTTTTTGTGGGGATCAGGAAGAGTTATCAGGATGTAAAGTTTTTTATTCTCCTTCCTACTATCTTTTCTGGTACACTAAAAACGATCTACAGGACTACTGAGCATCCTGTTTTTGCTTTTTAAACCATCTGTGACAATCACATAAGTTGATTTTCTTTTGTCCTAAATGCAAGACCATTTGTTTGTTTGTTTTCAGATCTAGTTTCTCTTGTGGGTTTGGATTTCAAGTCCATACATTTGCCGCGTGAATAATAACCCCTGCTTTATGCCTGAATTGGTCTCCCCAGTGTGTTTTTCTAAGACAGGTGCATGCTGCTGACCTCAGGATCACTCCCTTCATGCTGCCTGTGCAGGAGTTCACCTCTGCACGTAAGGACACCATATGCTTGAGGTGAAAGACCAGCAGTCCCATGTTACCTTAAGGACAACAAGGTGTGATGGAAGATAAAGATAATCCCTTATAAGAGGCAAAAAGAACTCACGAGGTGAATGAGGTGAGCACATCATCTAGAACAGCACAATGGAAATCAACTGCTCTACCTCTCCTCTCTTGCTACCGGTGAAGAGAAATCATAGAATTGTTTTAGTTTCATAGAATCGTTTTGGTTGGAGAATACTTCTAAGCTCGAGTCCAAGCATTAGCAAAGGGCTGAGAACAAATGTTTGATACACAAGCGTACTAACACCCTGCGTTTAAAGTAAAACTGACATAAAACTACTGTGGATGGAGTTTCACAATAGGGTTTGTTTTCAGGCATGCCTATACCGTGCCTGGTTTCTTCTCCTTGGCAATACCAGCAGCCTCACTTCCCTCTGCTTGCTGCCTGGTGACATGACTACCACGCACCGAGCCAAGCAGCCTTGCAGCAGCTGCCAGGCCCGACTCCCGGCTCTCCCAGACGAGGTCGCCGGGGTCAGGCCACCCTCTGGAAGCGCACAAGGAAGAGCCACCGTCCCGTTGCCCCGTGACAGAGGCGGCAAGAAGCCAAGCCCTGAGGGCCGCATAACGCCGGTCGGGGAGGCCTCGGGCAGAGCCAACACACGGGTCACCTCCCTGCTCCGATTTCCTCCTTCCTTACCCAGCCTCCGGCCGCCTCCCCGCCCGGCCACACCGCCAACTTCGCGGCGGCGGCAGCCAAGGCCCCCAGCAACCCTGCTGCCGCCGCCGCCGCCCCGCCGCCCGCCCGCATCTCGGTACAGCCCGATCCGGTCCGGTCCGGCCCGGTTCCCCTCCCCTCCCAGCCCGCCACCGCCGGCTTCCGGGGCGCGTCCCGCCCCAGGACCGCCCCTGGGCGGGGGACGGAGGGAGGAGGGAGAGAGATGCTGGTGAGAGGGGAAGAAGGGGAAAGATAAAAAACCTCTGCAATGTTCATTTATGTACAAAAGATTTATTTTTTTAAAAAAACCAACATCATCATCATCAACAACAACAACAACAGAATGAACAAAACCAACAGGATGGAGTATGAGAACAGGAGAAATACAGCACAGAGAAAGGCTCAGGAATAAGCAGCACGCAGCAGGGGTTGTGCCTCCCACCATCCAGAGCAAGGCAGGAGACCCTGCATGGAAACGGTCCAGGAACAGTCACACGAGAGACATTTGTAAACCCAGAAGGTGGTAAATAGCAACATAAAAAAGGCTCACGGAAGACAACGGCTTTGTGGCCAAAGACTTCTCTCGCTTTCTAGAAATCATTAGTTACTTCTGATCTCTACTGAAAAAAACCCCCAAACCAAAACTGCCAGGTTGGGGTTATTTGTTTTTATTTTTATACTCCACATCAAAGCTCAAATAGGAACAAACCTCCAGGATTAGGCAACTTTATCATAGATAAGGTGGGGGAAATTCTCTCAGCCACATACTGAGGAGACTCCTTAGAGATCCTGCCTACACACATCTTTCTCTTCATTGCCTTTTGCCCCCTCACTTGTGGGCAAAGGTAGCAAAAACAGTAGAAAAAACCAGAAAAATAATATTATCAAAAGGAGAAAAAAAAATAGCTGAACACAAATGTTTGATATTGGCATATAAATCAATGTAAGTTTCAGCTATTTGCAATAAATCTTAAGTGTGATTAAATGAACTTATGCTATACTCCTAAAATGTTCTGCATATTTTCAGATAGTTTCTTAACATTTCTACCTCTTGTTTGATAAGAAAATGGTTGCAAAATACTACAAAAGAATTTCCTACAATGCTAATACAGAAATCTGCTTTAAGCTTTTATTAGGAAAAAAGGCTTAAAGATTTTAAAATTTTAATTGAGAAAAAAAGAAAACAAATCCATAAGACATACTACTTACAAGTCTATTGCTAAGTTCACATTTGTGTTTTATTGAAGAAAATTCAGTATGAAAATTATTTTAAAGTAACCCATAAGTATTAATATTTAATAAACCTGACAAATTTATTTTAGCCCAATTTTAGTTCATTAAAAAAGTCACATTGAAATGGTACTTTTAAAAAGCTGGTTCTGGTGGAATGTGTATCATTTCAGAAGAGGTAGGAACCAGAATATAAATCCAGGTGTGTTCCCAGTGAGAAAGGTTGTCCTTGGCAAGATGGAAAAGTTAAAAGGAAGTATCTTCCAGCACCTCTACAAAGTAAGTTTTTGAAAAATTATAGGAAGTGTTATTATGTCACTTAAAGCTGCCCACTTAGCTGGATGTCTTTACTAAAAGTTATTACCAGCAAAAAATCCAGGAACTAAACTATTTCATTATTATGGAACCACAACAAATACCAGTTTGACAACTGGCTTTTGGTTATTCTGTAGACTTTGAAAACATGGCTCTGCAGTTTTATTTGTGTCATTATAGCTGATCATGATGTCTACATATGTCACATCTTTTTGATTCTTTCAAAAAAGCATTTTCGACTCGTAGTTTTTCAGTCTCCTGTAAAAAGGAAAAAACATGGGACTTTTAAGGAATTAATACTCACTTTCATATTTCTAAAGAAGTGATATCTACACTTGAACAAGCACTTGATACACTATGTACTTGAGGAAATAAAATGGGATGATTCTTGTCTGGGGCCTGGGAGGACACAGACCAGCCATGACCTATACAGCTGCATGAAATCAGAAGGTTCTTAGTCCCCAGCAGTAGAGCAAGAATTTAATTTCTTTCTCAAACTTTACCTCTATTCTATGTCAGGCTATTACATCATCTGTATTCTACTCTGCAACTTACCTCAGTAAGTTTAGCGTAATCTTTCTTCAGTTTCACAAGATACTGAATCTTCTGGTTTAGGTTTTGATGACCAAGTAATTTCCCATTCTCCTCAGCAAGAGTGTCAACTTGCTTCCTCAGCAAGTCCATTTCCTGTAATTATAAATACACTGTGTACCTCTTAACTGTAGCCCCTCCCTCTCTTCTCCAAAGAAATAAACTTCTTTACATCTCTTAATACGCTAACATTTCAGTCTGTTGTAACATATGATGCAAGAGCTGGTTCACTCAGGAAATAAGTATTTGTCTTGTGTCTCCTTAGGTATTATATTAGATCCTTCTAAAGGGCAAAAGCATAATTTGATTCCTATTACAAATTGCAATATTAATTTCTGTAACCAGAGTTCCACTGCTGGATGAAACAGTGTTACAAATATAACCAAATGCAAGCCAAAACATTTTCAGAGGCAGTTTTTGAGTGCTAAATAATTCAGAATGTTTTCTAAATACCAATAGTTCTACTTTTGCTGAATAAGATTTTACTCTAAAGACAACAAAATAATTTATACATATCAAACCTTTTCAATTCTGTCTCTCTCTTCATATGTTTCCTCCAGTTTTGATCGAATTTCTTCTTTTTCATTAAATGCTTTCAATTCCAAAGCTCTTGTTCGTTCCATCTCCAGAGTAATTTCAAAACAAGTATTTTCTTTGATTTTGAGGATATTTTTGGTCTCTTCTAATCTGCCAACATGAAAGCATCATATAATATTAAAAAACTCAACATAAATGGCATACAACTGAATTAGTAAGTCATCCTTGGACATGTAGGCAGCCTCCTCTAAAAATATCCTTTTAAACAATTTATTTTCCCTAGGACTCACTGCTAAAAGAGGAAAAACTACATTCTGCTTTACAGCTCTGGAGTTTGATACAATCTATTAATTAGTCAGTATTTTAGAGTTGCTCTTCTTTTTGAGAAGTATGCTGTTTCCACTAAAGTCACCTTGCTTCACCTACAAGAACACTAAGAATTTATTCAAGGCATGCAAATTTGCTAGATGAACTCTGCTGCTCTTCAAGTTTCCCCTAAATTGCTTGTTTGTATATGGCTTTTCCCCAGTAGCCTTGTTGTCTTAGAAGCATCTCTGAACTTGTTGGGCCTGGTAACAGAAGGACCACTTTACTTTGGACAGACATCTTATTTGCTGAAAATGTTTTAACTCTATCAGGCTCACTGAGTATTAAAACACGGCATCAAACTGAGCAGCCTGACTGCTGGTTACATGAACTTTAGTAATTTTGCATGTCTGTTCCAAGACTGCATCAAATTAAAATATTTTTGTCATCCTTTTTGTTTCACTGAAGCCTGGTTTTTAAGACCTACTGTATAAACAATACTCGCTGCATTTGCCAAGACATTTTCTTGATGACAAAAGGATCTTTTTCCTCTGTGTATATTTTTTGTTTGAGACATGGTGGCACTGCTACAAAGTGTATTTCAGAGACCAAACAGGTATGAAAAAACAATGCACCTGACAGCAAAATAACCCCTAATCAAGACTAGGATTTCTGGAAAACTTAGTATAAATTATTTTTTAAATGACTGTGTGCATAAAAACCATCTTTATCCTTAAAAGAAGTTACTTATGTAGAAAGCATTTTATTAAATGTATCTAACTCAAATATTATGAGATTTAGCCACCATCAGTCCTGAACAACAGAGGTTAAGAGAGTACAGCAGGAGCAACATTTTCAAACTAGTTTTCATCTACTAATTTAGTATATTATTTATTGACTACTATCTGTCCAAGGTGCAACGCACTTGAATTTTGAAAACTACTTGCACAATAGTACAAATACAATCTAGGAATTCTCTAACAATTTGCTCTGAATTTTAAAATTTATATTTTCATTATTCAAGCTGAAGTGCAAAAATTTTAAATAGAGTAAAAAAGCAAAGAATTAGATTGTTTTAAATTATGAAATACTTCAGATACTAAGGCATGAACAGTATTTTTCTTTAATTTGACAAGGAACATGCTTAGAACTCAATGCATGTAATTCAAAATATAGATAATTTTAAACAATTGAAAATGTCCATTCCAATTTAATTTTTTCTATAAAATCAGTATTTCCCTGATACAGTGCTACACTTCTAGAAAATGTAGCTATAAGTACTACTACCACCTACTGATGAGAAGAAGTAAGAACAAACTCAATGTATGTTGCAGAAGCATAAAAAACATTTCCAAAGTACATCCCTTACAGTTTCAGATCTTGTACTTCTATTGCTAAAGTATACCCTTTTTGGTATTAGTTAATTTAATACAAGTCTCCACTTCAAGGAGCAATATTTAAACTTACTCTGCTTTGATTTTCAGCGTCTCTTCTATTGCTTTATTCTGTAAAAGTTAAAAAAAAAGTTGGTTACATGCTTAATATTTAATACACATACAGGTATTTAAAATTATTTGTCACATAACTGATGCTATGTATCTCATCCCAGGTCCTACCAAAATCATCTTACTACTCAGTAACTCATAACTCTTTAAGTTCACTCCAAGCCCATCTCTTTACCATATGCACATATTTCCAATTTCATGCCAGCAGGAGTGAGCCACAGCAATATCTCTGCCCATTCATACACAGCAGAGGTCAAACAGAGGGTTTCCTGTCTGGGGGATCCACTGCTGCCAACAGTAACTTCCCTTTGGCAGAGCCTTGCCATTAGCAAGTGACACAATCTTCACTTTCCAGCTCTGTGGAGATGAGTCAGATTCAGTGATCTGAATCCGGTTTTATTTATTGTGCAATCCGACACCCAGTCCTTTGGTACTAGAGCAAGACAGAAACCTTAAGAAATAAGTACAAGGCTCTGCATCTGTTAGAATTCACTAGAAATCACTGCTTGTTTCCCTGCCATGAACAGAAGAAAACGTGTGAACGCTACAGCAGGGGAAATGGGGACTGAACATGAGAAAGGTGATCGATATACCTTGGCAAGTCGTTCTTCAGCAACCTCCTCCTCTTTCTCTTTAAGGTACTGAACATCAGGATGTTTCTGATCACTAGGATACCCAAGAATGAGGAAAGTCACTCACAGCCAGGGGAAACCAATTGTAAAAACACCATCTCATCCAGATTAAACCACTACATGTGCATAGCTTAGCACGTGTACTCAAATAGTGAACACCATGAAACAACTCTGGAAGGTTTCAAACTTTCACATTCCAGGATCATCTTCCTTTGTTAGAATATGGAGAAACGAATGTTTTAATGGAAATAATTTAAAATGCCTTGCATGTAGTTGCATGGTTATAACAACTTTGGCACTGAGCTAAATGTTTTATTAGTTCATGATGCTCCCATGCATATAGACTGCAGAAAGCAGCTCCTTTCTAAAAGTTTGCTGGTCTCGCCAAGGTTAAAAGGTAAAAGATTTTTGTATACAGAAGATAAGAAGACTTCTTTTTTTGTTAGTTTTAATAAACATGACATTGGATGGCAGGAAGCAAACACCATCAAGAAACCTTCAAGCCAACACACAACTGGAACCACTTCATTCTTGTAGTGTGCCATAAGGGAAGTACCTCACTGACCAGCTGTTATTGTAATTTGATGCAATTATAAAAGACTGCTATTTTCAGTACCTTAATATTTGTCAAGATACCTAGAAAGGGTGATTTATTTTCCACATCTGGTATAAACAGCCTTAGTCAGAGAATAAGTGTGTGTGTTCTCTTTTTTGTTGGTTAATGCTAATTAAATGCCACCTTTAAAAGTCTGATAACTTTTGAGACCTAAAATAAAAATCACATATTTTCCTTTTTAAATTTTGGTACTACCCACTTCCACATCTCAGGATATCTCCAGTCTGAGGCATACAGCAGCATGTCACCTTTTCAGAGAAAGTTCATTGTTTACCCTCAAAACACAAGATGGAGAACTGGTTCCATTTATGTAGATGTGGAAAATTGTGTTGAATTCATTAGGACATTTCCTGTCTATTGAATCCATAACTGCACAAATGATATGGCAATATATATAATGCATAGCAATGGCTATACATGTAATTCTTTTACATCCTATTAACATTTCTTTTATAAAACTTTGCTGTATTTAAGAATTTGTGACTTGAAGACAATACAGTTAAACAAGCCAGTAAACAATTTTCATAGAATAGGCTGAATCAAACTCTAATTATGCAAACAATTAGATTGTATTTAATACAAAACCTGTAAATTTATCTTTAATTGCTACAAATAGACATATTTTATTTACCTGTTCTTGCTTAGTCTTTGAGCTTCTACAAGGCTCTGTAAATTCCTGTTGTTCTCCATCAATATCTGCATTTCTGAACGCAAGTTCTCCAACTCATTTAATTGTTCCTAAACAAGTGAAATTTCAAACATTTTATTTGAAGAGCAAATTGCAATTTCTGTTTTCATTTCTAGTTCAACTTGTTTTCGAGTAAAAGAGAAGACAAAAAAACTATTTCTCAAAAAACATAGTTCTCTGGAAAAGATCTGTATCACCCTTCCCTCTAGTTTCATTAGAAACTTGAATTAGAATAAGTTAGAACAGTTTCATCAGCAAAAATCATTTGATATTCATGAATATGAAAAAACTCAGTCCTTGGAAAAACTAAATATATAGACACTTCATACAAATTGTTACCATTTGTTACCAGCCTAACTAAAGAGAAGAATAAGAACTGCCTTTCTGGTTTCACAGACAGACTACTAAGAAGAGCTCATTAAAAATCTGGATCTTTCTCAGTCTTATTGTAATCTTACAAATTGCCTGTAGAGTTTAACCTTCAGTACCTTCAGCCTTAGAATTTCATCATTTTTAGCTCTTCGTTCTTCATTCAACTCATGGACAAGATGCTCCAGATTTATTGCAGAAGCTCTCCGATCAGCTATTTCTTGCTCATGAGTTTCCAAGAGCTTTGCCAAATTGACATCAAAATTAGGGGGAGTTTTTAGACACTGGCAAGTTGAAAAAAACCACAAAACAAAGCCCACAAATTAGTAAAGAACTGTTTCTCCTATGTATTGGTTATACTTGGTGTTTTAATACTTAGTTAATTTACTTAATAAAAATTCCTGTCAGACAAATAATCAATAACAGATTTAAGCTACAAACAAGGTGACTGGGATTTGACCATTCTGGACATTGTCATTGCTGCTCCCAATCTGAAGCTATGCTGTAAGGTTTTAGTCCTTTTCAATGAGTTTTAACAGAAAATGATTCTCTCACAAATGCCATACCTGAGAAAATGATACTGATGCTGAGTCCACAAAGCAATCAATTTGCTTCATTTTTAGTTCATATTCATTCTTCCTTCTCTCCAGTTCTTCTGTCTTTCTGTCCAACTATTAAGAAAGCCAAATGAGAATTAAGTTCTGTCTCAATAGACAAAATACTTAAGAAAACAGAAGCCAAATCTCTGTTTCAAGCAAGCTTCAGTACACCACAAATTATTTTAGGTTACTTTAGACTTCACTTTCTTAAATGTGTTCTACATTTATCTAGTAACTGTTAATAATGTAAAGTTTGCACATAATAAGCCTTTTAAAAAAACATCATACACTCTATACTGTATAGTTAATCTGAGCTGTGTTCTTGTTGGTATTTGATTTTTTTGCCTTGCTAATCCAATTTACCTTTCAAAGATTTTGCTAGCACAAAAAAATTGTTACGAACTTTGTTGCCAAGCATTACTGCTCAATATATGATGTGATACAAATGATTTTACTGGTATAGACTTAATCAGTTTCCTCAGAGACTATGCTAACATGACAAAAGGACTCTTGTTTCCAAAATAACTTATCCGTACTGGAGTTTTTACCAACACAAATACATTACTTAGCACTATGACAGTTGTAATAACTAAAGCTTAAATTTGAACGAAGTCTTAACAACAGCTATTTGGTCTGCAAAACCTCCAAATCATTCTCAGACTGCATAATTTATAGAGATCAACAATTATCTCAATCACCTAAAGATATAGTTTGTGGGTAAGTGTTAAGCAGAGCAAAGAATAATTCTGTAGGTTGCATTGTGTATAGCAACTCAGGTCCCTGTGTTATTATAGGCACCGATAATTTCCCTCTGCTTTCGAAATAAATATTTTCATTATCTCTAGATACCACCTCCAAAACTATTCTAAAGTTATCTAGCCTTTTTCCAGAAGCTTTTGAAGTAGTACTTTGCTTTTATAGGAAGGAGCATTGGTTTTCCCCAAGAGTACTGCATACAAGATGCTCTAAAATTTATTACAAGTAAAACCTTTTCTGGAAGCTACAATTAACCATAGCTTCATCCCAAGAATTTCCTTGTTTTACCTGTTCCCTGAGTTCCTGGATTAGAGCTTCTTTCTTTATTATGTCTTCTTGTGCACACTGAAGTAATGAGTTATGTTTCTTGGAGGCCTCTGTCAGTCTCATCAGCTGATCAGTGGTATGATGTAAGTCTTCACACAGCAGGTCTCTCTAATTTAAGTTATTAGAAGAGTAAAGAAAGAAACATTAAAGTCATTACTCTAAAGCAGTTGATTCTAGATGTTTTGTTGTTTCTGAGAATGTTAACAGCTACAAGCATATCCTTTTTCACTCCACTTTTTCATCTTGAATTTTAGCAAGTATTCATCTATAGATTTCTTATCTTAGCACGCTTTCTGCCAATTGTCTTGGTGGCAGAACAAAAATAATGACTTTCATACATTATAATTACAGTTAGATACTTATAGGAGATATTTGGAATCAACCACTGTTTTAAAGTACATCTAAAACCAAAATTCTTGACGAATCCAGAAAGGAATGTCTAGATTTTAATCCATGCTAAGACAGTGATTCCAGTTTTTTAGTGCACTGCTACTCTGTAGATACCTCTGGATTTATTCTAGGATCTAGACTCCCACTCTGATAGGGCATCATACCTACAACAAGGTGTGCTAACCTAGAAGGAGAAACTGTACTTAGTACTTTAAATGCCACCTTGGCTTAGTTCTTCTACAGTTAAGAAAGCCTTAAGGAAATTAGTAACTGATGTACAAAGTCAAACCAGGAGAAGCACTATGATTTTATCAGGAACCAGATACACCCAAGGACAAAAACGTAATGAGAGTGGTTACTTTAGTTGAAAAATCCACAAAAAACTAACACCAAAACACGAGCGCAATTCCCATGGCAAGCAGCTCAGTTTAGGATTTCAGAATGTCAACTTCAGGTATGATTATTAATGAAGATAGTTGATTAAACAGTGTAAATCTATTTAAGCTTGTTTTTTTGAGACTATTGTGAAAGACTTAACTGGTGCTATATGATTGGAATAGACATAGTAATATGACAGATGATCTTGTAGAAATTACTTGTAATTGAAGAGGCTGGTGGTTTTAACTGATGGACATATTCATCAGTGTAAGAGCAGGAACAGGAAAAACAAAGTTTAAAAAGATACAATTTTAAGAAGCAAAACCACAGTTGAATCAACCATGCATCCTAGATCTGTTTCCAGCAGGTGGAGCTTTTAGTTAAAATTATGAGTAGAGATGTTACTGAATATAATAGCAGTGGGGAAAGAGATACTATTAAACATAATATATTCTTCTGCCTATTTTAATTTCTTAGCAGCATCGTCTAATTTGCCATTAAATTCAGCTGATGACTCCTTAGTGGCCTTAGTGAAATTAAACCAGGCTTTTAGCATAGGTTTTTATGAAGTAGCTTATAAAATATTTATGACAAGTAATGTGATAATTTAACGGAATTTGTCAGGTATCTCATGAAAAATTCTTTTAAAGAACAGTATAATTAGCTCTAGTTTGAACTAAAATGAGGTTAAGTTCTACACCAGTTTCTTAAGCAAAACCACATCCAATTGATCTGTTGAACAAATAATTATAAAATACTAACATTAATGTTTTTACCTCAATGTTATCAGCTATTTGTCTTCTCTCCAAGGTTTCCCTCAGTTCTTCAATCTTTTTCTCCTGATCCTCTATGATTCTTTTGCTTTCTTCTTTTGCAGCCAGAACTAAATTATACTTGCACTACAAAAAATATTAAATAAAATTTTCAAATATGTCAGGAAAATACATTAAAGAAAGTTGGCAAATATAAGACAAATAAATGTGTATCACTAATCTTATGATGACAACTACAAATATTTAAAATCTCTGTGTCAATGACTAAGATCAGAATCATACTTGCTAAATTGTACCAGCTGTTACTAGAAATGAGTGGTCAGAACAATGGAAGATTAATTTAATATGTATTAGCCACCATAATATATATTAACCGTAAAATTATTATTGAAAAAAAAGAAATTCATATACAACAATACAAAGAAATCTATCTCATGAACATTTTGTCTGTAGGACCTTTTGAATTAATAGTTCATACATATATATTATCTAAAGTCTTCTGTGGCTTGCTCTATCAGTTTGCAAATCAGACCCATTTTAATAAAGGAGATGCATCATATTTATCCATAGTTATTCAAAGACAGTTCTAGTTCTTTGTTTTTATGTTTTCAGATGTAGAACATAGCATCAGAAACACAAAAAATTCACTCAAAAATGAATTTACAATTCATCTTCAACCACTGAAGTTTTAAATTGCCAATCTGAGAAAATCTAAATGTGTCTGTCAGCTGAATGTAGTTTGCAGGATGTGAATAGGTCCCTTTAGAGACACTGCTCTTTACCCACCACATGGAAATACTTCAGTTTTCAAGACAGCCTTAGGCATAAAACGTTCAGAAGATTTCAACATGTCAAAACAAAGAAGTTTCCTTCTAAAATGCTACAGCAAGTTACGCCGTCTGAGACCCATGATAAGACATGTCACTGCCTTCAATTTCTGAAAAATTATACCATGTCCTTCAAAATGACAGTACATACATTTATATCCTCAAGCTCTCTTGTCAGCCCATCTATGGACTCAGTTTTATGATTAACTGAAGACCTCAGCTCCTGGATCTGTCTCATCAAATCAGTTACAACTTCCTGCAACGTAAAAAAGTTAATCCTGATATATTATTTTTATAATACATGTAAATATATATATATATACACACACACAAATAAATACATATTAATACATAAATAAATAAAACCACACACATATATATAATACATGTTTTCTTACTGGCCTTTCTTTGGTGCATAAGTAAACCTCAAATATCAAACAGCCATTTCAAAACGATGTCTTGATACACGCATGCAAAAAGCAGTAACAGGAAATTTGTTGTTTTGTCATTTGGCTTTTGTTCTAAGCACTTACGCAAATTAAATAACCTGCTGTGTTCATTAGCAGAGAAAACTAACTCTGATTTAGTCTCAGGCTGTGATGGGTTTCTAATAAGAGTACAGAAGAACTATAGTTTAAGGTTACATTTGTTTGTAATGGAAAAAGGTACATTCAAAAATACCAATGCACTGAGAAAATCAGATTCTTCTGACCTTATATGTGTCAAATGTTTTGTTTTAGCATGGAAAAAAGAAAGACTGATCAATGCAGCATGCTGAATAGTAAACACACTATGTAATTTCTTATGCTTGTTTAACAAACAGCATAAATACTTTTGTTATGGGAACTGATGCTATTGAAGATTTCAGAACACCGGAACAGTCCTTTCATGTATAAGTGCTTTGATTTTATTAATAAAGGTACCTACAATCACATACTTGCATCACTTTTCTCACCTTTTCTATTAGCTCGTTACAACATGACACTGACTGGAAGGGCCTATTAATCATCATTGAAATTATGTATCCTTTATGAATTGAATGTTTTGTCCAGTAGACAGCTTTACCTTGATTTCCCCCCAACCTTCTGTTATCTTGTGATTTCTCTGAAAGAATACCAGTTTCCTACTATCTGCCAAACTCCATGCCAGTAAGAGATAGTATTTATTTTACCTAGATATACATTCAGAATTGCCTAAAACCACAGAATTACCAAGTGTCATAGAAAGGCTCTGGGCTTTCAACTCTAATACAAACCATAGTTACCCACAAAGCTGGGTATCAGTAACAGAAATAAACCCAAACCTTATCTGCATCATTTGTCTTCTTTAAAGAAACAATAATCCCTTCAGCAGCAGCCAGCTCCTGTTCCAATTTCTGCAGTTTTTCTTCCTAGAAGAAATAATAATTGTGAAGGAGAGACTTAATGACTTTTGAAGTATATTTTCTAAAGCACAAAGCCAGGAGAAAAACTGGAAGGAATGAAGTTGTTTATCTTACCAGCAAAATAAAGCAGTGGCTTAAAAAAAACCCAAAACATCTGAAACTTTACCAGCAAAATAAATCTAGAGTTCTAATCTACAGAACAGTCAGTTCAGCAATAAAATTGCTATTAATGCACAAGGAAATCCATGAATACACAATTTAGTCATTCAGTTCTGCTGTTGTACCTGCTGCTCACACTGTGTCACCATTTCAGAGGATGGTTTCTTCACCTGTGCTTTTTCAAGTACTTTCAAGAGCTCCCTGGAGAAGAAAACATTTTTAGTGAGAAATATAATCAGAAGATAAAGAGACATTTAACATGAATCAAGTCATAAAAGTTTGCTCTTATTTGCACTTCATTTTTTAAAGAGTTATTTAACTATCACTATTACTAGTATTATACAAAATAATAGTGGGTTTGTTACTAGCCATACATTATCAGTAGTGAAACATTATCTTTGATGTGAAGATAGGCACTTATAATAAAATTATATTTCATGTTAATTGAACACATTACAATTAAGTGTTGTTCTAAGTTGGATAGAACAAAATAGCCCATTATATAATTAATTCCACCCAGATGGGGGAAAACATCTTTACAAGCTGGATCCACATCTGAATACAAAACCTAGCATAGGACAAAACCAATGAACTCAGATAACAATAAACCTCATCACTAATTAAAAACTCACTTCGAATTGTTTTCTTTGTCTTCTTGTAATTGTAATGTTAGTTTTTCATTATGTTCTTTTTCTGTTTTCAGGAGTTTCAAAAGGTTCTAGAATATCAAAATACATGTTGTTATAACAAGTCACAATACAAGGTATTTAGAATAAATGAAACCAAAATAAATAAATATAAAAATCTTAACAAAACTCCCAAGATGACTAACACCTCCCTTCCTGCGAACTTTAAATGGAAACAGATCTTTGAACTTGTACAGGACAAAAACAAAAGTAAACTCTTGTTTATATTAAGAAATTTGTTCTTTTCATCTGCCAGTTATAATGATTTCAAGTAGCTCTAATGTTCCTCAATATCCAAGCCTTTAAAGGGAGGAATTACAATTTTCTACTGTAGCTTAATTTAGGGGGATGTTTCCAGTTCTATCCATCAGTTCCAGATATTACACTATAAGGAATTTAAAATAATTTTCAGTCTGTCAGTATTCCTTAAAACACTGAAAAGAAAACTTACATCAAACTTGCTGAGCAGGCACTGCACACACTGCAGAAAAGCAGGCAAAATCATTTGCAAAAGCCCTTGAGCAACCTTACTGCTGTTTTGCAGTCACTGCAGTCTGACAAGCTTTCAAGGACAGCATCATCTAAATTGCAGGACAGCGATGTACCTCAAAAAACCACTCAGATCATTCTAAGGAAATCACATCCATGATGACATTTTTTAAGAAACTGCTTTGTAAAGATAGAATAAGTAAGCTAGTCTTAGCTAGCACTGAGATAAAAGGTCACCAGCATTTCAGTGCCAAGATTCTTTTCCAAAGCAGTCTCTTATTCCTTTACTAATTAATCTCCCTAGATATTTCTAGAGCAGGTTCTTCCATTGAAAAACCTACTCCTTCATCGTGCTATTGGATATTTCTTGTAGCCTGTGAAACAAACAAACAAACAAACAAACAAACAAATCTAAGTTTAAAAAAAAAATCTGGATACATCTTCCAAATGAGATAACCAGGAAACATCTTATTACTGTGTCATTGATAACAGAATCCACAAGAACAGGAATTAAACAACATGGCTATGAGTAACTGAATAATAAAAGTCCTATAAAAGCCTTGACTGCCTTACACAAAGCTCAGTTTTCATGGCTTCTGCTTCTTGTTTTCTGTCTTCAAGTTGTTTCTTCAGTTGATCTGTTTCAAACTTTGCTACTTCCTGCAAATTGTCATAGTCATCCTGCAAGCTTGCTTTTTCTTCAAGAATTTTTTCATGTTCTAGCCTTTGTAAAAAACAAACGCAACCACAATTTTAAGACAAAGGTTGTCTCATTATAATAATACTTCAGTAATTTGTATTTTATGGTATTCAGATAATATACAGAACAGAGTTATTTTAGAAAGAAGTCACTGACATAAATGGTAACTTTTTTTTTTTTTTTAAGTCAGAAACCCCATATGTATGAAATGGTGGGAAACTTGTGATGGGAAAACTGAAGTGTCACTGGCAAAGAAAGCAAATCGCTCTTTCTGATCCCTAGAAATAATTTACTTATTACAAAATTCCACAGAATTTTCGGTAACAACAGCTTTCACCCATTTAAACTTTTCTTTTCCAGCCAGTTATTGAACAAGACTTTGCTACCTGTATCTGTTCAGATGACACCTGGGTTATTTATACCATTAAGATATATATATACATTCTGGGCAAGTCTGGGTTATTCCCCTCTAAACTGTCCTGAAAACTTATTCATTTGATCTTACACAAAAGTGAAAAGCACATAGGAGAAAAAACACAACGTTTAATTTCTATTCCAGGTTCCCAGTCTCAGCATGTATCACTCAAAAAATTGGTTCAGCTAAGACATGAACCACTTTAATGCAGTAACATAGTTAAGCTTTCCAGGAAAAAAAACCCTACAAAACCAAAACCAAAAGAAAAAACTCTACCAAACCTCCACATAATTTAGTCCCCAATTTTAATGTCTCAGTAATAATGGCAATTATTCAATATATTAAATTCAATACATTATATTCAAGTTTTTCAGTCTTCAATAGTAAAGCCTCAGTTTATTTTTACGGTTTCTTCCTGCTTGTATTTTTAGGGCAGCATCATTATGTTGCCTGCTTTAAATTGACCACACCAAGTGGTAACAATTATTTTTTAAGACTAAATTTGAAAAAAACCACAAACCAACTATACCTGTTCAGCTACTTAACTTTTGGAGATCAATGAACTTATTAGGTATATCCTAATAAAGGGAAAATGCTAGAGTAAATCAAAATAATCAAGGCCTCATTTCCTTTCTGGTAATTTCACCATGTTCCCCCTCATGGCTCCAAAACAGGTATGGAAAGAATTGAGCAACAAAAAAAGCAAAGGATGTAAACACAAAATATCAACTTTTATTAAGAGATTTTAAGAGCAAGTTCATATGCAAAAAGGAACAACTAAATCACTGGATGCATACAGAAGGAAGTTTAAGGTATTTTACCAAACTGCCAACATACCTGACGCTGTCCAGCTGGAACTGCACATCCATATGTCTACCAGAAAGCTGACTCAATTCCTTTTCTTGCTTTTCCCTAAAGGCACTGTATTCCAATTTTAAAGCAGATAGCTCCCTGTCTGCAGACTGCAGGACAATGCGCAGGTCATAGACTTCACTTTTTAATACTGTCAAAAATAAATATTTTGTGTTATTTGGAAAACTGTACTAGATACAGGACATGCAACATTACAAAACTTCCTGGGAAAGTCTCACAAAACTTTATACATTTTAGGTGGAATTAGCCTTGAAGGTCATACACAGAAAGGGTTGGTAAATGTAAAAGGTTAACGAAACATCAGCTTTAAGATCTAAAGAGTACCAGCAGAACCAAAAACATTCCAAACAATGCCATTGCATTTTCATTGACCAGAGGATCTTATTTTTTTTTAATATTAATTTATTTTAAAAATACTTCATCCTGTACCCCTTTCACATTCAGGGTGAACAGTAAACACTTTTCAGTATTGCATACTGTGCAAGACTGTGCAGAGAAGAGCTATTCTGCAAGTATTAAGAGACTTTTTTGCTTTTAAAAAGATTTTTATAAAAAAAAAAATCAAACCAGCATGACTAATATCTTGAACCCAAATAGTTACTGGGCATGTGCTATTGTTGATTCAAAATATTAAGACACCTCAAAATTTCATAGGGAATTGCAGTGTTACATAGACTTACTATCACTCTTGCTTTGACTGTCTTGAAGTTGCTTTTCAAGTGATTTTATCTGTTCAAGGAGCTCTTGGCGTGCTTTACTCCAGTCATTCCTTTCAGATGAAAGAAGCTTGAGAAGAGAAGTAACATTTTTAAATGGAAGGAAAAAGGAGTGGCACAGAAAAATCAGATCACAGAGCCTAACAATATAATATATTAGAGCATTCAACCAGCTGATTAGAAAGAAGTTGGTGGTTGGTTTTTTTTTTTTTTTTTTTTACATTTGATGTTTAGTAAATCTGAAATGGGCAGAAATTTAAAAAAAAAATTGACTGAAGACATTACCTAACCTAATAATTTCATTTAAAAGCAATCCACAGCTTAGGAGCCAAGATCTACTTCAAAACAGAGCTATCAGATACACGACTGATCTGAGAAGAACACAGCCCTTATTTTTATTTCCCAGCCTAGCGATTAAGGAAACTTATAAATATTTTATAGAGTAAGGACTTTTCAGTTCAGTTCTAGCTGAGGCAAGTTGTCCTCTTAGTATTCCAAAATTTAAAATTCCATTGTGATTATTGCTGTTTCCCAGAAATAATGAAGTTGGCCAAATCCAAGACATCTTGAGTGTCTCTTTGCTTATATTTTAATTTAAGATCAAGTGGGCTCAGAATCACAGCATTCAAAATAAAACCAAAGAAACCCAAAACTTGCAGTGTTATATTAAATGAAGACCTTGTCTTCCTGCACAGCCTTGAGCTATGATGCTATGTACATTTTTCTAAAGTCGAAATGCAAGAAACACTGCAGACTTCCCTAAATGACACTGTAGTATGAGTGTGGTATATATCACCTTGTCATGCATACACACTTATTATATCCCTGTATTATTGTTGTCTCACCTCCTGTATTTGTGCAGAATGATGCTCCAGTTTATTAATATGTTGCTGGAGTTTTATATTCTTGCTTTCCTCTTCATCCAGCTTTGTCTGCATTGTGCTCATTTGCTCCTGTGACACAACAGACACTCAAAATTAGAACACTCATCTTCCAGTTAATTCTCTCATGCCATATGGCACTCTGTGCATATTAAATACAAAAATGTCAACTACTTTATTTTTTTATGACCTGACACAACAGAGAACAGAACATTAAAAAATAAACTTGTATCTTAAGTAGCTGATTTCTCCTATTGCTAACTGAACTGTCAGAACACAAGAAAATCTGTTGGGAAATAGTGGGACTAAATCCAATAAACAGGCTGCAGGCCCATGTTTAAGTTGGAGAAACAAGGCTTTAAAAAGAAGTTATTCAAAATACCCACTAGCTGAACTACTTACAGGACTTCTGTTCTATTCTAAGCATTAAAGAGGGGCTTTGGCTATTGTGCCAAGATTTCACATGCACTGAATTTAGTTCCCTCTTCTAGAGGGTAGTTCAGATAACTTTGGAGCACTCTTCTATGTGATGAAAGAGCTACCTTGCCCTTTAGGAAAGGTACAAGACACTTAAGGCATAATGGTGGATGAGAATTATTTGACCATGACCATTATTTCTTAAAAAAATGCAGTATCATATACTAAGCTTGGATATTGTTCCAAATGTAGCTGTCACCAGAGGCTTACCAAAACCTTTCCTCAAAAACAAAGTTATCAGTATCTTAAACTACTTACATAATTCAACTCTCAAATACCTTTCACTATTTTAATTATAAATCCTCCTTTAATTGTACAATGTATAATTAGGGAACTGTTCAGTGAAGGCGTAAGTATTCATCAAGCGCTTCAGTTTCCCATGCAAATTAAAATATATTGGGTAATGGGGGAAGTATTTCATGCCAAAACCTGCTTTATTATCAAGTTACATGTACATTTCAGTTTTCACTCAAAACATTCACCTGCGCCACTTTGAGCTCCTCAGCAATGGCCTCATATGCTTGTTCATTCATTTCCGGGGGAACTGGCTCTTTAAAAATGTCATTCATCACCTCTTCAGAACACTGAAAATCTTCAGACTGAAAATCTAAGATTTCTGGACTTATTCGTGGCACTAGGCGAGATCTTAGCTGGTAAGCTTTTGTTGGAGTGGTTATACTCTGTTGTAAAGATCAGAAAGCAGTCTTTATTTCAACTGTAAAATGGAATTAAGACTTTGTCTGGCATTGTATTTCATAGTTCTTTAAGCAGAATAAGAAGATAAAGTGCCCAAAGTGGTTAGTTCTAAACCACTACACTGTTTAAATTTTGTCAGCTGGTTACAGTAGCAGTCAGTCATTTCAGTATTTCAGAAAAAAAAAAAAAGCAGCATATATGGTTTATCACATACGGATTACAAGCCAGAAACACTAGTTAGGTTATGGGGCCATACACATGAAAGTGTGTTCTCACACAATCAGGAGTATGTGTGTTTTAAATAAACTCACACTCATACCTTAAGAGTTTCTCTATGTAGTTTATGTAACTGAGAGACTTCTCGGCGCTTGTGTGCTTTGGTTGCCTCCAGAATGTTTTCAAGATGTTGGTTTGCTTTCTGAAGGGATTGAAGCTCTGATTCCAGCTCCATATGCTTTTTTCTGTTTAGGAAGTATTTTACTACTGTTAAAACCACTTCATCAATATAACCTCCTTCAGCAATGGTAAGCTTCAGCATTGCCTAAGAACAAACTGAAGCTGAACTTTTGCCCAAACATTCAAATACATTATTTTGAGTAGAAAACCACCGCTGCTGCATTTAAAAGTGAAAAAAAAAAATTTAAAAAAATTAAAAAGGTAAGAAGCTTATTTATGCTTGCATAATGAAGCAAGCAGATGGATAACTAAACGTGTCAGGAAAAAATCCATTACACGGTAAGAAATAAGCCCAGAGCTGTGCAATTCCTTTTATGAGAAAGTGATATCACCCATACCAATATGGTTTTAAGCTTAAAAAATGTTATCCAGTTATATGAGAAGTCTGAACTGGTGCTTGCCAGGATTAAAGCAAATCCTTTAAAGACTTTTTTTTTTTTTTTTTTTTGGAAGTGCAGCTCTGTTAAGATTATTTTGCCCTTTAAGAGTACTTTAACTGAAATCCAGCAGTTGAACAGAAATTTAGGAATAATTTTCATTAGGTATTTTGCAGAGCAACATACTGTTACTGTGTTAGCTGCCCTTACTGGCATAATTGTAGGGTCAAAACCTACAGACAAAAGGAAACAGGCTATTTCATCTTTTGGCAGTTTAGTACCATGACTTTCCCTCATGGTTTTTGCATTTGCAGCAAAACTCAGGGAACAGAAAAGACCTTTTGTTCTGACTGCTATCAGACCACAGAAAGATTAGCATACATTGTGTGAGATTGTTAAGTTTTACTCCACTTACGCAGTTACAGCATAGTTGCACTTAAATGCAAAATTAAGCATCCAGTTACTCTCAAAGTGGAAACAAGTTTAGAATTTAGTGAAAACCAGAGTCTCACAAGCACACTTGTGTTTGGCTGTAGTCCATCAAAGAACTGATTTTAAAAATAAAATAAGATTAAAAAAATCAGTAATTGATAAATAAATAGTAGATAGTAACATTATTATTTATAAACTTAATAGGATTTACTACACAAAAATTTAAGAATTTGCACAATTGCCTGAATGAGCAAAAAGGACATTCCTAAGCTACAGTGCAGATGTGCCTTCAGGTAGCATCATGGCTGTCTCCTAGCCTGGGAGTTAACCGAGCTCAACAGGAACAGATTCTGTGTGCACATCATTCTTCTTAACCTTACCTTCTCTTACATGGAAAGAATGTATTTAGACTGTATATTCAGGATCTGAGAACGACTTTAAATAGTTACCTATATTGATTTTTAAAGACATTTTTATTTTGTCTTACTTGGTTAACTCCTTGAATTCTTCATATTCCTGTTTTGAACTTGCCAGTTCACTTTGAGTCTGTAGCAGGCGAGATTTCAGCCTTTCCACAGATGCCAGTGAGTTGCCTTCCACTGATATGGTGGTAGAATTTAAATGATGACCTAAAGAACAAATGTAACCCCTCTGAAATAACAAAGTAGCTCAAATATTGATAATTTTACAAAAATTAAAGCATTTATAGGCTTTTAAGTAGCATAGCAGAAATTCAGGTTGAAGAAAATGAGCATTAGCAACAGTTCACATGAAAACCAGGAGAATAATTAGTATTATTACAGTGTTCATTACAACTAAGGACAACAAAATGAGATTGTAGTGTTCACAAAATGAAGGAGAATCCAATTCTCTACTGCTGTATTTGCATGAGAGCCAATGTGAGTAAAAGGAAGTAAACCTGTTTTATCAGTCTTCAGGTATCACTCTGAAAAAGGCAAAAATACATTAAGACAGATATGTTCAACATTATGCTGCATACAACAGAAATACATTAAGCTTGCCTAGCTGAAAAACAGTAGCATATTTTTACCTCCAGTATTTTTCTCTGTGGCTGAAGCTTCCAAAAAAGCTTTTTCTAGCTCTGCAATGGTCTGTGCATCAATTTCTTGGGCCTTTTTAACTGACTGTAAAGAGCGAAGCCTTTTATTCTCCTCTCTGAGGTTATGGTTCTCCATGGCATACTTAGCAACTCTTGGGTGTTGTTCCATCTGTAATAAGTGGTATTTTATCCAAGTTTTTATTTTCCAGAAAAAGTTGTAACATAACTAGCTGTTATGCTTTAATAAGCATTAAATTGTAATAGAAGAGGAAAAAAGTATTCCCTACAGAGGTTAAAACTGCCCTGTTTTCTTTTTGTGTTAGTTTTCTTACTCCCTTGGAATCTACTCTCAAAAGACAGCAGATTTACATTTTGTGTGTTAATTCTTTTACTGGTAATAAAGCAGTAGCTTTTTTTTCCTACTCTTGACATCCTTTTCAAGTTTCAACATTGAGGTTCAGCTTTCTTAACACCATGTCCCTGGAGGTGTCCCCTAAAGCCCTAAGGTTTCTAGTCAGGGGTATTGGTTGATAAGAAGCTCAAAATGAGCCAGAAATGTGCAATTGCAGCTCAGAAAACCAACTTTATGCCCTGAGCTGCATCAAAAGAAGCATGGCAATGTCAAGGGAGGCAATTCTTCCCCTCTACTCCAATCTCCTGACACAACACCTGGAGCACTGTGTCCAGTTCTGGAGCCCCCAGCACAGGAAGGACATGGAGCTCTTGAAGCAAGTCCAAAGGAGGGGTATGAATGTGACCACGAATTTGATATGAAGATAGGCTGAGAGAGTTGGGGTTGTTCAGCCTGGAGAAGAGAAGGCTCCAGGGAGTACTTATAGCTGTGTTGCAACACCTGAAGAGGGCCTACAGGAAAGCTGAGGAGGGACTTTTTATAAGGGTGTGTAGTGACGGGACAAGGAGTAATGGTTTTAAGCTGGAAGAAAGTAGATATAGGTGAGATATTAGGAAAAAATTCTTTAGTGTGACAATGGAGCAGATTGCCAAAGGGGGTTGTGGATGCCTCATCCCTGGAAGTGTTCAAGACCAGGATGGATAGGGCTGAGCAACCTGGTGTAGAGTAGGAAGTGTAAGATCCATTCCATGAGCTATTCTCACACACACAAAAAAATGTTCTAGATAGGAAAAACTAGAGACTTACCTGTTCTCTGAGTGTCTTCAATTCCTCCCTCAATTCACTGAGGAGATCATCTTGCTCTTTTGGCAATAAACTTCCACCAGACTCTTTATGTAATCGTTCCAAGCGAACAATATGATCTTCACGGAATTTAACTATCATTTTATTTGACTGAATAAATTTCTCCTTCTTGGCACAGAGGTCCTCTAGCTGAGCAACTTTTTCCAATAAATTCTTAGAAAGTACATATACAGGTTGGTGGAAAAGTGACAGTTACATGAGATGAATTTTTAAGGGGCACATAGCACTTACACACACAAACCATGCAAAACTCAAGTTAATGTTGTGATTGACACAATCATTCATTGGGAGCAAATTAGTAGAGGGCAACAGCTCGTTCCAGGTAGCCAAATAACACACTATATTCCAAAAACTTTACTGAGAAGCCCCAGTATGATTCTGTGGATTAAGTATTCAGTTAAGCATATTGGATGCATGCTTGGGTTGCCTCTTTCTGTACATTTTATTCCAAGAAAAACCATTTTGGATGATTCACCACTGTTCCATGGCATGAACCAAAGCACAACAGAATATGGATGACTGCAAGGTTTGCTTCAAAAAGCACACTCCATCAAAACACCCAAAGATGCACTCAAAATTAAGTAAAATATAAGTTTCTGTTCTGTTATTTTCTTTTATTAGGAAATAAAAATTTAAAAAAGCCCACCCCAAACTAAACATACTATGAAAGCTATCCTATGGCTTCTCTGAATTTGAAAGATTTTATTTAAATGTCATTTGACTAGTTCACTTATTACTAAACCTCATCATCTCTGGACAGAGCATTTTTACTCAAACCAAAGAAAAATCATTCAGAGACCGGGTTCAATATGCTCTCATCAGATAGCACACAGAATGGACTCAGAAATATTAGTGCTTTCTTACCTTCTTTTCACCTTCTGATTTCTGCCAGAACAGCATTGCTTCAAGAAAGTTGTTCATGTAATTTATGTTGTTCTTCCCTTTTTCAACACCACCTGTAGGGCAAGTCAAAGAAACAAATACCAGATTTATTAAAATACCAGTTAACCAGATTTTCCTAAAGACATGACATTTGTTTAAAGAAAATTTTATTTAGTTATTTGAGCAATATAATTTCTCTAAGATCATGTGCTGTACCCAGAGCAAAGACATGTAGTCACCTGCAAGTGCTGATAAAGAACCGTCAATATTCATAATTGTATAATTAACAAAGTTGTTCAAGCATTAAATGGCTTTGCAATGAACTTTTATTAAAATTAAAGAATCACTTTGTTCAGATGAGTGTATCTATAAAATGCAAAACCCCTCTGAAATTAATTTGATAACATGAAGCCATTATTTGTATTATTATTACAGTTTGCACATATTAAAAGTGGACTAAATGGTTCATAAAAATTCAGGAAAATAAGTGTGTATTAAGTGGACAATTAGTGGTTTAATCTGGAAAGAAATTGTCCACACAGGGGATTAAAAAAGGCTTAACTAATCCACTTCAGAAATTAATTCCAAATAGATTTCCTTAAAATTCTCATGCAGACTACTTATTTATAGAGTATAAATCACCACAGTGTCTAGGTATAAAATAAATGCTTTATTGTTACTTAATATATTAAAAACATTATGGCATTTAAAAAAAGTAGCTAGTAAGCAGATTTCATATTTGTGTGATCCAAACACTATTTACATGTGTTACAATGTGTTACAAACGTTATTTAACTGCATAAACACAGCTTTAATGCGCTAGGTCCTGCATAAAGCCTCTATCCAGCATTTTATCAGAATTTGCTTTCCCTCAGAGCTCTATCACAAGTCCAACATTTTAGGGCCTTCTGCTAATACTTGGGTATTCTCTGACAGTGATTCAGTGTCCCACATAGTCACCAACTTGTTTTTACTGGTTAAATTATGTAAGCTCACAGAGAAGTAATTTTCCCTTAGAAAAACTCAGCCACTGATGCTTTATATTAGACCAGCCCTTTATCTTCTGTTATGATTTCTATGGTTGTATCTTCTATTTCCTGGTGAGATCAGGAAAGAGTTGACCTCAGGATCATAGTAATGAGTTACAAGACAAAGTTTACTACCTTGTAATCAAACATTATAAGGCAGCACATTTTGGTGAGAAATATATATAGTGTAAAGCAATGCTAGGATGCATATTGCAGATGGAATGGTGCAGTGAAAAGGCTCTGGAAGAAAAAAAATTAAATGTTGATAAAAACTCCATTACCATCTTACATTAAAAATTATCTTTTACTGAAAGGCAAACATTCTTTGGACCCTTCTGAACAGGAAAAAGGAGAAGGAGGAGGAAAAAAGTACCCACTCCCGAGCTTAAAAAGAATGTGGATTCAGTGAGCATTATCAACATTTTAGTGCCCTCCTTCCATCCTAAATATACAAGCAATCACACGTAAGCTTTTAGTTACTTGAAGGATTAGGCAGCATACCTCTTATGAACTGGAAGAACATTCTAAATATTCTATAAAAGAAACCTAGCCCTGTACACAAACTTATGGGAGGAAGAAAATAAGATCACATAACAATTTCTGCAAAATATTAGATACAAATACAGGCAAAGGGATCAACAAGACAAATGCTACCTCTGGAGGTAAATTCCTACATTAATCATTGAGAAACTTAATGAACTATATAAGGATCCAACACTCTAGGCTAAAACAAGTAGCAAGATCTCTCTCCTGACACTTCAAACTCTTACCTTGTGATACAGAAATTTCATGCATAGCTGGCACTGAAGTAAGTTGAGCAAGCTGCTCTTTCAACTTCCTGACTTCAGCTTGCAGTTGGCTCACATTTCCTTGTGTGTCTTCGTTTACCACAGCCTTTCATAAAAATATTGAGAGAAAATCAGGAAGTACAAATAAAAAAAACTTGTAGGATAAAAGAGAAGTCAAACTGCAAACCAACGAAAGTAATGAGAAGTTTTCCATCTTAGGAAAGGAAGAACTCATGGGAAAAACAATGCTTGATTTACTGAGAAACCAGGAAGTCACAGTTCAGCTAAAAATATTGGTTAAACAAAATTAATATTTTCTTCAGAATTTGCTTTAGAGCTTTTTGACCAACAAAGCTAAAGCAAAGCCAGAGGACAACATTTCAAAATACATGCATGAGAAATTATGTTTTCAGAATTAGCACATACAAAAACTAAAACAACTGAAATATTATTGAATATAATTTTTTAAAATAACAATTACATTTTTAGCACAGATTTACTTACTCTTTCCACTGAAGTGCCCAGAGAAAAAGCAATGAGTAAACACTACTATCAGCCAGTACTTAGTCTCCAACTGTTATACTCTACTCATAATCAAAAGCAAACAAGTTCTTTTCAGATATCATTTGTCATAACATTTATGAAAGCAAATTTAGGATTTTAAAAGAAGTTATAGTAATTTGAATCAGTGAAAGCACAGGAGTATTCCAATGAAGCTATCTGGTTTGCAGATGTGTAATTTAAATTATTGGAAATTGTTGCAACAATGAAGACATTGAATTCTCTTACCTTATTCTTAATCAACTTTGCTCGCTGAGCAAAATTAAGGGTGGATAGTGTTTCACCAAAACACCTGGATCCTGGATGAACATTTGCAATTATACAGGTTTTTGCATTACCTCCAAGGGAATCCTATTTAAAAACATAGGAATTATCTTCATTTGCATGGCTTTGGCTACAGCAGGAAGCCTATCACCTAAGAGCTACTCTGCATCATTTTGAACTGCAGAAGGGATTTTATTCAACAAATTTTCATTCTACTTGAGCTTCTGCAATTTTTATTTCAAATATGGGCACAAAGGATGTGACTGCAAATAAAGACTTTATTTGGGTTTCCAAAACCTTGGTTATATATTACTAATCAACAGTTTGAGATACTTGCTATACCTGAACAGAAAAAGAGAGGAAAAAATAATTCAGGGAATAAAGTAGATCTCTCGAGTAGATAGTAGGTATATTTAAGATCCTAAAAGCCTAATACTACAAAGTAGCCCAAGATAGCTCAATTGCATTCTCTCTGTCTAATAGAGATCACCCTGTTTGTAGACTTCTTTGCAGTACATTCACCTTAAAAAAAAAAAAAACAAACCAAAACCACTTAGGAAAGTAACAGCTCATAGAGCTGCATCTATTCCAGTCTGTATGAATTTTGGGTTGCATTATAACAACAACTCTTCAGAGGTTCACAATTCTAATCTATACATGGGACAGAGATGGAATGATTGGGAAATTTTGCCAGGATCACAACAATACTGAATTGTAAATACTATACTACGTACAAGTACTGTTACAATACAGAAATATTTTACAGATATTAGTGATTACTGTTTACAGAATCTTGGTGAAGGCTGGCATCCAATGAATCTTTGGCTACTTCCATCTTTGTTTTCTGTGCATCTTAAAACCAGAAACTTTCAGATAGGAAACTAAGTTTACTGAATTCCTAGCACCACACCCACACTTAGCACACATAGGCTAATTCTGGAAATCCTGTCAAATGTTCCAACACAGTCTAAGCACTATACTGTGATACACAGTATTTCCCAAATTTCAGGGATGAAAAAGCATGCTTCTTTTTCTTTAAAACTTGCAAATATGTGAAAAGAGATTATGACCCTAAAAAAATTTGCCTGCAGTAACCAACTGGAAGTCTGTTTGGTTAAGAAAGATACTTTTCAAGCTTTGTTTCAGCTGCCCAATACTAAAACAATTTTTTAACATACTTGAGTTCAGCTTTTTAGAGTAAAAAAACCCCAATCCAAACACATACATTTTCTACACCTCAAGTAGCATAAAAAATCCAGAATATCTTACCCGTAACAGAAAAGTGAGCTTGGAATCCCGGTAACAAACGTGCCTCTGTTTTCCATTACCCACATCAACAAGTGCTGTGATCACTTGGCCCAGGCAACTCAGTGATCGGTTTATGTTACCTGCTTCCTAAAAAACAACAAAAAAAAAGGAGAACAAAGGTGAGCAGATTTAGTGGATGCAACAGAGCAGTCCACCTGGAACAAGAAAGATGTCACAGACATTACAGAACTAACCTTCAGCCTCAGCCCTTCTGTATGTGTATCTTTCTGTCTCTCAGATCCTGCCAAGTCTACCAGGTTGAGCATTGAAGACCGAATGTTAACGATGTCATTGTTTTTCTCCATGGATTCCACTGTGATAGTGAAAACTGCATGTGACCTTGAGGATTCCCTGTTCATTGAGGTCGATGCTACACGACGGTTTCTCCAGCCCATAGTTAATACCTAAGCATGAAAAAAGCATCAGATAGTATCAAATATCTCACACTGTAACCACTGAGGTCCCTTCAAACCCAAATTATTCTATGACTCTATTTTACTTACAGCTGGCATAACCAGTGGCAAGTGCAACAGCTTTCAAAACTTTCAAGGACAGAGACTTTACTTATTCCAATTTAAAAACTGAAAAATATAGCTCGTCAAGCTTAAGAAAAACACTACTCTAAGAGTGCCACTGCCATTTGAAAGCCTGACATATCATTAATGGTGTATGCTAACAGTACACAAAGAAAAATATTTAAAGACACAGAAGTATACATGTAAGCACCTCTATCAGAGAGAAAGAAATCTTTCTAGATCTAAATCTAAATTCTGGAACACCCATGCTATCTGATTAGCAGGAGATGTAGTTCTCTCTTATTGTGTAAAAAGTGTATAGGGCAAGCATTAGGGAAAGATTACTTAAATTGCAATTCATGTATTCCAAACTCCAGAACTATACGATTTCTTACATGTGTGGGATATGCAGAAGCACTGGCTAGAAACAGCTTTTTACACTGGTTTTTGGATAGTACAGATAGGTGAAGAGGGTGTTTCAGACACCATGAAAAAAATGTGCTTTAATCAAACAGGAACATTTACCAAATAAGCATCAAGACAAACAGTCCAAAATACTTTTTTGTATTAAAAAGTGACAAAAAGTACCTGATATGCTTCAGCAGCAGATGTCAGCACCTGTTCTACAGCACCATCAACAAAGACTCCCTTTTTGATGTGTTCTCTGAGAAAGAGTCCAGCTGAAGCAGAATCTAGCAAGTCAAATATCTGTTCATTGTATATTTCAATAAATGAACATTTGCAGAGAAAACTCTTTCCGCTGCCAGCCTGAAAAACAGTTCCTTACATTATAAACAGACTGATTTTGTAAAGTCTACTGTTGTATAGCAGTGAGTTGCTTTTTACACGTTTAAAGTCAGTAGTTTGTATGTGTCTGACACACCCTATACATTTCTGATGACCAAATGAGAAGCAGTGTCCAGAAACCTAGATGCATTTTTAGACTTAAAATACAAGCACACTTGTGTCTGAAAAAATAATAATGCGGTAGAGTACTAGATGCAAGCATTTCTTAATGCAAGATAGCAATAATCCTGGAAATTTGACTGCTACAGTCTTCTTACCCAACAGCCTTAGCTTATCTCAATGTGAGATATTGCTTTCACTGCAACAACAAGCATCAACGTACCTTTTCTTTTTCACGTTCAATTAGAAAAAATAAGTATTCAAAGCTCCGTGGAATTACACCTCTCAGGCTGTGAGTGAAATTATCAGAATCCGATGGTCCTAAAGAGATTTTAATTTAAATAACAATTAATTAGTACTACTCAATAGTAGTGGTTGACCTCATCAAGACGCCCTTAGAGAAGATTGCAGCAATCAGGTTTTAGTCAGTTTATGACAAAACCAAGGAAATGCATAATCTTTCAAGATATAAGGTAACATCCCATAAACAAACATATGTAGTCTAAATGATGCTTGTGAAAGTTTTTTTAACCTGTCCATAGGTTACCCAAGTCCAAAACTACCTGGACTAACACAGAAAACACGTACAGATGTGCAAGTATGTTAACACAACTACCTTAACCCTGATTTGTAGAACCAGAAAGATGGTGTGGATTTATCCCCATGTTTTGTGTAGTCTACAATTTCTATGTGGTCCTCAAAAACATGTTGGCCAAACTGGTTTTGGTTATTTCAGTAACTTTCTAATGTCAGATACAATTTTAACACACTTAAAACCACCACTGTATGAAGAAACAGGTTACCAACGGATGCTTTCATATACAAAGAGGCCTCGAATTCCTAGTTGGTTAGGAAACAGGTTTTTTGAAAACTTTGCTATATTTTAATACAAAAAAACTGTTGCATACGAGAATATTTTTCTACATATACAAGGAATATCAGCCAAGCAGGGAAACTGGTAGGATCCTTATTTTTGAGAAAATTTACCAAAAGTGTTTGATCTTAATGAAAAGCTTCTCTCCTGTTACTTCCTTTTAAAAACAGGAATAAAAAAATAATAAAGCCTTCAAAAAGATAGAGGACAGTACCTGTACCTCACTCTCTTGATATGAAGCAAGAACAACTTAACTGAGCACTACTACATTTCTTAAACATTAAAGTTATTTGTAGGAAGGAAAAAAAATCTAAATCAACCCTGGTGTTTGAGCAAGATGACATTTCAACTCAAGACAAAGAAACATTAAGAAAGCATCTTAAGATTAAGCTGTCTCATGCACTTACCCATCATAGTGAAGGTCTTTCCTGACCCAGTCTGACCACTAGCAACAACAACAAAAAAAATGGAAGTCAGATAAAACTTTATTTGGCTCTGAATTTTTCATTAATCTGCATCTTTTAAGAAGAACTAACAGTTTACAATGAAAATTCTTCTAAGCAGAAGATAGAGAGGCAAGCTTGAGAAATCAGTCAGATAAAAAGGTAAAAAATAGAACTTTGATGATAAAATCACCTTCTCTCTTCCTCTCCCCCTCCCCTCCCATTTCATTCCTTATTTTTGTTTTTTGACAGAGAAACAGAACTTAGCACTATAATAAGGGCTTTCAAATATATACATTAAACTAATATTTGGCTCAGTGTTCTGAGTTTTGTGTCACTCAGTAGCACACAAAAGTCATATTTATTTGACTACAGTTTTTAATCATGCTAGAGAAAGGTCAGGGCAATTTAACTTAATTCTTCCAAATTTTGTACTTCCACATTTCCATATTGCAATGAAGTAGACTTCCTTTCACAGTTCTGCAAATGCCGTGCTAGCATAAAAACCCAACAAGGTTTTTATTAAATCAGTCTTTCAAGTTAGCATTTTTGACAAAAGTGCTTACTCAGTTTTCTTAATGAAAAAAATCTGAGAGTTCATATAATGATATTCATGCTACTACTCATGGATATATTTCTATATTGGAAACATTGTAAAAGTTAAAATTATCATTCATGAGTTCTCCCACAGGCAGCTAAGACTCACTGAAGAGTTGAGCTGGCCAAATAAAGACCAAGTGATTTTTCACTCCATTTTACTATGGGAATACTGCCAATAACTAGCTTTCTCTTTAATAATACCATAAAACTTTTTAGACAAACAACAGTAAAATTGAAATGAGTTTATAATCCACATTATTGGCCTAAAGTATTAGAGGCACAACACCTACACAGAGATTTCAGTGAAAGAGCCATAAGACATTCACTTCAATATTGCAGGAAAATTCTCTAGGTTGTGCTGCACTAAGCAAGCATTTACAAAGCTTACTGTATTTAGCAGTTAATGGCACTTAAAACCACAACTACTCATTAACACAATCTCCTCAAGTATTGCCACTGATATGAAATGCCATCAAAGGACTTACTATGCAAAGATGGTTCCATTGTAGCCATTCATGCAAGATTCAACAATATTTCTGGCCACACTTGAGAACACAGACTCCTGGGGACAAGGGAAAGAGAAGGCACTTGGCACCAGTCATCTAGGTATCTCTTACATCATTTTTTTCTATGCTATAACTTCATAAAACAGAAGCAGTCTTTAAGGCTAGACATGGATCATAACCCCTGGAGTTCTCACAGCAAAACAATATATTTTAAGACTTTGTGACACAGATCATTCTCTCCGAAAGTTACTCCTTGTTGATAACTGTAGGAGAAATAATAAAACTGAACTTCATAGTAATGGCTTTTGAGTCTATATTACATTCATTTTTACTATGTTATGTGGTTTATATCATCAGTAGGCCAAAGTTGAGCCTATGACTGTCAAAACCTACTTATTTTGCAACATATATTATATAAACATATATTGTTTATTTCCATGCAGTTCTCTGAGGCCTGCAAAGAGAGCCTAGCTACAAATAACAGCTTACAGTGGATGAGGCTCTTTGGGGATTTTGGTTTTTAAATGCAAAATAAATAGACTTGAAGTCTTAGAGGAATTAAAATTACATTCAGAATTTAAAAAACACAATATTATAAAAAATTAAATGGAAGAGTTTTCCATCTGGTGTTACCTGTCCAAGAGGAAAAATATGTTTTAAAAGTAAACATATATGAAGGAAATACAATAAATAGCATACAAACCATTAAGTTCCTAACACACAAAATACATCTTTAATATCAGCTACTGACTGACAGCCATTTTTATATTTTTGTCTCAATGGGGGAGATTTCTTTTTCTGTCCATAGCATTACTGTAACATTTACCAATAGAACCTTTACTTTTAACACAAACTTTAATTAAGTTAATTAATGGTTAGAAACTTACATTAAAACCATTAGAGACCAGAATACAGTGCAACATTTCTATGTGATAACATTTCTATATATTACCTGTCTGACCACTGAGAATAATAAGGCCTAAGGCACTACATCTTTAGAAAGGTTTACTGACGTAGTTTGGGAAAAACTGCAATGCTTGTTATGAGATTCTGGAAGTTATTACCTGTGTTGTCTCCATATTTGCAACATAATCAAAAGTGAAGATCTTCGGCTCAGGCTTTGAATGCAGGCGGATGGTTTTTGATGAAAGAACAGATAAACACAAGCCCTGATCTCCATCGGGTAACGCAGTTCCCTCTGACGGGGGACGAACCCTGACGTAAACTTTGATAGCATCACCTTCAACACTGAATTAATAATTATGCATTAGATTGCTTCAAAAACAGATCAGCCGTTTGATAAAAATCAAACCAAGCAAGGTCTCTCCTGAAAATATGCTAATTGATGCTGCACGCATCTGTTCGTTACAAGTCACAAATTTATTAAAGGAAACAATATAGTATATTTAAAAACAAAGACTATGAAATTACTGGCATTTATTGCTGTAGTGTGAAACTTCAGTTCTAAAAAAATCACATTTAACAGTCAACTTGAGATATAGAAAAGCAGTGTTATCATGACATTCTGAATAATTGCTGACAATGGGATTCAAGTATCCTTCTTACCACTGGAAGTTATAAAAGACATTACAAATGGAGCAGATGATGCTACATTAGAGCAAGAAAGTTACTTGCATTTTTCTCTGTGGCTTGCAAGAAAGAACAACCAATTTTTTACCTATGAGTCTAATAAACTATAGATGTGCCTACATCCCCTAGCCTATTTCATCACATTTATCAGTAGATGCACCAGTAAGTTTTGCTTGAATGAGTAACTGTGCATGACTATCAAAGCTTTGAGGAGTCCTTGGCATCAACACCAAGATACTGATGCAATATTAAAGAATCGGATTCTTACATAGCGTCAGTTAACTTGGATTTACTTTATTTCATTCTTTCCCAAAAAGCACCTGTTGCACAAGGTTGTTATATCTGTTACTAATTTTTACTTTTGGTAAACAAGAGAAAGGAACAGAAAAGTGAGGGAAACACTTTCATGACTGCAATCTGAGGTGGGGGGAGTGGCAAAAGAATAGAGTTAAAAACAGAGGAAGCAGATGAGAAAGGAAAGACGTTACACTGGATTTAAAACATACCACACTAACTTGCTTAATATTTTTTGACTAGATAATATTATTCTGTGCCAGAAATTGTTTATATTTGGACAGGAGGTTTTTGTTTTAGCTTAGGACTTTCTCACACAATTTAAAGTCCCTTGTGGAATAACTCTTTAGAGAAACTCTAGAATCCAGATGCAGAGCTAGTGGACAAATGAGAACTTGCCACATGGCAGCATTCCAAGAGGAATCTGATGCCTCAGAACATCACATTTATTGAGAGAACTTAAAAAAACCCAAAACTATAGGGAAGTTTAGAGAGAAAGGCAATAATGTTGTGGAGGAAAATGTTGAAAGAGAAAAAAACTTTAAATTATTTTACAGAGTTATACTAGGCTTTGTTTGCACTTTGCACAATGTGATTATTCATACATAGAAACCGGCCCATCCTACTTTACCTAGGTGAGTTCAATGAAGGTAATGCAGAGTCACGTAAGTCTCCTATAAAAGCAAAACAAAAATTAAACAAGATATATTACTACTCAAAAAACTCAGTTTAAATAGAAGTTACTGTAAGCAGTGCTGTGGGAGATGGAGAACGTTGTAGTTTATTGCGAAGTTCTAGTAAGCCTGCGCAGTGTATGTGCAGTAAGTACGTGCGCGAAGGGTTTTGCGTGTGTTTTGGAGAACTAGGAACTTGTTAATAGTATTATATATTACCATTATGTTTTAAAGATTGCTAACTCACTGCAAATAAAACAAAAATACAGCATGAAATAGTTTTACTGATGTGAATGCAAAAAGTGAATTTCCTAAATTCCCCCCGCCCGTCCCCGACATACCTGAGGGCAGCGCCGCAACCCGGGGTCGCAGCCCCGGGGTATCGCCCCCCCCCACCCCCGGCGAGCCCCGGACCCAGCTGACACGGCCATTCTTCTACCTGACCTTGTTAGATCCTACACCCGGCCAACACCCGCATTAGAAGACAGTCGGCCCTCACCGCACCGGTGACACTGCCTGCAGAGCGGCCCCCCTCACCGGGACTCCCTTACCGGGACTCCCCCGACCCGCACTGCTCCCCCCACAGCGGGGAAAAGACCCCTCAGCCCCTTCAGTCCCACAGTCTGACGGGTCCCGCCTCACCTCGCACGCCGGGCGCCATGACCTTCGCCAGGCCCTACCGTCCCCAGCACCTCCCCTCCTCCCGAGCCCCACTCCAAAATGGCGGAAGGTTTGAATTTGGCGCTCGGCGCGGCGCGGCCCCGCCCCTTCCTCGAAGCCATGACGGGCGCGGCCATTTCGCTTTACGTCCGCTGCGGCTTCGCTCTCGCCATTGGCCGAGACTGCCTGCGCACCCTTTCGCCTGACGGGGGGAGAGTTCTGTCCCACGAGGGCCGCCGTCCTCTCGAGTTCCACAGGACCGGAAGCGGAGGCGGCCGCCATGAGCAAAAGGAATCAGGTCTCCTACGTGCGGCCGGCCGAGCCCGCTTTCCTCAGCCGCTTCAAGCGGCAGGTCGGGTATCGGGAGGGGCCCACGGTGGACACCAAGGTAACAGCCTGGCACTTGCGCTCGGGCAGCGCGGCCCTCCCTTCCCCTGGGCTTGTGTTGGGGCCCTGCATCCCTTCCCACTGCCGCGGCTGCCCCTCGCCTTCCACACTGCCCCTCGCCTTCCACACTGCCCCTCGCCTTCCACACTGCCCCTCGCTTTCCACACTGCCCCTCGCCTTCCACACTGCCCCTCGCCTTCCACACTGCCCCTCGCCTTCCACGCACCTCCCTCGGGCCTTAAATGAAGCTGAGGGAGAGGTACTTGAGGCGTTGCCCTCTGTAGGGTAAGAGGTACCAATAGCTTCCCGCTCAGAATTAAATGAGGCGGCCCTTGTAACTTGCTTTTGCTTCTGTCTTGGAGATTCAATACAGCAATACCACCAAAACCACTCAGTTCCCCTCCCTGCTGCTGTTTTTAATAATTGGTGGCGTGATGATGCGGCCCTTTGCAGAGCTGGCAGTGTTCAAGTGGTGTGGGTGCGATGGGGGAAACTGCAATGATGTCCCAAGTTCATCTGGCCTTAAAAAGCCCAGGCAAGATTTAAAAATAAAAATAAAAAAAATTAAAAAAAAGTTTTAAAGATTATAGTAAAAATACACCTGGGAAAGAGTTTGACATTATCATAACATCAGGTCAGCAGGCACAAAGTCTGGTGTGGTGGCCAGAGGAGCAAGGGGCAGGTTTTGAGCCAGCTTGATAAAAAAGCAGCCTTTTCTGAGGGTATTGTTTTTACCCCCTGTGTTTTTAATTTGCTTTTATGTGTGTTTCATGTTAATGGTAAGATTTTATGAGATACCTTAAGAAAGAGGCTCATCATTATTTGTGATGAGCTAGAATTGGAGGTAAAGTATGCCTTTGGTAAATGAGTATGAACTGTTTTGATCCTGAGGAAAACTGCATTTTGCCCATCTGTTGGTAACTTCAGTAGATGGTGGTAATACTATCTATACTTTTGCCTCTAAGATGAAGTTTTCCTGTATGTAGTAGTGCCACACTTCATGTTGTCACACTGAGGTTTCCATGTCAACGAGTATATATATATATATATAAAATTTTATTCCAAGTGATTCATCTGTCTCAGAGCACAAGTTTGAAAGAGTAGAACGAGGGACATGGTCTTTCTTGTGTCAAGAATGCTTACAGTAATTTGGTTAGGCAGCTTTAATAACAAAGCTGCCATGGGCTCCCTTTCCCTTTGCACAGTTTTGAGTTCAGCATAGGAGATTCAAATTTAGAGCCATGCATTTAAGATTTTCTTCAAAAGGCATGGCAGTCTCTGCTTGTACCATAAAGGTAATGAACAAAATGAATTAATTTATTAACTTCCTGCTGTTTTGGTCTTTCATTAAAAGATCCCATACTGTTTGTCTGTAGGGCATGCTATGTCTCAGTGATAGAACTGGAGTGCCATTTAGACAAAGCATGTTGGGAGGGCCTGACACTGACAGCTGTGCCAGGCCTCTCTAATCTTACTGCAAAAGTCCCACCTTTGGCTGATGTGATTTAATGTAGTGATCACAATTGCTTCTGTTTCTCTCCTGTCTAGAGAGAGCAGCTTCCACTTGCAGATGATGATAGTGAAAATGGCAGTGACAATGAAGATGAGCAGCCTCAAGTGGTAGCACTGAAAAAAGGGGACCTGACTGCTGAAGAAGCAATGAAAATTAAGAAGCAAATTAAAGAGGCCTTAAAGTCAAATGAATCAGGTGAATTTCAGACTACTCATTTCTTGCTTACTAAAGCAAATGGGAGATAACCCATAAAAGGGAGCTTGACATTTGCTCAGTTCTCTACCATTTAATACTGCGTTTGATTAATTGTTTTTAATTTTTCAATTTTTTTCATTATTTGGATTTGTGATTCCTGATCTGAAGTTGTTGAGTATTTATCCAAGCTGTCTGGCTTTTTATACTGTTGCCTTTCTGTGCTTCTTTGCTTGTGCATCATCCTTCCTCCAAAAACTACCTGAATTTTAGTTCTGTTTGGGGTTTTTTTTTGCTATGCTTGGTCACTGTTGTGGTATACAGTCTTGTGACATCACTTATGATCAGTTTTCAACTCATTAACTTGGTCAGATTTATGGTGGAGCTGATGTCTTAAAGGTAATCACGTGAGTTCATGAAAGAGTGTATGGGCAGAAGGAGCAAAGTCAGGTTAGTGCTTCAGTAGGGAGAATGGCAGGTGTGTAAGCTCAGTAACACTGAACTGACTCTTACATGTTACTACTTGCTTTAAATCATCCCTCATATGTATTATGATTTGCCAGATATATTTAACAAAGCTAAATGGTTTACTGGAAAATGTCAGATGACAAAGGAGTTCCAAGAAGCAGCAAGGTACAGCAAAGAATGTTTCTTTGATGCAAAGAATTAGAAAGCTTTGTCTTGAGTTATTTAACAGGCTTTTCAAGAATGGAAGGGTGGAAGTGGCGTGAGAGAGTTGCAGTTAGACAAGAAAGATGTGAAACTACAGCTGATGTGTGTAGTTATGTTAAGAATTTCTGTCAGTATTCATCATTCAGTTATGGTTGACATTAATACTTGTGAGAGTCCAAACCCTTCAATCATCACATAGGGTGTGATGAAATGTAGCTTTATTTTTATTTTTGCTGATGAAAGGCAGATCAAATGTAGATGTTACTGTCTCTAGTGGAAATGTCTTGATAATTATGAATATAGAACTGGAACCTCAGAAGTATAAAACAGAAAGGTGATTTGTAGAAGCTGTGGAACTTTTCCTCAGTTAGCTGTTGTGGCTATTTACAAAGCTGTAAAATGATCTTGGAGCAGATTAATAGACTGGCACATGGCTATCAATGTGACATCTTTAGCTTCTGTCTTTTTCTGCCATTTGGATTGAAAAATCAGGTTTGTGCTGTGCCTCTGTTAGGAGTGTGTGTTAAAATTTAGCTGGTAGAAATGGTATAAATGGAGAATTCAAATGTCAGCACTGGGGGGAAATGCACTGAGAGTCTTACATTTTTGAAAAGCAGATTGATGAAAAATTCCTAATTTTATAGTGCAGCCTAGCTTGAAACTAAATAAAACTACATCTGGTTTGTTTTGGCAGATGGATATATGTAATATATATATAATGGATATATAAGGTGTAACCAGATAGTGAACTGAGGGCTGTGTTTATATAGCTCGAACTCCTCTGAGAAAATGCTTTTGGCTTCTGACTAACTTCCTGGTCTCTTGTTATTGAAGTGTAACTCATGTGCTTGGTGTTGCAGTTTGTAAAGCTGTCACGTGATTTCTCTTTAAAAGTGGGATCACCCTCTTATTGGGAGAAATTTCGACCTACTGGAAAGAAATGGCATGACTCTTTCTAAGCATTGGTTTCCTTTTCATGTAAGCAACTTGAATGTTGAATGATCACAGTAGGAGAAAAAATGATTTTGTAAGGCTGGGCAAAAAGAAGTAGTTGTCCATGAGAATCTATTGAGGTGGAGTCCATGCTGTGAAAAAAGTCCAAAAGAACTACCAAGTTGAATACACAGTATGAAACTTTGTGTGTTTGAATGAGGAACTGAATAACCTTGGTGGAAAAAGACACTCCTAAGTTAGAATTGTATGGAGTGAGGATGATAGTACTGAGTCCCTGTAGGACTTTGTCACCTCTACTTATTACCCCTTCAGCCCTTGAGTAATAACTTGCATTTGTAGGAAAAAAATCCACAGTAGGTTAGCAGGAGTGTTGAATCACTATACTCTGGGGACTGCTGCCCTCCCTTTACATTATTGTGTTACTATTCATTCATCTGCCTCTGCTGTCTATACGAGGTCTTAGCCTCCTTTTCCTTTTTTATTTTTTTGCCTTATGGGAATAAATGGTGCTACTATGTTCATCTGCTGTGGAGAGGACCTGGTGTGAAATTTTCAGTGAAAGTGTGGGTGACTGTGCTACGGTTTACTGAAGGCTTTTTTTGAGTCTTTGTCCACCTTTGCACTGTCAGTCTGACCTGATTTTGAGTCAGAGGCAGGTATTTAGACAGCTGGTTACTTTTAGTTTAATAGAGCTTTGAATAACGTGTTAATTTCTTTTTTCTTCTTACAGCTGTCAATTCTGAAAATTGGAAACTATAAAGAAAGTTTTATGCTGTGTGATGTGATTACATTTCTTGTTGTTTTGAATTTTATTTCAGAGTTGAAAATGAAATTATTTCAATGGGTGCTGAACCACAATATATAGTTCCAGATCAGACTATTAGTGAAATTATGTGAAGCTGAAAAGGTAGCAAGGAAGTCAGTTTCCCAACCGAGAAGCTTCCTTTCCGCCATGCATCAGTGCTGAGACACTTTGATAGATCAGATGTAAAGTGCTGCTAATTTTCTGTTGTGAATAAAACTGGTTAGTTTTTCAAAACATGGAAAGTAGTCAGTTTTGAGGTTCTGCCCTCTCCTCCTCTGTATCTGTAGTGATTTGTCTTCATTTGAAGGTCCCTGTGTTCAGGCTTTGGTTTGGAATATCATTACAGGATTTTCCATATCTCATTTTCATCCTCGCTCATTTTCTTCTACAGCCAGTTTGACACAGCTACAGGTTTTGGTTTTGTGGTTTACTTTTTATTTCAGGCATGAGCAGTTCCTGTGACATTTTCTTATACAGCTGAGTAATGCTTTTGCATTAATTTGGCAAAAAAAAGCTGATTAATGTCCTAGATGCACTCAGTTGTCTCCTAAAGCAGAAAAAAAAATAGTGAAGCTTGTACATTGGCTCTTGCAAGTATAGTTAGAATCATAGAATCATCACGATTGGAAAGGACCTTCATCAAGTCCAGCCATCAGTCCTACACCACCTTAAAGTTACAGGCACTTTTTTATTTAGGACTGAACCTTTCCTATATGAAGAAACACCCTTTCATAATGAAATATGGAATTTTTTTTCCACGGAGGTCTGACTTAGAGGCTTTTTAAAAATAAGTAATTTGTTTAACAATAATCACTTTGTCTAATATTTTTGTGCAGCATTTGTATAAATCAATACTGTTGGTTCGGAGACAAAGAAAAAGGGTTTTACATTAAATTAGATTTCCACAAAAGAAAAAAAAAGATGGCAATTAGTGCAACATACTTTATCCCAGGATTCATTATAGCCCATGGAATTGATTTTTCTACTGCTTTTGTAGTTTGTCTGGCCTCTGGGACACTCAGATACATGCACATGATGTATCTGGCAGAAGATGTCCTTACTTATTCAAAGTCCTTCGATATTAATCGTGTTTCACTTCTATATGCTGAGGCTGGGGGAGGACAGGAGAGAGGAGAGGCAAGGAGAATACAGTCCCTGATGTCTTGGGTATTGGAGCTCTTTCCTTAGCATAAGCAGCTGTTTTATCACAGGGTTCTTGCTGCTCTTCATCATATGAACAGCAAGAGTCTAACTCAAAGTGAATTTTACAGTATTTAAGTAACAAAAAAATTCCCAATTTTCCTCGTAAATGATTGAGACTGAATATCTGAGCAAGACTGTCTATTTGTCTTCATGACATCAGTGTGTGAAATTCCTGTAGTAAATGGTTCTCAAGGCACATGTAGAGATGGGTGGCCAGAAAGCACTAGAAGGAGCATTGGAAATGGCTGAGCTGAACTTCCAGCCCCAGAAGCTGTTGAGAAACTTGCCAGGGTATCATAATTTTTTTTCACCCTTGTCACTGAATAGACATATATATTGAAATATTGTTTGTGCTGCTCCTCCTGTTGTTCTTGCCAGTTTAGTGGCATGTGTTTCCTGCTGTTGCCTCATTGACCCATGCAGACAGATACTGCTTAAAAATGATGCTGCTGATTGCACAAATGACTACTAAATAAAAAAGTACAGTAAACTGAAGAGCAGTGTTTCTTTTTCAGACCCTCATTATTTCAGACCCCTCTTATGTTATACATTACTCTCAATTAGAAGGAAAACAATTCTGCATTTGTGGATTCTTAAATTGATGTCATTTATGAAGTGAGTTTTCAGCTCAGCATCTTGAGCTGCTACATGGAATTCTTTAAAAAAGCTCAGTCCCTCTGTTCTCTTTCTTTCTACAAGTTGCTTAGGTAAGGCTGGACCTGCTGTGTAACTTCAACTGCTTCATTCTTTGTCAAGCACTTTGTCAAGCACAACACATCATAGTCCTCAGAAGCTGACCTAGGCTTCCTGCTGAAAGGAATGTACTTCAGCATATATTGAATTTTGACAGTGTTTAAACAGGCTAAGAGCTAAAATCTCTTCCTTTAAAAAGAAAGATTTGCAAATAATATTGAGGCCCTGGAAGTCAGAGCTAAGCTAGCTGCTGTTTTGGTGGAGTATTTGAGCTTTGCTCTCTTTATGCACTTTGCTTAATAATAGCTTCAATTCATATTGCAAAGATGCCTATTAGTTTCTTTATCTGGTAGAGAAGACAAAATGATTTTGTGTAGTTCACACTATGGGTAGCAGGAGATGAGCTAAAACTGAAGTTTCTGACTTCCATTTTTAAATGGAGTATGAATACATGGTTTTTGGTTTGTTTTGTGGACATGCTTTCATCAGGTTTTTAGGGTTTTCATTTTTCAGTTTATCATTCTAAGAAAGTGTAGTAATTGCTCTTTAAAAGTGTCCAGTTAGATTCTTTTGTTTGCTCCTCATGCAATAGCTGCCTGTTTTCAAGTCCTATTTCAAGTCCTACAGTACCAGCTGTACTGGTACTGTATACAGCTTGTATGGTCCAAATACATAGATGGTTAGGCCTGCATATAGGTGAAATGTTTCTTAGGGATGTTTTTTTATTTTTTTGTTTCCCTTTTTTGTTTCCAGAATTTGACTTATATTTTGTTCCTCAGGTCTTGTTTAAGTTAGAAGATCTCAGTTCCCGAGTAAACTTTGTAGTTAACCAACCATTAGTAAAGGGAATTATTTTATATTTAACTTCAGAGCCCCAAAATGGAGGCAGTTATGTGGAAAAATGTTTTGAATTTTTCATCCAGCTTCTGAAGAAAATGGCACATAGTCCATTTTGGTCGGTTGAGTGGGGTGTGTCCTATCCCATGTGCAGCATCTGAACACCTGAGCATTCCATGCAGAGTTTACAGTGGATCCAGTGACAAGCATGCTTGTTGTATCTACATTTTATTATTGCTGGTAATTCCTGGTAACTGCAATGCATTTCGACTGCACCAGTACTGAAATATTTCCCCAAAACCTAGTTGGTTATTTTCTGCATAGTAGTATATAGCTTATGCTCATATGCATAAGCTACCAGAAGCGAGCATTCTATAGAAGTCATTGACAGAATTGGTGCTTAGTTTTTAGGGCTAGATTTCTTTAAAAGGGCCTGTGAAACTTAAGGATTTATAAGTGAAGTTTCTTTATGGGGTTGATTGTCCTTATTTGTACTGCACTACCCTAAAGACAGCAGATTTAATAGTTGTTTTGTTTGAGTATGAACTGAAGAGTTTCAGCCAGTGCTGTGCATGATAACACTGAATTGTTTTTTGCCTTAGTGATTATGAATTGAGGTAAGAATTCATGCTAAAGACAAAACATGTGTATTGGTTATAATTAATAGCACATAATCTTGTCAAACACATGCGTGTTGTTAGGAACTTTCTGTTGAATAATGAAATTCGATAACGTACTTTAGGAAAAATGTCTTGCACTGAACCTATGGTTCCTTAACATCCTGTCACATATACATTATAAAAATTGCAGATTACTGCAGCATGAGCCTTTGTGTCTGATTCATGACTTTACACATGCATTTTTTCCCCAGAAATGCTGCGTCAGTGCTGTAACTTGTGCTGTAACTTCCCTCCTCTGCCTGATAATCCTAGAAGGGATTTCTCTTGTTTTTAAATTTTTTTGCTCTAAAACATACAGAGGAGCAGATTTAGTCAACTGGAATAGCTTGGTTATTTTGCAGATAAAAAGAAAGCCTAAAACTTTCGTCCTATATGATAATAAAAGGCAGGTTTATGACTATGTAATCTTTTTAGCTGTCTCAGCAGAAGAGGGTATATTAGAAGAAAAATAAAAGCTTTGTCTTGTAAATGTGCCATCTAATTCTGAAATAAGTGCATTTGTTGTAATGGATTTTACAAATAGTGAAGTGAAATTAGAGGATCCTATGAAGCTGACCTTTCCATTTTGGTAATTGGATGGGGCTGGATGGTATGGGTTAAAGCTCTAATGCTCTGCTCACAGTTTCTTCCATGTTGAAGCTCTGGTTAGTGGGAGCCTGTGTCTTGTAGGAACTGCAGGAGAATTGCCTTCAAGGGCCAGTTGCCACGCAGCAAATGCGTGGGCATGAAGGACATTCACTGATACAGACTTTGTGGCCAAAAAATACATTTCCAATATGTTGTATAATATCTCAGAGGTGATAGTGAGGATGAACATGCACATGTGAGTTGCTATTTTAATCTCTTTCTTACAGACGGTGAACCAGAACCTGCTGATGGAAAAATTATGTTCAGGAAACCTTCCAAACGTTCATCAGAGAAGACTTTGGACTTCAATGTAAGTTCAAGTAAGAAGATGAAAGAGGCAAAGCAAACTAAGAGAGAAGCAACTGCTTCTCAGAGTACAGCTAAGCAAATAAAAAATAGCAGTCTTCTCTCATTTGATGATGAGGAAAATGATGATTAGTATTTTTTATATTTTACTTACTCTTCAAGGAATCTGAGTAAGATTGAATGTTTTCCTACATATTGATGCATGGTATCTAAGTCTTCTCTTTACTTTGTTATAGTCCAACTAGAGAAACGTAGCATAAATCTAGAAAGAGCTGAGTCTTTGCAGTTCAGATGGAACTGTATGAACAGTATGTCGTGTCTATATTTTAGAAGATAATTTAACCATGTATGTAAAAGCTATTTGATGTCACAAAATGACTGTACATAGCCAGCGTATGCAAATTTGTAATCAGTACATTTTAAAGTGTCCTCCATTACTAAAAATGTGTTTCCTATCAATGTCCTGGCCTGAGTTGATAATTGTGTTGGTTTTATCTGTTATTGTTGATTTCACATTCAAAAGAGAAAGAATTCATTGTTGTGGAGCAGACACTGAATTTTTCTTTCTCACGGCTTAACAAAAATTGGCGTGTGTGGTTTGACAAGCTCTTTGCAGAACCCTTGCAGTAAGTGAGCCTGCAATTGCTAAAATCTTATAGTCTTCATCCTGTCTTTGGTGACTGCTGTCTAAGAAGCATCACATTAATTTGACTCAGTTGTGCTAGCAAGATAAAAAAATTTGTTGTAGTTGATGGTATCAACTAATGTAAAAGAAAGATGCCTGAATCCTTGAAGAATGTGCAGTTCTGTTACCACGCTAATGGGCTGTTCTTCTGGTGGTGGCTTTTTTTGGTCAAGTATATTTGTTCCAGTTGGCTATATATGTGTTCATACATTATTTGGGATCTCAAACAGCTTATTTAAAAGAATTTATTTAATCTTTAAGCAGTGGAAAAGCAGTATTTGGGTTTTCTTCAAGTAGGAAATTGTGGACAGGAAATTTAAGTAAAAAAACATGTTACAGCTGTGATACAAAGTTTTAGCATTTTGCAGTTGTCCTTGTACAGTACACTGACCATTTCTGCAGCATTCATGTACCAGGATATGCTGAAATTCGAAGTTGTTGGAGCTGGGGAAAACAAGATGCTGGAAATGGGAATAATTTGAAATTATGTGGAAATATGGTATGTTCTGCAACAATATTTAAGCAAGACCTGAAACTGCTGCAGAGTGACAGTGTATAAGGCAATGAAACCAGTTCTGCTGTGTGACAGGACATTCAAAATTATTTGGGCTGTAAAGCTTCATTGAGGAGCAAATTTGACATTGCTGTGTGAAACAGCTGGTTTTAGTTTGTTAATCTCATGTTAAACAATAAATTATGTTTTCTATAAGTGGTCCAAAGATATTTTAATGAAAAATTCAGTGCATAAAATGGGATTTTTTTCATCACCTGATAATGAAGCCTCTTACTGATTGCTGCCTCTCTGTACATACCAGCTTCTGGCCACATAAGATCAGATACAAGCCTGTTTCACACTAATTGTGTGAGTGCATATTGCTCCAATTTTGAACATGAATAGATTTGTTGTCCTTTCAGAAAACTGAAACCAGACCTATAAATGGAAAAATAAAGTGCTGGTTTTGCACTGGTTTGATATAAACATTGCCAAAGAGGTGCAGTGTGACAACCTGATTATTTCCGTGTGGACATGTTACATTTGTAAATAAATAATTTGTTTGTGTTGTGAATATATGAAAAAGAAAATCAAATGTCAGAAGAAGAAATACAGAATGAAAAGTTCCCAGGAACTTTTTCATTTATTTTGAATATTTAAAACTTGTTTTAATCCATTAAAAAAAATAAATACATACATATACACACACACACACACACACACACACACCTGTGAGAAACCTTGTAGCATTACAGTATACTGAAGGAATATTTGGGCATATTTCAACAACTGACTGACTAAGTACTCTGACTCCCTGAAACTCATGTGAAAAGATGAATTAACCATTGACTGCTTACGTAAACTTTTCTGGTTCTGTTCGTCAGCACAAAAATATACTGGCTTAGGTTTTTCTTGCACAGCCTGAAAACTCTTCACTTTAGCCATGAGGCAGTTTAGGAGACATGGCTATCAAGAGATAAATGTTTGCCAAAGATCAGAGGGAATTTGGATTTACCTGAAAATTAGAGAGGGCCTCTTTCAGCTGATTTGGCATGTTCAAAATAAGATTGAGGTCTTGTTTGAATCTGGCTGGTAAATGCATTTAAACAGAAATTACTGTTTCTACTGAAAGACTTGAGAAACAAAAGTTGAGTAAAAAGAGGGGCACCTAAAAACTTTGAGTGCAGTACTCTTAATCATGCTCTGTGCCCTACAACTTCATGACAGATGTCTGAAGTACAAATAAATTAATTTGTTTTACTTGGAAATAGTATTACGAAAGGCATGTTGTTCTTCAGGCAACACAGCAGGGGAAAGAAAGGTGGACAGGGAAACCCAGTTTCTTTTCTTTATTCTGACTGATTTGTAGTGCTCTGACCAGGAGGAGACTTTTGTATTCATTGTATTTCACTCCCAGTTCACCTAACAATAACTAATTGAATGTATTTATTAAGAGGTGTGAGTGATGCACAAAAGCATTTTAGCCAAGTAATCATGTGAAAATTCAGTGGTTTTAATGTGACACACCAGGAAAATTACACACGCCATCAACTCCCCACGAAACCTGTGACTAAAGAGAACAATTACTTGTTCATTTAGGAAAGAAATGTAAAACTGTCTTAAGCAATCACCTGTCTTAAGCAATGGGTCATGGAAAAATAATCACCACAAGAACTTTCTAATAAAGGGAAAGCCAAAGTGAGCACATGGAACATGGGGTTAGGACTGGAATGGGCTTTTTCTTTCTTCCTTTCTTCCTTTCTTCCTTGCTTCTTTTCTTCCTTTCTTCCTTGCTTCCTTGCTTCCTTGCTTCCCTGGTTCCTTGCTTTCTCTCTCTTCCCTGCCCCCATCTCCAGTCCTTTTCCCCTCATGTAGTGGGGAATGTCTATTTTTTCTTGTGGAGCTTGCTCAGCTCAGTGTGAGAGTAGCATTGTGAAGGAGGGAAGTGAAGGTAGCTGTGTCCTTTTACCTAATATAGGACTCTTGCATAATTTTTATTAATGAAATACTGGAAATTACCTAGTTCCTTAAGACTCCAGAACATCTATTGATGGTGCTGTTAGTTTTCACTCTCCTTAGCTTAGCAAGAACAAGCCCAGGGAACTGCAGTAGCATTACAGCAATGGATGCTTTTAGTGGAGGCTTTCTGTGTTGCAGAGGTGTTTGGATGTCATCAGGAAAGGTGAGATGCTCTGTCACCTTTCTTTTGAAGTAGCCAGATCTTTATTTAAATGATAGGAGTCAAAAGTGAATCATCAAGAATGATGCATTATTGCAAAGAAATAGGACAGAATAAGCAAGAAAATGCATGTGTGGGCAGGTGGTCCAGGAGTTCCTAGCCTTGGTTATATTTCTAGTCTGTCTGATAAGGTTATTTTTTTTTTCAGATAAAAACATATTTGTTGGACTGCAAGTAGTAATTTCATTGGCCTAAATAGGAAGGAATGAATCAGAATTCTATTTTTGTCTAGTTTTTATGTCCAGCACTTTTCCAGGAAATATCATTTGGAGGATCAAAGGCTGTTTTGGCAGACACTGAATGCAAGAAGCCTGTATTTAGCTGGTTTAATTACACTTTTTAAAACTTTCCTCACAGAACTTAATGTCTTTTTTTACAGTGCTCCAGTATATAATCCTGTTAGGAAGCTGCAGATTTGTAATGAAGCAGGAAGTAGCAATGTCATCATTTCAGCTGATTGTTTCCCTGGTGCTGTAGTGTATTAACAAAGTAATGCTTCACTTGGCTGTTTAGAGCCAATTGCATTGTCAAGGACATCAGGCATGCCTGAAGATGAGTCATTACCTTTGGTACAGAATGAGAGGTATGATATGCAATCTCAGCAAGTGTTTGTCCATTGAAGTTGGTTAATAACCTGTAGCCCTCCCGTGGCAAGGTGCCATAAATCAATCCTTTGTGTGTTCAGCAAACAGAAAGGATCAACCGCCTCTTCAGTATCATCCCTTTTTTCCCATTCCCTTCCAACCCAAACCATTCTGTGATTCCTAGAGTGAGGTGTAAATCTGCAAAGAGATTATTCATGTCATAGACCATCCCATTCCCCCAACTTCCTTGAGCATTCCAGAGAGCGTAGTCACAAGGATAGCCATGAAAACCAGGGAAGAAACACTTCAGGGTTTTACCTGAGAGACTGCAACCTCCTGTAGACTTCCTTAAGGTTTTGAAACCCTATACAATTTCAGAGCCAGCCCCTGGGAAGTAACATCCTTCTGGGGAAAATGGATGGGACCAGTCAGGGAAACTACAAAAGATTGAATTCTACAGTGGTTTTGCCTCTATGACTTCCTATTTTTTGATGGAGGTAAAGCAGCAGCTGGCAAAACCAGTTTTTCCCCTATCAGGAGATTTAAAGTGGCTTTGGTGCCATTCCAATCCATATGGCAAAGGATTCCTTTTCCTTGACTCCTGTGGCAGTCCTCAGTGCAATACCTGATTAGTTAAGGCCATGAGCAAGAGGGAGCTACCTTGTAATAGGCAGAAGTTATTAGAAGAAGGTGTTGTCAAACCTCTGTGGGGTAACGGTGATCACTGCACACTCTTGGTTTTGATATCATGAAAGAGTTGTTCCCTTAGGGACAGCACAGTAACAACGAACTTTAAAAGGGCAGATTACAAAACTATGAGGAAAATGGTTAACAGCAGGCTGAAGGGCAAAGAGAAGTACTTAAAAACCATAGAGATCTGCCTGGAGGCTATTTAAGAACATTGTATTAGAGGCACAGATGGTTTGTATACCTCTGAGCAAAAACATAGTGTATGAGGAAGAATGAAACTCACAGGGTTACGTGGTAGAAAAGCGTGAGTATAGAAAGGTTGAAAATGCATCCCTTAAAAATGGTGACTGTCTGAATGACAAACTAGGAAACGTTATCAGGAGAGTGGAAAGAGCTGCAGAGTGTCAGTTCTAAGAAAAAGACTACAGTAGCTTCTGACTTTGGATCCCCAGTATGAAACACCAAAAAGAGTTATTCTAATAATGACCTGAATACTTAGGTTTTGAAAATTGGTCTGCTTTAGATGAGACTTCACCAGAGAAACAATAAGCTCTTAATCTGAGCTAGCTAGCACAAACCAAAAGCTAACACAGAATCTCAATAAAAAACCAAAGCAGTCTGCAGTGTTAATATAATTAGTTTTGATATAACTAGTGTAAAATAACTAGGCCAAATTTAAGAGTAAAGAGGCCAAATTTAAGAGTAAAGGAGCCCATTCAAATATAGTTTATCTATATGAGGACTTCATTTTCACCTTGTACTAGATTCAGTGCCAAAAAATATGGGTTTAATCTTTGCCAAAGAAGGCAGAGATTAAAAAATAAACACTCATAAAAACTAGTAAAAGGAAGTATCCTACATTTGTTCTGTTGTAGCTTTGGGCTGAGAGGGAGACTATCTGGTAAGGATGTAGTGATGTCAGCACAACTTTTTTGCACCAATTTATAATTGGGCAGATGCAGCATGTTGTTATATCTGACAACAGTAACACACTGGTTATAAATTAGAAAGGGTACATATCAAGTATCACAAATCTGATGATGTGTGCAAAAAAGTGTCCTTGTGAAATCAATGGAAGTTATTTTCTGATTTTAAAGCAAGGAAAGGCAGGGGAAGGTTAGAACAACTGTTTTGGCAATAAAAGCTTGATGCACACAGTCTCAGTGGGACTAGAGCCCTGGCATCTAGGCTGTTTTATTCTGCCCTGTTAAATTGAAACAAACAATTCAGCTGCCCGAGTCTCTTCTTTTCTCCTCTGACATGCCAACTATCTCAAGAGAAGAGATTAAGCATTGTTCTGATCAATGCCACTGCAGCAGCAGAGGTTTTCTAATTTAAGGGCTGCATAAAATTTATGGAGCACTGAGAAGAGCTTAAATCAATTTTATGATTTTCATAAATTACTGAAGGCAGATGATGTTTGTGTATAAAGCCAGTAATGTTTTGAGCTGTTTATCCAACAGATAACAATATTCAGAATAGGGATTTTCAGTGATACCTGTGGGAATTATGTGTTCGAGTTTGATGGGAGTTAGAAGCTAGTATTCCTTTATTAATTGTTAATCATGCCAAATTGTTTCAAATACTTGGTAAAAAACAAAATTAGAGTAAGCTCAAATTCAGTAAAATTTAAAAATTTCACTACTGTTGTGCTTAATGTGCTCATAAACACATTATGGGGAGGATAACTTGCACTTCCATTCTGGGTGAAAAAACACTTTGTCACTTGAAGGGTTAGCACTTACCATAGTGTAGTTTTGGACTGTTTTTTAAGCCCCTGTGGTGAACCTTATTCTTTCTGTTTAAGCTGCTACATAGATGGATCTGCCTGTATAGCAGAAAGAGAAGCTATACCTTGTTCCTTGTCACACATTTCAAGATTATATGAGACAATTATAATTCCTTACATTACAGATATGAATAGAGGTTTGACTTCTGCAAGGTGGAGCTGATAAGATTCAGTTCCCATTTCATCCTGCTTCTAGGTATAATTGGTGCTTTAAAGAGCCTTCCCTTACTGGGCATTTGGTCTATTAGGATACAGATACAGGTTGGGGAGCTTTCATCACATTAGGATACCTCTGAGCTGCAATGTTTTTTGCTTTATTTTCTGTATTTTAAACTTCTTCAACTCCTCTAAAAATAAATTGTGTTTCAGATTACTGGCTGAATATGCTAAACATGGTATTATTGGGAAGAATCATTGCTGAATTCCCCTGTGCTGGACAGACACAGTGGTATTGGGCTACATTATTTTCTGATATTACTCCATTGCTCTTCATACTGATAGATACATGAGCTCCTTACTAAGCCTGAACAAGTCAGTCAAAGGTGAAGGGGCTTAAATTCAAGGAATTGAAGTATTGGACATACCAGGATCTTGCCACTGAATTCCTATAGCCAACATACATAAATGATGGGAGCAACTGACTCAGTGGTCATTCTGCAGGAAGGCTCTGTGACTGCTGGGAATTAAAAACTGAACACAGGCCACAGTGTGAGGAAAGCTAATGCAATTTCTGCTCTATAAATAATGTGTCATGGAGAAGAAATATGAAGTAATCCTACCCTACTTATTCTCTGCTTCAGACCTCAGCTGGAGTAATGTGTCTGCTTTTGTGCACTCTACTTCAAAAAAGAAAAATGTAGACCAATTGGAAAGTCCAGCAGAAAATAGTGCTATTGATCAAAAGTCTAGAAAACATGACCTCTGAGGACAGATTGTAAGAAGTGGGTTTATACATCTAGAGCAAGGAGATACAGGGAAAGAAATAAGACTGTGCTACCAGTCTTCAGATATGTAGAGCTTGCTGCATAGAGGAGAGGAGTAAATTGTTCTCTTTGTCTACTGGGAATACAAAAAGAACTAATGGATTTAAATTGCAGCAAAAGAGATTTTAGGAAAACATTAGGACAGGCTTTCTAGCTGTAACAGTAGTGAAGTACTGAAACAGATTGCCTGGGGAGGTTATGGGATCTTCATTGCCAGACATTTTTAAGAACAGGTTAGACAAACATCTGTCAGGAATGATATGGGTATAATTGATCCTGCCTTAGGGCAGAGGGCTGGACTAGATGACCTTGCAAGGTCCCTTCCAGCCCTATTTGCTATGGTTCTCTCATTAGGAAGGCTGATGTGATGTTCTTAGGACCTTGTAATTCCTTTTAAAAGCAAAAACATGCTATAGCGATACCAAGAGTCAGATTTAAACTGACAGTATCTTGAAGAATTCAAAGCTTAAGGTTGATATACCACCCTTAATTATTAACACTTGAATGCATGTGACACTTGTTCAAAGGCTAAATACTTGGAGATTACACAACTGGGTTTTTTATCACCAGATGGTGATCTTTTTAATACCATAAGAATCTGTTTCTTATAATGTGCATTGATCTTACATAATGCAACTTTTATCTCATCACTTGAGTAAGTAGCAGGCATTGGTCTTTAGCCTGTAACATATCCCAGGTGGGGTCATTTTGCATGCCATCACACATTGGGCCACATGCAGTGCTTCCACTCACTCGCTCCAAAGTTCGTTCTTCCATTCCAATTTATCGTGATGCTAATGCTCAGCTTCATTAGGTGGCTGTCTTTAAAATCACTAATGCCACTGCTAATGCACTTGCCACACTTTTCTCCATCCTCAGACACTGGATACTCTTCCCACTGCCTTCCGCTCACATGTTCTTTTATTCCTGTTGATAAATTTCATTTTCATCTGTCTTTTGCTGCTTTCCCTTCAAGCTGTGCCTTACAAGCTGCGGTTCAGCAGTTTAGCAACTGGATTGCATCCAAATGTTACCAAATGCCACATCTTTTAATATCAGGCAGAGCAGCTTGGATTTTCTTCCTCAGAGTGCTGTAAAAGACACACTGGCATGTTTTCTGTGCAAATGCCAAAAAAAAAAAAAAAAAAAAAAAAAAAAAAAAAAAAAAAAAGTTCAACAAAAGATGGATGGTGTGAAGCAAGCTGAAATGTCTGTATTCCCAGAAATTTGTTTTCTCTGATTTCAGGTTTAAGTTCATGACCCAGCTGCTGATTTACGTAACTCAGTGGAACTATGCCAGTTTTGAGCAGCCAAGAATTTGGCTCTGTCAGTTTGGTGATTGGTTGTACCTTAGTGTTCAGTGATGTGACCCCATATGTTTTTTCTCTCCAAAGGCCATGCCTGGCCATTGATGGTTACAGTATCACCAGGTCCTCAGGTTCTAAAAAATCTTATGTTTATCCCTGAAGTGGAGTTATAATATGTATCTATACACACACACACACGTATACATATAGCTATGTATATAGTATTTATTTGATTTGAATTTGAGTTTGGCCCTTCAGCATTTGTAGGTTTTCAGCTTTTCTCTACAGCTATATGGGGCATAGAAACTAAAGTAATAATAAAAAAAAAAAAAACAGAATAAAAATGGGTTTTTCACGTATACACAGAATGCTTCCAGAAGCCGAGACTGGAAAAAATTCAACCTATACCATGAAAGCTGGCAACATCATGACTGGATATTTGGTGCTGTAAAGACACTCTTTCTACTATGTATCTTCAATAGTCCCTTATGATGACTGACCATATTCACTGAAGCTGTGGGTACTGCACAAGGTTTGCCACAGAGGTGGACTTTCCTTCATTACTGTGGGCTTTGGATCAGAGTCCAGAGCAGCTTTTGCTGTGGTTGCCCATCTGTTTCACTCAATACTTTCCTTTCACATGTTTTGGAGACAGATGGACAAACAGTGTAGATATCCTGCATTGCATGAAGATCATGGCTACCTTCCTCTTTTTTTTTTTTTTTTCATACATTCTTTGTGCTTATTCCCCAGCTTCTGCTGTGGTTATGTATGTGGGGGATAAAGTGCATGCCTGGGTCAGTGTTACAGAACCCATTTGCCCCCAAATTTTAACTTAAGATGCACTGGCTCAGCACAGGTCTTTTTCTGAGGATGGATTTCCCACACATCATTTGTTTCTACTTTGTGTTTTGCATTGTTCAAAACATTCATGTGCTCTCCTCTTGCTTCAGTCCATGGCAAAGCATCACTTGGCCCTGAAATGTAGTTTCATCCATTTTGCCCATTAGTTAACACTGAGATTAGGATGAAGGTAAACCTTGTTATTCAGACACTGCAACAGGGATCATATCCTGCTCCAGTCATGCATTCCCTGGATAATACTCATTCTTAATGCCTTGATACATTGGCAGTTCAACATATACCACAGCAGAAGGAGAAGAATACTTTTCTCCTACTGCTTTTGTGTCTGACTTGCCTATTTATATATGGTGATTTTTTTTTTTTTTTTTTGACTGCAAGTGTCCCAGTGAATTTTTCCTTCCTTTTGGACCATTTGCTTTTTAGTTCTTCCTCCCTGTTACAGCCCCAGCCCTGAGGCTAAACATCACCCAGCAAATCTTCCCCACGGGGAGGGAAGGGTCTTGTTCACTTCACCTCCTGAGGAGAACCAGAGTGAGCATTTTCCATGCAGGCCTGCTTCTCAGCTTCAGTGAGATAAGGTGTTTGCATCCTGTCACACCTCTGCAAACCTCCTTGTAGTCCTCTTTGCCCTCAGTTTTGGGCTGGCACAGGTAGTGGCCAAAAGTACCTGTGGGTGGTGCTCCACCATTCTCCCAGGTCTTCCACACCTCTAAGGAGTTCAGAGGCTATGGTGGCTGCAAGACCAGCTGGATTTGTGTTTTGAGTAAGTTAAGAGACTTTTGTGTCTATTTTACCTTTTTAAAGGCCTTTTCAGTGCTTGAGAGCCTGTGTAGGCTCTAATAAATAAATGCTATTATCTCAGGTGCTGGCTTAAATACAGTCAATCAATACCATATGTCCAAATACATACTGATGGATCTTGTTGAGCTGTGTGGTTTAGCAAACCAGTTTCTGGATGATGTTTTGAAGGGACACTGCTCCTGTATTATGAGCATACACAGCACCTACCCAGAGGAGCGCTAATTTGTGCTACAGACTCTGGAGTGCTACTTTAGTAAAAAAAATATTATTAATTTGTAAATGAATCAGGGAAATTTTAAAATCAATTTTCTTCAGCAAACAGCAATTACTGAAATCGTTGCAGTTATCACTGAGGACTGAGCATATAAAAAGCTTTGAGATTCAGAACCAGATTCTATAAACATACAATTCTTTTATCGATAATTCTTACAAGCAGTCTTCTTTCTACACTTTCCCTTTTGCCAAAACCCTCCCCTCTATTGTATACTAAGCTTATTTCCCTCTTGGATATCTGCAGATTTGTTGGTATACAAATTAATTTTGTTATTGACTAGGACAAACATTTGGAGGATGAGAATGCCATTGCTATTCATACCTAAAGGTAATCAATCCAGGTACAGAGGAATAAATATTTTCTAACCGAAAAATCTTTCTCTAGCCTTATTTCCCTTTTTTAGAACCCACAGGAGTATATCCTGGCTGCAGTCCCTGTGAACAAAGCAGTGAGAGGCAATAGCATTTACATCTAGTTCCAAAGAAAGATTGTGAGAGAAAACTTCCCTTCTGGTCTTGCCTCTGACCACGCTCCAGCTCAGCAGTTACTCAGTCATAACCGATGCCTACTCTACAATTGCAGTGGCAATAGTAATTTGTCTGTCATCTGTTTACTAACCCAAAAGCGGCACAGAAGAAAAAAATCCCTTATTAAAGTCTGCTTGGCAATGGCAGACAGCAGTCCACAGCTGCAGAACTGAAGAGGGAGGGAGGATGTGAGCGGTATTGCGATGCTGCGGTTTACATCAGCCTGGAGGGACCTGTCTGCAAAGTAGTAGTATTATTAGCACATAAAAAGCAAAAGAAAGGGGAAAGAACAGCAAAAAGTAGTGTGCTTTGCCCGGTTCCTGGCCTATTCTAGCGGCCAGCTCCAGATCACTCCCAGCTGATTCTTGGTGTCATTCGCAGTGGTTCGAGCTTTTCTGGCTCAGAGGCACCCGGGAGATTTGCACTCGCTTGTAGCCAGGTTCTGCCTTAACCTTTGCTTCAGATCACTCAGGGGCTGACAGACCGTCAGAGCTAAATTATGCTTCGCTTCAAGCAGCCGCTGGTGCCTTCATGGAGAGAGGGGGAAGAGGCCGTTGGTTGCCCCTCCAGCCTCACACGGAGCGACTCTGGGGGGGAGGCTGTGCGGGCTTTCTCCCCACGGCTCTGCCGGCGGCGCGGGCCCGATGCCAGGGGCAGGGGAAGGCTGCGGTGGCCGCGGCCGTCGAGCCGCTACAGCGATCCCGGTTTCCTCTCACAGGAAGGCGTCCTTCTGTAGCCAGCAACCCGGGCGGAGGCCGCTGCGTCTCATGCTTTTCCCCAGCGGCTCGGAGCGGCCCGGGCGGCGGCGGGGCCCCGCTGCAGCGCGGCGGTGGGACGGCAGGTGGCGGCCGCACCTCAGCCAGCGGTGCCGGGAGGCCGCCTTCGCGGCGGGGCAGGGCGGGGGGGGGGCCGAGCCAGGCCGGGCCGGCGGGGCCGAGACTGTTCTCCCGGCGGTTACCTCCGGCTCTGCCTTTACCCGCAGCCGCCGGCATCTGGCGCTCGCACAGCGGGGCTTGGCTGGACCCGAGCTGGAGCCTGAGCTCCGCCGCCGCCCTTCCCCGCCTAAGCTTTCATCGCGGCGGGGGGCCTGGCCGGGAAGCAGCGCAGTTTTCTGTAGGGCTGTCTGCAGAAGAGTTGCGTGGCGCAGGGGCTTAGGTTTTTGGGGGGTTAAAAAAAATTCTTATTATTATTTAAAAAAAAAAATTTTTTTTCCCTGATTTCCCCTCGTCTTCTCTCTCTTTTTTTTTTCTCTCCCTCTTCCCTCTGCTACATATCTAAGGTAACACGTTTAGTTGCAGATGAGCAAGGAGCAAAGTGCTTGGGGTGAGGGAGGAAGGAGCAGCAGCAATGGCAGCCCCCGCCAGCCTTGTCTCCCGCCGCCATGAGCACATGGAATGGGGGTCGAGGCCTCGGGTGCCTCGCCGGAGGTGTCGGGGCCTCAAGGCTGTGGCAGGCCCGGGGGGGAGGATGGGGACAGGGATGAGGCACTGACCTCCACCTCTAGGGATTAGCGGCCTGATTGATGGGCAGAGCTGGGTCAAGCCCCTGGTGTTGGTCGGGGGCGGGGTGTGGGGATTAACTGCGGGGAGGATGGGGGACTGCCTGTGGAGCACCCGAAAAAAAAAAAAAGAAAAAAAAAAGACTGAAAATAGGGGCTTAGCCTTAAAATTCACTGGAGAAAAAAAAAACTACAGTGGGAAAGACTTCTTTCTGACAGAGGGTACTGGTTATGAGCTGTGTCTTGTAATTCTTATAGAGGTGGAAGCTGAACCGTGTAGAGTCGCTGCTGGCTTCAGTGGCCCCCTCTGTAACCAGACCCATGGGGTGTGAGGGAGGCACAGCCCAATTCTGTGCCCCAACCATCAAAATCTGAGTATCATCAATGTCTAAAGCTTTCAAGTTTGCTTTGATTTCGCTGGCTGTATTTGCAGTGCCTGACCTGCCATCTATTTGTGTTATTTATGCCTTCTCCCCCAGCACATATATGCCCAAAACTTGATGAAGCAAAACAAACTGGAGTTGAATATTTAGGCTGAAGTGCAATCTCTAATGCTAAACAAAAGGCCTTAGTAAAGTGTAATTTCTAATGTCATGAAGTGCAGAAGAGTTCTGGTCAAATAATCAATATTCATGGAATTTCAGAGTAAAATTTCCAACCACTAGATATTTGATACAGGGATTATTAATCACGAGATCTTGTATACTTCCACCGAGCCTGTATGCATTGGTGATGTCTTAGAAAGGCACTTAGGCACTAAGTGCTGAAGACATAAAATCATTCTGGAAATGAGTTAGGTTTTCTGATGTCTGGCCTGTCTGAATCTGGCCTGTTACAGGAACAGTATCCATGCACACAGTAGGTAATGAAACTTTTGTGATACAATATGGTAATACAATGTCATTTAAATGGATCTACAATTTGGTGGCTGCCTGACTACTCACAGTTTCTCCTCTTAGTGCCAGACCCCTCCTTTCTGTAATGAGGACAGTAAGAGCTTTCTTTTTAAAAACATCATGAAACCTGCTGGTGAGCATTTTCATAGGCAGTTTTCTCTTTGGTTTGTAACTATATTTTTAAACAGAAGTGGGCATCAACTGAGATTTTGAGCCAGGTGCCTATGTTAGACATAAGTGGACAGCCAGTCCTATGTCCACAAGGTCCATCTTTCCTTTTTAAAAAGGAAACCCTTGAATCCTTTTCAGAGACCTCTGTGGGCTTAACTGAATAAAACCAAAGGGTGAACAAGTAATTATTTCTCATGCAAATATATATGTATAGGTTATTAAACATGAACATCTGAAGTTAAGCATCAGTATTCTTTTTTTGACATCTGATTGTGTATTCTCAGTATTCTCATCCTTTTTTAGGTGGCAGCTTTTCAGCTTTCTGAGGCAGAGGCTTGTCCTTTGTCCACGACAACTTCCAATATCTCAGCAGTGCACACAGTGTGAGGTGCAATGAAGGGAAAGGAAACCATCCCACCTTCACTGGGCCTATTTTGCTGCAGCAAAGCAATTTCAAGCACAATCTCTTTTGAGCATTTTGAGGCATTGAGCAAAGGTTCCCCAGCCCCACAGTTAGCTACTGTGGTCTTCCTAATGAGGTTCCACCAGGAGAACATTGAGGCACATGCCAGAGAGCAGAGAGAGGGAGGAAGAAATGCGGTCTGTCTCTAGACACCTTTATTCTATCCTGCCTTCCTTTCCCTATCACTGGGAGACATGTTTCTGGGAGACAGTTTCTGGATGAGGTGACTGTATTCATCTGTGAGGGAAGGAGACAGTGGTCAGGCAGATGCCAAGGCAGCAGAGACATCACTGCTCATTATTCCTTGAGGACAGGACCTGTGGGAATAGTGTTGCCATTGCCACTGAAGCAGTTCAGGCCAGGGATCATGCTGTGGCCACTGCAGTGGTGTCTCACTTAAAGTCACAATTTTACCTTCTCTCATTTCTCTGCCTTCCTGGGCAACTGCTCACCCTCCTTATGACTCCGGTTGTCCCTGTTTTATACCCTCAGTGATGACAAAGGACTCTTAAGTGAAAATCATTACAAATATATAGCTATAAATATCTATTGAGAGTTACAGGAAGTTAAACTACTGATAATCCAGTTGCCAAGCCCATCTGCAGCGCAGCTGACCAGGGTTATCTTTACTTTACTTCAGCAGCTGTGTCCACACTGTTTTGAGGTGAAACTTAAGTTCCCTTTGCCTGTCAGGCAGGCACTGAGACTGTAAATGTAACTCTTTGAAGCCGAGCCTCTTTCTATGGCTAAGCACGTCTAACATGCTCCAGTGCCACCAGGCACACATGGGGAGCTGGGCCACAAACGATCTGTGGGGGCAGCGGAGTTCACTGTGTAACTAAAGCCACTCCAGAAGCTGCTCTTTCAGAAAGGTCCAGATGAAACCAGAGAGGCTGTTTACTCCATGCAAGATAAAGGCTGAAGAGCTCAGGCATTCTTTCTAATCTATAGTGAGGGGGCTCTGATGGTTGTATCATAGATATTGCTCTATTTCTGGAAGTCTTAATGTGGGGCAGTTGTCCCCCCTCCCAGTAGGAGATCACAAGCAGGTGCCAGGGTTTTATGACTGCCCAGGCCTTCTCAGGTTGCTAAATGGGTGGGGGAATCCCTTCCAGATCCTGCCCAGCTGAGAAGGGGATTCCAGGGGGTTCCTGCTGTGGAAAAGCTAACAACTCAGCTTTGCTCTAATTATAGCATCAGAAGGAGGCAATATTAGAGGTACGGATGATGGAGGGTGTTTTACTGTCCCTCTCCTTTCTCCGGGATGCACTTTCTGTTCTTTGCACTCAGTTTTAGCAGCCTGGGAGTACTGAAAACTAAAGAGCTCCTGGTGCTTAAACAAAAAAAAAATGAAACAAAGAAAGAGTGAGAGAAGGTTGATGCAGTTGCTTGTATGACAATCTCCACCCTTCAAACTCTGGGATAAGCGTTTGCAGAATGAGACCCTTTAGTGAAACACACGCTTTGAATTTCAAGCCCAAACTTCTCCCACCATATGCAAAGACTTTGTCATCACACTGATCCTTGTCATCACATCTGCTTGATCAAAGCGTTCCTGAACAGAAAGTGGGGGTTGTGATTGCCAAGCAGGGGAAAAAAAAAAAAAAAAAAAAAAAAAAAAAAAAAAAAAAAAAAAAAAAAAAAAAAAAAAAAGTATCTGTGTGCCTTAATCCAAGCTTGTCGTTGCTCTTGTGGCTGCTCTCACAATAGGTGCCTCCTGTGCCTGCAGAGCCAGTATTTCACACCTTTGTTTACAAAAGCTCCAGATAACCTCCTCTGCAGGAGGTGCTAGAGAAAAGCAAGTGTCTCTCCTAGCTTATTCAAACACAGCTCCAGGGTTTCTGAAGAATGTACAGGAAGTCCAGTCCAGGAATGAATATTCCCACTATTACTTACATAGTTGTCAAAACCTGACTTTGTTTAATGGGGATTTTAAATGCACACAGTCTTTTCCACATCCCTTCTCCTCCATTCTGTGGTAGTTCTCTCCTGGACTATTAAGCATTTGCACTGACCAAACATATCAGTGGATTTAAACAAATGAAACAGGTACTTTACATGTAATTAATTTAGCTATTTGCTCAGTTGCTGATTCACGTGCATAACCTCAATTAACATTAATGGGAGTTATGTAGACATGTCAAGGGCAGAATAGACCCCTAATAATCTAACATGGAATGTTATTACATTACTGATGTAATTATATCCTGCACACACATCATTTCTACTTTGCTTCATGAACTGCTCTTCAAATGGCTACTCATCTGTTATGCTGTATGTGTTGATGCTGAGGTTACACTGAGCATTATCCTTCCTTCATTGTGCTGGTGCCTGTCCACAAAAATTCGTGTAGCTAAATAAGCAACCAGCCGGTTGGTGTTTTGCAGAGCTACAAGTTTTGTTTTTTGAAGGTGATAACTGGAAGCCAGAAACAAGCATAAAAACAACAGACCTCAGCAGAACAGCATGTCATCTCTCCTTCAGCATTTTGTTTTTATTTATTTTTAATTGGAATCTGAGCAAGCTTGGCTGGGACACATTTAGCCTTATGGACAAAGAAAGTTGGCCATACATGAATCACACCTCTCAAGGAGGTTTTGAAACAATTGTGCTGTTCCAGAGGTTTTTTGGTCTTTGTTGAATGTTTCCTCTTTCAGGAGGGAGGAAGAGGGGCAGTGGTCATATCCTGGTGCACCAGTTGGATGTTACTGGAAACTAAAGGAAAAATTGAGAAAAAATAACCTCACCTAACCAGTAGAAATAGCAATTTTCAGGTGATCTAGCTTAACACAACTATTTTCCTCTTGTTCTGTCCAGTGAAGTTGTTGTATAAGGACAACTGCTTTCCAATTTTGACTGTGGGATATATTCTGCCTCTGTGTTTGTACCACCGCTCTCTGAACTGTCACCTACATTTCAGTATTTTTGTCTCGAGGCTTTCTCCTGTTAAAGATAAGGCCTAATACATTTCTGAGTGTGTAGGTTACTGTTCAAACCTGCGTATTTGTAGCAGCAAAGTGTATCCCTGCAACTAATCATCAGCTCCCTGTGGCCATCTTGCCGTGACAATCATGCCCAGTACCTTGGATGTGATACTGCTGTGGAATCAGAGGTACACACAGGATGCCTGCACCTTTACAGGATCACACAGCTAAGCCACGGGTTCAGATTAGCTTGGCAATTAAGGGACAGTGAAAAGCAGCTAATCTTTAATGCTGACTGACAACATGGCACTACTCGGTGAAAAGGCAAAAAAGAAGCACTTGCAAAAACTTCAACATTAGGAAACAGTCAAAACCCCCAAGTTAACACACTTTTCTATACCATCACCATCAGGCAGGCAGCGTGTTCTGGGCTGAAAGTACTGGCTGGTACCAACATTCACCGTTCTCTTATCGAGGATTTTGGTTTTACTCTTTCTGTTTGTGTAGGCCCTAATGTTCATTAAAGGGTTTGCTAAAACAGAGCTCTGTTTCCAAGGTAACAGCTACCTAACTTTATTACTAAAACTGCACTAATTCAAACAGGGATCTGAACAAACAGATTCATGTTAATTTCAAGCTCCATTAAAAACAGAAGAAAAAAGAAATCAATGTTCACCAAATGGAAAAAGAAAAGAAAATCAATAGAGAAATTTTATTTTCGGTCTTTTAAGTGGGGTTTTGTAAACAGCAGAGGTTAAAAAAGTAAAACTATGTGAAAGTGCGGCATAGCAACCTTGTAAACTGTGCTGTAAACAGGAGAACCAAAAAGATTCGGTGATAATGTAGGAATAATTATGAGGGCTGTGCAACCTTGAGTTGGCACATCTGTGGAATGACCTGTCTCTAGCCATGTGTCAGGCCTCCTAACCTCTTGTCCAGTGCCCCTGGGCTGTGACTCAAGAGTGATGACCCAAAGCCCTCAGAGAAGAGCAAAGGTGTGATTGTATCATGTCCTACGTTACATACACTAAGTAACGTGGGTGACAGCAGTCATTCTCTGATACTGCTGGGGCTCTAACACTTGTTAGCAACCAACATACAAACACTCCAGGGATCCTGGTTATGTGGTTTGATCCCCAACATATGCTCGAGCCCATGCTGACCCCATTTTCCAGGCCATTGTTACCCTTGCTGACGGAAGGGCAGGTACGCTGGCACGTGTTGCAGGCATAGTGTGCTCTGTGGGCACAGCCAGTGGCATGCTGGCATGGTGACAACTGGGACTATCGAGTGACAAGAGATGCTCAAAGTGGTCTTTTGGGGATGGGGTATCACTTGTGGTCAAGACATTGGCTAAGCACTTGGGAGATCTGCATCCATCTCCTCGCTGCTGAGCCCCTGTGCTACCCCTTCCTACATGGACAATGGGAATATGTTTCCTGATGTCATTTGGAGGCTAAATCCATTATTATAGGCAGCTGCACAGAAGGCAGCAAGGCCTGGAGGACACCAGGTGAGCTGTTTTGAAATCAGGCCTTTGCCTGGGAACTCAGTCATTGGCTCGTCATGCTTTATGTGACATTCATCTCATAACAGAAGCCCCCATGCCTTTCCTTTCAAATGAAGGCTGGCTTGGCACATCTGTGAGTTTTGGAACTGTTAGAAAAAGATTTCTGAAAGGAGTTAAAATTACTTTTCCCCTTCACTGGGCCATATCTTTTCTAATTTGCCACTGTTAATAAATATTCTCAAGTATTTCCAAAGTCTGGGTGGGAGAGAGAGATATATAGAGAGATAATTTTTATGAATTCTTCACACTCGTGTGTTCCCTAGACAAAACATTGTTTTGTTGCTTAAGATATTGAAAATAAGTGACCCTAACCTTTAAATGCCTTAAGTGCAGGTAGTCAGAGTTCTTGAGAGAAGCCAATTGTTCGATATACACATTTTTTCATTATTTTCAAGAACAGGTTATTTCATTCCTTTCTCTAAAACATTTGCTACTGACCACTGACAGATAGGTGTGTGGTAGTTGATTTTACCTTCCTGAACAGAAAACAGTGAAGGTAATGCCTTCATGCTTCCCCCTTGGGCAAAGATCTACTGTGTGAACAGCACATGGTCTAACTCAGTAGGGTTCTCCAAAAAAATAAGGTAGGGCACAGAGTATGTATCCAGTGATTATAGCCCAAGGGTCTAGTTTTTTAGTCTTTATCTCCCTGTAAAGAAAAAAATCTGAGAATGAGCAAATGAAAGGCAGAAATCTCTTGGACTTACACTGTTAAGGTCTATCTGGTAAAGAAACACTGCAAATGGGACAAACCAACCTGTGGCGTAATGAAGTAGTTAATTTATAGTTATCTTCCTCATGATAACTAATGACTGGAATGCCTTTCAGAATACAGCAGCAGACATCACCAAATACAACCTGAGTGCAGCAGTCCTTTGAAAGTAGGGCCTGATGACAACAGAAGTCTCTGGCAACATTTGAGACGATTTTTGTCAGGACAGCTGGTTTCTTCTCTCATTAGTCTTTTGGAGAGGCAGCCCACTATTAAAACTGCACATGATGCCCCTTTTCCTCCCCTTCTCTCCCCCTTCTCTAGCCACCTCACTAGTATTACATTGTTTGCCCCATATTCTAAATGGTATTTAGTTTAAATCTTCTTTGATTCAGTTACTTCACCTTGGCATCCCATCAGCTGGCAAACACAAGTAATGAAGTGAAGGGAACATAGTTAAGTTGCTATCTTAAATGCACACAAATCCCACATGCTGTGGCAACAACAAAATGAATAACAAACACACTGCATGAAAATCCTCTTAAGTTCCTTTTTTTTTTTTCAATTCCAGCCTTGCATACAACAGGAGGAACATCTTAAAAAATAATCCCGTAATATTCCTGAACTAACAGCATTGGCATGAAGCACAGGATGGTCTTATGCTTCTCTACATATCTCAGACAATCACAGCTGCTGCTAGTAAATTAATGGCTGCAAGGGGGTTGGGAGGGGGAGAAGGAGGAGAAAAAAAGGGAACTGGAAAGCCTAGTAGGTGGCCTTGTCTCCGCCAAAACTAAATATTTTCATTGGAGCTTTTTCCATTCAACAACTGGCAGCTTTATCCAGAGGCCTTAAACAGACAGAAAAATGCTTACTGTTCTAAGAGTGACTGCTAATGGGATGCAGCACTATCTGCTGATGTACATGAATGAATATCTATTTAATAATAGAATTGTTTCCTCCCAAGGTGCCTTTCTTCTTTTTCTTTTAAATTCTTGCCTTCTGGGTCTGCCTGCTTCCCTTTGCCCTAGAAATTAAACCTGGTATTTTTTAATGCAAGATTTATGCTAGAAATGTTGGCTGGTATTTCATTGTCAGTCAGGGTATGATTCTGCTGTGACATTTCCAGCTAGATTTTTATGGCAGCTGCAGTTAAAGCAACATCAAGCATAAAAACAAACATTTTTTTTTTTTTTTCCCCTGGCAGAGTTAATTTACATCAGTGAACCAGACTAAAAGGTGCACTACCCGAAGCACTTTTGGCTGGTATTACTTACATCCGCCCTAGGGGGCTTTGCTAGGATGGATATAGCTGGACTGCCAGTATCTCAAATAGTGTCTGTGTCTCTGTGTGTCTCTGTGCATGTGTGCATGGAGGGTTGTTTAAGTGAAGAGTGAATTGCAAAAGAAAAAAAGTGTTTAAATATGCAAACCGTTGTTCTGGTGTATGGGTAAAAACTAAATAAAACAAAACTCTGAATGCTGAAGTTTGGAGAAAAATTAGCAGGGCATCCTGACATGCTCAAGACCAGCTGACTCACACTGTCTGTTGGATTCGGTGGAGGTGGCTAAAGAGGTTGCTGACTTCTGCTTGCCCCCCTCACCTCAGCCAGAGTTTACTGATGTCAGAAACAGGCCATGATAAAACAACTGGTCTGATTGTTTCTCAGATGCCCCAGGTAACAACTTGCCATAATAATTTGATTCAAATAAATTGTTCTCAACAAAGCCTTTATTCATAACAGGTCTGATTATCATTGTCAAAGCTTCCAGCCTGCTCTGGACTTTCCCAGTTGGATTGGAAGGGCAAATAGAGTAGTCAGGAAGATTACTATTAATCTAGAAAGTTATTTGATAGTAACAGTCAGTACTTCAATCCTCAAGGACAGTTATCCTTGGGACTGAAGTACTTAGTGATAATAATCAGTGACCTATGGCTCTTCTCTTCACTGACCTCCTGCCTTAATGAAAGCAGAGCCCACAAAATCAGTGGTGAAGGTACATAAGAGGAAAGGAGGAAAATAAACAAAACAAAAGACAATGACAGGCAGGTCCTGTGGTGGTGGGAGAGAGGTATCCTGGTGAGGCAGAGAGACAACAGTGGGAATGTGGGCATGCAGAGTCCCAGGATGCATGAGACTAGGAGGACCCTGAGCAAGGAGAGAATGGGCACCTTTGAACAGTGGCCTCCCGTGATTATGAACTTGTAATCTCAGCATGAAGAGTGGGTGTCACTCATTTACTCACTTCTTAAAAGCACCTTACCCAGAAGAGGCTCAGATGTGGTGATAGCAGTTCAGGGCCATCTAGCTGCAATGCTTTTTCCATTGAAAACTTTCCCCAGTTTCCTCGGAGTGTCCTCTCCCTTTCACCTCTTCTGGCACCCAGTCTTTGCATTGTTAAATATTGATGCATTCTCATTCTGCAAGGTTCTCTGCCACTTGAATTTCTTTGGCCTTATATGTTGTTTTCTCTTCAGTACTTGCTTTCAACCTCTCTGGACCCAAGAGGAAAAAGGGGGTGGGGAGACCCTTGTGTAAATTAAGCATCTAGTGTAAATCAGTGTAACTCCACTGACTACAATGAAGCTGTGCTGAATTACTGTAGCAGAGAATATAGTTCCTTCTCTCTCCTGCCTCTGCTGTTTTATATTGGCTGTTGTGAAAAACAAAACCAAAGCAAACCAAACCAAAAAAACCCAAGAACAACCAACAAACTCAGAAAAACACTTCACCACAGCTCTGTTCCCTTCTGTTTTGGTCTCCTAAGAGGTGCAGCTGTATGCTAATAGTCTACTTCTCTAGCTGGAAATAGAAAGGGCTATAGCATGCTTTGATAAACCACGAAGCAGACTCTGATGCTACTGTGCAAGGAGAGAAACATAGAGAGTTTTTTTTCCTCCCTCTTCTCTCTCTCACATCAATTTCACACTCTTTTAGTTCTGTTGACCTCCATGGAGTCCCTTGTAATTTACAGCACCATAAACAAAATCAGAATGATGCCCTCTGAAATGTGCAGAATTGTTTTTGGCTTACATTGACAAATACAGTCTTTCCCAAGGATTTGCAAAGGCATATCTCTATGAGTTTCTTGCATTATATGCCTCCTCCCGTGCCTCTGCTGCTCTTACTGGTGTGTTTTGTTTGGATGTGTAAGAGAGATGCATACAGTGATGCAATTACATTGCCTACTGTTTTGGAAGAATCTGAGGGACTCATTTTTTGCCATATGTTCTTTTAAACAAACAGTTGGAAGTTGCATGATCATGGCTAGAACAACAGTCAAGCCCTCGACTATGCCAATACCCTGAGGGTGGGTTTGGAGTTACCATTCTGCTGCTTAGTATGATGCCACTGGAAGTGCTTTGCTTTGCTCTGTGCCTCCCTGTGCCTCAGTGCATGTCCAAGGTGTGCCATTAATCAGCCCGACTATATGGACTGTTTCCTCTTATTGCTTAATTAAGACTCATCAGTAATTTACTTGAGATTAATACCTATTTATGTGGAGCTGAAGTTTCATCTATTTGGGGGATGAGTTATTGAACTGCATTATGTGAAGTAAATCAATAAAATATTACTGGAAATGAGAATGAATCTCCCTTGAACTGTAGTCATTTCACCAAGCTCACAGACAAAACTCACTTAAGGGAGGCGTTCACATTTACACTCAGATTCCCATCTTCCAGGTAGATGTGATGTCTATTAATATCTCTAATCACCTTGCTCTCATTATGTGAATTGTATTGTAAAGTCAAGACCTGAGGGAGTGCTGCTAAGAATAAGAGGTGCTTTTAATCACTTACAAGGTACTGTCCCTGTTATGGTATGGCCCAGAGCCCAGACCTGTCAGGGGTTACTGCAAAGCCAACACCCTCAAACTTGTCTCAAATGGCTATATAATGTGTATACATGCTTTGTATCACCATGTATACACATTATTTGTGAGGGACAGCAGAGGTGTCATCAGCGAGTGATGTCCAGAATACGCAGCATAATTGCAGGGTTTTATTAAGCTAATGCAACTTGTTTACCAAATGCAAATAGCTTCCACTTAATATCATGTCTTAATTATGTTCCAGTGCTGAGAAATATTTTTCCTTGACCACATTGCCCACCTGTGGTGACTTTCCTTGAATGAGGTTCTCTGAGCAGGACACCTCTCTCACCACAGGCACCCTGCCAGGAAAGCTCCAGGTAGTCTTGAAAAAGAGAGCTAGCCTTTCTGCCTTTTCTTCCCTATATTCTCTTCCTCTCTTAAGCTTGACCTTCTGGGACAGATCACACATATGTGCTCTTGCTACAAAGACACACAGTTTTACCTTGGCAGATGGCTGGTTGCTTTCTACTCCCAGTTTTCCTGGTCTTCACCCAGCACTATCTAAAATGAGAGGTGCAGAAGCTTTGTCCTTTTCTTAATTTATCGGAAACAAGATGTTTACTTCTGATAGCGTTTGATTAACAACCTGAAACAGAAGAGGGCTTCCGAGAAACTGGAACCTCATTTTCTTTATTACAATTGTTCCTATCTTTGTAACAATCTTTACTAACATATGACCAGTCAGGCTGCAGAGATGTGAAAGGGTCTGACATTCAGTGACTCTAGTGACTGCTGCAGCAAGTGTTAGGACAGGGGGAAATGCTAATGCTGAGTGAGGGGTGGACTTCAGTTCAGAGGTGTTTGTTGAGATGGCAGAGTTCATCTGTAGCCTGGAGCTTCTGTTGGTTTGAAGAAAAACCCATCCCCTTCTAAAGTTCCGGTGAAAGAAGATGGCTTTTCTCTGACTTGTATGTAATTCAGAAGAGTCTTCTGACTAGACCCTAAAGCAAGGACAACCTTCACCTCTTACCAGCTTTTCACCCTGTCTGTCTTTCTCTTTGTTGCTTCATTTCACTTTACTGCTGTCGTCTCTGAAACCCCTTCTGAATGCTTGTACCACAGGAAAGAGTTCACACAGCTAAGAAATGAGATGCTCTCTAAACAGCAGGTGCTGTTTAAAGCAGGGGTTCATATGTTCTTGTAGCCTCAGGTGAACCCAGTTTCAGAGCACCCCTGTGCCCCAGCTGTCCTTTTCCACCCAGCTAAACATTATCCCCGCTTCATATCTGCCAGCATAGCTGCAGGTTGGAGGTGCTCCCTAACCCAATTCTGTCACAGTAATCTGGGTCAGCCTCAACACTTCCAGTGCTACATTTATTTTTGTAGCTCTCATCACTTCAGCAGTTGGGTTAGAGAAGCCCTTTCATGTGCAATTATGCTGACAAAATTGAGAGGGGAGTGAGCTCTGGAGGCAGCTGAGTGGAGCAGCACAGGGGTGCCAGGGGCCAGGACATCAGCCTGACTGTTCCCTAGGTCCCACAGTAAACAAACCTCAGGAGGGATGGCCCACATCAGTTTCTGGGTGACTTGAGGCTTTTGTCCTCTCCTGGTAACAAGAGGGGATGGGAAGTATACAGATTTAGAATTTAATTCCAAAATTCATGATGTGTTTTCATGTTGACAAACTCTCAGTTAACTCAGTTCAACTCTTTCCACCTTGGCATGGTCCTTCTTCTCTGGCTGAAGTTACTCCTTTGGAACTCAGCCATGCAGTCAACCTTGTAGGGTGCAGGTATCAAGCTACAGAAAATTTCCTGAAGAAAGGGGCCTTATGGTTTCTCAGGTAGGCCTTCAAGCTGCCTGTAAACATGCATGGGCATCAAAACAGTGCAAAAGCCTCTGCAGAAACAGCACAGCAGCAGATGGATTTGCTGATGAGTTAAATCATTGGTGAATGCTAGGATTTTTACTTAAAATCAAACAGGAGAAAGCTGCAGAGTTTGAAGCTGAACTTCCCTGAAGTTTAGTAAAGGAGCAGAGAGGAACTGTTAATATCACAGATTTTGTTCTGTCTCTTCATTTTTAACTGTTGGCAAAAGGCACCAGTGAAAGAAGGAAAATAAATCATGTAGACACTTTGTTTTATTATTAGCTAAGTTTGATATTTTCTGAGATGCTCTTCTATTTTTTCCCACCTCTATTTCCATCCTTCATTTCACTGAGATTGTTCTGTATGCTAGAGCTGTTTCTCTGCAAAAAAGCCAACTACTTTATGTCTATCTTTAGATATTTGCCCCTGGAAAAGAAATACTCTGTAAATAATAAACAGGACTAAGAGCCTCATGAGGATCTGAGTCCAAGCAGATGTCACTAACTTGGAACTGAATATAATACCTCTAATATTTCTGAAAATAAAAGTCCTGCTCATCCCAGCCCCTGTCACCTCTTCAATAGTATCTGATCACTGGAGCAGGCTTGGCAATTCAAGGAAAGCTGTACATTTGCCCCATGAGAAACTGGCATACAGGAGCACATCTACTGCCAACTCAGTGTCAATGAGTCAGAGTTATGGCACCGGAGTTGCGAACCATTTTACACACTGTTGGAACCAGGCTTTACATGACTTCCATCTCCTCAGGATTTTCAACCTCTCTCTTCAGCCTCTCCCTTTATTAAACACAATCAAAGTGTCAAGACTGTTCTTAGACCCACTCTACTGGGCACATTCACCTCTGGAGTGAAAATGAGTTTGGGGCTGTGGGTACAACATACATTTATTGAACTATTTCCATAGATACCAGTGGTTGCTTTTTCAGTTCAGCCTTAACTAACTCCATGTAGTGGTAGGAATGAAGCATCCAGTATAAATAAGTAGATGTTTTATGCCTGCTGTTTAGACCACTTAAACTCTCTGTTACAGCTGAGGTAGAGAGATAGGAGTGGTCTGTGGCAGAAAATCTTACCAGCTGCTTGCCCCACAGTACATGGCCCACCCCAGGGTAAGGATATCCACAGGGGACAGTGCCTAAGTGGTTATATGAGTTTAGATTCAGACACTTTGGTGTATTGCAGTGTAATTTTCCTGCAGAGCCAAGCTTTGAAGTGTTAAAGTGAATTCCTTCCTAGATTTATGTCTGTATTTAATATGCAGGCATGCAAATATTTACACTCTATGAAGGTGATCATATGAACGTGGTAAACTGCCAAAGCAGGTGCTAAAGTGTACTTAATCTAGCTTTCACCTTTGATCACCTCAGTCCTTGGCCTTGGTTGCTTAAGAAGACTTTTCCTCAAGAGCAATTTCTCGGTTGTGAATTCCCCTGGGATTCTGGAAAGTATCTGGAAATCTCGACTCTAATTAGAACAAATTTTATCTATTTGTAAATGGGAATGTATATCTGAGATTTTGCACCTCAGCCAATTTTCTTTAAGCTTCTCCACATAGACAAACAGCTGAAACTTCCTTTTCAAATACAAAATCCTGCTTCCACTCAAAAATGAACCATCCAGTCAATCAATTAGTCTGCCAGCTGATTCTGCTGTACATACAATATTCAGTCCCCCAAACAATGACAGTTTTAAGGAGCAAGTATCAATATATACCATTATGAGTGCTTGAATGGAAGGCTTTCTGTTACCGGATGGCTGGGAAATTCTTCTTTCCAGAGGAATACAGCAAGTGTTTCCAACCATGGCAGACTGGAAAAACAAGATTTTAAAATCATGACACTGACTGACAGAACTGCTGTTTTACTGAGTTGCTTAGGCATTTTAAAATGCGCCATTTGTATTTATTTTCCCTCCTAGGTCTCTGCTAAGGAAAATTAGCAGTATAGGTGGAGGGATTAAGAAAACAGACGGTAATAAAGTCTCAGAATTAGGGTTTGTCTCTGTAAATCCTTTGGCATAAACAAGAAGCAGTGGTGTGGCACAGTAAAAATCCAAGTGTCAGTCATGCCAGGGTGACTAATATAACTCACTTGTGGCCTCATTAATCATAAGTGGAGCATGCATCCCAAATTCATGTCAGTAACAGCTTTATTCCACCCCAGCAAATAAGGAATCCTCTCTAGATATCCTCAGGTAGAGTGAGAAACCCTGGTCCTTCACTGGTGTAAACCACCTGAGCTCTGCCAAGGACTGACAAGCGATGCCCCTTTTTCTTAGCTGAGCATCTGACCTGCATTTGCTATTCACTAATACAATTTCAGTTCTGGGGAGTTAGCAGAGTTCTTCTTGCTGCTCTGAACAAAGTGTTTGCCCTGTAATTTCACCAAGCTGGGGATGTCTTCAAATACTCTTTGGGAACTTTATACAAAACGCAGCCTCTTCCCCAGTGATAGAAGATGGACTGAATTTTTTTTTTTTTTTCCCTAGGTGAACCAGTGCTCTCTTTGGACACTGGTGGTCCCTGAATAAGGGGCTTACACAATGTGCCAACAAGCACATTTTGTTAGATTGTGAAAGAACAATAAATGAAAAGGAAATTAGTCAGACTTGTAAAATTCTTTAAAGGGTCTTTGCTTCCTTACCCCTCATCTCCCAAGTTGTGTGTATCTAACATTTTCCCACCCTCTCCCTACATCCACATCTCTGTAACAGTGTTCATTTGAGATGGGGAAGAAGCATTACTGTCAAACTGCTCACCCCACCTTCCTTTTCCAGCATGTGGCTTTTTCCTTTGTGACACTGGCATCGAGATTGAAGATGATGTTATGCTGGACTTCACTTGGATGGCTGAGAAATGGGTCGTGCCCAATTTCACAGTCGTTTGAAAGCAGTGTGGGTTCTGTCTGCCCATGGAAAGGACTGACCTGGTTGAAAAGCCATCACTGTTTTTTGGGATGAGACGTGTCCAGGTGGTTTAGTGCCTTGCTCCAGGTGGCCTTTCTGCCACATGCACTAGCAGAAGGGAGGCAACACAGACACTGGGCTCAGGGCAGGACACTCCACCTCTTTTGATGGCTGTCTGCATGTAGACCAGCTGAATCCAAGAGCCAAAGCACACTGCCAGGAGAAAGTGGTCATAAAAATTTGCCAAAATTTGATCAATGCGTTGACTGAAGGCTGAAGAACCTGACAGTATGGTGCTTCTTAGACCTCTGAAAGTCTTTCTGGCATGGCAGTGGGTTGGATCATCCTGACATTTGGGTAAGAAAAAACCCAAGCCAAAAGCAGAGGAAAGGCTCTTTCATGTCTTGTTATCCTGCAGCAAAAAATGAGCAAGAAAATCCATGTCTCTCCTGCATCTTCTGAAAGTATATCTCTATATATTTGCTTCAAAAGTAAATTTTTCATCACAAGGGGTGGTGCTGGTCAGTTCTCGTGCCTACTGCCCAAGGCCTCCATGTTGTGCTTGAAGAACTGTATGCCTTTCCAACTCATCCGTGCTCAGCCTGGCTCCAGGGCCAAAAGCTGCAGGGGAGACAGCACCAAGCACTCTGATTCTCCTCCCCAATGGAAAATAGGAGCTTCCTGAAAGTAGTGAACTAGTGTTTCAATATAACTCCAAAATCCCAGTATGTTTGAAGTGATCTCATGATGGCTGAGTATCCAGTTGATGATATTTGTGATTGGTATTTGTGATTGTGATGATACCTGTGATTGGTAAGGTCAGATGCTTTCAGCTGAAGTTGAAAGAACTATCACACAGGTGAGTGGAGACTGAACAAAGAAAGACCAAAAGAGTTATCTTGGTGTTTAGTAAGGAGGTAAAAGTTGTTCTCCTCTGCCTAGGGCAAAGGAACTTGTGGATTTGATTACCAGTGGTTGGTGTGTGGTAGTGTGTAAGTCCAGGTCAGGCTGTCATGCTGCAGTGTGGAAGATCAGTCCTCATATTGTTGGATGTGCAAGCGGCCAGCAAGGTGCCCAGTGGAGCAGTCACCTGTGCATGTACATGAAGTGAAACAGATATCACTTTATTTTGTGTGTGCACCCCTCCATATGAAAGTAGAAGACGAGAGGAAAAAAAATCTAATTAGAAAATAAGGAAAACAGAAGGTGTGATGAGGTTTCTGGTTAGTGTGGCCCTGTGCTGAATTTAAAACCATGGTGAAATATTCATAATTTGTGGGCAGTAATAGTTATTTCATGCATTAACAGAAAAGAGAGGAAAACAGACTGGCATCCCTACTGGTATTGTCTTCGGGTCCCACATCTCTCAGGTGCTGTTAGTCCATAGAAACTGCAATGATTCTTGTGGAGCTGTATTGAGTCCTTTGGAGCCTGGCCAATTAATGCCAAGTTTTTCATACCTTTCATGAAACTTGCAGATCTAAAGCTTGATTTGTAATGAACTCACCTCATGAAATGCAACCTGTCAATAGTTGTGGTTGTTCTTTCAGCTCCAATGGCAAAGAATTCTTTTCTGCTGCGGAGATTCATGGGGAGCTGCTCACACTTGCACACCCTGGGCTGATCCAGGGCAGACCCACTTCACATCTCTGAAGCTACAGCAGGTGCTCCTTTATCTGGAGTTTGTTCATGCTTTACAAAGCAGACACATTCAGGCTATTGATAATAAACTTTTGGTGCAATATTGCAATTCTGGAGTGTAACTCCATCTTGGTGGTTGATGTGGTTCTTCCCTATGCCTCATGGCTGGGGAGAGATGGGGAGAAAGAGGAGAAACCCAGGACAGGCTCCTCTATTTCAGGCTGTAGCAGGAATTAACACTGAGGCAAGTTTGAAATGATGGACCCTTAAATTGTTGGGGGCTGAGCCCCTTCCACTTTGCCATCAGCCCTCTGCTCTGACAGTGGACTGAACATCCTCGATTAAGGTCAGTGTGTGATTGTGAGCAATCCCAAGGCTGAGGGCTGACACAGTGGTAATTGGCAGATCTCATCAGGCTGGTCAATAGGGAGTTGTTCTTCTCAGCAATTATCACCCAGAGGGGGAAACAGGGAAAAAAACAGCCCCAAACCTGGAGGCAGGGAATTAGAATAAGTTGGCAGATGCTGTTGGATCAATGACTGTATCATGGCAGAGAGAGCAGCGACAGCCCTCCCGGAGCTGTCAGTCACTGTTGTTTTGGGTAAATGCCAGCAAACAGAGCGAGAGGAGAGATGGGGGAAGAAGGCACCAGCCTGCTGGGCTGCTTTTAATTACTGCAGGTCACATCAGACAGAGAACTGCCCACCGTGACAGATCAGTCCTGCTCAGAGGGCTTGCACGCAACCCCAGGGTAGCAATCAGGACTTATGTTCATACAGCCCCTTTTATCCAGAGGAAAAAAATAAAAATCCAACCACAACTCAAAGGGACACACAGCCAAGCGACAGGCAGCAGCATATTGTGTACATCGACGCATCCCCACGCCACGCAGGGCTCCCCTGGGCTGGAAACGGTGAGGGGCATCTGTCTGACAGGGTGTGCAGCGGCACGGCACGACACGACTTCCCAGGAAAGAGGGAGGGTAGGGGAGGCTTGGCAGTGTGATGGCTTCCCTGGATGGGAGCCAGAACATTAGCACATCTGAGGTAGGGCTCATGTGTCTCCACATGGCTTGAGTCGTCTGCCACAGCCTCTGGATGGGGATCTCACCGTTGCCTCACTACTTTTCTCCTTAGCAATTGCCTCCTTTCAAGTCTTCAGTTGGGCTTCTGACAGCAAGATGCCTGTCTGCAAAGTGCTCTGCAAAGCCTTATTTATGTGTTTGGGGTTTTTTTTTTTGTCTGTTTTAAGGACCTCTGAGATAATCAAATCCAACCCTTGATCCACTACTGCCGTGGTTACCAGACTATGGTACTGAGTGCCACATCAGTCTCTTCTTAAAAACCTCCAGGGACAGGGAACCCACCACCTCCCTGGGCAGCCCATTCCAATGCCTGATCACCCTCTCTGTAAAGAATTTTTTCCTAATATCCAACCTAAACCTCCCCTGACAGAGCTTAAGTCCATGCCCTCTTGTCTTACTGAGAGTTGCCTGGGAAAAGAGACCAACCCCCACCTGGCTACCCCCTCCTTTCAGGGAGGTGTAGAGAGTGATGAGGTCTCCTCTGAGCCTCCTCTTCTCCAGGCTGAACAGCCCCAGCTCCCTCAGTGGCTCCTCATAGGGTCTGTGCTTGAGTCCCTTTACCAGCCTGGTTGCCCTCCTTTGGACCTGCTCCAGGACCTCGATATCCTTCCTGAACTGAGGGGCCCAGAACTGGACACAGGACTCGAGGTGTGGCCTCACCAGGGCTGAGTACAGGGGCAGAATCCCTTCCCTGGACCTGCTGGCCACACTGTTCCTGATCCAGGCCAGGATGCCATTGGCCTTCTTGGCCACCTGGGCACACTGCTGGCTCATGTTCAGCTTCCTGTCAATCCAGACTCCCAGGTCCCTTTCTGCCTGGCTGCTCTCAGCCACTCTGGGGTTGTTGTGGCCAAAGTGCAGGACCCGGCAGTTGGCCATGTTGAACCTCATCCTGTTGGAATCAGCCCAACTCTCCAGCCTGTCCAGGTCCCTCTTTTTGCACCAATAGCAAAGTGTTGACATGGTAATGGCCACAACCTTTGTGTACTTTGCTGCCACCCCAAATTCCTTAGAACTTCTCTAAAAAAAACCCCAAAACACAAAAAGGAAAGAAATATCACCACCACACAAGCATTTTTATGGCTGAATTCATCGCTGCCATATATATAGCTCATATATGAGCCTAACTTTCTTCACACACAGCAATCTCCTGTTGACTTCACTAGGAACTGCATTTGTATTCAGGCTGCAAGGTCAGGTTGTTAGTTATGCAAACTCACCTGGTCCTCCTGAGCTCAGCACAAATTCACATGGACATGCCCTGATGAAATATGTCCTACCTTGCTCTGCCATATTTTTCAAAATACTAGTTTCCCCAGTGGAAACAGCATTTGCTGTTTCTTGAAGACTTTGATGGTGTGTGTGGCTCCTCTTACTTTCTTCTCAGCAATAATCCTGGTGTAAGGGCTTTTGTTCCTTCTTCTGCTCTTCCCTGTCAGCAGAGCTGATCTTAGTGCCTGTGGCCCTGGACCATTGACTGCATAAATAATATGACCGGTGCTTAAATAACTAAAAGAGGCAGGGTTGGTTTTACAGAGCTAACAATTTTGTCCCTAAAATGAGGTACGGATACAAAAAAATCAGAGAGAAGAGGGGTAAAAATGATTGAAACTGAAATTTGCCACCGTAGTGTTAAATTGCAGTCAGAATTAAACTGTTCCTCAGCCACACCAAGGCAGACTAAGAGAATTAGGCATTATTTTTGTTTCAGATCAAATGCGTGTATAGTCCAGGGGTGCCACCTTAGCTTACATAAAGGCAAAGCCTTCATTATAAATCTGAGAGGCCACTTTAATGAGCTGCTTTAATCTGACGTAGTTCAGCTGATTGTGGGGGACTTGGCACAGGCACTGCCGCGCTGCCTTGGGGACCATATCAGGCAGGGTGCTGTACCCCCCTGCAGCACCCACACGCCCCACCTTGTGTGGGTGTGTGCCCCACAGTTCCTGGAAGGATGCCTGAACCTGGGGGTTCTCACTTGCCCCATTTGACTTGGTGATTTTCTCTGCCCTTTCCATTCAACACATTTTCTCCAGCTGGCTGGCTCTGGCTGAGAGCTTTGGATAGCAGGTTTCAGGAGTGGGAAGCTTATTCCTGAAACATAGCAGCTCTAAATTACCACCAATAATATATTTTTTCACCTGAGTCGAGGGGTTTTCCTCCTATGATATTCATAACCATGTCTTTGTGTGCTACTCTGTCATTTAGGGGGACAGCCTTTTTCTGTAAACACAACAATTCCCCCTTCCCCAAACACATTTCAACTCTGACAAGGTTAAATCATGGCATTCATATTCTTAGTCTGTCAGGCTGGTCCAAACAGAGTGATAGAAAAAGAAGACATTTTAGTGCTGCCCTAGGCTTTCCTTGTAACTTCAGGAAGTTTACCTTAATTGTCGAGCTGATCAAACACTAAATAATACTTTCTATTAAAGTTGTTTTCAAACAGTCATTGCTGTTCCAAATGATGAATCTCATAAACAGCAACTCATACTTTGTTTACTTGTCTGCTATTTGACCTTCTACCTGAAGGAACTTTTCTTGAATAAATATTAGGGGAATAGTTGTTCTGTGAACCAATGCCCCTGTTCACCTGTGTGTGAAACTATTTGAGAGGAGGCAAGAAACACATATTCCTCATTCTTTGCCAACTGATATTCTTCATCTGTTATTGCTATTACTGCTAGTACTATGGAGTGAGAAGGTTCCAGACAGTGTATTCTCACTGCTTGTGTGACCTGGCCCAGAGCCATTCTGACCCACTGAGTTAGTTGATGTTCTGAATCAGGCTTGGCAAGGTGTTATATGACCATACAGGAAGAAGTGTCAGCTGTGGAGACCTCCCAGGGGAGAACTCACCTGCTTTTACAGGTTACCACATCAGAACAGGGAAAAGACTTGATATCATTTGGTGGGAAGAGTACTCAGTAGAGGAAGAAGAGCATCATGGTGGGTTGGCTTTGGCTGAACCTCCGAAGCCACTCTAACACTTGCTTCCTCAGCTACACAGGGGAGAGAAAACAGACAGAAAGGCTCATGGGTCTAGATAAGGACTGGGAAAGATCACAGATTACATCATGGGAAAACAGACCCAACTTGGGGAAATTAGTTTAATTTATTATTAATCAAATCAGAGACAGATAATGAGAAGTAAACCCAAATCTTGAAACATCTTGCCCCCCCCCTTCTTCCCAGGCTCAACTTCATTCCCAATTTCTCTGCCTCCTCCTCCACAGTAGCACTGGGGGGACAAGGAATGAGGGCTGTGGTCAGCTCATTACATGTTGTTTCTGCCTCCCCTTCCTACTCAGGGAGAGGACTCCTCACACTGTTCCTCTGCTGTCATGTGGGGTCCCTCCCACAGGAGACAGTCCTCCAAACTTCTCCAATGTGAGTCCTTCCCACAGGCTTCAATTCTTCACAAATTGCTTCATCATGGGGCCCTTCCACAAGGTGCATTCCTTCAGGAACACACTGCTCCAGTGTGGGTCCCCCTGGGGGTCACAAGTACTGCCAGCAAACCTGGTCCAGAATGGGCTCCTCTCTCCACAAGGCCACCGGTTCTGCCAGGAGCCTGCTTCAGTGTGAGCGTCCCACGGGGTCACAGCCTTCTGCAGGCATCCACCTGCTCTAGTGTGGGGTTCTCCATGGGCTGCAGGTAGATGTCTGCTCCACCATGGACCTCCATGGGCTGCAGAGGGACAGACTGCCTCACCATGATCTTCAGCATGGGCAGTAGGGGAATCTCTGCTCCAGCACCTCAGGCAACTCCTTCCTCTCCTTCTTCACTGACCTTGGTGTCTGCAGAGTTGTTTCTCTCACAAATTCTCACTCCTCTCTCCAGCTGCAGTTTTCTATTATGCAGGGGTTTTTTTCCCCCTTCATAACTATATTATCCCACCATTTGCTGCCACCATCACTGATGAGCTCAGCCTTGACCAGTGGCAGGTCCACCTTGGAGGTGGCTGGCATCACCTCTATTGGACACAGGGGAAGCTTCTAGCAGCTTCCCACAGAATTCACCCCCGTAGCCCCCCTGCTACCAAAACCTTGCCACACAAACCCAATACAAGTGTATATAAGCAAACACAGTTACAAAGGGTAAAATCAAATTGGTAAGTCCCAATCAAGGAAAAAAAACATAAAAATCAGAAATTAGTGTAAGCAGCACTAGAGGTAAAAGAGGCTTGGAGGAAAAGAGAGGATGAAGGTTGGTGGATGAGAGGCATTCAGAAGGTGCTTAGAGGCTTTCCAGTAGGATACAAATATTTTTCACTTGTGGGTTGAAGATTAAGATAGGAACCAAAATCTGCGGGGTGGTCATTGGTTGTTTCTGACAGTAAATTTATGCCACAAAGAAAAGCCCAAACATTTGTCCACCTTTCTTTCTCACAGTCTCTTCAATATACAGATAGGAACACAGGACAGACTTTGTATTTTTCTACTCTGCCACCACTCCTGTCCACTCCAAGTGTCTGTCCAGGTTAGAGCAAAGCTGCATTCCCATGATGTGCATCTCGCTCCCTGTCAGGTGTGAGGGAGGCATTTCCAGTCCTTCTGCTCTGGGCTGCCAGGGCAGTAATATTTTTTTTGTCCAGGAGTGCTAATTTTTTTCCCAAACAGTTTTTTAAAACAAGCAAGCAGACTATTGCCTTTTGCTAAGCACTTACTGTATTACACACACCCAGTGGCAACTTTTTAATGACAAATATTTTCTAAGGTTTCTGTTCCTGCTTTGGTGCAGCGATCGCACACAGAAACTGCATTATGCATACATTGGACCAAGCATAACAGCACCTGCTGCTGCTCCTGCTGCTACTAAAGAGAGAGCAACTAATCTCTTTAATTATTGGAGAAGAATTAAGGCTTTGATTTGTCTTATTGCGGAAACATAGGTATTTCCCTCCTGCAGGTTGGGGAGGAGATGCTCTTAGCCTTCCCGTTCTCTTGCAAGAGGGGCTTAAACTGATGGGTGGGTGGCCCCCGCTGGCAGCACCTGAAGGAGGAGTGGGTTTTAATGGATACTCACTCCTCTGTTATCTATATGGAAGTTGGCATGTGTGGGCTCTATCCCACACTGGCATCACTACATACAAGGCAGAGGGACCGGTTTGCTCCCCGGAGCTGTGGTGGAAGCGATTCCCTTACATCCCATGGGCAGCAGAGGGGGGGGAAGGCTGAGGGCAGGGTTGGGCTCTCTGTGGGAGCAGAGCATATGCAAATGGCAGTGGGATTGTCTGGGCACTGCTGGAGCCCCCTTGTCTGCAGGCGTGCTGCATGCTCTGGGCCCTCCAGGGATCTGCAGGACCACCGGTGCATCGGCTGTCTTGAGCAAAGAGAAGGGCTTGTCACCAAGCCAGCACATCTGCTTCTTTCGCCTGGGAGGAAGAGGTGGTGAATTGGGAGTAGAAACTAATCATGGGATAATTGTCTTCTTGATGGGGATTTTGTAGCATGTTATTAGGAGGACCTTGCTGGCCACATGCTGCAAAGGGTGAAGAGCATCCCTTGCGTGACAAGGGAGGCTCTGTTGTCTGTTCTCCCCAGTTAAAGCTGGACAGAACTGGGTGGTGGACATAACTGCAGTGGTCTTCTCTCAAATGCTACTGATGTTTTGGTGAGCCTCCTTCTCTAACCTCCCTTCCCGGTCCCCTTTTTATCCCTCTCCCTTACCTCCTTGTCAAAGGAGTGTGGCCATGGAAAAGAGCAAAAAAGATCCTTTCCTTCCTTTCAGCTCCCTGCTGCCCTCTCCTCCCGCCCTGCAATGGAGCCATCAGTATTCTTCTTTATCAAAAAAACGACCTGCCAAAGGGTCTAGGACAGAAAGGGTTAAACTCAGACGAGCACTAGCTCCAACACAGTTAATCCATATAAAGCTCATGGATTTCTCTGCAGTGATCTTTGTGGTTGTCATTTGCATTTTTTTCCTTTTGTGAAATCTTTTCTTCTTTCCTTTTACACTCGTATGCATGCAGAAATTAGCATATTGTACCGAGAGTGGGAGATGTAAGAAGCCGACCCCCTGCTGTTCAGCGGATTGTGCAATCTGCAGGCGGCATCAATTTTTCAGCAGTTTTCTCATTTCTCATTACAGTCAGGGCGCCTCACAGCTCCCGATTCAACACAATCCCTAGTGGTCCTACAGACAAGCATATGGGCTGTCAAATATCCGTACTGCTACTTTCATAGCATTAATATCCTTGTTTATGCTTCCACCGTAATTAATCCTGGTATTAATATAGTTTGGGCTTAGCTTTGCTAATTATGTATAGGCTAGCAGGATATAATTATGTCAGCAGACTCTGGAGCTGATACTTGACAACAGTTTGCTAACCTTAGGAGCGGCACATAAACACTTTGGCCGATCCTGCCTTGGAAACAAGGAAGGCGATGAGACGAGGAGGAGGAGGGTGGGTATGGCAGTTCGATGTCTGATAACTATAAATAGTGTTTTTAAAATAAGGAAATTTCACAAGCACAATAAAGTTGTCCTCGGGTATCAAACTCCGTGGTTGTCATAGTGATGTGTGCATTATTAAGAGGGTGTTGTTCGCTCTGGCATCTAATCTTATAATGAGGATGGGCTCATTATCGACCCAACAAGAGTCCCTTTCCCCACTGATCGCATCGCAGCTTGGCGGGTGCTTGGGGCTGAGGGGAACTTTTCCCTGTGCTCCTTCCCTGCCCTCCATCCCACCCCACCCCAAATAACCTCAGCAAACTCTTGGTGTGGCATACTGCTGTACAGGGCGAGTGGATGGCCAGTGCTGGGCAGTTTCCCAATTTTTTGAGCATGTCTGTGACTTTAATAGGTAGAAAATATTGTGCTCTGGCCACTTGAGTCTCTCTGGCTGTCCCTGGCCCTTGTATTCATTAACATTGCAGATTGGGGAGTTTAAAACGAGCTGTTGATTTGCTTTTATTTCTGCACCTGTTTCTGCTGCCTGACCATTCCCAGCAAATATCCTTTGCGGGGTCAATGATGCCCCTTCGCGCCAGGCGCATGGCTTAATGGAGCTTCCTTTGCTTATCGTTAGCCACTTTGCATTTTTATAGAGCGCTATTAACAGGGTTGCAGGCTTGCTTTTAATTCCCTTCTGAGGTTTGTACACAGCACTCGCATCCCTCCCCCTCTCCCCAAACAATCCAATTATCACAGTTTGTCACACAGGAGCGGGTGACCCACATGCCACCTGCTCCGCTGGCGGGCCCGATCCTTTGGGATGGGAGCCAGTCATGGGAGTTTGAGTTTTGCCTCAGTAGTACCCTTTAAGTGGCTTTAAAACACATATAGCCGCTAAAAAAAGCCCATATAGCTGCTTTTGTTGGCAAAACCAAAACCAGAACCCAAAATCTGGTGTGAAATTGCATTGTTTGAAGGTCTGGGATTTGAAAATGTCTTAAAAGAACTTTATTCTTCCCTCTGTCCCCTTTTTTTTTTTTTTAATTTTATTTTGTTTTTTAAATCAGAAATAGATTTATGTCTAGACAGGGAACCTGTGTATTGTTCCAGCCAAGCTAGGATTAGAATGACCCTAGTGATGTAAGGATGTAATCAGCTGGAAATTCTGAAAAGTGGAAGTTAATGGGAGTTCAGCTGTAAGGCTTCTACACAGGTTTGTATGTAAGTGTGAGGTCAGAATTAAAGATGTGGTTAAACCTTGGTCAGCATCTTTGGTTTGATTTATCACGTGCTGTTGCATTTTCCTGAAATGGCTCCCAAGTCTTACCCAAAGACATGGATGGAAATATTCTTCATGCTTTCAGTTAATTTTGGAACAGCCCCTTTAAGCTGTGCCATTAAACCCCATGAGGCAGGACCTTCCTTGGCTCAGTCCTCCCTGTGCAATGTAAGCCACTTCCCAGCAGCTTCTGGCTCTTGTCTAACATCAACCCTAGGGTTCCTGGCTTCTGCTTGCCAGTGGCTGGCCCACCATCATAGAGCAAAGTACCATGGGTTCTGCTCCTGGACCTATTTTTTTTAAGTTAAGCAGTCAGTTGCTAAATCGCAGAAAGATCCCTAACACACTGGGGACTTCATTCCAGGTCTCCTTCCTCCCAGGAAGAGATTGCAATTAGAGATGACAAAGCTGTTTGCTCTCTTTGACTCTGAACCCTGAAGTTTTCTTTGCCCAGCAGCAGGTTTTTGGGAAAGGTAGATCCCAGCCTTGAGAGGTGAGTGCATGACCTCCTATCTGGCCTTATGTGCCCTTAAGAGATGCTGAATCTGTGGCTTGGGTCACAGGTTGACAAGGGTGAGCTGTGACTGGCCCAAAGAAGAGGTAGTTCCTCTAACTTCTCCACTAAGAATTAATAAGCTATCTCTCTAGAGATTCTAGAAATGTAGAGATTTCTATATGTTTACTGTATGCACCAGGGCTTCTCCATGCCTTCCTTCCATTGTTATTTTCTTTTTTCTTTTGGATATTGTATTTCAACTGAAAGTAAGGGGTCCCTCCAGTAAAGGTTTCATGCTGTATGTTCTTTTTGTCACACAAAAATCAAAGGGAATTTTGCATGTGACTAAAACAAGAGGCTGGAAGAAGCCCTCAAGCTATAGCTAGAAGGTCCTGGATTTCTCCACCAGCCCACAAGAGAAATCCTCTTGCCCCAAAGCAGTAATCTCCAAGAAAAAGATGTGTTTGTGTTTTTAGACTCTGGAGGGAATTCAGATAGGCCACAGAACTATACAAACCTTTTCCTTTTTAATCAAAATCCAAACTACCAAATCTTGAGATCCTGATGATCTGAAAGTAATGTGGTGTTTTAATGCTGGATATTCCTCAGTTCTGTATCATTTGAAGGCTGAGAGTTGGTAGCAGGGAGCAAAATGAGAGAAGTGTTTTAAATACATGTAACTACTAAATGGATTGACATTTTGTCTTGTATTTCAAAAGGCTTTTTCTACTGGGAAATTAGTCTCTACTCATAGTGTTGTGATAATCCGCTTATAGTCCAGTTCATCAATATCTTAAGTACCCACATGCTTTTCCTCTACAGCAAAATAACTTTGTCATTTATGTGCTGGTTGTCAATCGTCTCAAGTAAATTTCCTAAAATATGGGTGAGTTTTAGCTAGCTGTGTATACTTTAATAGCACAGACTTAATAGTGCTGTCAGTAAACAGATTTTCCAGTTTCCAGGAGTTTGTTGGACCCCTCAGAGTACAGCTACATTGCTCACTGCTCTCAGGACCTTACAAGCTAACACCAGATGCTGCAGGGGAAGGGAAGGGCATGGAGAAATATGAGCATCAGTGTGAGAATGGGACTGCTCAGTCCATTGGCAGAATGGAGAGGCAACAAATCAACAGGATAAGCAGCAAGCATCTTTTGTTTGGCCTATTCTTGAGCAGTTACATCAGTCTGTAAATTTGGTCCTTTTTGGTTTCCCTGTAATGGAAGAACAAGTCTTCAGTTTTCTGTGTCAATAACTGACTGAGCTGGTGGAGCTACAGTCAGTTTGCTGTGGCAGCCTGAAGTGTAAATGGGTTTAGCTAAGTTTTGGGTACTAAACGGGGAGGATGGATCTACTGGTAACTAAAATACAACCCGAGACCCAGAGAGAGTCTAAACTGTTGGCAGGTGGGATCTAAGAGGGCATATCCAGGAAAGAGCTTTTTTCACAAACCCTATTTCTGTTCTTTCTGAACATCTGCTTCTGGGCGCTGTCACAGAGACGCTACTGGGCCTGACAAACCCTTGTTTTGATGCAATGTGGCCTTTCTTAAGCCATTTTAGGGAGTACTGTTGCATAAATCAGCAAAGCAGTGCTGATTTTATAAATTAGTGCTATTTTAAGCATATGCTATAATCCAGGCCCACTTCTCTAAGCATACCTCAAGCTAAGCAAGCAGGCAAATGCTTTGCTCAACTAAACCCAGGTTATAAATTAAACAGCTGGAGTTATTTTTGTATTTCCAAGACTATCATGTCTTTGTTAGCAATCAAGGCTCTGATAAACTGCTGGTTAATGAATTCAGTTGGAGGAGAATAATTCCAATTTTGGAGCAGCTTCTGAGTTTTGCCATTTGTTTTCATCCTTCCCACCCAACATGGTGACTGCAGTGGGTGAGGAGGTGCCCAGCTGGGGCACTGAAGGACAGGTGGGTTATTGACTCCTGTCCAGAGCTATGGATGACCCTGGGTTTTCCTTCCTTGGGGCTTAGCTTAAGGTATGCAGCACTGCTCCACACCTTATCTAGGTAATACAGAATTTGCCCTCTTTTGATGCATAATGAATAGGTGAGCTCACCCACTTTTTAAATTCACTGTCAGTGATCTTTGTTGCACACCAGTCTTCCTCTAGTCTATTATAGCACCCCAGTATTTTCCTTCTCATGAAAGTTAATTTGCCTGAAAGCATCTGAACTTCAGCAAAACAGTAAAGTCACTAAAAAAGTCCCTTTGACAATTTCTGCTTACTTCTTCCCCTTTTTCTGCTGATGTCAGTAAAGGGTAGATGGGGCCCTGGTACTGCTTTATCCTTCAGTCTGTGCAGCACAGAAGGCTCGTGGTGACAAGGTCCCACTCCTGCACAAGCCCCAGCTGTGCCACGGATGAGCTGAGAGGTCTGGTCTTTCACTGCAAATTTAAGAAGTCAGGACAGAAGGAGCTGGTCTCTGATAAATTGCATGCTAAAGGAGATCCACATTCTGCCAGTTGCATGATTATGTGCTGGAACATGGTTTTTTTATTGAAGATAGAAAACAGACACTTTGACAGGACTGAGTTTTGCTCAGGGCTGTGTATATGCTGCTCCCACTGAAGCTTCTTTAGCCAAATTTGCCCCTTGTTTTAGAAGACACAATTCTACTGAAGAGTGATGAAGCTGAGTTTGATACTGAGGTGTGGCTGAAGAAAAATATTCCATGCTGCCTCCTGTCAGGGCAACGTGAGGAGTCCCATGAGAACCTGGTTATGAAATCCTACTGCTGCCCTGTCCTTGTTTGACTGGCAAGCATGCACATTTAAAGAACAATGTTGTGATTCTCCAACTGATCCTTTAATTCCACCTCTCTTCTTTTAAGCTTGCCTAGTTGAACACACTCCCTGTGAATAAACTGCTATAAACTTTACCTTTTCTGAGAATCAGAAAATCTCAGAGAATGTCTAATTTTTATTGTCATAAAGTATTACTGAAATATAAATGAATAAGTAAATATAGGAAGAGAGGAAAAATACTGAAAGGTGTAACTTGTAATAGCTCCTGCAATAGAAGAAGAGGAAAGATTTATGAAATCCTTAGGTGTGGATCTTGCCATAAGGGACCACGTCAGTGCAAGATGGCCTTTTTTTCCCTTTGGTTATGGCACTAGTGGGGCTTTGGAAAACACTGGTGTTCTACAGGCTGCAATATTAGAATTATATTGTTATGGGTGATTGGGTGATTTCACACACCCGCCCCCCCTTTTTTTTTTTTCAAAAGCATTTTTGTTTTAAATGTCCACACTGGGGTAGAATCATCTCTCTGAAAGACTTGAGGTGAAGGCTAAGATTGTTTTGAAATGAATGCTGTACTCAGAGGCAGGTGACTTGACCTGAACTGCAGGAGGGTAAATATCTCACCTGTATTAGTCCTTGGCCCACATTAGATGGGAAGTCGGATTAAGTGATTTGATAATCGAAACTAAAGCAGCTACTGCTGTATCAATAGGAGAGATAAGGCTTGTAACTTAATGCCAAAATGCCGGCAATGGTGTCTTCCTCAGAAGATCTCGAGAAATACTGGAAAGAAGTTTTAGTTCAGCAAACCAGACTTCACATACTTTATGCACATGAGACAGTCCCACTGATGCTCTAGGATTTAGTCTTGTCTTTTGGCCCAGACATGCTTAGCTACATTGCTGGATTATAAGATTGCCATTATCAGGAAGTGGGTTTTTTCATGCTGTTTCAAAGAAGAAAAAATGGCCAAGTCCCTGGGGGCAGGGAAAGGGAATGGTTTGGGAATGAGGTTCATCTCTTCCCCATGCAGTAGCTGCTGTATAATGGTACTAGTGATGGCTCCTGCCAGCTCCCTGTGGCAGTCATGGTACTCTGTAGGCAGTGCCACCTGTTACATTTAACTGACCTGTGTGGAAGGAGCCTACAATAATGGCACTGGAGTGTAACACCCTCCTTTTATCCATTAAACTCATTTGCCAGCTTCACCTTGCACAGCGTGGCTTTGGTACCCTGTAGAGCACAACAGGAAGCTCATATGTCAAATAATAGCTCATAGGAGCTCATATCAAGTTCGTTTGAGCTGTCCTCTGAGAGGTTCAAAAGGCCATTGGGCAGCACCTAATGATTAGTTGCCAGCTGTGGTAGTTAAAGCTAACTGAAGTCACTCTGTCTCTTGCAGCAAAACTGACTCTTACTACCTAATCCCCTCCATCACTGAACAGCCAACCACTGAAAATTAATTTAACCCTTGTCTGCCTCTGCATGGCCCAAAGTGAAGGTGTAGAAGCCAAAGCTGTCCTCTACCTTGCGTGTAGAAGCCTATTTCCTCCTTGTTTATGAAAGAGTGTTTCTCTGTTTTGTGTTTTTCTTTTTAGGAAAAGTCAAATATTACAACAAGGTGTCGAGGGAAAGAAAAAAAAAAGGAAAAAATAAAGCTTCCTGCAATGAACAGGGAAATAATTCTGAGAAACATAACAATTTAGATACTAAAATCTTCTTTCTCCATGAGACAAATCCCCATCTGTTAAAATGGTCTTAAAGCCCTTTAAATCAGGCTCACGTACTTTTTTGGAAGACGATTGCCTGTTCAGGATCTGTTCAGTGTGGAAAAGTACAAATGTACCGTTTTTAATCATGATAAATAACTTCTCTTTTATCAAATCATCTCTGCTGGAAATAGTTTCGCCCCGTGTGGTAATGATAATTTGCGCACTTATCATTCAGTACCTTCCCAAGACAAGCAGCCAGCCATGGGATGTAATTTAACAACTTATCAACCACAGGTTCATCCAGCCCTTTCCAGCCAAAAGGGCATTTCACATTATTTAAGAGACTTCACCATATATTGCCATCAATTTAAGATTTCACCAGCCCCATGTCATTAAAATTTTCCACTCAGCACTTCGTGTTATAACCTGGGGATGTGGCTGCTGAGCGGGTGCTGGCAGTCCCACTGAATTATCTGCTCTGTGCAGGTGATGGGGTAATTACCAAACGGATGCAAATTGCTAACTGACTATCAAAGGCAGCTATCATGATTAGCTCTACGTGTCACGTACGGAGGTCAGAAAGGCATGGTGGGGAAAAGAAGAGATATCTGTGGCATGTTTTTCCCCTTCCTTGTGTGTTTTCAGCTGGAAATGTCCCCGGGATTGCTTCTGTTGAGGGACAGTGGTGCCCATTGTGCCAGTGGTGGAAAGGCAGGGAAGGTCAGAAAAGTCCCTCTGACTTCCCCAGCAAGTCCAGTCTTGGAAGAGTCCTTGCTTCAAGGTCTTCATGACCACTGCAGAGTTGCATGCTGTGATATCAAAGCTGGGCATGAAAGAGTTGTGTTCAGGAGGAGCAGGCAGTTGTTTTGGTACCAGTGCATGAGCCCATTACTACACAGGTTTTCCTGCATCTTGTCCATCTCCCCAAATTCCTCTGAGGCCTGCAGCAGACCAAGAACTGGCTCAGCAGCTGCTTTGATGCTTTCTCTGCTGCCAGTGGCACCTGGAGACCTTGTCTGCTGCTTGGCAAGGGGTGGGCATGGAATGGCAGGCTCTTCCCAGCTACAGAAATCCATCCTGCTGAGTAAGACAGGGTGGTGTCTCATGGTGAAGGCAGGTGGCTGTGGGTGGAGGAGAATGGCAGATGAAGTCCTTGGCATGACAGGAGGGGTGAGGTCTGATGGATCTGTTGATGAATGTCAAGATCTGCTTGTGCTATGCAGGAGCTGCAGACAGAGGCAGCTGAGAAAAAACCTGCAGGGGATTTACCAAGGCAGAAGAGAAGCTGGAAAGGAGAGGGGATGCCACTGCAAGGGGATGCTTGGGCAAGGAATCTGTCTCTTACCTTTACCCAGTGGTCAAAGACATGAGATAACTGCACAAATCCTTTTAAAAAGAGAAGTTTCTAATATTTTTTTTTTCTTTGAGGTATTCTTCATTACTTGCAGCATCTGCAAATTAGGTCTCCAGGGGTGTGGTGCTACTGGCCAGACGTGCCGCTGCGCAGCTCTGTATGGCTGGCAGGTGGCTATCGTGGGGCTGGAAACTGCCTTTGTGGAAAGAAAGCACTGTTTGGTCCCTCCCTTGTGCTTCTAATTGCAGCCTGGATGTGTGCTCAGTCTCCTGCTCTCACACCTTCTCCCTGGCTGAAGCATGGGGAATTAGATGGTGCTGTGGAGACGTTTTACAAAAGGAGTGCCGGGCACAGGAGAGTGCTTCTCTGTATTTAGGATCCAGTGCTCTGAGTGAGTTGACCTGGGTTTTGGGATCCTCTCCTGAAAATACCTGCTTGTGGGAGTGTGATTTCTCTTTGGATGGCAGGCTTAAGCAAAAAGAGGCTAGGAGGTCTGCCACACAGGAATTATTCCCACCCCAGATTTCTGCAGTGACGGTGGGCTTCGACTCCAGTCAGCATATACATAACTAATATAGTCTTGGGTCATTCCCTTCTTGTCCTAGGCTAGGTTATAGCACCCTAAAACTGTGTGGTTCTTTCCCTTTTTTTCTATAAACAGAGATGGGAGCCTAGTGTCAGACTTCTGCGTTGCAATGTGGATAGTGAGATGAATCATACTTGCTCCCACTGAGATAGATTTTATGAGACTGGGCACCACATCTGGCCTTTGTAGCAGCTCTCTTCTGACAGCCCTACCAGCTCTTACTGCTTCTGTTGTTACCTTAAAAAAACCCACCAGCACAGTACTTTCTTACGGGCACATCTGGGTCCAGTGCTCTCCAGACGACTATTGGAGCTGAAGCTGGTTCCCCAAAAGCCTGGTAGAGGCTTGCTGCATCACCCACAGGTCCCTAAATTTGCCTCCTACCCTTCCTGGGAGGCACACTGCTCTCAGCTGTTTCCTCCCTTTTCCTCCCCACTCACCACTCTGTGTGGATAGGAACGCTAGAGAAGTGGCTCAGCATCCATTTTAAATTACTTAAAACACATCTGAGGAGGTCAGCTGCTGCTACCAGTTGGGAATTTGAACACAAGACCTACAGCACAGGAACCAGAAGTTAGAGATCTGGACCAGCCTTTTACAAGGCTGCAATCAAAGACAAGGAGAGAGGAGAGATAGGAAAAACTTGGGAAGGTAAAATAAGTAAGTTTTCTCTCAGGTAGCTGAGAGAAAAATATGAACATTAAAAGGAATTCAAGACTTAATTTTTCCAATAATTTTCAACTGAGGTGTCTTTCGAGCAGATTGTGGCGCATGGTATTTCAGCCAGGCCTGCTATAGAAAAAGCTCACAGCGCAGTGCAATTTATTAAAAAGAAAGGAAAAAAAAAGTTGCAGGATTCCCAAGCACTCATTAAGCCTCCCACCACAGCTGCAATATGGGAAGGTGTGCAGCACTGAGGGCTGAACTGCCTGGTGTCACGCAGCACCTGTGTCCCTGGAGGCCCTGGTGTCTGTTCTAGTCAAAGCATGATTTTTATCCTCTGTGCATTTTCCCTCTCTTCAGGCTTTGCTGCCTCAAACATAGGGAGTGCCTGGTGTTTTCACAATTGGGTACAAGCTGTAGCAGCCAAGGAGAGGGTGAGGAAGAGGGCTGGCTGTGTTCCAGATGCTTGCCTCTGGCACCACACTAACGTTCTGATTTGGGGACTGTCTGGCCATTCCCTGCTGTTGCCCTCCATGGTGACATTTAGTGCTGTGTAATGGAAGATGTGTGGGCTGAAGCACAATCTCACAGAGTTCAATCAGTACCTTTTTTTTTTTTTTTCCTACTAGCTAACAAAGTGACCTTGCCATCTATTTGGTAAAATGCCATTCTACTGATTGAAAAAAGAGGAAAATATCCCTTACCAGCTGCAATGAATATATTCCTGGGTTTACACCTGTGTAAACATGGGGAGAAATAAGCCAGACTTGGAGTGGCAGACCTGGGAGAAGACTTAAAATATGTTGTTGAAAATAGTGCTTTTGCAGCCAGGATCATTATCTCTGATTGCCATAACTTTGGGATAAGATGCTTGTGTCTGTGTAGCTGTTCAGCTTCCAGATGGCTAACAGGTTCTGTATGGGACTGGCATTAAAGTCTGCTTGTGTAAGGTAATAGGGAGGGAGCATCTAATTGGGAAAAAAAAAAAAAAAGCCACAAAACTTCTTAAAATGGCAGGACAACTCTCCTGCACTACATTATTAAAACACAGAGATGGATCAGAGGAATTTTGAGCAAGAATCCAGATTTTCAAATGCTCTTTGCTTGAGAAGAGGACCAAGCTTTCAGGAGATTACTCTTTTCACCTGGGTAAGTAACCACAGGGTAGGCTCTTCACCAATACCAGGCGCGTGACTAGCTGCTCATGGCAAGACATCTTTTACAGAAGATTGTGGGTATTTTTGAAGTCTGGTATGAACTGTGTCTCTGCTGAAAATACATCTGTGTTGTTCTTCAGTGAGGTATGGAGGCTTGGGAACATTGCTGAAAAGCCTGGAGGAAGGCTCTCCCCCTGGCACAGCTGCCTCTTTCCAGGCTCTCCCTGTGGTTTTTCTTCAGCTGTGTGAGGGACATGCTCTCTGTCCTGGGCTGTACTTTGGATTTGTGGAGGAGACTCCTGCTGACTATACTGGAACGTTTCTGTTAAATGTTGAAGATCTTGCTTGTGCATTTGTTTCCAGAAGTTCTTCAGGAAACCTAACGAGGACTTTTTTTGCATCTCTTATCCTTCTGGGAGATGGGTTAGGATGCATGTACCTGCTCAGCTACTGAGTGAGTATATCACAGGATGCTCCATCCCACCTGCTCTGTGCTTTGTGTCCACTGGACATTGTCCCATTGTGTCAGTCAATCACAGACTCCCCTGTGCAGCCAGCAGCGCCTGCCTGCATCGCTCAGGGTAACTCAGAACAAATCAGTTGCTTCCCCTTCCTGCTCGAGAGGAGGGCTGTACCAGCACACCCCCTGCCTTCTGTGGCTGGCAGCAATGTAAGGAAAGACTACAATGACAGGGCTCAAAAAGACAGATCTCTGTTCAATAAAATCTAGCAGTTGCTGGCAATCAGTGAATTAGGGAACTTCACAAGTCAGAGGCTGCAGCCAGATCCTCATGTTTAATAGCTGCCAGTGAGCCCAGTCTCTATGAATTTTGCCTAATCCCTTTTTTAACCCATTTGTAATTCTAGCCTTTGCAACATCCTGTGGTGATGGTTGGGTCTTTATTAGTTTTAAACCTGATGTCTGGACATATTGTTGGATGGCTGTTTCCCTTCCCAGCAAAGCCACTTGGCTTCACCTCATTTCTTCAAAGAGGGCTCTGATGCAGCACTGTAAATCATTATGGCCAGAAAATGTTCTTTTGAGTCTCACAGTATCATTTCAAAGCTCTGTACTGTGTGTGGTCTTTTAAATACAAAATGTATGCTTAAAAAATTGAAGGGTATTTTCTTCCCCCCAAGTGGTCTGGAAAGGAGCAGCCTGTCCTTGGACTGTTTGCAGAAGCCAGATTTCGGCAGCTGTCGTTTGTTTGGCTTCTTCCCACCTCCAGGACTGATGATATCCTGGAAGGCAGGAGGGAAACAGAGTTCAGAAGGGCTGGGGAAAGTGGAGTAGGGTTTTGAAATTGCTGGTAGTGATGTTTCCACATCCAAAAGATCTATCTCTCTTCTCCCGTATCTTAAATTTATTGCTCTCATTGTTATTTCCTTTCACCAGAGGTCAACAAACAGCAAGAATTTCATATATATTTTGCAGAACAGAAGTAGAGAGTGTTTTCCAGTATAGGTCAAATGCAGTCTTAGAGCATTAGATTCACCCTGCATGATAGAAGGGGAGGAATCAATGATGTATCAGCTATTCAGAAACAATCAATTTCGAAGGCTAAAAAATTAAAACTAAAAAAGGCAAGTGAAAAGGAATGTGAGAGAGTTTAAATTTAGTAAGCATTTTTGGAGATCTGAAATAAAGTGCTACAGGGAGCTCAGGATGGAGCAAACCATAGTTCACTGGCTAGAGATTTTAGTAAAAAAATGAAATTCACTGAACTCTGTGTTGCTGTATGTGTTAAAGGATTAAGAGCCTGCTGGTCCTATGCTGCTTGGAGGTAGTGGGACTTTTGACTTGGTCAAACAAGGGTCAACTCTTGTTTTGTATACATGGAAGAAATAATATTATATCCAAACAAAACCAGAAAAAAATCAACAGAGAGTAATAAATACACTACCTACAACTCAAGAGCAAGAAATGAAAGTGCCATCCAGCTGTATAATTCTGTGAACCCTAAATAAAGGGCTTAGGTCCCCACAAGAAAAGCAGATGCACTGTCCTGTAGGGTATAGGCAAAGCAGCTCTCTAACCAAGCAGAGCCTGTTGTCCTGGCAAGAAGTCAGAGCTCATTCCTGAAGGAAATACCTCTTCCCTTGCTTCAGGAGAGCAGTTTCCCAGGAGCTGCAGCCGTGCAGAATATCCCTTTGGAGCAGATGTGGAAGTCTGTTGCTCTTGCAGTGTCACAGAGGAGCTCTGGATCTGCTACAGCCATCCTTTCACAGAGAATTCCACATTTTATTTCTACTTAACTCATCTGCTGCACATCCTTTTAAACAAATGAAGGTGGTCATGATATTTTCCCTTGGTAGGGTAAAGCAAAGCGTGCAGAGACCCTGGGCAGGGAATGCTGTAGCTGTCTGCTTTCCCAAAAAAGAGAAAATTCTTTTGCTTTGATATGTCATGCTGGATCCTGATGGTAGTAGGCTATTAATAGCTGAAGGTCACTCCAGGAGAATGCACGAGGAGGGTGAAGCATAGAGTTTTGCACATTGAGCTAGCCAATGGCTTCATCTGGGTCTCTCTTTCCAATCTCACAAGATTTGTCTTCATAAATATGTGTGCTTGGAACAGTCTGCACCAGGGGTTTTCTTCAATCTGTGACTTTTACCTTGAGTTGTGTAAAACATCAGACACGTACCATGAAAAACTGCCTTTGGTGATTTATTTAACCAAGAAAGAAGAAAGAAATGTCACCCACCATCCCAACATCTAGCCTGGTGTGTGAGTTTGTCCTGAAGGCAGCCATATGTACACTTGCCTCTAAATAAAAGAGTCTAAGTTAATTGAGTTGCTAAGAGATTTCTTATGCCAAGGATAACACACCAAAGAGCTTCTGACCCAACACTGGTTCTGTATCGTGGTGTCATGAACATAGACTGAGTCTACAGGACCAGGCTTTTATTGTGATTATCCCTTTTCTGGTGATATCTAGATTAATATTTGAGGTGAGAGGCCATATAATCCATAAAAGGGAAATTATACAGCATCATAGTCTCACAAAAATGGACTCCCTTATGTAGTGTTAGAGTAGCACAGGTGGGCATTAAAAGTGAATCTGGCTCTCTGATAGTTAAAAAACAAAGCCACCCCCCCTTTCCTTTTTAATAGCAGTGTCTCTAAAAATGAGATGAGTTTTACTGCTGTCCTTAAGGCTAAAAGGAGAGGCACATGTGATTCTTTGGTCTTTCAATTAAAATGAACTTTATTGCAAAACGTTTGTTCTTTTGTTGTCTTGCCAGCTGGGTGGCTTCAGGAGCCTGAATAATACATGTGCAGCATTGTACAGTAATTGTTCCCCATCCTCAGAAATTCACAGACTACGAATTCATAGATTGTTTGTGCAGCTGATGGTGGCTTTGAGCTTCTCCATAGTTAGAACTAAGGACTGAACCCTGCACAGATTGCATGTATACAGCTTCAGTGAAACCAGGTTTGATATTTATTCTTAGCCTGAGTTGGAAAAAAATACATCAACGTCGAGCCTACCACAAAGGGTACTGGCAGGGTGTGAAGCCCAAATTCATCCTGGCTGCCCTGAGATAAAGGGAAACCTAATTGAGGTGTCTGATTCAAGAGCATCACCCAAGTGTATAACCTAAGCCAGCACAAGTGAGACCACTCCAGACGGTGATGAAAACAGGATGAATCATGCTGCAAGATCTCTTTATCTGTCTTGGGAGAAGAAAAATAGAGCTCTTAGGGTGACCAGTCAATAATGAAAAGTTCAGGTAATGCATTGAGTTGACGTGCAGCCAGGCCTGTGTGCCTGAAAGTGCTCAGGTCCTGCCAGAGAGCACTGTAAAGCTAGTGAAATGTCAGAGTAGTTGTATCACTAGGACTGCTCAGACTTTGGAGGAAAAGTGGCCTCGCAGCTAGAGGTGGGAAGGAAAGAGAGAAAACTGAGGTTAAGGCAGAGGAGCAATTAGGAAATCGGGAATAATGAAGGTGAGGAAAGGAAGGACAAAACAGAGAAGTTGAAAAGAGCATAGCACTGAGATAGGGCACTTTATACTGGTGTACATATTTGCAAACCTGCTCTGAGCAGTGTGTTTGTTCTTCTCTCAGCAGAATGCATTGGTGCTCCAGTTCCTCACTGCTGAGCAGCTCTAATGAATGCTCCTCTGTAGTCTCCTAAACACCTCCCATGGCTTATGCAGGGTGTGCTAACATATTTGTAAAGGTTTGCTTAGCAATGAATAGATCTGCCCTAACTTCAAAATACATCAGTGGCATGTAGCCTCAGGAACCCCTGTATCTTAAACGAATCCCTGGTGGCAAGCCAGATTTAACTGTACACAAAAGCAATGTTGTTTTCTTTTTTTAGGGCAGAGCCTTTACATTCTGCTCCCGGAGTTGCAGCCATCTACAACTCTGATGTGAGCCAGAAAGGAACAAAGGCATTTTCTTCACAGGTGCATTCGTCCCTGCGCATCGCATCGTGGGTTGCAGGCATCAGCTTCAACACTGAAAAGCATTTATATTTGATTACTCTTCTTTTAAAAGAATGTCACTCTCAGAGAGAATTTCAGTGCCTCAGGGCACAAGGAAAGGATTGTTTTGGCTGTTTTGAATTGAGCATTGGCTCTTTGCATGTGAGGGTGCTCCGCTTAAGCTTCCCATTTGTTGGGCTCCTTGCCCTTGTACTGGTGTCTTCCAGCACACTGGACTGGCAGTAGTGTAACAGTGGAGTAGATTAGTGCCATCTTTAAGGGGTTTGAAATTTGACACAGTGTATCTCTCTCTAGAACAATGAATTTCTGCTTGCAGAGGGGCCCTGAAGACCTGCAGGTGTCCCTAGTACAAAAATCAGACAAAGAACTCTCAATCCTAAATGCCATTCTGGCCATATGAGCACAAGTGCTCCACAAAAGATTCCTGGATTCCTTTAGGATGGGCATTGAACCCAAAGGATTAAGTTTTGCATCGAAAGACAGATCCCTGCTGCCTCCACCTAACAGGGATGAATGAGGCATAAAAGGGAATGCCACTGGAGGACCCTCAGCCCATCTGCTCTTACCTGCTTGACAGCCCTCAAAGGTTACTGCATCTGGAAAGTTTGGAGCAGCCCCGGGTCACATCTCCATCATGGGGCTATGGGAATCTCCTCTGTAGTTCCCTTACATCTCTGGTGTTCAGATCTGAATACCAGAGGTTTGGGACTCTGAAGAAACAGTCACCAATGTCCAACCACATAAACCCACAAGGTTACTGTAATTATGAGAGCTGCTTCTGAGTATCTGTGATGGGATAGGGTTGCCTCAGAGTGAGGATTTGCATATGCAGAGTCACTGAGGAAAATTTAATCTGAATTAACTAAATGTGTGAATTGAGAGTGGATTAGTGATACTGAATAAATGAATGGATTCCTTAGATTCTTCTCTTCAGAATTAAAACGGTCCTAATTTGTTTCAGCATAATTATGAAAGAGAATGTCATACAGGCCTTTAATGAGGTATGACTTACTGACTGTAGAAGTTAGTCTGGGTTAGATTTTTTGTGTATCTCAGCAGGCGTGGGATTGGAATATAGTTCTGAATTATTTTTGTTGAAAATTTGTATTGTTTTTACTGAGGGTTTTAGTAACTGATCCTGATAAAGTAGTAATCTGTTTTTATTATGATTATACTATTTTACATCTTAGGATATAAAAACTCTGAATAAGCAATTAATTAATCCTCACCATGTCCCTGTGAGGTTGGTAATGGCTTTGTAACAACCACTTCTTTTGCCTGTACTATGTCTGTTTTTAGTGTGGAATACAGCAAGGCAAAGCAGTGCTACAAGATATGGGAGGGAAGATGAATATCAAATCTTATTGAACGCATGGGAGGAATTAAGCAAGAAAAAAAAAAAGATGTTATTACCCAGTTTAAAATTTGTTCAAGCCACCATGATGTGTTGGCAAGAAAATATCAGGGGAGCTTTAGCGACCAGGGTGTCTGCTTTCTGTCTAACCAAATCCACAGCACTTATAATGGTACCACACACAGTGCACTGTGGTGGGGAATGACTTAATAGCAGGGTGTAAATATCAAGGATTAAAAATAATGTATCTGATTTCTTTGGAAATAGGATTTATCTATTTAAATTACATTTTTTAAGGGGGAAGGGAGAAAAAGTACAGAGAAGAGGAAAACAAATCCTCTGAGATCGTGGCTGCTCTCTGAAGGCTGACTCTCCATTTTTGTAGCCTGCTCCATTAGTGCTGCAGTGCACCGTGGTACTCCTGACAGTCCCTTCTCTATATGGGCAGCTTCTTTCTTTTCCTCAGCAGACAGTTTATTTTCTACTCAATGCTAAGTCTCGTGTTTCTGTTATTTCTTTAAATGAGAGCAAGCACCGCACTTCTGTTCTGTGCCTTTTCCAGTGCCTTTTTGCTGATCTCCTCTGCATGTATCTGAAAGGTCAGGAAAACAAATCAATACAGAAAAGGACCTCCTGCCCCTTTTAACCTAACCTATAGGAGGGAGGGAAGGGAAATTGCCAATTACATGAAAGGAAATTTTAACTATGCTTGAAAAAAGAACAGTGGGAGTGAGGGTTTGGAGGGACAGGTGTCGACAAGACCACTATCTGCAGTACACAGGGTGCCTTTATAAACTCACAGTCTTCTTCTCTGTGACAGCATGTAGGGGCAGACCCATAGAGCTGAAAGGCATCCCATGAAAGAGGCACTGTAACAGGGAATGGCCCTCCCATTTTAGCACCACTGACTGGGAAGGCAAACAAACTTGGTGCAATGGTCCACGTGGACTGAGACTCACTGCATGATTAGAGGGCTAACAAATGCTGATGGCTGTCTTGTACTGGATAGGTTTTCTTCAGTACTTTCTGGTTACCACTGTTTTAGTTCTACTTCTTCAGATGGCTGGGACCTTCTTCTGTGGATAACAGTCATGCATGATGCAGAGCATCATGAAGAAAGAATGAGGCTCCAGATCTACACACCAACTAGGCTCCTGCTGCACCATCACTGGAGCAGTGAGGCCTATAAATGAGTCTTTATCTAACCTCCAGCCTGAATACTACAGCCAAGTTTGCTAATCATGGCCTCTATTACCAACATTTAGCCTCAGGCACACAGCTGAAGGGTCCTCCATTAGGAGACCACTCCTGAGAGCTTACTCAGTGGTCGATGGAAAGGAGATAGATTTCCCTTTCCAATGATGACAGCTTCTAGATTCCACATGCAGGGTCTTCATGGAAGTGTCTTAGATACTCAAAATTCAGGCCCTAATATCTTAAATTAGTCTTTAAACATCTGCTTTTGAATCTAGCCTTGAATAATCTATCAGGTGCAAGATACTTGGAAACCCTGATAATGCATCCTCCTTTTCTCCCAACACCATCCCAGGTGCCCTTTTAAGAACTGCTTTTCACTTACTACTTACATGACAAATATCATAGTCTGAAAAAATGTCTGATTGCTCTCCTTGCAGCCCCAAGATCAGCAAACAGAGAAATGCAGAAAGCCAAGTGAACCACAACTTTAAAACCCAAGAGTTTCAAACAGTGACCATCCATCCTGGGTAAAGCAGCAACACTTTGCATGGGTATCAGCACATAGCTTCTGAACCACCACTAGCTGTCTGCTTAATTTATGTTCTCTTCTTTGCATAGCCCACACGATGGATGCTTTTCAGTCTTCATTTTTCTCCCTCCTTTGTGCCCTGCCAGTTATACCTTGGGCCAGTTATTGCTCTTCAGCTGACAGTGCAATGCCAGTGGCAGAGCCAGGCTCAAGACAGATGACACTGATATGGTTCACCCTCTGTTTTGAAACATGTCCCAGAAGGGTCTGTTTGGATAAGCTGATGACATCTGCAGTAAGGCTGCTGTGCCTCTTGGTATATTGTTATCATACAAAGAATTAACTGTAGGACTCTGAAAAAAGACCCAGGTTAGGAAAACTGTCAGGGTTTTGAGGTTTTTGGGTAAAATGTCTTACACTGATATGCCTTGTATTGTCAAAAAAGTAAGCCTAAGATTTATATCCCTATAAATGGAAACAGATATTGATCCATTAGACTGGACAGAGAGTAATTTACCTGCAGATGCCTTTACTCTAAGTGAGAACATGGATGCCTTATTAGGGAGAATCAATAGACTTGAAGACAAGATGGGACCATGTGTTTGGCTTCCTGTGCAACTCCAGGTAGCTCTGGTTTTCTTTCAGGTCTTTGGAAGGCTTCAAAATGCTGCTAATGAGGAATTATTAACATTACATTACATTAATACTCCTCACATTGTTGGATCACAGACACCTTAATGAGCCCTTTTTAGGAAACGGCGCAGATTTCAATCCCAGTGGTGTAAATCTGGAGTAATGTATTTTAGTAGATTTCAATTCCTCTAGAAAAATCCACTTAAAATGGAAATAAAGCATTTCAAAAGCAATCAATTTTTAAGCTGGTTATCTGCTCCTGCTCTTCAGCCTAAAAAATTGTTTGGGATTCTCATTTTGGTTTGAAATGGCCAGCCAGAAAGATATCTAAGCAATTGCTGTTCACATACTTATGGGAATTTGCCTCGTGTGGCCTGATGTACCTTAGAAAATGACACTGAACAGCTCAGCATCTCTCGGAGGTGACAGTGTGGTCATCCATCTGTAACTCTCTTGGGAGCGTTTTGCAGACCTTTTTGAAGTTTAACTGCTCAAAACATCACGCAGCGTTGTTTCGCATGAACTTCTGCTTATCTTTATTTCTCCGTGGAGACAGCAGTGCTGAAGCAGTAATCCCCCCTGGGACTCCTGCCCTAATGTGTGCTCTAAGTGGTCAAGCTGTGCTGCTTACCTCCTCCTCAAACATAAAAAAAAAAAGAAAAAAAAAAAAAAAAAAAAAAAAAAAAAAAAAAAAAAAAAAAGGAGTATGTGGCTTACTAAGACTTGGGCAGTGAAAATCAGAGTGATGAGCTGTAATCAAGTAGATTGATGACAGAAAAGCCAGGCAATTAACATGTAAAAGTTAATTGTTGCAGGCATTGCACGTGGACTGAGCCTGATTTATGCAGAGATGAGCTTGGCTTGCTTGCTGTGGTGCATCAGGGTACAGAGTGCTCTGGGCTTATGCAGCATCCTTCACACCACAGCTGGGCATTTATTCTCTTGAGGAGATAACTCTGTGGGCAGCTATCCCCATTGCCCCATGCTGTTTAACTTGTACTATGTGCTGAAGTGCTTCTGCTGTGACAGAGCCCTGAGCATCCCATTACTAAGTTGTAATAGCATTCATGATAAAAAATCGTCTTGAACGTTCCTCTCCTACTATTTTGACTAAGACTCTGCTGAAAATTTGGCACCAGAGGCTGATCAAACCCTTTTCTACTGTTTTGTAGTGACTTTAGTCACAATTTCCATTTAGAAAAAGGCTACTGAGAACAAGCCACAAGGTAAGATGTTGTAAAATTACACTGAAATTTCTTGGGAGGTGAGCTCATGGAATTGATTTGTGATTCTCTGGTGTTTTGGCTTAAGGCTTTAGCTTAAGACACCAACAGAACATTCTGTGTGTATGTATGTGCCCTTAACACAATTGTATTTTTACTACCCACAAACTCATCCACACAATTAGACAGAGCAAGCTGTCATTACCTGTAGGTTTGCATTCAGAAAACAGATGTGCCTGGATCTTGCAATGTCCTCAGATCTCTAGAAGACATCCAAACCAGAAATTACTCAAAAAATTAATCTCCCCTAAAAAGGCAGGGATGAATGGTAGACATTTATTCCCAAATTCATCTACATGATAGTTCTTAAACTGCAGTGTAAGAATTGTACTTGCTGATATAATAACAGGGTATCCTGAAATTTTTATGGGTGTACAGTATAGCTTATAAGTGAACCTCAGCCATTTTCTTCTGTGAAGTCCTTGAAATGGTGGGACCCATGCAGCATCACAGTGCCTTTGGGTTAGATGGTTCTTTCATGGAATAGAATTGGCAGATCTCTGGGTAGCTTACTGGGAGTATGCTAAAGGCTTTTCATGGGTCACTGATGTTTTAAATTCCTAAAACCACCTAAGGTTTCCAAAACACACCTGGCCATTACTGAAACACTTGTTCATACATAGCCATTTATTTCCTTACATAGAAGAGGTAAACTAAGACCTCTTTTGGGGCTTCTCTTTCTCAAGCAGGCTATTGGGGTACAGAAATGATAGGACCTAGACTTGAGTGACTCACAGTTTTTGGTTTAAATTTAAAAAAACACGAATCTTCTGTTTGAACTTTCCAAAGAGCATCTTCCAACATTACCTCATGCCAAATTTCATCTTGTGCTGGCAGAGGTGAGAACAGCCAAGATGTGCAAAGGGCACCTCTGTGACCTCTGCCATCATGCTGAGTGATGTAGTGCTTCAGTCCTGCATCAAGAAGTGTGAGGGGTGGGGAGATGGGATGTAGGTTGCTGGAGCAACCATGGCTCCATCACTTTTGCTGCTTAATTTTCACTTGTGGCTAAGCTAGTGTACTTGTAAAACAAAAATCCCCAAAGCTAATGCAGGACAGCACTTAGCTTCTTTAAAATGTGGGCAGTGTGGCATCCCACCTGCATTCTCATTCTGCATTAGCAGTAGTAGTAGCAATATTAGTAGTAATAGTAATAATTCTAAATAAAATAAAAAAGAAAACAATGCACTGCATACCTGATTGGTCCTTCGTTCTGGGTCAGAACTACAATAAGCAACACCAAGTTTGTGTTTGTTTCTATGTTTCTGAGGGTTTGTAAGTCTTCCTGAGGCAGTAGCTTGAATCCCTGAGAAAGGAAATGGCCTTTCCTTGTTCCAATGCAACCTCTGACTAATCCAAGACCTCCCCTAAAATAACCCTTGGCATGTCTTCTGGAAGGTGGAGAGTTGGTAAAAGGAGTGCAGGAGCCTCTGCAGAAGTCAAGTGTTTCAGTCCTAATGCTGTGATTCACCTCAAGTGGTCATAGGGGTTTATCCCTCCAGAGGGGCCACAGCCTGACAGTGGAGGGGCTGCGTCACAATTGCACCATGGATGCCTCTGCTCTCAGTGTTCCCTATAATCAGTGTCATGGTGTGGCTTTGCTGCTGATTTTACTCCATATTTTATTTTATTTTATTGGCCCCTTTCTGTCAGCAGGCAAGGCAGGCAGCAAGCTTTCCAGTGAAGACAGCAGGCGACAGTGTTTACTGCAGGGAGCAGAGATGTTAATTTGGGAACACATGGAAGACTGCAGGAAAAAAAGGGGCCAGTCTCAGTGTCTGCCTCAGCTTCCCTCAGCCTGAGTTGAGCCAACCCAAGTCTTAGAGGTCTGAGTATATCACAGGGACTCTGAAGAAAGCAGCCATGAAGAAATCTGGGAGGGATTTAAAAAGTCTGTGCCCGGTCACCCTGCAGTGCTAAGGACTGGCTAACTCCAGAAGCTGAGGTCAAAGGCATGGGGATCAAGCACTACTTTGATTTAATTTGGGTTTACAAACTACAACCAGAATCAACTGGAGCAGCCATAGAAACAACCAACAGGGTCTCATTGAACTGGATTCCTAGAGGCAGGGAAGAGATGGTGCTAGCAAGAGGTGGTGCAGCCAGAGCATCACACTGCCACAGCTGGGTCCCCAGAGATGAGTCTGGGCCATCTGTCATAAGCTGTGAAGGATCAAGAGCTGGATACACATGGAGCAATTTGAAGTATCTGGTACTCTGTAATAGGTTCTTGAGGAGAGGAAACACTGCTGGTAAAGCCAGTGTTAGGTCTATAACTATTGGAAGAAAGCCCAGGAGTGTTGCTGGTCAGTGATTTTTCACAGCTTGGAGAAGAGCTTGAGTTAGGCTTAGAGATTTTGTTTCCTAACCATAACCTTATTTGCTCTGGCTTCATATGAAAACAAAATTTGTGAAGCATCACTGCTTATAACCTACTTTCTTGGAGGAAGACAATCTTACACTCAGACAAATGGTGCCATACAAACTTTAAAAAAAAAAAAAAAAAAAAAAAAAAAAAAGTAGTTTGCAAATTAAACTGCTTTGGATGCCTGGTTATTAATCATTTCACTTGATTTTGGTATCCCACTTCTTGAAATCTGAACACATGCTTTGGAATAATGATGGTGATTCTGTCTTTTAAGACACCTGCTAGCAATTTTGTTTGACAATGCAAACTCCCTGATCTCAGTCAAGTGCAGACTTCAGTGGTTACTTTTTATTCATTCCGTCAAATGCAGTAGCAGAATGGGATCCTGATAATTAAAATCCCTGGAAGGCATTTCTTGCCCTCCACAACTTCAGGGAAGGCTGTAAACACTGCATCCAACATCTCCTGTTATGCTGGCTCAGAAACAAAGTTGGTAGTGCAGAGTGTGAAACCATTAATTTTCAGTCGAGGCATTGAGGATTAAATTTTACTCTGAAACTGGAAAAATAATGGAACTCTGGATTTACATGGGTGAGGTTATGTTCCTCCTGAGACCTTTGTACTTCAATAAATCATTGTAGATGTTAAAATAATAAATTTTTCGGGCAATGGGACCACCTCACCTTAATCCTGAAACTTGGGCTGAGACTAAAAAAAGTACAGCAATTGATTCCTAATATTGCAGATTAACTTAGTCATTAAGAAATGAGATATTCTCCTCATTTCTGTACAGCATAGAAAAGAAACAAATAAAGGCAGCTCCCAAGAATACTACATTTTGTCTAAGCTTTACCAATCCCTTGGAAAAAACCAAGGTGTAATGAATACATGAATACATACATACAAGGTGAATGATAAATATTAAGCAAAATTCTTTGGGAAAAAGGGAAGAACTGGAGCTAATGGCATTGTCTTCCAGCCCCTGGATATACTCAGGCTGGTGTTCCTGGAACACTTGGCTTGTGGTATTTCAGCAATCAAGTAGTATCGTCACACAGATGTGGCATGACATGTCCCTTATCACACACAAGCTATGTGTGGTGTCCTCATAAACATGCTTATCATCTGTCTCACAATAGATGCTGGCAACGGGGTGCCAGTTCTTCTCCCCTTAACAGTAAAGCAATATTAATCCCACAAATGACCTTGCATGAACTGTGCGAGTCAGTCCAAACTGGTTTTGTGTGGAGTAGCTGCTACTTGTTTTGTTTGACTTGTTTGGGTTTTATTTTTAATTTTAATGTGTATTCCTGTTCCAACGTGGCTTGTTGTAGAAGTTGCCTGGAAACCATCTCACGTCAGCTCGCTCATCCAGGACACACGGCTCCCCACATGCAGGCAGAGAGATAAGCTTAACTTCTTAATTTTTTAAAGAAATGCAATTAACTACCTCCTGCCCCCCTCCCCCTCCCATGGATGTGATATCAGAGAACTGAGGGTAAAAAAAAATAATGATACATCATTGAGTCTGAGAAGTCTGGCACATATTGTGTGTGGGTGTGTGGATGGAGAAGACACCCTTTAGGTGGTGGCAGAGTCAGAGCCACATTTGTCCCCACTCGAAGGTCCAGCAAGCTTCTGGTGGACCCTCCACTGCTTCTGGTCTCACAAAGGAGCCACAGACTTAGTCTGACTGGGTTTTATGGTTTCACCTACCCGTCTGTGAAAATTCTGGTGATTTCCTTTGCAGTGCATCCTGTCTGAAATCTCCTCTTGGCTGTCCCCACTTCCTATAGTGGTGACCCAGTGCTTTTCTGCAGCCAGTATGAATGGTGGGTACATATTGGCCAGTCAGCAAATTGAAGGAGTTTCTTGTGTTCTTTCAGGGTAAAATCACCTTACATGTGATAAAACCAGAGAAGATGGAAGCACCCAGTGCAGATCTGGTGGTGGAACTCAGAAAATAAAGGACTTGTCTGGGGGTTTGAACCAAAATTTGAAGGTTTTATAAGGCTCTCTGAGAAAATACAATACCAGAAAAATAAATTTTGTGTTGACCTGCAGTACTTTATTTGGAAAATATTTATTTTGGGGTGCCTAACCTCTTCACTTGTAACTTGGGATGCTTTTAAAATGAGAAATGCGATCTCAGAAGAAGTGTTGAAAGGAATTAAATACTTCGTAAGTTGAAAATAAATGTTTCAACATGGAAAGAAAAATAATTGCTCCTTTGTGGGACTTCAAACAAATAAATTTGGACTTAATTGCCCAATGCCTCTGCTCTTCCCCAAACTCCTCTTTCTGTGAAGTTTTACTATACCTTAGTATACCTTTACTATACCTATCTGCATGCAGATAATCAGTAAAGGTTTTAAGGACAAGTGTGAAAACTTGCACAAGGGTAGGATCAGGATTGCAGCTTCCAAATGTAATTCACTATGGAGGATGCTGTTTACATAAAGGAGGTTATGAAAAAACCCCAACACTTATATCCTCACTGTGCAGCTGACCAGGCAAAGGCAGGCAGGGATGGAGGGCTGAGCTCCTCGGGGTCGAAGCTCACTGTGCCTGGAGGAGACTTGGAGGATTCCTTGCTCACCATTCAGGCAGTGGAGCAGGAGACTGAGTTGATACCTGGGCACCATGATCCAACACTGTCCAAAGTAGCAGCCTTCTGGTGGAAGTGGCTAATGACCAGCTGACTGACCACTTTGTGAGCCAGCTTCTCAGCTTGCCAAACAGGAATCCCAGTCTACCAGCACTGGGGTGGTACACAAAGCTTTCATTTAGAGATGCTGGCTGAGATGATATGGCTGAGGATTTCTGAAAGCTTTGGGAGCTTGGGTGGTTTGGAGTGGAAAGGGTGAGTGCCTGAGCATGGTATGGATTGTTTATCTGAGCTCTGATATTTGATGAGCATTGTAGCAAGCGCTAGGATCAGAAGGAAGGGGGACTAAGACTTTATCCATTAGGACTCAGTGATTACCTGTGATTCTCGGAAACTATGGGTAAATTTTTATTTACACTGCCAAGTAACTAACATCCACTTTCTCCTCCATGTGCATCCAAAATACAAAGGGCTACCTCCAACATACTTCAGAGTTGATGAGCAGCCCTTCAGGATGATGGCAGTGAAAGTCTTTCTCATTGGATGTGCTAGGGAATATGCTGTACTGAAATCTTTGGGTTAGGATGGAGAAATGCATGAGTATGTGGCTGAGGCCTCTGAGGGTACATTTGCAGCTACTGATTGTTTCTGCCTTTCACAGGGTCACACACGAGATCTGAGAGACACATGGCATGGTACCGGCATGGTAGAGGCAGCAAGACAATTCTCTTTGGAAGAGGGATGCTAAATCTGCTTACAGATATAAATGCAGACATTGGTCTTGGCAATGCAAGTCATCCTGTAAGCCCTGAACCCTGACCTAAGGAAAAGATAACTAATTTCCTGGAAATTAGAGCACATCACAACCTTTTATCTGAAATAATGCAGAATATTACTGTTCTGATGATCTAACAGGCTGAAGAGAAGTTCTAATTGCAGGGGCAATGGTGCCGCTACTACTGAATAAATGCTCAGTTCCTCTGAAGTCTGTTGAGTGGACCCTGACAGCAGTCTATATAATAATCTCACTTATATAAATCATTACCAGCTTGGCTGGTAATGAAACACTTATCAGAGGACCCGCAGAAGCACTAAGTGCCATAGAGACCAAGTCTTTATTTCTAACTGTGTTAAAAAAGCACATAATGGACACTGTTGTAACTCCCCTGAAAATCCACTTCATACTCAAAGTGAGGCAAGTTTTTAAAAGCCTGAATGCATTAATCATAGGTAAGGTGGCTGAGCTCCAGTTGCAGATGAAGTATGGAGCTGGTATCTGAACACCAAGGTCTGGTTGGTACTTCTCTACAAACAGCCATCCCTCACAGCTGTTTTCTTTGCATCCTTCAGTTTCCTTTCATATTTGCCCTATCTGTCTCTGGTTATCGAGGACATATGAGTGTCATCTGTAGAAGTTACTCAAGTTTTCAAGGCAGAGTTGATCCCTCATGAAACAGGTTTTCCTTGAGAAGAACCAATGAACAAAAGACCCACAAAACTAAGATGGCAAGCTAATTACAGTCACTGAAATTTGGCCTTTTTTCAGAAGTGGAGGAAAATGTTTATGTTTCAGAGATGTAGTAAAACAATTGCCATTCTGTCTTGATAGTGCTGCAATATGTTTATATACCCAAACTTGTCCTCTGCTACTGAGTATTTGGATGCCAGGGCTGTAAGGCCACTCTGCTGTAGTTTTTAAATAAGCAGTCAGAAAATTAAGTTCTTTGGTAGAACTTCACATGTGCCTTTTGCTTCCCCTTTGCAGCTTCCCCTGCAGCAGTAGTTAAAAGTTGTAGTTGCTTTACTTTCTTGTATTCACATGGAGCACTCTGGTTCCTATCAAAGTAGAAAAGTTCAGAGAGAGACCATGGTGCAAAACTCAAGTGCTGAAAATAAATAACAGGCCAAATGATCAAGACTTTTTGTGCAATTTCCACGGAAGTCAACTGCAGCTCAGCCTCGGTTCTTGTGTATGTGTCTCTGTAGGAATGCTTGTACCCAGCTTAGTGGTCATAAGTTGCTCAGTCAAATTTGAATTTAATAAACATTCAGGAATGTGCTTCACAAAGCTCTGACTAAACACATCCTCCTACACCGTGCTGTTTTGGCAGCTGTCTCCTATGTCTCCCAGCCCCACAAAGGCACCCGAGTAAGGTGTCTGTCTGCTTGGACTTGGCAACCTATCCATAAATCCCTAGCTGTCATTCTTGTGCTGAAAGCTGTCAAGGGGCTGCTTGGAGGAAAAATTATCCCTAGATTCAGCCTTGCCTTCTGTCTAGACATATTCTCCTTCCCTGGCATGCTGTGGAAGGGAGGAGGTACGCTGGGGGTGTTCACTGATGCTTCATCTGGGAATCATGATAAATAGAAAATGTCTGAGAGCTGAAACTCAGCTTGCAGCCCCTAAGTGCATGAGAGCAACACAGCACCTGCAGCCTTGGAAGCTGGGCTGAAAGATAAGTGAATTTTTACATATGCTTTTTAAGGCTGTTACCAGCCTCCTCATTACTGAAGATAGTTTAGGTATGGAAATAAAATGCAGGCTGCCAGGATGCAACAAACAGTCAGTCAGATATATATTTGGGGTAAACTGGGATGGATAGTTTGTGGCTGCAGCATCTGGGAGCAGAGGAGGAGATAGCAGACATTCAGCCATGGACTGAAATCTGCACCAAGAGAGATGTCTGCACTTAGATGAAACATATTCCTTAGCGATATCAGGGCTGCTGTTGTGGACTCTAAATTGGATCCTGTGATGAGCTCAATCTTTGATGGTATTGGATTAACAACACTACTCATTCCAGCTTATTATATGTCCTGCAGTACCTGTCATGTGTCTCTGCCATCTACAGCAAGTAATGACTCTGGCAATTATGAAAGCTTTGTGTGCCTGCAGATCAGAAATGCTATCTCGCAAAGGGCAGACTTTCACCATCTCAGCACTGCAAATTCTCCCTTCACGTAGTGATTTGGACCTTTTCGTCTCCCCTTCCCTCTGCACCCGCTAGTTCATGAAACGGCAAAAGCTTTAGAGAAGAGAAAAAAATGAGAGGTAGTTTCACCTCCTATCTTTCCTGTTTTTTTACCTGACCCTCCCTCTTCTCTCTGGAGCCAGAACAGAATTTGGTATCAAACACACAAGTTCTGCTTCACTCAGGGTTTGATCGAAAGTCTGCTAAAATCAATGGAAAATTTCCCATGGGCATTGCTGTTCTCTAGATAATTTCCAGCTCCCATCTGTCTATGTCCCTTGGCTGTTTGGTCATGCAGGGTGGATGAGGGAGCTCAGGAGGGGGTTGGTATTTTTGATGAAGCCACTCATAAAGAGGATCCTTTGTCTCCCTGTGCTTAGCATTAGACTCTTGAGTTTTGCATTTGGTCCCAATCTGCAATTCATCTGCTTTCCTATGCTCGCTCCCACATCGTAATATGCCACCAGCCAGGCAAGGGGCTGAGAGCAAAGCATTGGAGAGTATGGTTTTTTCTGCTCTTCCTCTTTTTCCCTCATCTTCAGTTGGTCTCTGGTCCCTTTCATCCCCCTCACCTCAAGCACTGCCATCTCAGAGCAGTGGTGATCCACTGCCCCATCTCCAGAGCATCTTCCATCTATGCTAACACCCAATTCATGTTTTAGGGTACTACTTCCTAACACGGTTGTGAAGTCCGTATCAGAGCTTTCTCTGCCATCCTGTCTGGATGTGCCTTCCACCATCCCTGCAGTATTGTCACATTGTTCACTGCATCTTCACAATATAATCTTGAAATTGCAGATGGAGGCAGAAAGAAGGAGGCCAGGTGGGGAGGGTCTGCTTGGAAAGCAAGCATTGGAGGTAATGCTTCATGTTTGACACACATGGCTTCAGCATGAGACCTTCCACTTTGCTTTGGCAAAAATATGGAAATAATAATAGCACTTCTGATCTTCAAAGTGTTCTTCATTCACTAACTAATGAATGTAATGTTAGGCTTTACAAATTGGTCATGCTCTGAAAATACATTTGGTAGCAAAGACCAAGGGTCAAGCTTCCAGCTACTGTAATGCCTTTAAAATGTCAGTGCCAATTTCACAGTGTGAAAAATAAGGACCAAAGTCCAAAATCCAATGTCTTATTTAGTCAATGGGAATTGCATGCCTGCTAATGAGAACAGAATCAAACCCTAATTAATTTCAGGCTTGCAACATATATTCCTGTATTATAATACATGAATACTGGCATCTGCCTCCACATGTGAACAGACCTGAGCTTTGAGGTATTTGAATTGGATAAAGTTCTTAATATGAGACTAATATACCAACATTTCTCACCTTGGTTTCTCTGAGATCCTTTGTGAGGGGTGGGAGAATGACCCAAAAGTACCCATCCAGTTTCATTTGTACAGTGTTTTGTGCATGCACCCCAACACACACACAGTCAGCTGTAGCTTTGTGGATGCCGCAGGATACCCAGGAGCTAGCCTGGAATGTTGAGTCCCTGGTCCCTCAGACAGTCAAGGGTCTACCAAAAGCAAGGTGCATGATCTTTGCTGTTGATGCACAGATGATGTGGCTGGGGATCCACTAATTCCATTCAGGAAAAGGAAGGACCTCAGCCTGAGCATGGTGTGGGAGGGGTGGGGGCTTTCTCCAAGGGCAAGACCAGAGACTGAGCCTTGCAAGGTAAAAAGGAAACAAGATAATTTTAAAGTTATTAAATTATTCAGGACTGAATAATTCAGCTCTGCAAAGCACAAGTTTTCTGGCTGGTATCAGTGGCAGAGGTAGGTAAAACTGCCCATAGCAAGCAGAGCCTAGATCTGCTGCATTAAAGAGCTGTGGGCACTGATTTCCAATTCTCATGGGTGAGAGACAGATCAGCATTGTGTTTGTGTTTTCAAGATTAAGTATCTCAAATCATAAATGTCAATAGAATTATGAAGTACATTGAAAGCTTCCAAGTTATTTAAAATTAAATAACAAACCTGTAATGCAGCCAAGCCAAGTATTGCTCAGATCCATTCGACCCTTGCAGGAGGCAAATGAGGCTTTCAATTTCTTTGTTCAATCACTTCATTAAATTCCAATTCCTCTTAAGAGCTTGGCAGTCCTTATCCTCTTCCACTTACTTCTAATAGAAGTCCCCTTTGTCTCCGTTCAGATTTCTCATGCTTCTATGCTTGCCCACCTTCCTCTATCCCACAGCCTTGCTGAGCTTACCAGTGCCCCTGGTGAGGATGGCTAATGGTATTTCTGCTAGGAATTTACTTGTCCTCTATAGCCACTGCATTAACCTGGGATGTGGCTGTGTGTGAGCAGGAGAAATGCTGCTCTGGTGTTTTGGGGGATTCGTGATGGGAAACAGGCTGAACACAGTTAGCCAACATTCCCTTTGGGGAAGATGGAAGTGTCTTTGCTATCCCTTGTCCCCAGCAAGGTGCCCTTCTCAGTGTAGAAATAACCTGAAGTGAGGGGCAGGGCAGTAATTTCTGTGGAGCAGGTAGAGGTCAAACCTCTTACCTCAGGAGTGTCACTATTGCACAAGAGAAAAAGCAGAGTTGGATCAAGAAATGGCCCATAAAATCCTGGTGAAAGTCCCTGGTCAGCCACCTGTAATGTGCCTTTAGGCTGTGAGAAACACTGCTGCAAGGGGTCTCCAACTTCAGGATGCCTCCCTAGGCCATGGCACCATTTTCCTGTGCTTTTCCTTCTGAGGACAGGTGTGGTGTCGACGTATTCTGTGGTGAAAAGAAAATAAACCCAATGGGCTGCAGCTCAACCACAGTGTGCACTTTTGTGCATGGGATTCATTAGCTTTCCTCCCCCATTCTCTGACAGGTACTTGGGGAAAGGCAAGAGCAGAAGATTCTGCAGGAGAGAACCACAAAAAATAAATCATAGGTCCTGAAGGATGTGATTTTTCTCTTTCTAAAGAAGTTCTGGACACAGCTGATCTTATGGTTTGACTTGTGCTTATAAAAGCCTTTAAGGGCAGTGGGTTTTACAGCCTCTAGTGCCTTCTCTTTTCTGCTGGGACATCCCACCAGCATGTGACTGTGGTGCCTGGCTTATTTTCTTTTATAATATCTTTCTAAGCTCTCACTGAGATTTCCTGTCCTGGGGGATCTTGCTTAGGCTGGATGGATTACTCAAATGTTCTTGGTCCAGCTCCAGTTCTGGCTTAACTTATCACTAACTGTTAGGGTTTCTGACTGGAAAAGCTACCCTACAGATTAATGAATTCCTAATGAATGAGGTGCAGGAGTTGAAATGCAGCAAACAAGTCAGGATCCCCTTGTGCAAGTCTTGCCATTAATACTATAGCTGAAGGATCTGGCTCACAGCATTTGCCCATTCCCTGAGCAGGCAAGAGGGTGTAGGCTGTGAATCTCTTTGCCCATGGGCTCCCATGCTGCCAAACCCATGGGGGAGGAAGGGTCGATATTACACTTTGCTTTGGACACCATTAGTGAGGAAAAATCAGATCTGCAGAGAAGGTGTTTTCAAATCCTCCGAAAGCTGAACACAAGGCTGACCTGGCAAGCTGTTCCCAGGCTCAGTGTCTGAGGCTTGGGTTCTGTCCAGTTCATGGCTTGACATGGTACCTGGCTTTCTGTGGTTCAGTGCAAGCTGCAGATCCCTCAAGGTTTGTCTGTGCTTTTTGAAAGTCCCAAATGTCTTTCAAAAACTAAAGCTTCAACACATGCTGAGGTTAACCTGAGATTTCTACCAGACCTTTCACTTCTTCTGTGCTCTCACATCTATGCTAAACATGTTTAAAGGTTTGCCACTGCCAGACAGAAGTTAAATATGACATCCAGGAATGAATATAATCCTAATACTCCAGAAACTTGATTCCACCATGCTTTAGAAGAATGCATTTTTTTGGCTTATGATGTGTGACCCACAACATATATTTCACTAGCCTCAAATTTGCCTGTCAAGGGCCAATAGTATAAGTAAAAACTACTCAGGTGACTGAAGTATTTCTGAGGAGTGAAGCTTTAGTTGTCATAGCACGTCTAGAAAAAGACCTGGTGGAAGAAAAGAATTGGTCCCAGACCTGTTCCAGCTGACTGATCTGGTGACATGAAAGTGTTGTTATTTACACGCTCTGCAAAGCTTCAGGATGCAAGGAAGATGGATGGCTATTCTTCTTGTGCCTACTTAAACAATATATTTGATCCTGTCACCTGTCCTGTGTGAACTGCCATCTTTAGAAATCAGAATTAATGATGCAGATCAAATCCAGATGCTCTCACTTATCCCACTTGTTCCAGTAGCCTTTTATTCTTTTTTCTAAAAAAAAAAAAAAAAAAATTAAAAAAAAAGGTGTATTTTTTGACCTTAAAAAGTGGAGGCAATATTACTTTTTTAAAACTATTGGGAGAAATTCTAAGGACTAGGACTAGAAAAGTACTTTATTGGAAGAATGTATTAGGATATGCTACTTGATCACAAGGACACCTCTGTCCTTGATAGGAGACAGAAAACTGACATGTCATCAGCTTATATTCCTCATACATTTGCATCACTTGTTCTCACAGTGATCTAGCCTTGCTTCATGCTCTTTAAGAACCCTTAAAAAAATCACTGCTTGACTATACACTGTCTGCTTCTTTATCAAGTAACACTCAAGTCCCATTCCCACCTTCACCTCCTCTGACACAGTCTATCTTTCCATCATTACTACACAAACCAGTGGCCTCTTTGCCAGACTTTCTCAGCTGCAACTGAAGCAGAGACTTTAACTAATCTGTCCACCTCCTCAGAGATGTCTATCTAGCCAGGTGTCAAGTAAGTCTCTAGTGTCAGACCAAGGATCTGCCCAGTGCTGTATCTTGTTTCCAGTAGTGGCCAGATGTGAGTGCCTGGAGAAAACGTCCGGCACACCAAGCATGCATTTCTTGGGTGTGCTCTCAATCTTCAAGGATCTTCAGGGATTTTCTGAGTCAAATGCAGATTCTATGTGTTTATGTTATAACACCCAAGGTATATCTCTTCCATGAACTTGTCTGTTCTCCCTTTGTATCCCTGCTCCAGCTGTTGGCCTTGATGACTTGTTCCAGCTGTTGTTCCAGCTGTTGTTCCAGATCACTTATTTTCTCCTCTCCATCCCTGGCTGTCATAACTTTTATCCCACAGGTCTTACTTCTGTGTAACTTCATCATACCTGTGTAACTTTGTTGACTGTGTAATGATGAAAGGTCTGGAAAGTTTTTGAAAACATTTTTAATAGCAATATGTTCTTATGTTTATTTTTTAATTATTATTAAGCTGGAGAGCTTACATGTTTGAGTTTGGAAATAAACAAAATGCTTAAACTGGGTAAAAAAAAGAAATAATATAACTACTGCCAGCATGGGGAAAGGCAGGGACAGTGAAGTGTGCTTGGGAGTGGTAACCTTTTCACCTCAATCAGCAGCAAGTGGAACAGTTTGCCCTCAGTCTGCCTGTCTCCAGCTTGCTAAATGTTCAAATATTCCATGCAGAGTAGAGCTGCCTGAATTCGCAAATAGCTTTGGCCACCCTGAAAATGCCTTTTTATTATTTTTTTTTTAATTTGCAGCAAATAAATGATTCACCGGCCAAAAATATCATAAGCACCTATCACAACAGCACCAGTTGCCCCTGGGTGTCTCGGAGTTTACACAGACCTGTTAACTGTTTGTCTTAAAGTGGAGGAGGTGGTAGATATGTACATTTATTCAGGCAGGGTGTGCTTTCCACCAAAGCATTGCTGAGCAAGGCTGGGCTGCATACTTCTGAGTAGCTCAGGGGGAATTTGTCTTTTTCGTGCAGGAGCTGGGAGTCCACCACTCTGCAGCACTGAGGACAGCAAATGGACACAGCCCACAACCAATTGGAAGCCTGAAATTTGTTCACCCAGAGTGTTTACAACTAGTTATGAGTACAGAAGAGGTTTGTCTAAAAAAGAACCTTGCTTGCAAAAGAATTGTAAATGGCAAAGGCTGAAATCTCCAAAATTATTTGTGACAAATAACTTGGTCGGTTCTATGAGCCTCTGTCTAACTCTTGCACAGATGGGAGTCACTCTCTTCCAGAGTAAACAGAGCAGCCCAGCACACTCTCCAGTTACCAGGCTGGAAGAATATAGCACAATTTCTGTGAGTATTTGCTCTGACTTAAAAATACACTTGCTTTATCTGTGCTCACACCTCTCTTGCGTTCATGAGCTGTGAACACTCAAGAAACAGTCAGGATTAACTCCTCTGGATACCTACTGAAAGCAAAATTAATCCTCACTATTTGCAAATGGAATAATAAGCTTTAACGTGGGATCCTGTTTTCAAAAAGCCCTGCCAGGTCTCTGGAACAAAGGCGATGAAGTCAGCCAGACATGGGTGTGCCAGCCTTCTGTAAATAAAAACATGCACGTCTAACAAGTACTCAGACAGAATTAACTGTAAGATCTGTATCTTGCCAACAAATCTGTTGAACTGATTAAGTTTGTTTTTTATTTTTTGTTTGTTTTGTTTTGTTTTTTAAAGTAGTAATACCTCAGGCAAAGGTCTGTTCTGTAGCCCAGAGAGGAAAGCTGAAAATGGTCTGTGTAAAACTTGTGGATTCAGGATTTATCTGCCTCCTGTCCCTGGGCAGTGAGAGCCACTCAGGGCCTTTGCAAAACCTTCTCCTGATTACAAGAATTGTATTTATCCAGGCAGGAAACTAATACTGCCATGGGACTTGGGTGGCTTGTTGCTACCAGGGAGGACATTTGCAATAAACGGTTAGCATTCCTTCCCTAAAACCAGGAAAAATATCTGCAACTTCAAATAAACCTGAGAGGCTGCAATCTGCCAGAGGCTGATGTACAGTGAGTGTCTGGTCTTGTCAGGTAACATGTTTCTGGCCAATGCCACCCTCTCTTTAAACATATATAGCAGGAGGTAAAGCTGGCTTCTTCATTGCCTGCTAATTTAGTGCATGTGTTGACAGAGAGATAGCTGGCCCAAACCACTCATTTGGAAAGGCTTAGGATGGTGGCAGAAGTAAGTGCTGCTGCTTTCTCCTGTACCACGTAACTGCTGCCTCTTTCTATGCCTCCCAGAAACCAAATGAGAACAAAAGGTTTGAAATAATTGCCTGGGTACCTAAGCCCTGTGACTCAGCTGATGGGTGTAGTGCTGCTCTGAGTGGGAGATGTGTTATCTGTCTGCTCCAAAAGGGAGTTTGCGTTTCAGCTTGCACAACCTGCATGGCTTCCCTGCTCCCAGCAGGGCTCTGCACACTGCTACTGGCTGAACATCTACCTTGTGAGGGTGTGTGCATCAACACACTGACACATAAAAATCATGAAAGAGGTCTCCTGCAGTTAAAAATCATAGAATCATAGAATGGTTGGGAGGGACCCTAAAGATCACCTAGTTCCAACCCCCCTAGATGGTCAGGGACACCTCCCACTAAACCAGGTTGCTCAAAGCCCAGTCCAACCTGACTAAACACTTCCAGGGAGGGGGCATCCACAATTTCCCTGGAAAACCTGTTCTAGCATCTCACCACCCTCACAGTAAAGGATTTAATGTCTAACCTATATCTTCCAGTTTCAAGCCCTTACCCCTTTTCCAATCACTACAAGCCCTTGTAAAAGTTCCTCCTCAGCTTTCCCACAGGCTTCTTCATGTACTGGAAGGCCACTGTAAGGTCTTCCTGGAGCCTTCGCTTCTCCAGTCAGAACAACTCCAACTCTCTCAGCCTGTCTTCATAGGGCTGGTGCTCCAGCTCTCTGATCATCTTTGTGGTCCTCCTCTGAACTCACTCCAATAGCTCCATGTCTTTCCTGTGATGGGGCCTCCAGACTTCTGTTGAAATTTAAGGAATGCTCAAAGTGACTCGAAGTGACTGTTCATGCCTGGGTTCTGCCTCCAATTTGGGCTCAAAATCAGGCAGGGGTCCTGTGGAAAAATACAGCACTTCAATGTACATGTTTATGCAGAAAAAGGGTTCTGGGAAAGCTGGTATTTCCCAAGTCCCAAGTGTTTAACTTCATACCTTTCTTGACACTCCTGCAGGGGAAGTATTTTGCATGCAATTTCCCAGTAGCAAACAAAAGCCCTCAAACCAGGCCTGAGAACAGCCGCCCTGACAAAGCCCTTGTTCCTCTGCTTCTGGCCTTTTCTTTTGCTTTCCTCCCTCCTGCTTTCCTCTTCCCTTTGTCCCCAGCATCCCCAGTGCAATATGTGGCACTGGTGCTCAAGCAGTGTGTGACCCCAGCACCTTTAAAAGGGGCAATAATTGGCTAATTAAAGCCCTAATAGGTTTTTGAAGCATGCTCAAGTGGGGAGAAGGAAGAGTGGTGAGGGAGGGAATAAGGGGCAGCAAAGGGTTATTAATTTTTAATGCCTTATCTACTGTAACAAAATTGGGATAGCAGTTCTCAAGTCTAGGAAAAGGCATGGCTTTAGCCTGAGGGCTCTGCCTGCTGCATTTGAGATTTCCTGCAAATAACAGTCATCTCTAAGCCTTTCAAGAAACCTGCACAAATTGTTTATCATGCAAAATTTTAGACAGCCTAGATACAGGAGTAACAGCCTGAATGATTGTGCCTCAAACAGCTTTTTATGCCTGTTTCTTAACCAACATTTAAGCAAAAGTATTCTCCTCCCCCTGCTTTACCTCAATTGGTTTATTGGCTTCTGGGGATGTTATTTGCTGCTTGCACACTACATAAAAAGGCTTGGTGAAACCTGTGTCCATGTTTTGTGTCCCATGGAGATGTGAGACTGCTATTGGGACATGAAGTCAATGCTGACTTGGCATGGCTGAGCATCAGGGGAGACATCTCAAAGCTGGCAAAAGCCTCGAGTGCCACTGCCTGTGTCCAGCCTGGAGAAGGTGAGTGGGAAAGGTCAGCACTGATGGTAGTCTGGGAACCACCTAGAGAAGATACGATGCAAAAAATAAGGTGGTGGGGCTGGTGCAGGCAAGGAGAGAAGCTGCCCTGGAGGAGCTTGAGAGTCAGACAAGCTCCTTTGCACTCAATGGTAAATGGTATGAAGAAAAGGTGTTTACAAAGGCTAAAATGGAGCCCAGGAGGACACAGAGCTGGAGTAAACGAAGCATGCAGCTGGCTGCTGTGCCAGCCAGGACTGTTATCTGGACCTTTCCTCACTCTCCTCTCTCTCATCTCATGGTTTCCACTGCTCCTAAGTTGTGCCTCTTTCCACCAGACTGTCCACAGCAGGATCCTTTAGCACCCAGTCACATCCTCCTGAATGCAGTTCTTCTTTCAAAGGTTGTATCTGGGCAAGCCTGTGCAAATTTCTCATCACAAGGATGCAGAGAGCACATGTCTGTGAAGAAAGGGAATATGGATGAGGAGGAACTCCTCTGTAAGACATCAGAAGAACCAGTGATTTATGTCCAGTATTTTTATTTTTTCCCTAGCTCTGTTGCTGCCCCTTTTGTTTTAATGCAGGTAAAACCCAGCTTCTTCTTCTCCTTCTCTGCCTTCTTTGGATTCTTCCTGCATCATCCTTTGTTTATTGCTGGCCACCCTGTCTATCTGAATTGATGGAGTTTTCTGGTTTGCCTTTTGCATGGGGTGTTCCAAAAAATCCTTCCTGTCCTGGTGTTCTGACTGCTATTGTGCTGCTTGTCAACCCTTTGGGCAAGCTGTTGCAGCTTTCTTACTCTCTAGATGTTACAGGTGCACTGCACATCATCTGCAAAGTATCCCACCTTATTGCTTCTTCAGTCAAAACAACCAACACTCAGCCTTTCTCAGTACTTCTGAGGGGTTTTCTAGAGATGGCAATAAATGCTCCATGGGAAGCTAGATTGCTCCTCTGCCTTAATGCCCTGCAACCATCCTTTTCACACTCCCTAGGAGATGCTACTCATGAGGCACTCTTGGATGCTGTGAGATGACAAATCTTTGATCCCTTTACCTGACTGGTTTCCATCCAGATGCTGGCTCTTAGCTAAGCCATGGTCTGGTCCAAATAGAGTTGGCTTTGGGATTACTGCTGGCAAACTGGTCTATAGCACAATCTCACCAGCCATTCCAGCAGGGCCTGGGCAGTGAGTGCTTAAGAATAGCACAAAACTTGGCCTGTGGGCCTATGGGGTTGGAGGTAGTAAGTGGGAATGGTGAACCTGGAGCTGCAAAGATGCTTAGGGTGAGCACGTCTGGCTGCACTCTGTGTACATATGCAGTGAACATATGGGATCCAGAGCAGAGTGGCAAAACTTTATTTCTGACTCACTCTCTGTGCTACATCCCTAGCAACAGAGCTGAGCTCACGTCTAACTGTCCTACAACTTTTGGACCATGACAAAGCCCTCCTTGCTTCTCCCATGATATGGCTCATATCCATTTTGAGCCAAGGGGGATTCCAGTGTATTTCTAGACATATGATCTTGCCCTATTATCTCTGGTCTTTTTCCATCCTTTCACTGATAAACAGTCCCCACTTCACATCTTGAATTCCAGCTGCCTGGAAACAATCAGAAAATAAACACTGGAGGAAATATTGGGGGGAAAAACTATAATGTGTCTAGCAATTGGGCTTGCTGCCTCCAGGCAGGTGCAGGTGGAATATGAACAGCAGCAATTCACTCAGCAGTGCTCTTGAAAGCAAGGAGCTGACGGCAGTGGGAAAGCTGAGTGATGTGATGGGTCTGGGGCCTGGAAAGCATCGCGTGTGGATGCCAAGTAGATGGCTGCATTTTAGACGCTGCTAATTTTAGTTCAGCCTGATTTGCTTCACTGAGCTCTCCTGGTGCTCTGAATCCTGTCATTCAGGTTAAACATAATTCTTCACAAGACTTAAAACTCTTGGATACAGACGAATCTGATCTGAGCTGTTTTTTCCCTTAAAATGAGATTTTTTTCTGTGTGTTCTGACCTTACCATAAATGTATGTTAGACCATTACCAGTAATCATGAACCTGCTGTTCCATATTCTCTCCTCTTCATTATGTTCTTTAGCCTATTTTACATATAAAACACTACATAATATGCAGGCAAGTGTTTAAGCATTCAATTCCCTTCCCTCACCTGCCCCTCCAGTTCCTGCGGTTGGTTGCAGATCTCTGCCTGGAAGCAGGCAGAGAGAACAGGCAGAAAAGGTGATTTTTTTTCCTAGGAGAATCACTCTTTTCAAGTTGCTCTTTATCCAAGGTGACCAGTGTGCACTGAGACCATATCTCAGCTGAAATCATGGCAGTTTCTGATGGTGCAGTCATCCAACCCTAACCTTAAACAAAGCCACTCTCTGGTCCCCAGGCAGGGTTACTGCCAAGAGCCAGGGGCAGGTACAACTCCACACATTCTCAGTTTTCTTTAAATCCGGCAACTCTGTACTGTGTTGGTCATCTAGGCTCATCTTCCTATGTATTTGCAGTGGTGAACAGGTCTGCATGAAAATTGCTCAGGTGTAAAAATGACAGCATGGTTAAAACCTCATTAAAAAATAGACCCAGGCTAATAGGGTAATAGGGTTTCATTTAATCTTCAGGTTGCCATTCAAGACCCAGTTTGTATAGGCTGTGATGAAATGTGGTTACCACCAGACAAGTATTTAACGCTTTGCATAATGAAAATTGTCACTTTGCAGCAATTTCTAAACAGATGCAACTGCAGCTGCCGTGGGAAGTCTGAGGCCATCTGTTCCTCCCTGAAGCTGCTGGCCCCTTCCCGTGGCCCTCTTCTTCCTCATCCTCAGCCCTGCTGTGTGTAGCTGGGAGCACTGTGGGTCTGGGGTGGGCAGTGCTGGGGTTTGCCACACTGCTGTGATCAGAGGGAACCTGGGACTGTAATTGCATGATTCCTCAGTATTTCTGGGATCTCTTACTCCAGAATCACTTATTCTAAGTAGAAATTAAAGTACAGTAGCAATGGAGTGCAGGAATGTTTTGCTATTACCAGTCTTCTCTGCTTTCCCTGTGTCCAAAGTTGATACTTTGCTTTATCTTTCTGGTTTCAGTCTATCAGGCTCCTGGGACTCTCTTTGATTCAGATTTACAAATCCATGCCTAGAGAAGGTGATGCCATAGCCTTTCCTTTCCTTTCCTTTCCTTTCCTTTCCTTTCCTTTCCTTTCCTTTCCTTTCCTTTCCTTTCCCTTTCCCTTTCCCTTTCCCTTTCCCTTTCCCTTTCCCTTTCCCTTTCCCTTCCTCTTCCCCTTTCCCTTTCCCTTTCCCTTTCCCTTTCCCTTTCCCTTTCCCTTCCCCTTTCCCTTTCCCTTCCCCTTTCCCTTTCCCTTCCCCTTTCCCTTCCCATTTCCCTTTCCCTTTCCCTTTCCCTTTCCCTTTCCATTTCCATTTCCCTTTCCATTTCCCTTTCCCTTTCCCTTTCCATTTCCCTTTCCATTTCCCTTTCCATTTCCCTTTCCATTTCCCTTTCCTTTCCTGTTCCAGGATGGATCTGATTTCAAGGAAGGTTGGGGAAAGATGATGGTGTTTATACCTTCCACTTGCCTGGTGTGCTCTGGAGTGGTTTCTGCTACAGGATCAGAGCAAGAAAATATTTTAGTTCCCTCAGAGATACACATTGCCAGCTTTGCATCAACATCCAAGTTGCAGTAAAAATCTGCGGAGGTCAGGTGCACATAGCTGGTAGTTTTTGTACAAATATGAGCCCTAGCCACTGAAGTTTAACAACTATAAATTTCAAGGCTGAACTGTTTATCCAGGAAAATTGGTCTTGTGGTACAGTTCTCCCTTTGGTTATGAAATTCTCCACATCACATAAATTTGTCTTCCTACCTGGGCAGAATTACTGCTTGTGTCAACCGGGTTCCTGCCCTCATGGGATTCTAAGGAGGAAAGTGAGGAGCCACCATGCAGTGCAGCAAGTAGAGACTTCCCACAGTGCCTTTGTTAAAGGTGTGTTTCTGGGAGCTGGTCCAGGGCCATTTCAGAGCATCAGTATAATTTTACTGTTATTTCTCAGGTTGAGTTTTGATCCACGAGGCTTTATCTTTGGAAACAACCGTTTCCCAGAGCAGTGTGCCCATCCTCATGATGAAGGGCTCTGCAGTACATCCTTTGGTTCTCTAAAACACAGCATGCTTCACAGACCTAAAGCATTTCCTAGGTGATTGATGGCGACTCATTTAATACAACACACAGGTCTAAAACTATGAATATATCCAGCTGGGGAACAATACATTTCTTATTCTTGCAGGTGTTTGTCGTACTCCGCTCTCTTAAAACGGAGGGAGCAGTTGCTTTTTGTTGCATGTTTGCAAAAAGTCATTATCAGAGGCTGAAAAATTTATAGGCAGAACCTTTGAATTCTGATGTCTTGACACACTATATTTTTACTGTTTGCTCTATGGCCCTGAAGGAGGCACAATGAAAGCAGAGTCCTCTCTGGACTCTATGGGATCGTACATCAAGGTATTGACAAAAAGCAGATGAGTGTGAGTTGCTAGTGGGTTGGCAGCTCAGGAACACCTGCCTGTGTGCATCCTGCTTCTGATGCTACACGTGAGGCCCTTTAATCCAAGGATGGTTGAAGCAGTTGGTCAGAGACAGGCTGCATGATCTAGGGAGAGCTGTGGCAGATGGACAGTGGGAAAAGATACCATGTGAATATGCATATGTGAATATGCATGCTGGGGAGCTATGGCTGTCGTGCTAAACTGCATCCCTCCTGAGTGTGGTCCTCGCACTGACTGTGGTCATGTCTGAGGCTGGATCTTGCAAGCAAAAAAAAAAAAAAAAAAAAATCCCCAACTGATTATCTTGTTTTCAGCAGTTTGCAGGCCAAATGAACATCTGGAATGATCAGGTTTGACTTCTGTGTGCTTAAATTTGGAAGAGGTTTCAAGCAGTTTGTTTCTTCTGTCATGTCAGCTACGGCACATTGGATCCTCATGGTTTTGGGGACTAAAGGAATGAAGTCAGTGCTGTCTGCCTAATCCAGGGCTCCCTTCAAACACGACCCATCTCAAAAGCTGAATTTTATTTAAGTTTGCAGGGATGTGCCTGGGCTCAGCTTTGCCACTTTCTGGGTTAAATATTTATATTTTTGTTAGAAGTTGACTAATTACCAGAGGACATTTTTTAACTTCACAGGATTTGCAACAAATATGTTACCAATACAGATTTATGTGCCATATTACCCCATATTTAATAGAGGGTAAATCCTTCGAATTGCAGTACACATGCATACTTAATAGCTTAATTTATGTTAAACACATATTGATTAGCAAATAATGATGAGCTACATAGTGACTAGAAAGGGTTCTGTGCAATTGAGGATGTTGCACATCTTTTCCAGGGTTTAGGAAAGCAACAACACAAGCAACACAATGTGTGGTTGTTAGGCAGCCATCACCAGAAATTACCTCCCAAATGGATTGGGCTTTAACACTGTCCAAGGGTTACACTTTCAAACAGATCACTTATAGCTGCTCACATTAAGTATATGACAGTCTTTTGCACATGGGGCTCAGTTTCAGTTCCTGTGGCCACTTCAGCATTTGCATTTCCTTTGCTCTCTGTAACCATAACCATAGAACCTACTACAACACTTGGAGAAATATAATCTTTGGCATTTAGTATGTTTTGTCTACCTGTATGCATGTGCATTTTTGAAGAAGCAAACAGAAAATCCATGTAACTGGTGTCCATAGCCAGGAAAAGAGAATTTTTCAAAAAAAAGTAATAGTCATAGAGGAGAAAAGCTTTAATTTGGGGAGTTACAGCTCTGCTTCTGGAAGTCAGCTCTTCCAAGCTGCATCGTGCCATCCTGGCAGTGCAGTCAAGCTGCCAAGGCAGAAATGGGTCAGGGGAACATACCCTGCACCAAGGTGTCTGAAACAGCACCCAGGCAGGGGTTCACTGCTGCAGGGGAGCTTGTACTGGCCATTATGGAAGAGTTGAATTTTAATGGAAAGGGACACAAATAACTACTATGAATAGCCCCCAGGCTAAATGGCTCACCCAGGCTATTTTGGCAAATACTTAGGAATGATAAATATATTCACCCATCAGGGCTGGCTCAGCAAATAGGCTGGATTCATGATAATGATTGCTGTGAATAATTCAACCGGATATACTGGTAGTCTGAGAGTGAGTTGTACTGGCAGAGAGAATCAGGAAAATGAGATGGGTTGCTTGGCTGCTGGGTGGCAGGGAAAGAAAGAGAAGGAGAAATGTAATGGAGAAAAAAAACCTACCCAGCAGCTGGGACACCCAGCTGAGATGCAAGAGACAGATCCACCATATTCCTGCTTGAGCAGAGAGGCATTCAAACTCTGGAGCTGCTCTGGGGCTGCTCTGGGGATGCTCTGGGGCTTTCCCAGGCAAACCCATGTGGAGAAAGAGAACAAGTGAGACAAGACCGGGAAGACTAGGTCTCAGTAGGGAACTAAGGAAGCTTTTGTAGGCATGGATGCATTTTCATGGAAAGTCTTCGTTCCTTTGAGTCAGACTTCTCCAAGGACATGACCATTTTATCAGAAGGCCCTTGCCCAGTCATTCCATGTCATCAGTTTTGCATTTCATTAAGTCCCTGTTGCCTTATGCTGTCTGAATGGGCACAGCCTAAGCTGCACTGTGTCCAGAGGTTTCCACACGTGCTTCCCCTTCCTTTCTCTTCTGGGCATCTCTGTCCCTTCTGGCCAAGAGTCCAGTCCCAGGAAGGCCACTGAGATCCCGTGGATTTTGCCCAGAAATAAAATGCAACAAAAATGCAGAAAACATCAAAGGATTTAGGGCTGAGCTTGTTAACATGGTCCTGGTAGTGAGTGCTAGGCAGGGAGAAGGAAGGGGATAAGCTGTCTTCCTAAAACTGCTTCTTGCAGAAGATCTAGCATTGGAAGAGGGATGTCCCTCTTCACTTCATCCCTCTCTCCATGCTGTGGGCCTGGTTCATACAGTGGTATGGAAAAGCTATCCTTTCAACCTCATCTTTTACTGCTGCATAAAGAGCTTTTAGATTAATTTTGAGTAAACGGACTGTTGTGCTGCTCTTTCTGGATGCCTAAATTGCAAATGACTCATAATGTCATGTCAGTGATGTCCTGTGATTTCTGCTTTTTCTTCTGGCATCAAGTTTTGAGATGTTCCCATGTAGTGCCACTGTGTAGGGCCTCTTTTAAAAGGGTTTCTTCCTGGAGAGGTTTGGATCTCTTTTGCTTTCAGACACCTTCCTGGTGGGGTCTTCTGGGATAGATAACAAAGATGGCAAAATGGATTTATCAATGACCGAGTTATGCTTATGTCACTTTAATTACAGATTCTAGCCTTGCACTGAGTGTAGAACCTTGGCTACTGAAAGCTTTAAGGATTAAGATGGAAGCCATGGGCATTCTCAGAAACAGAAAAGGGAAGAAGGAGCAGAGCATTCCTTGCCATGCAATGCTGCAGGTCCTGACTCCACTGATGTTCTCTGCCAGGATGCCTGACCAGGCAGCTGGGGGTGGTTGGGGTGCTCTGCCTCTTCCCTTTAAATGTCAAGTGAGGAACCAAAGCTGCTGAGACTGACCTATGAAGGTTCCCCCTCACACTCCCATTTCTCTCCAGCAGCACCCAGGAGAGCCAGTTCAGGGATCCTGGGGAAAGTGTGGGTCCCAGTGTTTTTCCATCCCCTCCTGCTCAGGACACAGGTTGGTGGGGACAGAGACACCGTGAGATGAGCTCTGAGTCTAGGACATGTGGTGTGACTGCTGGAAAGGGCTGAAACAGGGTTGTCCTGGGGTTGAGCAGTCCTGACACAAGGGCAGCCAGCACACAGAGCAGTGCCTGTGTGCAGTGCAAGGGAACTGGGAATGAACTCTTGCAAAAATAATACTAATAAAAATAAAAAAACAACCCAAAACAAAACAAAAACCAAAAAAACCCCAAACAGGCGAGCCCGTATTTCACATTTCTCTCTGCCCTTCCAACAACCCTTCCTTGAAAAGTTTATGTCTACACTACAAGAAGTGGTTGCATTTTCACACAGCCAAGTCCTCTCCCTGCTGTTTTCCACAGCTGAGCTGGCCTTTGCGTAGCCTCAGTGATGTGGGGCCTCTCTCAGACAGAGCTGTGTTTGTCTCAGAGGCATGTTGAACTTGGCAGGTACCACACATCCAACTCAAGTTTAAACTACCACCTTTAGGAAGGAAAAAAGCCTGTAGTGAACAATGGCAGCAGCCACGAGGAAAATCTGCTTGCCCGGCCGCAAAACTCAAGCAGGGTCCTCAGCAGCAGTTTCTCCATCTTTTCTCACAAATTTACCTTGCAGTCCTGCAGATGCTGACCTAGCTGCCATTTTTTTCCAACCAAGAAGCAAAAACAGGGTGGCTTGATTGCTATCGACTCAAATAGATTATTGTATGCTAAACCAGGCAGAAATACAACCTTAAAAAACAGGGGCCAGACTCACCCTCCCCCACAAATAACATTCTGTGGTGTGTGTGTGTCTGGGGTCAAGCCTGCTGTGCTCCTCGGCAGCCCAATCCTTTCCTGTGGGTTCATCACTTCCTGTGAATTGCAGCAGAGTCAATATCTGTCAGCACGTTTCTTTGGAACCTGGCCCAGGTGGGTTTTTTCCTCTTTGCCTGGGAGGAAGCACAAGCTGGTTGCAGATGAGAAGAAGGTTGATGGTGGGTCTCCCTAGGTGGCTGGTCCTGTCCTGGAGGGTCTCAGTTTGCTGGTGGGAAAGAGCAAAGCTGCATGGGGAAGAAACATCTCTTTATAGAGGCAGCTCTCAGGAGGATCAGCCCTGGTCAGAAATCTTCTTGGCACACGTGTTAAGTTTACTGGAAGTGGGGAAGAGGACATGGAGCATTTCTGCACACTCAGTCCTGTTGAGTACAGTTGTTCTCCGTTGCCATTTCCATCTCCTCATTAAACTTTCCATCAATAATACAGTGCCTCTTGTGCAGCTGAGAGCAGAAAGGGCTGTCTCATGGGAGCTGACTCACTCTGACTCACATCTCCTGGGAACACAGGATCAGTTGGGTTAATTTCAACCCACTGCAGGTCTAGAGACCCCAGGCACAGCACGGGCATTCCCTCTCTGCTCTCTTTCACCTGCAGAGCTGGCTTCTCCCAGGGCAGGGAAAAAAGCCTTCCAGAGACTGGGCTGAAGCAATGGCTGAGGGAGTGTGTGCCACCAGTTTTCCAGGTTCTTCAGGAAAGCAGCAGTTCCCTCACTGAAGTGTCACAAGCCCCATTGCAGTGTAATGCTCTGGGTGCCCTGGGTTGGGCAGATTGTCCTGGGGAGTCAGGTCTCACTGAGTTCCTCAGGGCAGTGTCTAGACCAGAGAAATGCAGCTGAGCTCATTGCACCATTTTTTTCCTAGAACTTGCCTTTTTGGGAATAGCAGAGAGACAGAAGAGAACAGTCAAGAAAGTTTAGTTTCCTGTGCTTTACCATTTAATGGTGTGAATTCAGAGGCTGATCTTTGCTCAGGCAGAGCAGAAACTTATTATACTTGATTTTTTAAGAAAGGAGAGCTTGGGGGAAGGAAGTGCTCAGCAGGAGCTGTCTGGCTGCTAGAGAGCAAACTGTGCTGGTGTATGCCCAGGCTCTAGGCTTCCGCAGGTACAGCCTGGGCTTTGGGGAGCAGCCAGTGAAAGTCAGTGTTGATCTTTACATGACTCCTGAGATAGCAATTCTTCTTGCAGTGGTCTTCATGTTCCTTTTCTCTCTCTTTTTGTTTCTTTCCCAGGATGAAAGGGTGAATACAGCAGGGCTGACTGAACAGAAAAGTAAAAAATCAAAACCAGCCTGTATTACCATCTGATGCCCATTTGATGGGCATAGCTGGGATTAGGGAAATATGAGACTACCCCTAAATACAATTTTTCTAGTTAAAGGAAAAAAGGAAAAAGATCTTGACACTGGCAGTCTACCTAAACATGTATTTTGTCAGTACTGTTAAATTTTGGAACAGGACAGCAAGTGTGGTGGTGCAATAAGCAAAATGTTAAGGTAAATGAGAATGATTGAGGTTGTCTTTGTGGCTGTGTGCTGATGACGTTTTCCAGACCAAGTTACATTTTCCTGTTAGCAGCATGATCATCCCTCACCCTCTCCCCCTCCCTTTTTTTTCTGCTCACTTCCTATTTTCTATTTCTCCTCTTCCCAATCTGTTCCTTCCACCATTGCTTTGAATCTTCATCCATACTGACTTTTCATGCTGCCCAAATGTCTTTTGCAGTTCATTCGTCTAAATACCTGTTTTCCAGACCCTCCAGGAGGTTCTCATGCCCTCCTCTGAGGTTGTTCTGATTATTTTCTTTTCCCCTCAGTTCACTACGCAGGTGGGAGACCAGCACTATTCCAAAGCATGACTGGATCCAGAAGACTAGATCCAAATTCAGGTGATAGTGATGGTGGTGATGGATTTACTTGTTGGTCCCCTCCCCAATTTATTAAATATTTGATCATCACAAGAGGCACATTGAACTCGAGCAGTGATGCTGAGTTTAGGGTGAAGGGGGAGGGCAATAAGCCCACAAGGTATGGCAGTAGAGGTGATAACAGAAAGGTGTGAAGCCTCAGTCTCCTTCATTTTGTCCAAATGCCTTATATGGTACCCAAAAAAAATGTTGCTAACACCAGCCCTTGTGCGCTGTCATCTTGGACGTGTGGCAAGACCCTATTATCAAGGTCTCCTCTTCTGGATGGCAACCAGGGCTCTGATGCATAAAATTAAAAATCCAGTGGCAGCTTATTTCCCATTAGGAGAAAAAATAACACCCCAGCAGGTCCAGGTGTGTTAGTAACATAAAGTGCAGCTTGTCCTCTATCTCATCCCTGTCTCAGTGTCTGTTCATGGTGTTTCCCTGCACTTTAGATTTCAGAAACCACAGCTGAAAATCATGTGCCTTGTTGTTGTTTTTTGGGTTTTTTTGTTTTTTGTTTTTTTGTTTGTTTTTTTTTAATCTAATGTGCAGCCCATGACAAACTGCACTGGCAAAGCTGCTGGGGGAAGGCAGGAGGTGCCAGCAGTGGGGCACTTGGGCTCTTCTCACTGCAGGGATGGGGAGGCAGTTTCAGGTTGGGCAGCACTTCCACACGTAAGAGTGTTGAGAGCCATAGCATTGAACTCAACTTTGAGGATTAACACTTGGGAATCTGCATACTACATACCTTCAAAACTGGTGCAATTAATCAGGTTTTCATTTGCCTTTTAATTCTTGAGCTTTTTGTGCCAGCATTTGTACTTTTAGTGGTGGATCCTCACAAACAGGATAACAGGGCTAGGACTTGATGATCTTGAAGGTCTTTTCCAGCCTGAGCAATTCTATGATTCTATGATTTTTAAAGATTTCTCTGAAACTGAGAGGAAGAAAAGTAATTTTCTCCATAGACAGCGGAGCTTGTTGAGTGAAGATTTGGGAAGTCAGGACTTAGAGAGGAACACAAAGTGTTGTCATACTTGCAGTGTAGTTCTGGCACCTTGCAACATTCGTCTGTTTCCTCAGCAGCTTCTTCCAAACTCAGGGAGACAGATGAGTGTTAGTTCAACATTTAAAAAGAAACAGTATTTCTTTCAGCTAGATAGTATAAAATTTTCTGTCCAAATGTCCTAGTGAAGTTTTGCAGCAGAAGCTGTATTCAATCACAACAGAATGGTTCCCTAGAAGTCATGACTCTGCCTTAGCATATAGATACGTTTCTGCTTTCAGAGAGTAAATGTTGCTCTATGGTGCTGCAATTTATGCTACAGAGGAGGCCAGCACTAATGTAAATATTCTGTGAAGCTATATGCTTCCTGCTCACGTTGAGTATCAAATTACTCCCACCTTGAAAAAGCTGGTTTCGGTCTTTATTTACGGAGCTGATCTTATCAGCAATGTACTTCCCTGGAAACCAAGTTTCTTCCAAGAGTTAAAAATATGCATAACCCCATAAAGGGTTTAAAATATATTCTAGCACCACTGAATGAAAGCTGCTTAATTGGAACTCCCACACAGTGCTTTGCAATTAAGAGCAATGCTGCATTTAAAAATAAAAAAAGCCCAAAACTGGGGAGGGAGGCTGAAAGTCAGAATAGAAAATAGAATGATGTCCTGTGTGTAAGGACAGTACAATCTACAGACATTATCAGTTATTTTCTATCTCTGTGTCTCCTGATCACAAATGAGCCCTGCTCTTCTTCCAGCATTTTTTTTTTCTGTGGGGCCCTTGTGATACAGGGGAGACTGGGGGCTGTAGGGCTGAACCACAGCTTGTGTTCCTCTTCCCCACACTGAGCCCGGGTGTGAGATACTGAATACATTCTAGGTACCTCCCCAGTCTTTCTTGCTGCACTAATTCAATCCTGGATTCATCATGCAGCTCCTTAAAGGCTCCTGAGCCTGAAGATGCTGCTTTGGGCAGAGCTGGGGGAGAGGACAGGCTGATGCAGAATCCCTGAGTCATGTCCCAGCTCCCCTCTGCAGCAAGGCTGTAGGGTAACCTTGAGCTGCTCTCGTCTCTTTGCAGAAGGTACTGCAGGATGCCACCTCGAACTTCTGTATGGGAACACCTGAGTCAGGACCCCCTTAGTCTTCCTCAGCTCAGGACTAATGAAAAGCCAGCTTCATAATGCAGTGGGAAACATAATCCTTCATTAAATTACAGAGGAACACAGTTGTGGGTAAGAAATTATCCTGTAGCAAATGAGGTTTTCCTCTCTCCATAAGTCCTCTATTTCTCTCTCCTGTTCAGGCCTGTGTTTCCTCACTGACCTTGGAAGAATTTGCTTGGGAGGTGTTGAGGGTCAGGGCAAGGAGGGGGCAATAGTGCCTTTATTTAACTTCTTCACACACAACTGGCTGATGAATGATGTGAAAAAACAAAGACCCTAGGCATGTGGAGCTATTAAAATCATGAAGGGAGAACAGCCATTTGACACTGGGGACACTACCCAAATCTCAGCAGCATTGTGATCTCAGCAGCTCCACTGCTGCCTTTTTCTTTTGAATGGTTTCATGGGCTATGGGAGGAGAAGGCCCAAGGGCACCTGGGCTTTGCTTTATTTGTCCCAAGCCCTTCCCTAGACGAGCCAGATCAGTAAAAAGAAACATCCCAAAACCCCAAGGAGAGGTATTTCCTTGTTGATGAGAACAGACTGGCTGAGTAATTCCTGGGGGCTTTCAGCAGGCTAACCACGAATACGCAGTGGAGCCTCACAGCTCTGAGGGCAGTGTGGGTAGAAACAGCTCCCCTTTGATGTTGGACCTTGAACCCATTTAGTTTTCAGTGTAACTGGCCTTGTTGCCATGGTTGTTACAGCTTGCAAAGGTGAAGTGGGGTGTTCTCACCAAGAGAAGCTGGAAGCAGTCATGTTTCTTCTTGCTGCCTCCTGCAGCTGTCCCCAGCCTTCTGTCTGATTGTGCTGGGGTTTCAGAGTTACAGAAAGTTGGGGGTTGGAAGGGACCTCGGAAGATCATCGAGACCAGACCCCCTGCCAGAGCAGGGTCACCTACAGGAGGTCACAGAGGAAAGTGCCCAGGTGGGCTTCAAATGTCTTCAAAGAAGGAGATTCCACAATCTTCCTGGGCAGCCTGGTCCAGTGCTCTGTCACCCTCACAGTAAAAAAACCTTCTCCTTGTGTTTATATAGAACCTCCCATGCTCAAGCTTATATCTGTTGCTTCTTGTCCTATCATTGGGCATAACTGAGAAGAGCCTGGCACCATCCTCCTGGCTCTCTCTCCACTTATTTGTAAACATTAATGAGGTCACCCCTCATTCTCCTCTTCTCCAATCTGAAGAGACCTTTCCTCATAAGGGAGATGTTCCATTCCCTTAATCTCTTGGAGGTTCTGCACTGGAGTCTTCCAAGCAGTTCCCTGTCCTTCTTGAACAGAGGAGCCCAGAACTGGACACAATATTCCACATGTGGCCTCCCCAGGGCAGAGTAGAGAGGGAGGAGAACCTCTCTCAACCTACTAGCTACCCCCCTTCTAATGCACCCCAGGAGGGTGTTTGATGGTGGGAAGGATCATTTAGCTTTTGTCAAAACAGCCCCCCTGCATTCAGCCCTGTGTATCATAGAATCATGGAATCACAGAATTGGCTGGGTTGGAAGGGACCTCAGAGATCACCAGGTCCAACCCTTGATCCACTAAGGCTGCAGTTACCAGACCATGGCACTGTGTGCCACATCCAGTCTCTTTTTAAATATCTCCAGGGATGGAGAATCCACTACTTCCTGGGGCAGCCCATTCCAATGCCTGATCACCCTCTCAGTAGAGAAATTCTTTCTAATGTCCAACCTAAACCTCCCCTGGCACAACTTGAGACCGTGCCCTCTTGTCTTGCTGAGAGTTGCCTGGGAAAAGAGACCAACCCCCACCTGGCTACCCCCTCCTTTCAGGGAGTTGTAGAGAGTGATGAGGTCTCCTCTGAGCCTCCTCTTCTCCAGGCTGAACAGCCCCAGCTCCCTCAGTGGCTCCTCATAGGGTCTGTGCTCAAGTCCCTTCACCAGCCTGGTTGCCCTCCTTTGGACCCGCTCCAGGACCTCGATATCCTTCCTGAACTGGGGGGCCCAGAACTGGACACAGTACTCAAGCTGTGGCCTCACCAGCGCTGAGTACAGGGGCAGAATCCCTTCCCTGGACCTGCTGGCCACACTGTTCCTGATACAGGCCAGGATGCCATTGGCCTTCTTGGCTATCACCCCAATGTGGCAGCATGGGGACAGCCTGGTTCCCCCACCACCTGCCCTGGCAAACCTCATCACAGCTGCTGGGTTAAGAGCCTTGTGAGCAAGCAAAGTCTTCTTCCCAGCCTCATCCTGCTGGGAAGGACTGGTGATGATCAAAGGCCAGCTATGAGTCACCTCAAATCCAATGAATGATCATTAGTTGGGGGAAGAGGTAATTAGGCTGGCTTCACTATCTTGCTGGTATGCTCGGGGGAGTAATGGGGTGGCACTGCTGCCATTGAAGAATTTTATTTGTTAGGAGTGACTCACTGAGTATGTGTCACAAATTATACATGGGAAAAACTGCCAGTGCTCCCTGTTGGGAGTTGAAAGTCCAGTGCAATGTGCCCAGACAATCCTGGCAGCTGCCTGATACTGATAGAATCACCTGGTGAGCATTCCCTTCCCTTTCATCTCACCTAGAGGGAAACTATCAAAGTAAGGTCTGCTCTTGATGCCAGTAACTTCATGGGCTTCATACCAGCCCTGCTGCAGAAGCTGAAGGGGAAATGGCTTTTGACAGAAGTAGTAGAAAATCAGAAGGACCAGATGCAGAGCAAGATATCCCAAGAGTCTTGTCAAGATCCCACGAGGACTTTGTAGCCCTTGAGAAGGAATTTAACCTGCTGATCTGGGTCAAAGTGAAGTTTGATTGCAAAGCCAAGGCATTTGCAATATCCAAAATCTGTCCCCAGATCAGAATTTCTCTGTTGAGTTAGTCTGTCCTTTGTTTTAAAAAAAGATAAAGTGAACTTTCATTCTTATTTGTCTGATTTTTATCCCATGGCCTTGCAAATTTCAGTTGAACTAGGTCTTCATAATAAACCTAATAAACTTTAAAAATATTTATTTCCTAATGTTTCTGCTTGCAGAACAGCTTGAGGTGTAGAAAGGTAGGGGAAATCAACAATAAAAGGGGACAAAATAATTTTTTTTGATCTTGTCCCGTTCTTACTGCACTTTGAAACTTAATTTTAGGTTGCAGTGGAGGCTTAAGGTTTGTTCATAATTTGCCTAAACTGTTTTTTGTTCTTTTTCTATAACAAACCCAGTTGAACCATGTTTACCATTCAAAATATAGTTTTTGAGATTATTCACTGTAATAAATGTTAATACCGGGAAAAGTACATATTTCCTTTGTACGTGTCCTTTAGAGTTAGAAATTGATTACAGCACTTGAAGAATATCCTCTTATTGTATAAAACCCTGTATATAGTTACAGAGACCTAACATCACTTCAGAGGAGGTGTGCTGCATAGGTGTAAAGCAAGCAGGTTATTTCTTCTGGCTGTGTCTGTGCTCTGAGTTTGTTTGGATAGCTGTGTGTTTACTGTTTTGAAATGGTGGGTCCTGGACCAGATATTTCTATTTTTTCATTAAAACAGCCTTTGCATAATCTCAAATACTCTGAGTGGGTAATGAAAGGCTTGGTCCTGAAAAGACGCCGAGGGCTGAAGCACAGTCAGAGCCAGGTGGTAACTCCCTGGTGCCCATCCCACTGACCCCAAAGCAGAACCACATTTCCCAGGCAGGTGCTTATCACCTCCTGTTGAATCTGTGCCCCTCACTAGCATGTAGCTATTGCTTTCCTGTACAGAGGCACAAGAAGGTGACCTGTGAGTGTCTCTGCACTGGAACTGAGGCAGTCTCCATGTTGGCAATACTCAGCTGGTCCTCTGAAGGTGCATTGCTGTGAGATGTTCACTTCAACCACAGCTGTTGGGTGTGCCTGGCAATTGCAGCCGATACTGGAGGTAGGTGAATTAAAGCTGCCTGTTTGCTGAATGCAAACGCATCCTTCTTTCAGACACACACACATGCAAAGTCAGGAAAAAGAAGAAGGGACAAGAACTGAGGAGTATAATTTCATGATAATTCACTGGAAAACCCTCAATACCTGATCTGCCAAAATTCTTCCATTCTGGTCTCAACATCTGAGAAAGAGACTGCTGAAACCAGGTGGCCACTTTTCCAGGATGTTTTTTGAAGAAGAGAGATGACAGCTGGGTCGCAGGCTGGCTGCTGCATGACATGCTCTGCAAGACCTGCACTGTTTTGGTTAAAGCATTTTGTTTTTTCCAGTCCCCTGGGTTTGAGCTTCATCTTCCTGAAATGCAGAATGCAATCCCAGCTTCTGGGGAAGCTACAACCCATACAGCATCCCTGGCAGACAACTGCCTTCCCCAAGCTGTGTTGGCAGATGGTAAGCTCTCTGAGGCACTGATTGCCTTGTACCATGGGACAGGGCACTGTGCAGACACACCAGGACTCTGATCTCTGGTCAGAACATCTCGGGGTTTCTGTGACTCTTGGTCCTGACCTGTTTTTCATGCATCTCCAGAGTCAAAGCTCATTCTTCTTGTCCCTTCCTCCTTGCAGCCTGGGTGGCTCTGTTTAGAAGAAATTATTCAACTAAATAAGAGCAAGTGTGAAAGGCCAGATCGTAAACTGACCCATGGGTATGACTGCTCTGTGGGTGATGTGTGGACAGGCATATTTCTGGGAGGCTTATCTCCTGATCATGGAAAAAAAAAATGAAGGCAGATGTAGCCACAGGGCTGAGGAGCAAGTATCTTTGCTGATGAAACTATTCCTCAGCTAGGTGTCCCTTGTTTTGTTGTGCAGATCTCTCTCATGGAAGAAATTATCTTCTCCCCTTTTTTTTTTCTTTTACCACATTCAAGCATAGTTCAATAAAGCACCTCTATACCATCTGCTGGTCACATTCCCCCCTTTTAAATTCACACCAACAGCAAACTGGGATTTCTAAGTGAAGAGTAGTGTTCACAGGCATAGCATCAACACAGAGTTATTGCTCTTATGGGGCCACTGCTCTGCAGAGCACAGGAGGAGCTGCCCCTGTCACTGTCTTGTGTGGAGTGAAGAGCAAAGACAGCCTGGCGGGTGGGATGGAAAGGTGAGATCAGATGCTGCCAAGTATTTTGTGCTAATATCTTGTTGAAAGCTGCATCAGATATTGGGATTAAAATTGCTTCTTCACACCCTTTCTTTTTTGCAGTCACTTTTGCCAGGCCTGGGGTGGTGTCTTTGTGAAGCCACAAAAAGTGGTTGGCAAAGGCAAGGCCAGATCCTTCTCTGGATGTTACACCAGATTGCATCTGCTGATTTCTTGGCCCACAGTTTTCAGTCATTCTGGCTGCAAGCACAGCAGACACAAAGTCTGAGTATGCAGAAGCTGACACTGCAGATGCCCTCCAAAATCCACTGAAACCTTCCTGTCAGAGACAGGGACAGGATTTCTCTGAACTTACTCAAAAAACAAAGAGGGTAGTGGCAGGAGGGAATGGTGTGAACCTAAACCTTCTTGCGTTTTTAAGACTGCAAATTTAGTTTTCCTCCAATCATTTCTAAAGTTTTTTTTTATTTAGTGTTTCTTTTTTCCTGCCACAAAGCTGCTGATGCTGGCTGCCAGTGGGACTGTCTGTCTGTCCCACACATTTGCCAGACGTCACATAATTTTTCTCTCAGGAAGAAGGGAATTGTGATGGAGAGCAGCCTGACAAATAAGTCATCCAGGATCCTATCCTATGGGCAGATCATCGCTGTCCAAATCAAACCCAGCTCACTGGCAGACAAATACTTAATCTTCAACATCTCCTGCAGCCTCATTGAGACAGGGTCAAACATCTCCAGTGCCTGATTCTTTTTTGTTTTTTACCCAAAAAAAGACCAGAATGGAGAAGCAAGTGGGATCCAGTCCACCTTGAAGTCTTGAGATGTTTCAGATAGGCTTTGGGGGAAAGGAGGTGCATGACAGAGCTGGGTCTCAAAATGATATCTGATATTTATCATAGTCCAATATTCTTTGTTTACCAACTGCAGTCCTTTGCATTAGTACGTAAGGAAAAGGAAAAAAAACACCCTAATAAGTCAGAGTTTTACATCTCTTAATATACCATTATCATGACAATAAGTGACTATAAAGTACATGAAGGATAGAGAAAATAAGATTTTCCTTTTTTAGCAAGCTGTGTTTTTTATTATTTTTATTTTTTTTTTTTTTTTTTTTTTTTTTTTAGGTAGAGCTAGTTTTATGTTAGCTTGGCACTGGCTGTCATACTCCATTATTTTTAATAAGCCAGAAATTTTCTCCAAGATTGTTGTGGTTGAAGAATTAATAAGATAATGCTTCCATTCTAGGAAATCCACTGAAAAAAAAGTGTAAAAAAGACTAAAAGCCACTAGCCTGATTTTCAAGGATCCTTATTTCTCAGGGCTCCCACCAGCCACTGAGACTGGAGGCATCACAGCAGCTCCCAGATGTCAGCTCTGCAGTGCTGAGGGGTTTTACTGATGCGGGTGGGAGGAGAGCCTGGCTTGTAAAATGAGGCAGAATTTACCCCAGAAATTCCCAGTTCTTTATTGTTCACTTCTGCCACAGTGGGACCTCCCTCTGGCTGCTGAGCTCCCTGGTGATGGAGTGTCCGTGGGGCACACAAAAAAACCTCTCTAGTTTTGTTTTTTTTGCCTAGCCCTGATAGTAGAAAAGCCATTTATCTGCTTCTCCAAAGAGAAGCAGCCATAGAGACCTGAGCCTTCACAGAATGGGAAGGGAATTTATTAAAAACAAAGGAAGGCTGCAGGTGTGAAACGTTTGTCATACTAACACCTGAACAAACATATCACCCTGCCCTTGCTTATCTCCTTCCTACTCACTGCCTTTATTGAGTCCAGTGTCCTGCTAACTGCAGACATATTAATCAGGCAGTTAGATTAGAACAAAGTCATTGCCTCTGTACTGTCTTATCTGGACCATATAAACGTGTCATTATATAGATCAGGGCCAGGACAAAGGGGTTTTTTTTATACCTTTGTGTTGGCCAAGCTGCTCACAGCTTCCTGTTTACATGAATTCCCCGTGCCTCAGAGGGAAAGCCAGCTTCCTTGGGGGCTGCAGCAGTCTTCTGTTGTCCCATCTATATAAAATAAGTCTAAATAAATATATTATATTTCTCTCATATTCCACCTTCATTTCATTTCATTTCATTTAATTTCATTTCATTTCATTTCATTTCATTTCATCATTTGCAGTCCTTTCCCTCTACATGTCCATTTCCTCCTTCAAAAGCTGATGAAGGTCTCTTTTTGACTCCATACCTTTTGCAGCCCATCGTTGCACTAGTGGTGGGGTTTTGCTCAGGGACAGCATTTCTCAGTGATATCTACCCCTGTCCATTTGTTAGTCCTTGGCCTTTCACTGACTTTCCCATCCTTTGCTTGCTTCCCAGAGTTTTGCTGTGATGAGGATGATGTTCTGAGGTGAAGCTGCCCCACCTACATGGGAAGGCATTTGCCCAAGGCAGCAGTGGGGCAGGGCAATAGTGGAGGGAAGAAAGGGAAGCAGTGGGTGCAAGCAGCACTGCACTGTCCTCACCAAGTTACCACAAAGTACTAATGCCTCTTTTCTGCCTCTTCTCTCCCTTGCCACAGCAGTCAGAACCCTGGTGGCTATGACATTAATTTTTTTTTCTTTCTCCTAGGGCTGCAGTTTGCCCTCTATCTACTGGGTTTTGTTTATCCAGCTCACGGCCCTGGGAGCTATGGTAGGGAACACCTCCCTGCTTGAATGGAGCATAAGCTTGTTTTCACACATATTTGAAAACCAAAATCTCTCCCTTTCCTTTCCCCTTTTTACATTTTTGATGACAGTAAGTAAACCTGTATGTAGACAAGAGCTTTGAGAGTGCCACAGTTTGCCCAATGTGCTAGAAGCATATCTGTAGTGAGCATTCAAAACACAAGATGTTTCTAAAATGAGTTGTGGGCACTATGGCAGCAGTATACTGCTGTGCTCTAGTTGGTTTTCCTAGTCCCCAGCTGTCAGAGTACCTCTGGAGTAGCTGCCCTGTTTTTCAGTCAGCTCCTTTTTCTGTTCCTTGTTCCATTTCTGGTTCATTAAAATTAGAGATGAACTAAAGGTATGTCCTGGGAACTGAATGTCCTCATCCTTTGGAGATCTCTGAGGCACAGCTAGAGTGCAGGAGCAAATGTCATGGCTGAGCAAAGGGGGTGGGGTCACAAAACATGTGTCTTACTTTCTATAAGCAGGTAAGAAAACACCGCAAAATCCTCACAGCTTAATGCACAATATTTATGGCTATAGTATAATAATAATAAAATAAATATGTTTTCCAGTTCTGTAAATCTCCATAAATCCTTCTTCATCTTTTGCCTTTAATGCACTTCTCCAAAGGCTCAAAAATGTGCATGGTGAGTTTCTAATGCACGTTCTATTTGCTGATTTCCAGTGGCTCTGTACAGACATTTTAACTTAACAGAACATCTCAGCAGGAACTTCCTTATCAGGATTTCTGAGACTTGCAACCACAGTCAGAACATAGAGTAGAAAGATTCCTAAGTCTCTGGAGACATCCCCGCTTAAAACCGTATTTGCTTTCCTGGCAGTTTCCTCTGAGAGCCTTTGAATGTGAGGAACAGTGCCATGAGTGTTAAGCTTTTCTCTCCTCATTGCTACAACTCCAGCAGGCGTCGAGTCTCACACGCCTGTGCTCGCCATGCTGCCGGGGAATCTGGTGTGTTGTGAAAATGACTGAGATTATTATGACAAAAGGTTCCCTCCACCTTTTGTACCAGGAACCTCTTTTGCCCTAGGAAATATCTGTGTTTCTCAAAATGGATTGGCGTTAATCTTGCTGCAAGCTGTTCTCTTAAAGGAGCCTCTTCCCTTCGCAGCACGCCGGGCTGTCAAGAGGGAGCGCGCTGAAACGGATGCATCACGTCTGGCAAATTCTGTGGTGCTAACTTCTACCACAACAGTGATTTCTGCTGAAGTGGCTCCCTGAGATAAAATAGGGTGAGAATATGGCAACTGCACTGTTATTAAATATAAAGGAAAGATCTGCCTTTGGTGCAGATACGATGCCGGCTCCTTGCTCCTCGGTGTCACTTTCTCCACCATGTATGTAAGTCTGATGTTCCCTCACCATTGTGTCATTCCAGGCAGTCCATGAAAGCCACAGGTGTATGCAGTAGCTTGGAGTAGATAGCTCCCAAATGAGTGGAGAGCCAGAACACCCTCAGGAACCACTAATGCCTCCATAAACTTTGAGAGCACAGCTTTGATTTGCTGTAAGTGGCAGGCAGGTCCTCAGTGTAATTTTGGTCATATATTCACTCCAGTGCAATGTGTACAGTAGCTATTTTTTTCTTGTTTGTGTAACAAACCTCTCTCAGAGGTTTTTTACTTTTAAGTTCCCCCTTTATTGGCATTTTGAAGGGTGAGATTGTCACTGTCCCTGTGAAGTCTTGGAGAGGGTGGTGCTGTCACTGCTTCTCTAATGGCTGTTCACTGAAAGCAGGTTTTAATGTCTTCAGAGTGAAGATCTCTTTGAAAGCAGGGTAGACACACACTCAGACACACCAAGGCAGGCAAACCTCTTTTGGTGAGACTCAACATGGTTTCACTAAAGGCAAATCATGCTTGGCAAATTTAGTGTCCTTCCATGATGTCTCAACAGCACTGGTAGGAAAGGGAAGAGCATCTGCCTGGACTTGTGGAAAACATTTGCCACTGTCCCACACAATATTCTTGTCTCTAAATTTGAGACATGTGGACTTGATGTATGGACCATGTGGTGGATAAAAAAATTGGCTGGGTGGCTGCAGTGAGAGAATTGCAGTCAATGGCTCAATGTCCAGATGGAGATCAGTGACCACTGGTGTTCCTCAAGGGTCAGTACTGGGACTGGGGATGTTTAGCATCTTTGTTGGCAACATGGACAGTGCACCCTCAGGAATTATACTGGTGACACCAAGTTATGTGGTGTGGTTAACACAGTGGAGAGAAGGGATGCTCCAGAGGGACCTTGTCAGGCTTGAGACATGGGCCTGTGTAAACTGCATGAAGTTCAGCAAGACCAAGTCCAAGGTCCTGAACCTGTGCTGGGGCAATTACAGGTTGGGCAGAGAATGAACTGAGAGCAGCCCTGAGGAGAAGGACTTGGGGGTGTGGGTTGATGAGATGCAGAACAGCATGTGGCAATGTTTACAGTCTGGAAAGTCATCCATATCCTGGAATGCATCAAAAGAAGGGTGGCTAGCGGGTCAAGAGAAGTGATTCTTCCCCTCTGCTCCCCTCATGAGACACCACTTGGAGTACTGTGTCCAGTTCTGGAGTCCTCAACACAAGGAAGACATGGAGGTCTTGGAGCAAGTCCATGCAGATGATCAGAGGGCTGGAGCACCTCTTCTATGAAGGTACGCTGAGAAAGCTGGGGTTGTTCAGCCTGGAGAAGTCCCTGGGGGAGACATTATAGTGTCCTTCCAGTATCTGAGGGGGACAACTATATGCCCTTCTGTAATAAGGGCATATAGTGATAGGACAAGAGGTAATGGCTTTAAACTGGAAGGGGCTAGATTTAGATTAGATAAAGAAGAAATTGTTTTCTGTGAGGGTAGTGAGAGACTGTCACAGCCTGCCCAGAGGACTTATGGATGCTCTCTCCCTGGAAAAGTGTTCAAGGTCAGGTTGGATGGGTGTAGAGGGAAGTGGCCCTGCCCATGCACTGGGGTTGGAACTAGGCAACCTTTAAGGTTCTTTACAACCAGAACCACTCTATGATTCTATGACTGTCTGCAGCTGAGGCAGGGTGATAAGATGAAACCCTGCACCAGTTTCAGTGAAAGGCAAGCACCAAGCACCCAGCCCTTGCAGGTGCCTGTGGAACAGAACTTGGGTTTCCAAACCCCAAAGCTTCCACCACTCCAGTAGGAAATCCTCCCCTTCAGATGAGTGTCATCTTGTGCTTTCAACTCTACAATTTGCACTAAAAAATCTAATCCTACTGTCAAAACAGCAAACCCCTCACATTTTATACTCCGCCATGAACTAGTGAATGTGAAATATATTCAAATGCAGACGACATTCTGTTGTCTCCTTCCAGAAGCTGATCAATATCTTCTCTCTCAGCTAGTGCTGCTTCAGTTAGCAGCCGACAAGCTGTTGGGTTTAGGCATCCTGGGCTGACTTTATTTTTAGCTAGGAGTGGCATTTTTTCTCTGGAAGCTTTCCCTGCCTCACATCACGCAATGAAAGCTGCTTGCTGGCATGACACTTTCTCCTCCTTGCTGCTATTTTCCCTCTGCTGACTTTGTCAGCTTCAAAACATCAGTTTGCTTATTAAATTATCGCTCTGCCCACAGTGAGAGACAAAAATGACTTAGTGCACAGCTTGCAGCTGAGCATTGTGTCAGGCACCTGCCTGCAGAGGGGCTGGCTGGTGCTGGGGAGGTGGCAGGCTGAGAACTCAGGTGGGTCATGACAAAAGCAGCGTAAGGATGTTCTGGGAGAGACCCCCCCTCTGGTGTCTACTGCATGGCTGGGATTTTGGCCAAAGTCCTCCATGGGAGATGGAGCAGACCCCAGAGCCTGAGCTGATGGAGAGAATAACAGCATTGTCTTTACGTGGTTTGCTCTCCATGTTGAGACTGTGTGTGTTCTCCAGCAGGGCTTGTGCTGTTTTCTGTCATTCCTCAGCTAGAGAGTTTGCCACTAGTTCCACCTCTTGCAGTGAGTCATGGTTCAAAATGTACACTTCTATTTAAAATTAAAAAAAGGAGGGGGGGGGGGAACAATAAGTCATGAGGGCTATGAAGAAATATTTAACAATGTTAGGGAGTGCTCACCATTTCAACATCAAATAAATCTTTAGAGAGCTCTGAAAACCTGTAAGATGTGGATGAATTCACTCCCATCTCCTAAAATTAATGACAGTTCAAATCTCCATGGTGAAATCATTTGTGCACTGACCCACCCATTCTAAAATGCATGTCCTTCAATCTCAAAACTCCTCCCTGCCCTTAAGATCTACATCTCCAAATGTTCCCTGCAGAGCTGCCGAAATGTCCAGTGTCCACCTCTGTGATACAATTATGCACAGTAAATATTAGCATGAAGGAGTACTGAATACCCAGGTGCTGGGCAGAATTAATGCAGTTCATGCCTCTTCCGTAGTCCAAGCATGTTTCCTGAAAGCAATGATAACATCCTGAGCAGGAAGGTAACAGCAGGCTTCATACTGAAAAGATGTTCAGATGATCCCTTGTCCCTCCCTCCAAACCCTTCCAAATCAGATGCATGAAACCGGCTGCTGCTGCCTTCTGGAGGAGCCTGCTGCAAGAGTGTGAGCCTTGGTGAGCAGATTATAAATTGACTGTGATATTCAAGCTTCTTTGAACTTAAAGCTTCCCTTCCCTCACTGGAGAGTGCTTTCAAAATCCCAGTGTTAAAGACCTGCAAGGCAGTAATGCAAAACTCCAGGGCAATAATTCTGCATGTCCCTGACAGTCTCTTCTGCTAGGAAGATGTTCAGTTTGGGTCTGTGAATGCACAAGCCTGCGTGCCTGTGTGTTTTAAAATCTCTGCGTAGTTGTGGTCAGATATGCCTCTAGGTCCATACTGTTTCCTCCTACAATAAGGCATGTGATCACATTGGGGTTTTTCTTTATTATTTGCTTATGTGAAATAAACACTCATGAGCCTGAGCTTTCTTTTCAGCTCAGCTCTTCCTAGAGGAATCTTTGCTCCTGTTATTTCTCTCAAAGACTCATAACCCTCCAGTATTTAGAGCAGTAAGAGCTGCCTTTTCCAGCACATGGGATGAATCAACACAATGGTTCTCCATCTCCATGTCAGGGGCAAGGTACCCACCCACTCTGTTGAAATGGCAGTCACCAAACATGTGAGACATGATGGCTATGATTTTATTTTAGCATCTTTGACAACAAATGTTGCAGGTCAATAAACTCTCTGGCTTGGGCATTTGACTCAGGCAGCACCATTCGAGTGGAAAATGTATTTCCTTTTGTGGGTTTCACCAGCTCACAGCTAATTTCCCCTTGTCCTAGTGCCATTGATACTCTTGTCACTTTGAGTGTCACTGATATTCCCAGTGTACCCTGAGAAAAAGGAACATGTGACACTGGGCAAGCACATACTCCTGCTTACTTATATCCAGCTGTGCTGATTAGCCAGCCCTTGGGCATCACAAGATATCCTGACTGCTGCTGCCTGTTATATTGTTCCAGAGGGGAGAAAAAAACCACCTTGCTATACGTTATCATACCCCAAATAAAAATAAATAAAAAAATAGTAATAATAAAAAAAATAATTTAAAGGAGATTAATTAATTCAACTGCACACTCTATTAGGAGTAAATGAATGTTCTTAGAGGGCTCCATGATGGAGTATAAATGCCTCATTAATATTGGATATATCAACCTGGGAGCAGGAGCAAAGTCAGAGAGAGCAGTGACTGGCAGTACAATGAGTCCGCCAGACCCCATGCAGGGAGTTTTTCTTTAGTGGCTCAGCCTGCATTCAGATACAGTCCTCTCTCCAAAGACACCATCTGTGCAGGTTTCCAGAGCCTGGGTTGTTCCTCTGCAGCACAGCCCTGGCTGGATTCCCTGGGCTTTTCAGGGCTTTTTGACCAGGGAACGCAGCTGTGGGCAAGCTGAGCACAAGCCAGACCCCAGCTGACCTTGAAGCTGCCTCCCACGAGCTATAAATATTGCTTTTTTCTCGGTATGCTGCGGGAAGAGTTGCTTGTTAAGAAACAGCATTTCCTTGGTCTCCATCTCTTCTGGTCTCCAGAAGAAATTGCTGGGAAACCTGTAATACCATGCTCTGAGCCAAGCCTGTCAAGAGGAATGGGCCACTTCAAGCTTTTCTGTCCCAGCACAGAGATGTGGCAATTCACCTATGTCAGCACTGCCATTTAATGGCACCTTTTACAAAGGAGGATACACCTTGAATGCTGTGTTCAATTTTGGGCCCCTCATTACAAGAAGAACACTGAGGTGCTGGAATGTGTCCAGAGAAGGGCAACGAAGCTGGTAAATGGTCTAGAGCACAAGTTTTACAAGCAGCATCTGAGGGAACTGGGGTGGTTTAGTCTGGAGAAAAGGAGACTGAGAGGCTCTCTACAAGTATCTCGAAGGAAGTTGTATTGAAGTGGGTGTCAGTCTCTTCTCCCAAGTTGCATGTGGTAGAACAAAAGGAAATGGCCTCCAGTTGTGCCAGGGGAGGTTTAGATTGGATAGCAGGAAAAATTCCTTTACTGAAAGGGCTGTCAGACACTGGAACAGGCTGCCCAGGGAAGTGGTGGAGTCACCATCCCTGGAGGCATTTAAAAGACCTGTAGATGTGGTGCTTAGGGAGATGGTTTGGTGGTGGACTTGGCAGTGTGCTAGGTTAAGGGTTGGATTTGATGATCCTAAAGGTCTTCTCCAACCAAAACGATTCTATGATTATGTGAAGAGCAGAAGTTGTTGTAGGGACAGAGGTTGATGAAGGTCACCAAATAGGGGTGGCTCCATACAGCACTTTGGGGCGGACAAACCCATGGAGAGAGGAGAGGTGATAGGTGCCCCAAGGGCAGTCCTTGTTCCTTTTCTGCTCCTCCTGGGCAGAAACACGTCTGCTCAATTACAAGCACACGTTTTGGACATCTGGCCTACAGCAGTGATAAATTACTGCATAAGTTGTGGTGGTTTGTGCCGGTGCTCACAGAGCCTGGACACTACCAATATCAGTAAGGTTTTCCCACTGGAATGTGGGGTCTGCTCTGCCAAGGGCCTGGGCAGTTGCATTTTCTTCCACAGGTGGGCTCTTTCTGAGAATTACCACTGCACTTGCCCATTGTCCTCCCCAATGTACAGCCTTGTAGCAATGCCTCTGAGGGGGAACTGCTCTTCCCTGCAAAAAAGTTGGCCCCACATGAATATATAACAGGTTACATTTCCTTCTTGAATCTGATATGCCTACCATAGCTAGACTTCTGTTGTATATAAGTGGGAAAGTTTCAGTGGAAAATAGCGTTGCTCATGCCTAACATCCCTCTCTAATTAACAAGATAATTTTCTGCAATGTATATGCACGTAATTACCATTCTGAGTGATCATTAAGATGTACATAGAATTAGCAGGAGCCTTGCTGCTCATTCATCCAGAGAGACCTTATACCCTGGGGACGGAAAGCAGGGCAGAGGAAAGTGCCTGGAAGGCCAGCACGGTGCTCTGAACATGTTCCCACCCACGAATGAGGTACAGAAAGCTGGTTTACCCTGCCAAGAGGGATAAAGCTGTGTGTGTGATCTCTGGGCTCACGTTTTAAACCAAGATACACAATACCAAGCCAGCCATGAGTGCAAGCACTCTCAGTGCTTTTCACCGAGGTGTTTATGGACCTCTCACACTGTTTTCTCTGGGGCTTAGCATGATGTCTGTCAGCTCCTACATTCCTCACGAAGCTGGAAATTTCTATTATCAGGCACTCAACAACTCAGGCACAGTCGGGTTCTTCCCCCAATGAACTGACTGCTAGCTGGCTGTCTCGCATTCTCCCTTTTATAAATTCAGCTCTGGCAGGCAGCAGAGTGCTTCTTGCTGTGGCTGAGGTGCTAAGCCTGGGAAAGGGAATGCATCGTGTTATCCGTGTCTGGTTTTAATACGGCGACGGGGTGAAGGAGAAGGTGACTGCTCAGTTCGGAAATGTGGGAAGCATTTGCAGCGAGGAGTGAAACCATGCCAAGACAATAACTGGGAATGGCTTTCTTTCCAGCAACTTGCCCTGGGGTCACAGCCCAAATCCCTAAGGTTAGGCCGCTTTGGAGTGTCGTGGCACCTCATAAATGCTGAGTGATGTAACCCCGCAGCCCTGGAGGAAGGAGAGATCTAAAGGACAGCAGCAGTGGATATGAGTGTGGATCTGAGCCTAAAAATGGCATCTCAGTCCCAGTGTTGCAACCGGGTCCTGTCCCGCTCACTGCTTTTTAACTGGACCTGTGCTGTATGGAACAGCAAATCTTGCAGGTGAAAGGGGAAGAACACGTTTAATAAGATTCCCGTGAAGCAGAAGTCTTCACTTTTGCAGAAGCCTAATTAGGGCAGGCACCTTGTTTGCCAGAGGGAGAGAGCGAGCCCTCCTGACCCTGGCCCTGCAAAGGTCTGCTTTCCAGTCAGACTCATTCCTTTTCCATCACCTTCACTCTTTGGTTTATTGTGGAATGAAATGTGATTTTTTTCATATTATTTTTCCCCGCATTTGTTCCTGCAAGAGAACAAAGTAAAGATTCATTACTTTCTCTCCCATGCTTACCAGGAACATCTATCACACAGACTCTCTTTCAAACTGTGTCCTCCTACCAGCAAGCTTCCAGAGCACAGACAAGGAAAGCTAGCTGCAAGGGTAGCCAGAATATCTGCAATGTGATGATCTGTACCATGGGTTTCTTTTCATTTTTTTGACAAACTTGTGGTGTGCTGTAGCCCAGCCTGTTCTCATGGGTTACTTTGACTCAGAAATCAATGTTTCTGGCAAGATGTAATTGCACACCAATGTTTAGAAGACTTTTCATTCAATTTCTGTCTACACATACACACCACATCATTATTCCCAGGCTTTACATAGTCATCAGACTTTACAGGAAGTCATCAGGAACAGGAATAGTAATTTAAGGGGATGAACCATATGGGCAGAGGTGAAAACAGGTCAAAGATGAAGACACCTGGCCCATACTCATTTGTTCAGTAACTTTGTAGACCAGATGAGCATTTAACTCCAAGAGCAAATGAGGAAAGTGGATCTGACAAGCTGACAAGCAAAGATCAGGTGCCATTAGTTATTTCCCAAAGCAAAGGAAGCAAAGGAACAACAGAGGTTTGTTCCAAAGAATGGTGAAGTCCGCAGTCTTTCCTCTAGTCTCAGTGGGCATGGGAACTGGCCCCCAGTACAGTCCAAGGACAAGCTGATTTCATTTACTACTCAGCTCATGTCTTTTTTTTCTCTGCTCAGGAGGTGCTGAGGACTTTCTGCTGATAACCAGCTCAGTTTGCATGTCTCACACCATGCTTGCAAGCTGGAGTGAGTGACTCATGAAGGTCTGCAGCCACTTCCACATGCACAAATGCCACTGCAAACCCCACAGGGAGCTGCTGGAGAGGTTCTTCTCTCTCCCCATCTCTCCCTCCTCCTCTCCAGCAACACAAAAACTGAAAATCCCACCCTTGGTGACTCAGATCAACAGACGGCCCTGTTATTTCTCAGACTGAGAACTCTTAACATTTACTGCCGACAGCTATTTTTGGAATATTAGGCCCGAAATGTTTTGGTGGAAAATGAATTCAAAGGGCCACAAGAGCAGGGGAATGAGTGAATGAGCCCAGGCAACTCAGCAACACTAGAAATTTTGTAAGGCTTTTTTTTTTTTAAACACAGAGGGAGCTTTGATACTGCACATGGCGACAAAGACTTTTGTCATGTAGACTGCTTGGAGCTAATAGGAAAGCGTCTCCATTGTGCCAGTGTTTGGTCACAGGAAGCAAAGCTTGTAGTCAAGCCTGAGATTAGAAAAAAAAAAGATTTTAAGGCTCATCACTTCTTGACATCTCCACTACAACACATCCTCCCCAAAGTAGTGTGTACAGACAGCTCCATCGTGGTTGCTACTTCTGATCTTCAGCCTCACCCTGCGAACACGCTTGGAGCGCATGTGCTGATGCAGCCTGTGTGAGGAGCTGGGAGTGCTTGAGGTGACAGGTTGAAATCAACAAGCACAGCTCATCTGTTAAAGGTGTGCAAGAGCTGGCCTCCAGTGACCAGACATTATCTATCCCACTGAAGCAAAGGAGTGGATTCTGTCTTTGAAGTTACATCATTGTACAAGGGTGAAGCAATTCGGCATCCTCTGGTCACGGGTATGCTGGTGCTGGGCCATGCTGGAGATCACTATGTGGTTTTGTTTGGATTTTAAAGAAGCAACTGGGCAGTCAAGTCATCATATGAAATAAAAATTCTGATTTTTAGCAGAGGTTGTGCATGAGCTGGATTAGGATCTGTATGTTTAATTTCAAAAGTGTATTTCTTTTGAAAGAGAAAAAAGAGCTTTTACATTTTTCTTTTTTTCAGCATCCTGCCTCAAGATCTCAAGGCAGAGCAAGATTTGAACAAATTACAGCTAAGTAGGAACATGTAATATTTATTCATAGTAAATGCTTTTCCTGGAAGAGTTCATTGGACCACTTTTGCAAAGCATCACATAAAAATGTGCATTTTAGAAGAAGATTTAGTCTTTATAGGTCTGCACAGAAAAGACCCTCCCCCGATAAATATTACCCTGTAGCTGCAACAAACCTTGGTGTGGCCCTGATGCTACAGGCATGCAGACTGTCGAATCATCTTAAGATTGGGGTGATGACATGGTTCAAACAGGAATACTTGTCCACATGACATTGAAATGCAGCATGTAGCACAGTTACAGAGCTTATAAAGCAGGATATCAGGACACGTTAGGTCTACTACTACCAAACAGTGCAGTGTATACATACGATGTGTATTTGGTGGGCCAGAGATTTCTCAAGTTCTGTTTCAGTGTCCAGGAACACACCATATAGCTGATTGCACCCATCCATCCATCAGATAGTGTGATTTGTGTAGGTAAGACAAGGACTGACTTTCAGGTGGACACAATGTGGTTTGGTGACATGCCTGGCAAGACTTGAGCCCTGGTTCATGCGGGTTCCCAAAACTGTGGGATATGGGCTTGTGTACCATGGGTACACACCCTATGCTTGGGGTGAAGTCTGCATCTCAAGTGTAAAAAGAACTGGAAAATTAGGTTTATATATTCCCAGGAATTTCACAATGGATTGCACATAATGCAATGTGCACCCTGCATGGTGCTAGCCGAGCAATACCTTCCCTTTGGAACTCAGTGCTGTTTGGTTTCATGTCTGCTTGCATTTTCTAGCCCCATTTCAGCTTTCCAAGGGGACCTAGAGAGGGCAGAGGTGAAAAATGGAATTTTTCTGGTGAACCAGGGTCTAGTTTCATATTGAAATTAGTTAGTTTCAGCAAAAGAGGATGATTTAAAGTGATCAACAGCATTGTGATTTCTGCCGAATTGGGCATTGGATTTTGGAGATCTTTTGATTGTGTAGCTGGAAAAAAAAAAAGGAGAGAAAACTTCACGAGACCCTCCTGTACCTGAAGTTGCCATGTGCAGTACTTCTTTGCTACCTGGCAGAGTAGAGTGAGTAGGAAAAGAAAAAAAAAGAAAAATTATGTAATAATTTGAATTTGAAAGTTAATTTTGATTTGATTCAGTTCATCAGTCCTTTGGTGTTTGACTTCTGCATTTATTTTTATGTCCAAGTTCTACAAGCATGAGGGCTTGCCAAGTGAATTTTAAATAGAGATGCTCATGTACTGACCACAAGTGAATTCTGAATCGTTTATTTTCCTGTAAAATTTACACTGTGCTGCTTTGTTACTTAACTCCCCTTACCAGGGAATAGAAGGGAAAATAGATGGGTATGGCACATATTGCATATTATAATTTATAATGGACTGCTCTACAGAGAGAAAGTTATTTGCTGACATTTCTATTGAACATAAATGATGAATAAATTAGAGAATGTTGCAATCTGTTTCTAGAGAATTTTCAGACAAAGGTGAAATTCATGCAAAATATATTAGTTGCTCAGCTCTAGTTCTTACTCCTGTGGCTACAAGGAACCTTGACTACTCACAAGCTGATAACCTTCAATTTCAGCATGGCAAGCTATGAACTCCTCTATATGACTTACAGAATCAGAAGAACTTTAATTAAAAATATTTACGAATATTCATGCCCTCCTTCATCTTCAGAGTGACCTGAAAGCAGAAGGGGGCTTTAGCTGACATGAAATCTAGGTCATTCTCTATCTGCTTTTCCTGCCATTGAATCTCATGTGAAGATTAATTTTTGCGTTGTGGGCAGGATAACAGCAAGGGGCTTAGTAAGATCCTGAATTTTGGATGGTATGTAGATGAAGCTTATTTTTATCTCTTGATCCTCATCTTCATGGCATGAATACAAGGCTGAAATTTTGTGTCTCATGTAAAGTAGCAGTCATTTCATTGGTACCTCGGATAAATGATACTCAAATCAATGTTCACCCAGCCAGGGTGTAAGGAGAAGGCTGCAATCTCATGTAAGTGCTGATGTGCTGGTTGGTGTGAACAGGCTGCTGTTAGCATAACCTCCTTTGGGAAGCATCTTCTGATTAAAGGACACCCCTGAAGATCAGGAGATGAGAGCTTTATTCTCAGCTGTGTCAGAGACTTGAAAAAAAGCCATTTTGTTCAGACACTTCAAGACTTAAGCATTGGTGCAGGTGCTTAGCTTCCCTTGATTTCTCCTCATTATGTTTGTGGCACCAAGTTATCTTGTGGGTATGAATTTTGAGGCAGCCCATGCTTTCTCCTGCCTATTCCTGTCTCAATAAAATGAAGATTATAATCGCTGCTGATCTCACAGGGGTGCTGTGAGGGACCATTATACGTTTTTTTCTTCTTAGAAGAGAAGCTATAAAACTTTATAATGTCTTATTACTGATGCAGATCAGTCTGGAGTGTCCACAAAGGATTTTGAAGACATTTTCAATGAAATGTATTGAACCAGTGAGGGCCACTCTGCCCTTAAGCCCAGACTCAGGGGATTCATGCAAGGGCAATTGGTTCGTCTTTGAGCCAGTTCCTGTGCCCTGTGTTTTGGCAGCTTTTTTAGAGTAACTTGGTTTGGGATGGAGAGAATGAGCAGTCCCTGAACAAGGCATTAAAAATATAATTTGTCTGTTGTATGCTTGTGTCACGCACAAGAAATCCCCGAGCCTCACAGGGTGTTTTGCCCTGAGTTTCACATAAGCAGAGTAAATAGACATTTGCTTGGGTGTCTCACATCTAGGCTTGGCAAGACCCCTGCCTCTCGTTCTTCCCCTCTTTGGTCTGGTTTGCTTTCCCCATCCCCCTTGAGTGAATCCTGTTGGGAGAGGCATTGAAGGACAGTGCAGTAAGTGAAACAGAACATCAAGGCCAAGCAAACCTAATAACCTGTTGCACAAAAGAAAGGCCTAAAAGAAATTAAAACAAAATTTGAAAGACAGTTGCTGCTATCATGTTACAGAGACTGGGATTTCTCTTGGTATGTTTTGCCACTTTCTTGATTTTAGTTTTCTACCCCTGTGCTGTATGAGATTACAAGGCTTTAAAAGCATTTAACTGTTATCCAGCATATGAAGTCTCAGTGTGAACTGCTAGTTCAATCATAATCTGTTATATGTCATCTATTCTCTGGATTAACCCTAACCAAGAAAGGTGACCCAGTGACATCTTCTCATGCATCCTGCAAATACCAGTCTGGTGGGAGCAATCTGGACCACTGTGGTGAGCACCCTACTACCTGTTACATTCTTGAAAAGGATGTTTGGGAAAGGTGGTCCCTAGTACAAGCAGCTGAAGTTCTGGTGGGAAGGAGAAAGTAGCCTTGTCCCCTGATGTTTTGTCTCTTTTTTGCATGTCATACTGCTTTAAATACACCATGGCATGCCATGGAGTGGTGCCCCATTGTAACCACTGGCAATACAGCTGTGTGTTTTTGGAGTGTCCTTGGGGCAGTGGAGATGAAGACATCGTTCCTACTGTACCATAATGTTGTCTTGCCTAAATCTAGCTTCTGGCCTTGCTGAACAAAGTTGATGCCTTCCTTCGTTGAGTTTTGTTCCTTTCTTCAAAATCCAGTTGTGAAAGGAAAATTATTCTGACTTAGTACTGGTGGGTGTGGAATCTTGCTGATTAATTCCCACGTAGCATCATGAGGGGTCAAACCTCATTTTTTCAAGTTTACTGTGCCTGGAAAATCGTTGTGCCACATCTTGCAGTCACAGCCAGTTCTCCAGTATTTGGATACCATCCCTCAGAGCAAGCTTCTGGCTGATTGTGTGGATGAAGAGGTCTGCAGGTGCTTCCAGAGACCATCCCATCAAGAGCTCTTGCCAACTGTATAAGTAACCCACCCCATTGCAAACAGGGCTGAACTTAAGGCTTTGGTGAGGTCTGCTGGAGAGCTTCTGCCTGCTCTGCAAGGGTTTGCCAAAGTAAGCAGTGACAGCAAGGGACCCACCTTTTGCAGGAGCAGCTCTTTGGATGGCGATGGAGCCAGCCCTGTGGGCACATGCAAGTACAGCCACTGGGGCCAGGCAGGCAGTAACAAATTTATGGTTTTGCAATCATTAAAAAAGCTTTTGCAAACAAACAGAAAGGTTAGGGTTAGGTCTTTGGAAGGCAGAATGTAAAGGTACTGAGATCTGACAAGTAGCCTGTTGGTGGAATCTGTCAACCATGAGTAAAATATAGGCTTTTGAGTCCACAGTATTAAGTGGTTCAACACCACTAATCATATAACAGGTTTGTTTTCTTCCATCTCACACTTCGATAGCATATTGCATATGAGATCAGTTAAGAGATGGCATGACACAGCATCAGTGTTTTTTCCTTCTCGTAGGAAGAATATATAATAATCTCTCTGGGAAACACATCTCAAGCTATCTCCAAGAACAGTAGACACTTGTAAGGCATCCAGTAAAGTCAGAATAGCTGGAGGCTGCAAGTCACATAATAACTATTTTGTGCTTGTGTTTCATTTTTAGACTGATCTAAGTACGAAGACAGGAAATAGCTGTTTTTTTTAATTGGCTACTTCTCACATTGGTGTATTTCTGAAAACCAGGACTTGCCATCCTAATTATCACACTGGTAAGAGCATGATCATACCATGGGAACAGGGGGTCATTTGTGGATGCTTCTGCTCTTCCAAGCAGACTGTGGAGGTGGAGGGAGAATACCAAGAGTTTGGAGGAAGATTTAAATGACAGAACCCACAGTGGGAGAAGGAAGCAGGTCTCTGTAGAGGTCTGAGCAGTACCCCAGTTTGTGCATGGGAACAGAGCCTGCAGCACATCCTAGTGATGACCACAGGACTGTGGGATGCCCACACCAGAGCCTCCACTGCCTGCTGTGTACCCTGAAAAGGGACAATGTGCACCATGTAACCACCAGTGGCACTGCTGAAGAACAGCCACCTGGCCAGGCTTCAGGTGCAGGGTGGAATGGTGCTCTAGTCTCCTTACCTCAATATTGCAAGATGATTACCAGTGCTAGGGGAAATAAAAAAAAATACTGTCATGGGAACTGATGTGACCCAATTCTTTTTTCACATGACTGGGTTCATTGAAACGGTGGCCCTGATATTTAAGACACATTTTTCTACCTATCTAGGAGAGCAAATCCATGTTTCACCTAGCCTGGTTTGGGAAATGAGATGGTATTACCATCCCTCATCCAGGCTGGGATGAGGTCTCTGACATACTGTGTTCTTCCCAACAGTGTGGTCAAAATCACAACAGGCTCTAAATCAGCATTATTTTATAGTGCCCCTAATTATGTGTTTCTTGAGGAGGAGTTTGAGGGGGCCGAGATCTTATTCACCTAAAAACTGTTTAAAGGAATTTTTTTAAGCTGCATAAAACCAGACCAAGCATGATGCATTAAATCATACTTACTGGACAAGTTTTTCAACATTCCTTAGGAAGCATTCATTCATAATTGTCTGAATTACCAGGATTCAGAATGAGGAGGCAGAAATGGATTTTAGGTAATTTCAGGCCCTGTTTCTCTGTGTGACTGTCACCCTTCTTCTGGTGGCTGCCTTGTGCTACCAGGCAGAGGGAAGGGAAAGTGAGAGACACAGCTTTGAGCAGAGGGCATGTAGCTCAAGTTATGGCATTTAAATCAAGACTTGGGTTGGTTTTTTTTCCTTGACATGGTTTAAATTGCAGCTTCCAAAAGAAGCTGGGTATCTGTGTACGTGCTTTGATGTAGGGGCATAGGTGCTGAATTCTACTTGGCTGATATATTTAGTTGAAGAATAAAGTGTTACTAGTCTCAAGCAAAATTTTTCATCAGCAAATCATTTATTCCAGTGTGAGAACAGAAAAACCAACTCAGCAAATATTTTCAGGGAATGAAAAAAAAAAAAAAAAAAAATCAACCAACCAACCAAACAAAAAAACCCACCAAGAAACCAAATACATTCAGTGGACTTGGTGGAAGGACTCTCAACCCTGAGATTTTCCTTTTGTTGTTATTGAGATGTGACAGATTTCTTTGAAAACTGGAGTAGTTGTAGATAAAAGAAATACCCCTTTTACATCCTTCTCCCCACTTCCCTATATTGCATTCCTATGTGCATCTTTACATGCATACTCGCCATCCAAATATGAGGTACTACTTGGGACAGGGAAGCACTAAGCTCCAGTCCCTTCTCTGTCTGATCTGTACTTTTGGAAGAGCTCTTTGCTATTGAGCTTTAGGATATTCTTGGATATTGACTCTCTTTTCTGCTGAAATTCTTTTATCCAAGTTAAAAATACTTGAATATGCAGAGCAAAAGCTACTTGAATATTTGGGCTGAAACCTGACTCTCAGCTACCTTTGCTGTATAAGCACCCATTTATTGTTGCCTTTTTAAAGCATTTACCCCTTTCTGTCTCACTTCCTTTTCCTGTTGCTTGAAGTCTCCCTTTTCTCTGTCCTTCAGCCCCCAAGTAATCTATAGTCTCTCACCAAAAACTGAACAAAAAGTTAGGCATCTCTATCCACTCTATCTTGAATGTTTTAGTTCATCATGGGTCCACTCCATAAAATCGCAGAACAGTTTGGGCTGGAAGGGACCTTCGGAGGTCATCTATTCCAACACCCCTACCATCTCCTGGGGCAGTGAGCAGGCACATCTTTAGCTAGAGCTCATCTCCATCTATCCTCTTTTAATTTAAAACCATTACCTCTTGTCCTGTCACAACAGACCCTACTCCATACCATAGGGCAATCCTAATTTGCCACCTACATCTCCAGAGCCTGACCTTGTTCTGAGATTCTTGCATGAATGAGCCATGCCTGAATCTCTTCCACTGGCTTTCCTCTATGTGGCCTTAAACCATGTCCTGGGTCAACAATCTGGCAGCCAAGGATGTCTGTGTCTTACTTCTGTGGTGCTAGTGACCTTGATTCCCCTGTGCATCTCTTTGCAGAGCTTACAGCATCTTGCAGAAAGTGTGGATGGGGCTTTTCAGACTCCTCCAGCTTTTCTCCCTCACCATTGGGATGGGTTGGTAAGCTCCACACATATTGCAGAGGAGGGCCTGGGCTGCTGGATATGGCTTTGGAGGAGGAATGGAGCAGCCCTTTGACCACCTGTGTTCTCCTGAGTATTCAAACTAACAGCTGACCCTAAATCAGGGAAGCTACCCCTGCATTGCCTTTTTCTTTTGCTCCTTTAAAGATGTGGGGAAACAAAATGTTCTGGCTTAAATAAAATGGCTCTTTGACTAAGCCATCTTATTTTTTCCTTGCTGAAAAAAGGGTGAAAAATAGTTTTGGACTACTCAGCCTGATTCTCTTTTTCCCCTTGCTGGTTATGTTTTTTTTCAATTTCTGGCCACCTAACTGAAAATATCAATTATTTCCATAGTCACAGGCATTCTGCCAAATTCCTGCTCCTCATGACTAGTGCTCCAGTATAACTTAATAGATTTGTTATCACTGCCAATTCATCCACAGCTGTTTGGCTTCTGTAAACAATGTTTTGCTGTTCCTTATGGTTCCTTATGGTCTCTTTGGGGCATGGTGCTACCTGCATGGCTCCCTGCACATCTCCGCATCTGCTACCTGAGGTTAAAAGCACTTGACCCAGACACAGCTCAGGCACTCGTCTTTCTGCTGGACTTCCACCTTTCTTGGCCTTTGTGCCTGCTCCTGGCGTCATCCAAGGTGTAACTCAGCAATTGCCACCATTCCTCAAACAGCTAAATCACTTGTACTTTTTACAGCTGACTCAGAAACCAAAGTACTTCATGTTATTAACCAGCTCTGTGTTGAGCCTGGTAGGTCCTTAGGTTGCCTCGGCCACTAAGGCTACTTTTCATGAAAGTGCACAGCTGGAAATGTACCTGGTTCTACTTCCCTATGTGCAAAACTGGTGATGTAGGAGCTGGGACTGAGCAGAACATATCTTGTGATAAATTCAGAAGGACTAGCAAACCCTGTTGCCCTGTTTATTGCTGGTAGGAAAGGCACAACAGGCTAGCAAGGGAGCAGAATGCAATGCAGATGCAGGGCACCATCCTTGAATGTTCAAACAATGATTAGAGATTTCAAGATCTAAAGTGTAGCCCCTCTCTCCTGAAGAGCTGAAGGTGTATGATTTCCCCAAATATCTGTTAAAGTCCTATAAATGGAAGACTGAAATCATCAGGGCAGGTCAAGCACTTGGAAGTTCTCCAGACTATAATCCTTGTGGATTTCATGCTGAGAGCTGGACTAACACTTACTCCTCCCGGAGTAAGGGTAGCCTGACATCTCCAGACCTGGCCTTGGTGTTTTGGACAGGTAATGAATGCCATTTCTGTTCCTGTAACTTCAATTTACCATAGGTTTTGGACCACACATGAACTACTCAGGATTTGGGAACTATGATCCTCAGCCATAGCCAAGGATCTGGAGCATGATGTCCTGAGGAAAAAAAATTATATTTTCCTGCAATGACACAAGCTGCATGCCTACAACTTCCCTGACCAGCACATGCTTATTCATTCATTGCTTCTGTTGCTTAGAAGTGGAGACAAAGTTTGACTGAAAGCTCAGTAACATGGTTGGTGACACATCATCCATGCCAGAGAAGTTACTAAAAATACCATTTCTGCCACAATAATTTACCATGAAATAACTTAGGTTTTCCAGTATGTTGTTCATACTACACTTTAATGCATAATGTAGGTTTTCTATTAATTAGAGAATAGATACTCCAGGTAATGAAAATTCATTCTGTGTAGCAGAAATACCAAAAAGAAGTGGCTTCTTATAACTGTTCAAGGGCTCAAAAGTGGATACTTGTATGCTTTCATGTTTGATTCTTGTTCCACATCACTTCAGAAGCATAATTTTTGTTGACAGAAAATTGGCCAGGCTTAATAAAGCAAGGTATTTCTATATCAGCTTCTGGGTTCTTTCTAACGTGTTGTCATTTCAGGAGCTAATTGACTCCATTGACAAGATACACTGGGACCAAATTTTCAAAGGCTTGTGGCTCAGAGAAAAGATAATCCATAGAAAACTTTATGTATTTTTTATTTTTTTAAACACTAGTTAATATTAATCTGTCTTACTTCCCAGCTCTGCAAGAGGCAGAGCACCACTGAATATTATTTCAGGGAGAGGAAGCACATATTTAAACTCTTGCTTCTTGTCACCCTCCTGGTTTCCCTTCATGGGTGACACTAGGGCCGTCTAATTGATGTCTGGAGAAGAGGAGCATCTTAGAGTGTCTTCTGGTTTGTGTAACAGGAAGCTGGAGAGCTGACCCAATTGACGTAGTTCCAGATCCCTTTGGAGGTTTTCTGCCTCCATCTCCATGGCAGCCGCATAATTTCTGATCCCACTACCTCCAGAGGCACCAGAGCTCCAAGTCACTCAATCCAAGGGAAATCGATACTCTCATTCCCTTGGATGTTACTGTCTCCCATTTTGTTTTGCAAAGAGAAGCAAATCATCCAAGAAGACTTCAGAGTCAGCTTGTCAGAAGATATTATGTAAATTAGCAAATCACATGGGCTTGTATTTAGAGCAGGCAAGTGAAAAGAGAAAAGTGTTTAGCTGTAATGTAGTCTGAATTAACTGCCTGATTTTGAGGCAGGAGATTGTCAAGTGACTTGCTCACTTGATGACATGTAAGATTGGAAGAAACCAATCATATCTCATAACTGAACTTTCCAAGATAAAAATTATATGTGTACATGTATGTATAAAATATTAGGACATACATATATGTGTATACACACACACTTCTCATTTGCACCCTCCTGTGAAGCTATCCTGGTGAAAATACTGCATACATCACAAAGTCAGTTTCCATTTAACATCTCTCATGCACTCCTTCCCTTCTTATAACATCCAAACTTCCAGCCCCCAAGAGCAGTCTCAAAAGGCCTCAGAAAGGGAATTGACACCTTGTGCTATTGCTTTAATAACACCCTTTAGGTCCACTGATTCAGAGATTTGTGTAACTCATGTTTCGCAAAGGCATCATGAGAGTGATTATTGAAAAGTCATCCAGGCTCCGAGACCAGCTGTCCCTTCAGGTCCCTTGGACAAGAAAGTAAAAACAGAAGTGTGCAGTAGTGGCTCCAATCTGAAATCCCAGCCTATGGAGAAGCTCTGGAAAGGCATTTGAAGGGAACATGAAACCCTTTCTACTCAAGCTCTGCTCAGCACTGGCTACACAAAAAGGCACATCTCTGTTTATCAAAAGGACAGGTACCATCTGAATATTGCAATGTTTGTGTGAAATGTGCATGAGTGGGGCTGAGGAATAGCTGACTGAGATCAGGCTGAGGCAAGTAGAAGAAAAGCCACAGAGGAGGCAATTACTAGTATGGTACAGCAATTTGGGTTCCTGCTGAATTACTGACCATAAACACTGCAAGAAGAGGGGCAACATCCTTTTGCAGCATAACCCTGCTATGACTAGTGTGGGAAAGCTGCCTGTTTCAGGAGGCTGTCTGAGCTAGAGCTCAGGTTGGGTAAGGGGTCTTGAGCATGGTGGTCCCCTCATCCTTTCCTGGCCAGTCACACACTTACTGGCTGTTGTGCCTACAAAGCTGGGAGCTGTGCCTGTAGCCCTATATGCTGACATGTCTTGAGGGTGTTGCCTTCTAATGGCTGATGGGAAAACTGGATGAAGTAATTGAACAGAAGCAGACTCCAAGAAAGGAGGTAGGTGGGCATGTTCCTTTGAGGCTCCACAGATTCACAGAAAAATCATAATTTTGCATCTGAGCTTTTCCTGAAGATTTCCATACATAAATTTCAGTGAATTTGAGTTTATTTATATATTCTGTAGGGACTCCAAGTTCACGGGCAGCACTTGCCTTTCAGTGAATGCTATAAGTCTGCCCACATCTCCAGTGAAATCTGTGAAATAGTTTGTCAGCGTCTGCAAGCAATAACAGGACAAATTCTACCAAAACATCCATCTGGTCACTGTAGTCTCCCTCATGTGCAGCTGTCAGCCAGATAGCAAGCACTCTTCAGATGGGCCAAGGAAAATTCCCTTACAGGGGTGCTGCACATACCAGTTTCTGTTTGTCACTTCCTTCTACCTTTGCCCCCCCTCTCCCCCTCCATTGCCCTCTGTAACACAGAGTTAAGCAAGCACTTCATCTGATAACACCAGGAAAAGTCAGAGCGTTTGGTTTAGCATTTTACTGGAAGAATAAGCAGCCTGGCTAGCTCAAGTGCCAGGGATGGTGATCTAGTGGCCCACACACAGGACCAAAAGCTATAAATTCCTAAGCCTGCACTGACAATTCCCTGCACTGACAATTACTTCTGCTGTGACCTTGAGCAAATGGCTTAACCTTTCTGCTTCTGCCTTTCCCCATTGTGAAACTGGGAATCCTGCCTTGCCAGGTTGTTGTGAGAGTTAATTATTTCCTGCATATGCTTAAGTGTCCTTCTGCTGGTGTCTGCTCTGTTGCTGGTGTCTAACACAGCATCTCACTGCCCTGTGTGGATGTTCAGAGCCTGATGGGGAAGCCTCAGGCAGAGGTTTCAGCTCCAAAAGAGGTCATCCAGCAGGCTTGGGGCAGGAAGAAAGACTGAACACAGGAGGCTACAGGAGACCATTGACCTGGCAGACTGTCTATCCTGTAGAAAGTGCTGTGAGAACTATTTCAAAGGGAGGGAGAGGAGTATGGACATCACTGGCTGTTGATGCTTCAGGCCAGGAGGAGGTTACATCCCTTTTCTCTGTCTGATTGCCTCCTGCAGGCTGTGGGGCTGTGGCCTTGAGGTGGAACATTGCTGCGGATGAGCATCTTGGTGTATGTGTTGCTTCTTGCTCAGGTCTGCAGACAAAATCTTTAAATTTAGAAGAGAGGCCCTTCATTCCAGTTGTGCTCTCAGAAGGGACAGAGGCAGCAGTGTATGCTCCAAGTGTTTCACTTCTCTCCACACTTATGTATCAATGTTAATACATGTGCCATTAATTAGACTTAATAGTCTATACTTTATCTCTCTTGTCATAATAAATCATGAAAATTTTCAACAAAAAAACACTCAGATGATCTCAGCATTAACAAGCTCAGCTTTCCTGAGACCTGAATTCAGCAAAGTGCTTCAGTATCTGCTTGAAGTTCAGCATGTCCCTAACTGAGCTGCAGCCTGAGACAGTACCATGTAAAGGGCAAACATCCAAGGTTGGGCTGCTCAACCCTCCAAAGTGAGGCTAGTAGCCTTGGCTGGGAAAAAATTATTGTCTCCATCCCAGGGGCATCACTTGGACAAACAAATAGATGGTGTGTGCCTTTCATTTGTCACTGATATTCAGCTTCAGGGGAAGCCGTGCATTTGGAGCCCATATATTCTGGCTACATTTTGGCTTCCAAATCTGTATACTCATATTTGAATTTTTAGTTAGGCAGGAGACCAGCTCTAAAAACTCTGGCTCCAGGCAGAAACTGCATTTCAAATAATCCAGCCTGAGCAAGCATCAGAGAAATGTACTACAGACAGAGATGGAGAAGGGCAGAGCTCTCAGAGCTGGTACCCAGCTCTTTTTGGTTCCATCTTGGGTTGTATATGCTCAGTCTCAAATTCTCCAACTTGTGAGCCATGAAAGTTGAAAACCTAAAGGACAGAGGCATCACTGAAGATGTCTCCATTCTCCAAGAAGCATCTAAAACTAATTAAATACTAGGTGGTGCATAAGGTCAGTTGAGCTGGAGACTCTGTCTCCTCCATTAAAGCCAACAGGGTCCAGTTTGCTTTGAGGGTACTCAAATCTTAATGAAAGTCCTTAACACCTCGAGAGATCAAAACTATACACTGTAAAAATATTATCTGGAGCTTTTGAATATTTTAGCTTCTGGTCCTGGCCAAAATGTGGAAGAAAAAATGAGTTCAAAACAAGAAGGAAGAAAAACACCTTGGGGTTTTCATATACCAAGCGCTCACATTTTCACTGGATCTCACTGGATTTTATTTTTTGAGGGGGGTTATTCTTCTGTTTTTATTCCAGTTGGGTCTGTGCTCTCCAAAATGAGCACTAATGCAAGAAATAGCATAGCACGAAATAATTTAGGGATTTTTGCCTTCAGAGCAGAAACCAGAAATATGTGCTGCTGTAAAGATTCCTGCTGTGCTGAGGCCCGAGGTCTCTGTCTGTCTCTACTGGTGAACTCCTGCAGGAACAAATAGCAGGCAAAGGCACGACTTGAACCGAGTTGCTTGTTACTGCTGCAACTGCAATTCAGCCCCTGCTACTGCCAATTAGAGGGCTAATTGAGAAGTGGATCCTTAACCCCTTCGGAAATTGGTATCGCAAGGAAATTTCCTGCCTCTCTCAATGGTGCTGTGATACAGAGCCAGAAAAAAGCTGTGCTAGCAGCCGCTGGGATAGGCACCATGGAGAAGAGTGCTGCTGGGGAAGAAAAGCATGAGGTTTCAATATCTATGTAAAGTTTAAACAATATGTGCTATCTGGATGAAAAATAAGAATGGGGTCATGTTCACATTCAGGGGCTCATGTCCAAGAGATTAGAAGCAAGTTATGTCTTCAACTGCTGGGTTTGTGTCATTAAAAATCTCCTGGAATATGGCATGCAGGGCTTTTCCTGTGGCTGAAGCATTTCAGGTTTTCCCCTGATGAGGCCTAAGGCAACATTATTTATTTAGAATTCTTTCCACTGGCTGCTTTATATTTAGGGACTCATCTTTGCCACTTTCTCTCTCCATCTACATCCTTGCCCCAAAAGCCAGCTGAGAAGATTAGTTATTAAGACTTCACACAGCCTGGACTCTCATGTGAGGTCAAAAGATTAAATCTAGATTAAGTCTGATTGCCCACTGGTGCACCTTCACTGAAATTATTTAAGCTTAAACTAGGGATGAATTTCTCTCACGGTCATTAGTTTGTTTTGTTAGCTTGAAGTTCTTTGCAAGAAAGACATTGAATGCTCATTTATTTGTTGCAAAACTATTTTACACCATGACCAGTATCTGGCACAGAGGGAAAGAAAACTACCCAAAATTGCCAGGAAGCTGTAACCCTCAGGGTATTTTCTCCTATCTAAGCTGGATCTACCTCAGTAGGAGGAAGTTACTAGAAGATATTTTAACAGGAAGAGGTGAAAAAGATCTTCCTCTCTTATCAACAATGCAAGTTTCCTCTGCTTTTGGTAGAAACAAGGTTGCATCTCAGGGTAGGAACACATCTGGATCACCACCCAAACCTAAACCACTCTTTTGCATTTTTAGAAGGGTTCATTTTTTTCCCAGCTATTTTCCAAATTTTCTTGCCAGTCTCCACACTTTTCAGCTATGGCTGGCAACAGAAATGCAGCAGAGCATTATGAAGAAAGGTTTTTCTCCTAGGATTCCTGACCTGAACAGAAATAGGCAGTACGGGAAATACTGCAAAACCCATCTTCCTTGAAAACTTTCCAGCCCATTTTTGCAGACTGTAGGCATTTGGGCAGTCCAGATGAACTCTGGATAACCACCCAAATTTTTGGGTTTGCCCATCACTAAAAATATCACAGACTGGAGGGCACTGTCTTGAATTGAGTCCCCAAGCATTTTGAAATTCACCCAGCCCTGGTTGAAGTGATCATTATGATCTGGCAGGCAACGCAATCTGGGTTCCAAACTGCAGCTATTTTTAAAACCATCTTGCCAAAGCCCTGTTGGAGTCTGAAAAAGGAACCATTTTAACCTGAATAGAACGATCAGTATTTTCCTATTCTTGACGTAGCATTTTGTGAGAAATGTATATAACAACACATGTCTGTAGGCAAGCTGCATACAGCAAAGCATCTGTTAAGATTTGTAATCTTGCTCTAGGATCCAAAATAATAGTAAGGATGATTTTTAAAGCTTCTTAACTCTATTACAAATTTTAGTTACCACCTACTCATGGCCTCCTACACACTCCAGGAAACCAGCTAGCTTTCCCAGATGCTCGGCAGTGAGCTCTTCACAAGCAGAAGTAAAATTATGCTCTGAACAAGGCTGAAGGTTTCCCATACAGATGGCTTTATAGCCATTTCTTACAACACAAGAGGCCAGAGATGTCAAGCCATGTGGTGGGTATGTACAGCAATGTGGTCAGGTAACAAAGGAAGCCTGGTTGCATTTGGAAGACCCTTTCTCAGAAAAGCTTGTTGTTCCTAGATAGAGAAAAAAACACTAGAAAGCAGCCTGTAAAATGTGGGGAAGCTTGTTCTCAGGGATACCTGGCTTGGGAAAGCACTCAGTTAAAATGAAACCTGTGAGTAGAGTGAGAGAGAGTAAGAGTAACAGGAGTGCATGGTCAGTGCAGAAAAGGACCCTAACACAAATAAGTAAGCAGGGCATGAAGTCCAGAAAAAAAGTACTGTGAGAGCTGCAGCACTGTGAGTAAGATGAAAGAAAGATTACAGCAGTATCACCTGTCTTAAGGTGTGCAGAAGGGAAGAATCAGAAGCGGAGGTGGATTGCTTGAAAATGTCTTACTATTTTTATCTTCTATCTGCATGACATAATGATGTATTATCTATGTTTAATAGGAATTTATGACCCAACAAGTGATATTTAAAGGACTCAATGATGCATTTAATAACCAAACATTCTTCCTGATTAGTGCTCATTTGATCTCTTGAGGATAGTGCTCCCTCTGACTAAGATTTTTTTTAAATGCCCTTGTCTTCCTATATCTAAGCCATTTGCAAAGGTGAACAAAATCAGTCTCAGGTATTCTGCCCGGTTTTATTAATTTAAATAAAAATGTAAAGGAATTAAATTATGCCACTTGGCACAGGCCGTGTTTCTCCTTTTTTGGGGTTGCATTTTCACAAATGTGCTGGCACATTTTCTGAGCTGTCTATCTGATGAGCAGAGAAGAAACAGCAATATAGAATGGGAAAAGGAGCATCATTTTTGGCACTGATAATTCACTGCTGGAGAGATTACTCCTTGTCCACTACTTCTGGTCCCAAAGATAATCAGGAATGTGCAATATTCTAGAAAAAAGAGGTTACTGTGTGTCTCTGGCCACATCCCTTCCTCAGTATCCCTTTTGCTTTTTGGGATTTCCCCTACGGACAGACTTCACCTTAATCTTGCGAAGATTTCTTTTTTCCCTTCTATGTCAGCCAAAACCTCTTAAATCAGTTTCAGAGAAAGGCTCAGGAGTCATGCCCAGTCATCTATCCCACTCCTGTCCTGGACTTACAGGCAAACATAAAATAACTGCTGCAGTCTGTGTATTATATCATTTTGAACCTTCTGCTGTAGGAGCTCTGAAAGTAGGATTTGTATCAGGAGGCCACCAGCTGATGAATGGTGGCTGTTTCCTTCTCGTTTACTCTGTGACAGGTTTTCTAAGTTAATCACCATTAGACAGACATGGGCAAACAAATCTTTGCTCAACTCAACAGCCTTATGTTCTCCTACAACATAGGTTACTCTGGCACAGCAGACGAGGGAAAACACTGAGGTACTTCTTCAGGATTTCCTACAAATCAGCTCATTGCAGAGAGGGATTTACCACCCACAGCAGAGTGGTTCCCTCCTGTAGAAGGGAACTTGTCTGCATGCTGGCTGAGCTGCCTTCAGCTGAGCTCCTCAAAGAGGAGTTTTATAGGCAGATGCATCAACACTGACCAGATCAGCCTTAATTTAATGACTACTCCTCTCCAGTAAGGAGAAAATGCTACCCCCTCCACACACCCCCAATGCCTGCCTTTGCCATCTTGAGGACCCCGTCCACCTCCATCGAGAACCTGCTGCCCGCAGGAGTGCAGGAGCTTTCACCCATTTCATTCAGCATGGACCAGCCTCTACCATCTGCCTTTGCTTTATTTTCCCGTAAGAGTCACAAAACTTTTGATGACCTTGCCTTCTGCTTCCGAAGGAAGGTTAACAGCCTTTGGGGCTTTTTGTTTTTCCTTCCCTTTCAGAAAAGCAGCTTAGCTTCAGTGATAAAAATAAACAAGGCAATTGAAATGTCCCCATGGATCCAAGCCTGGTTTAACATGGCAGAGGAACACTTCAGCCCCTTTCTTTTGTCAATTAAGTTTTCCACTGAAACCTGTACTTGAATTTCAATGCTTTTTTTTTTTAATTTTTTTTTGGGGGGGGCATGATTTATCTTAAAGTTTATCCTGCGAAGTTTTCTTTTAAAGCTCCTTCTTTACTGCATTACAATAAAAACATTATACAACCCATGGCTGCCTACAAAAAAAGTTTTTTTCATAGCAGCTTGTACAAGAAGTCCTTTATGAGTGTTGTTTGTATACTGTGCTATTCTAATGCCCTATAAATAAAGACCTATATATTCTCCATAGCTCAGTCTAAAGCTTTACACAGTAATGCCCGTTCACAGAACCATCCCTGTCTAGCGTGTGGCAGACTGACACATACACAAATTCATTCTTATTGTATATGAAATATTAAAATAAATGTGCCTTCTGTACTTCCTGAAGAATATTCCACCTTGAATTGGGTCCAGGTAGTTTCACTGTAGATGCAGATGAATTTTCTGCTGTTCCTATTGCTGCAGTTCTTAAATGTATTATTCATTCAGAATGATTGATTTGGTGTGCTGTCCACATTGCTTAAAAGCCACCGCCTGTTCATCTGTCTGTTAATCTGTTTTGGCATCTTGCAGAGATAAAGCTATAACAAACACTTTTTGCTTCTGTTGAAGTAATGACCAAAAAAAAAAAAAAAAAAAAAAAAAAAAAAATCCTAAAAAAGAAACTGCTTAATCTTCGGTTTCATATAGATTAAACAACAACAAAAAAAATCTATACTGCTGAGATGGCTGAATAGCCAAAAGGACAGATTTTTATATTCTGCCAGTGGTGTGCCAGAAGCATGGTGCATTTGTTTCTGCCTGATTAGTTGGATGCTGGGGCAGAGGAACCAGGAGGAGACGTTAGCAGAGGAAGAAGATGCTCGTTCTAAGATCATGACCTTCATTCCAGTGTCATTTCACACCTCAGGCGGTGATCTTGTTACATCTCTTAAGCTAAGCAAGGTCAGCCCTGGTCAGGCTAAGCACTTGAATAGGAAACTTCTAAAGAGAAACTCAGGCACTGTGGAAGAGGGGCTGTTGGCTGGGTAGGTGACATTATTCCCTTGGAGATGGTACAAACGTCATGCTGTGTGAAGAAGCCTCTGTGCATCCGCTGCTCCGGCAGCTCTAGGCACTGCCTCTCAGGTGAGTCAGACCCAGAGGCAGCAACAGCTGCAGTTGTTAACATCTCTTCCCTCTTCTCCCTGAGCAGAGGTGCTCACCCCTCTGGCCTGCCCAAACTCAGAGCTGGGTGATTACATGTGTCCACCAGCATCTCCCCCTGCAGTTCCCACAGGAGAGGTCACACTTCCCTTCACCCTCCAGGAAAGCCAGCCCAGGCAGTGCTGCTGGATGGCTCCAACCCCAAGCTTCCTGCAGCTCAGGGGGAGTTAAATCAAACACATGCGCTGGGCAAGAAAACCTCTCTATTTTAGAAGAGCATGGATTCAAGAAAGGGAAATAGGGAAAAGCCAAAAATTTCTAATGTGAAAATCCCCCTGGCATTTACGGATGTCCTCCTCTCTTCCCTTGTGTTCCCAGATGCAGGCTGTCATCTTATCTGAGAAACATTCCCACAGTTAGGGCACAAGCCACTTTGATCCCTTCTGCCTACTGTGAGGAAGAGCCTCACTCCCCTCATGTCCTAGCAGAAGGTTCTTCATGCCATCAAAAGGTTCTGCTCCAGAAGTGGATGGAGCATTTTGCTGTAGTTGTTGACAGCAGCAGCGCAAGCATTTTGGAAAGAGAAAAGAGCAACTCTGCAGTGTTTTTTGCTCATTGGATGGGTGCAGGACTTATGGAATGCAGGTGAGAAAAGCCTCCACAAACCCACCCCTCTACACCTTAAAAACATGTAGATAAATTATACAGTGTTTAAAGAGCTGGGTAATTTGTTATTTAATGAAAACAATACTCCTAGCCTTATTAGTGTGGTCTACATTTTAGTGCCACATCTCATGCTAGAAAGTCTTTTGCTTAATGTTTTAATTTTGAATTTTCTAAAGTGGAAGAGGTTTCCTTGCCCCACTTGCCACCTCTCAGTTTCAAACTGAGATGAAGGCTGAGGCAAAGTGCTGAGGACAACCAATTCAGCCTAGAAAACCTGGGACAAGCCAGGCAGTTTTGCTCAGTCTTCAGATTAAATGCTGGTTCCCTTCAGTCAGTGCAAAGAAACCCTACAGAGGACAGTGGCCTGGAAATCCCCCCACTGAGCATGGTGGCTTCTTGGTCTGTTTGCACTGCAGCTGGATGTGTCCCTGTGGGATCCCACTGTGGTTCCAGGTGCAGCACAGCTGGCAACATTGCTCTTACAAACCGAGAGTCTGAAACTTTTGACCTCCTGAGTCAAACTTGGTGCCGGCTCCTTGGTTAGCTGCTGGAGGAGTTCTTCACAGCTTCATCCTCAGCACAATGAACAAACAGTCACAACCAACCCAAAATTCCACTTGAGGGTCTTAAAAAAACTTTCTTTGTACTTGGTGCTTGCTTTTCCTGTTGTCTATAAAATGCCGTGCCCCCAAGTGGTGTTAGGTGAACGTAAGTCTTTTTCTGAAATAGAGGCTCTCTCAAATCCCCTTCATTTGTGTTTGTTGCTGTTGTGACTCTTCACCTGCTGGCCTTTATCTAGCAAAGCAAGGTGAGTTCAAAGACAACTCTGGAGGTCTGTAACAATTTTAATGATGAGGTGAAGTTGGAAGGTCTTCTGTATTATGAACTTAATGGGGCATTCTTGTCATTTACGCTGACATCCTTTACATGGAGCTGTGAAAAAGAAAAGGTATGGACAAGCGATCACAAGCAATTGATTTATTAAGAAATAACTGCCCTTCAGCTGTAAGTGAAGGCCCAGTGAGGCAAACAAATACTTAATAAGACCATAGAATCCAGCTAGAGTTACAACGGGCTTAAGCCCCCACTGTCTTCTCCAGTTTGCTTTACTTTGCTATATAAAGCCATCACATAAAGAACAATGACAAGAATCAATAACAGAGCTGTAAGAATTTTATTTTTTCTGGACACGCTGAGAAATCATGAGTGAAAGTAATCTGTAATTAGCCTGCGATTAATTCTTTCCAACATTTTTGGCAGTCACTTTAAGTTAGCTATAGCATTGTCTTCAGACTCAGATTAAATAGCTTTTCTGTGATTTCAACACCTATGGCATTTTGAAATAAAAAATAAAATAAAAAATAAATTTTAAAAAATATTAGAAGTGGCACATATTCATAAACAGAAATGCAAATCTTTTTTTTCAATATGAAAATGAAAGGTTTAGAGTCTTTTTCTCAGATTTTGTTTGCATTAACACAAACAATCCACTGAATTCTCAAACCATTTTATTGTCACCAAATCACATTTTCTTTGAGTAAAAAATATTGTTGTGAAGGGATTTGCCAGGGTTCTACTCAGTAGCTGCATTCCCACTGTAGGTGGAGGAGCTGTTTATTTCAGGCATTTCATGCTCTTGTAGGAACTCCAGAGTGATAATGCATAAGACTTGCAGACACAAAGCAGGGAACTTTATTATGGAGCATTCTGGGGAGATACTGCACTTTCTTTTGGAGTTTTCAGGTAATTCTGTAGAGATACCATTACCATCTGTCTGAAGGACAGAACGAAATTTGTATAGTTTTTGTGAACTTTTTCTGGTTTTAAGATTAAAGTGTCATACAACTTCCATGGCAAGTATAGTTTGCAACAATTCTGAAGAGCTAAACATTTTCAAAGAAAATGTGTAAATCCATCAGTGCCTGCTTTCCCAGAGGCCAGGATAGACTATTTTAAGATTGTGCTAGAAGACAGACAATGCATTGGGGTTGGTCAGGAAACAAAGTTGAACCAAGAGCTTAAGTTAGCATTGCCAGCCAAAAATAAGTAGGTGAGTAACAGCAAGTTATAGAGGAAACAGTTTAATACATTCATTTTGTTCCAGGAAGTGATGTCAAGCTATTGTTAATGGGAAGCTGTGAAACCCACCAGTAGTGCAATGGTGGGGAAATCTGTGAGCATGAGACCCCACTCCCTCTGGTGCCTTGTGGGTGAACTTGGCCCCTCACCTCCCTTCTGTTTCCACCCTCCCCTATTTTTTTCCCACACCACCCTGTCATGTGGGGACCTGAGATGCTGAGAAGCAAAATGACTTTGTGAAGGTCACACAGAAAACCAGGAATACAGCTGGTCCCTGGGCTGGTGTTGTGTGTCATGGGTTGGTGTGCAACCAGGAGACCTGAGCTTATCAGCAGAATCTGCCACACTGAAGAGATAAATTATTTTGGCTAGCCTGTTTTTTTTGTGTCCTATCTACAAACAAATAGGGGGAGAAAAATAAGTTTGCCTTTTTCTTTTCAGAAGGTGAATTCTCCATGGAGAGCCATCAGGTCTTCATCCTCATTTATGCGTTCCCATTTGTAATAGGAACACTGCCCATTATTTTGGTAAAGCAAAAATCAAGTTCAGAAATTGCAGGCAGGCAAGTAAACTGAAGAACTCATGCCTGAACCAACTGATTGATAATATTCATGTGCCATGACTGCAATAGAGTAACATTTGAAGAGGGCTGTCAGGAGCCCAGCCACACAGGCTGGAAAGTTCTTGGCAGTGATTAAACTGGAAATGGCTGAAACAACAGTTACCAGAGGACGAGAGGAAGGCAATGGGAGAACAGGTCTGTTTCTGCACAGAAAACCCCAGCATCTCTCCTGGAGTAAGGGCTGAGCCAATGCAGGTCCAGGCAGACACCCATGCAAGGAGAGTGGTAAAAATGGCTAAACTAAAAATTTTCCACGTTTTTAAAAAAAGTAAAGGGCAGATCTGCAAGAAATGCTGAGTATGTCTCCTCACAGGCTCCAGACTCAAGACAGACAAACATGTCTTTCTGAAGCTGGGGAAGAAGCAGAGCCCTGCAATAAAGTGAGAGCAGCACCATGAAGATAACATTATTTTTCCCTGTGGACATATTTTTAGACCTGTTACTGGGCAAAGAAGCCTGACAGCCAGGTGTGCTCTGAAATTCACCGTAACTTTGTTCACAGTGGGACGCACACTCACACTGACCATCAGCCAGCAGATCCACCTCTTGGTGTGCCTGAAACAGAGCTTTTCATGTTCAAAGGGGACGGGAGGTTTGAAGATTTGGAGGCTGGCACAAGGTATGAAGGTGCCTGTCTCTGATCTTTATATGCTTCAGTTCTTCCAGGAAAACCCAAGCTAATTGCTGCTTTAAAAGACTGTTTAATTTAAAACTTTCCCCCCCCTCCCCCTTTGCATTACTAAGCTGGCAGGGCTTTCATCAAAGAAAAAGTATGTGCCACGTGAAGAGAAAGTAAAGAAAGGAGAGGCAGGCTCCTGTAGGAAGCAAAAACAGTGTGTAGTGTTGGGGGGAACAGCCATGGAAGTCACTTCACAGGAGATAGGGATTGAGTGGCTTCCACTCTGGAGGGCTTCGCTAAGCCCAACTAATTAATGTTTGTCAAGCTCTTTGAAGATGAAAAGCACCAATTTATTGCTAAGTTTAATTATTTCCATCATGTTACTTAAGACTTTCACTAGCTACCTTCAAATACCACCAAACTCTTCCCTTTAGCTGGTGAGCAAGCCGAAGAATCCAAGGCAGAATTCCAGAATCTGTTGTGAGGACTCTGGGAGAGGAGCAAAGCCACAGCAGTAGATTTCACAGCCACCTCTTGGTCTGCAGCTGGAGCCTGGTCCCAGCATAAACACCCTGGCTTTGACTTTTCTGGACTTGGGGTTTTCAGAGACACTTAAAGAACAGCTCCTATTGAGTTCCTAATGAATGCCAGCCCCCTTGAAATTTACACTGTATAATCAGGCCTCTTGTATGGTGGCAATTAAAAAGGAAAATAAGATGGGATTTAAATAGAACAATCATGTTTATAGCACATGCGATTGCATCAGTGACAGAACATGAACTTTTGATGCTAACAGTGCATGCTAATTGGCAATCCTGTTAGTTGACACATGTTAAAAATATGTATTCAAACTCAGATGTACCAACAGGAGGAAATGTAAAGAAAATAAACACTTAAAGACTGACTTCCATTCTTTGGAAAACAAAAGCTTTAAACAGGTAGGACTAAAGAAAATTGTGATAGCTAATCAGGTGAGATAAACCAATGTGATGCCATGGACTGCAAACATTATTTTGAAATATACCAACATTTTTCACATGGGTATAACAAATATTCTCTCTTTTTTGCAGATGAAGTCATTAAAAGATCCCTCATCACATTATTACACCTGTCTTTGCAAGTGAGACATTTTACTTCTTCAAATAACATCCCTAGGGGACATTTAATTCTGAATGATTTTCTCATTAAAAGTATGGTTCCACTCATGAGAAACAAATGTCCTAGTAAAATAGGACATGACAGGGCCAGAGATTTATGGGTTCAACACAAGGATTGAAATCTTGATTACTGAAGAGAAGTGTCTGCAGAATTTATGATAACTTTGGGTTCTACGCTTATCTCAGTGGGATGCTGCTCATCATTTTCTGATGATTGAAAAGGAAAGCATTACTTAGCATTTGTAAACTCCAATTAGAAACACAAGGTTAACTCTAAAGATGAAAGGGCTCCATCAGACAGAGATTACTCAGGGTTTTGCCCAAATCAAGCTTGGAATCAGTTCAGGAAACTCAGTTTGCTGCAACCTCTCTGTGCCTCCTGGTTTAGCTGCAGATTAGAAAACTGAAACATGAAGGGCATCTCCTGAGAGACTTTGCAAGAATTCCAAGCTAGCTTTTAGCTTAGAAAGCTTCACATGCACACAAAGTATAGAAGCTCAGGAAATTCTGGGCAACTCCTCCAGTCCTTTACAATAGGCAGGGTCCAAGAGTATTTGCCATGGAAGAAGCTGGAGGGGAATAAGCTGCCTTTACCCACAGCACTTGCTTGAGAGTGACTGCTTATCAGTAATGGGCAGTCAGATGTGACCCTCTGCTTTTACAAAGAGATTCAAAGGACCTGGCAGGGAAGACTCCCTGTGACAAAGAAGTAAATTTGTGTGTGGGAGTGAACATACTTAGTTTTCCTTCTTTAAGGAAGATCCTATTCTGCAGCACCACAGAGTATGTCCTTAGAGAGCTAAGAGCAGATCTTTTTTTTTTTTAATGCACACAGGAGGCAACTGGGGTCCATTCCATCAGTAGTGCACTTCTGTGATGGGCAATAAATCCATATATGTACATTTTTTTTCCCTCCTTTTTATCTGCAGTGCAGATTTCCATTACACATTCTACACTTGTCTCGCACACACAATTCCTGCAGAAATCAATGGAAGTCCTATGTGCAGAAAAAGGCACAGAAAGTGCAACAGAGATTTGCACCATGGATTAAGAGATTCTCAGTGATGATCAAAGAAGAATTTTGTCCGGAGGTTTGTAAAGTACTTTTGAATCCTTCTTGATGAAAGGCTCTATGAAAATGTAAAGCTGTTGTTGTTAATGTTCCCTCAGTACATAACAGGAGAAAAGATGCTGAAATTAAAGTCACATATATTAATATTGATTAAGAAATAAACAAATTCTTCTAGAATTTGATCTGCCTTTCATTATGTGCACTTGATCTTCCTTTTTCAAACAGGGCATAGTTCTGCCCTGGAAAATCACAGCCTTGAACTCCACCAAACCACAACTACAGATTATATATTATTATATATAATTTTGGAAATCTGTCTGGAATACACCATAAAGCAAGAATAAAAGAAAAACTGTAAGGACATTTGTATTTGTCAGCGTCTCCCCAGACAGAGCCCTGAGGATATGATATTCTTAGAATAAAGCTTTCATTTCACAGTGCATCAGTGGGAAAATTAACAGGCTCTCCTTGTGCTGTTCCATAATTCATTTTCTTTGTTTTAGATATTGAGCTGAGCTAGTACAGTAACTTAAATAGATGGGGGAGATTTTAAACATAGATTTGGATTCTGCTTGGCTTGGGTTGTTTTTGTTTTGCTCTTTTTCTCTCTTATCCTGTAGCTTCCTGATATCCAAATAGGAAGTTACTTCAATTTTTTTTAGCACTTGCCTTTTAAATGGAAAATGCCCAATACTTTTATAATGATATGAAATACATCAGAGCAGACTCTCTTCAGTTAGTGTAGGGGATGTAAACTACAACTCCTACAGCACCAGGAACAATGTTCATCGCATGGAGAAAGGAGACTGCTCATCTCCAGCCATGACAATAAGAGACCAAAAAGTAAGGAAAGAAGTTCCTTGGGGTGAGATCTGCCACCACCCATGCTCCAAATGAACTCCAATTAACAATTACCTTAAAATAACAGCAATTTTTTTCTGTTGATTTCTGGAAGTATGAAGTTACATTTTTGTGTGAAATCACAGAAATGCTTCTGCAGCAAAAGTTATATTCCTGACTATTTTCTATCAAAAAATTCCCTCTGACAGGAATAGAAACACAAAAAGACGACCACAGCACAGCTAACTTTTCTCTCTGAGAAAACTCCTGCTTGAACATTAAAAACATCAAAATTTTGAGAAAATGTCGTCTGTCTCCTCCAGTTCTGCTCAGTCAGGTACTGCTTTTTTTTTGGGCAAAAAGCAACACTCCAGCAGAAAACAGTGTAAATATGCATCTAGAACAGCAGGAGGTGTTCTGAAGCCCAACAGGCAGTTCCAATACCACTTCAATAATGTCACTCCTCACAAAGCCCCTCTGGCTGTACAGGAGCAGAGACCAGAATATAGCTTCTCTCAAATATCCCCATCAATGTGCTTGCCCACTTGCCAGAAGCCTTTTTGAGAAAAGATTGCCTACATCATTCCTTCTCAGAAAAAAAACCCTTAAATTCTGGGTAAAAAATGGGTATGCCTGGGACAAAGTAGCCTACCAGAGATTTGTCTAACTTTGGCTTACTTCCACCTGACTGTTTCCTTTGGCTTTGTCTGTTCAACATTCAAGAAAATTGAACCCCCCAAAAGTACCATTCTGTTCATCTCAGCCATGGATAGCAGCGCTGAGTCAGAAAGAAGACACAGTTTGAGGTGCTACCTGTCATAAATCATGAGAGCACAAGCTAGAAATACAACTTCATACTTTCTAAATGGTCTGACAGCTAAGGAGAGCCAGTTGATCTAGATGCCTCTATCACCCCTGCGCAAAAAATTGTTAGTAGCAGTGAAATCTGGGGCCAAATGTTTAGAAAAATCTCCTCATTATGAACAAAAAGTTGAGTAACAATTGAGACAGCTAACAAAATTAAATATATTCTTTGGGCATCTGTAGTAGGAAAATTATCCCTCTTCCCCACAGATAACCTCAAAAACTCCCTTGCCTCATCCACTTTTTCATCTGTTTGCTGTCAGTGGTACCTCCCAGTGTTAGACCAGTGGGTTTACAAGATGGGAATATGAAACTGGATGAAGTTGGTGTCACTGTGATGTGGGAAAATGCACTCAGCTGGCAGTGTTCAGTAAGAAGCTATGCTATCTGGTTCAGACATAATTCTTTCTATGTGCCCATCTACAGAGTGGCTGACGCATTGTGGCATTATTGCAACACAAGTAATACTGGGGACAGCACACAGTGAAAATATATTCTTCCCTAGAATGAGCTTCCTGCTTATCACAGCCAGTAATAGCACTGTATTATTCTGGCTTTGGAAAGAGCTGAGCCTGGTTTTGCAAACAAACAAGTGCACTCAGTTCCTGTTGACTTCTGGCATTAGTTAGCATTGCTCAATGCTCTGTGACAGTGAAGCTCTGTGGGAGTGCTGGTAGGGGAGGATGAGGATGCTCTGACTATGTTGACCCTCTGAGTTGCTTGGTTATGATATTTCTTGTGACCCCAGTCTGTGAAGGGGTCTTCTCTCAGGTGGAAGATCTGGTTCTTCTTCATCCTATCTACAGCTAACAGTGATGTGTGCATCACTCTAAAGTGGACTTTTCTTACTCTATAGCAGTGTATAACAGGAGAGACAATATCCTCTGCAGTTTGGGACCTGTGCTTATGTAGCTGTGCATACTTTAATATTTGTATAAGTGTCTTGGAACCCTATAAAATTACTTTTTTTAAAATGGGCTACAAAAGGTGAAGAAAGAACAGCAAAAAATACCATAACTGCAGTTTTCTAGTTCAATGAATCTGCTTTGTGCCACAGTCACAAGTAGCCAGGAACCAGCCCCAGAATTTCCTTTGATGTATATAAAACGTATTTTTAATTTCAGTAGGCTGCTGCTCCCTCTCATTTGAAAGGGTATTTGAAAGGGTAACTGGGAATGGCTAGGTTGCCTTCTCTGCACTTTTCATTGTTTTACTACCTCTGTCATGTCACCTCTTATTTTTCTCTTGTGTAAAATACAGCCTGAACTTCCTGAATCCTTCCTCACAGAGACCTTTCCATGTCTCTGAACATTATCATCAACTTCCATACCTCTCTCTGACTGCTATTACTTTTTTTACAGCACAGGAATGATTGTAGCCAGACCTGAATAAGAGTATTGAAGCTATGCATGTCCCTACATTTACAAATCAGAGAATCACAGAATAATTTGGGTCGGAAGTGACCTTAAAGATCACCGATTTCCAACTCCCCTGTCACTAGACCAGGTTGCTCAAGACCCCATCCAACCCATCCTTGAACCCTTCCAGGGGTGAGGCATCCACAGATTCCCTGGGCAACCTGTTCCACTGTCTCACCAACCTTGTAGTGAAGAATTTCTTCCTAAGGTATAACCTAAATCTACCTTCTTCCAGTTTAAAGCCATTACTCCTTGTTCACTTACTTGTAAAAAGTCCCTCCCCAGCTTTCCTGTAGCCCCTTCAGGTACTAGAAGGCCAGTATAAGGTCTCTCTGGAGCCTTCTCTTCTCCAGGATGAACAACCCCAAAACTCTCAGCCTGTCTGCACAGATGAAGTACTCCAGCACTCTGATCATCTTTGTGGCCCTATGTACATATAAATGCCCTTATAGTGTTTCTGATTAGAAAATATTTACTGCAAAGTCTGCCTTGTGGACATGCTACAAAGACACTTTTCTGCAGGGAAAGCTTCATGATCCACCAGCAACCTTGTGAAACAGGAGTTTATCAAGGCTTCCAGCTATTTTGGAGCAGAGGAGATGACAGCCCAGCAAGGCATCCATGAGCTCCTTGCTGGGATCTTCTCTGTTAGTGGATCTTGCTCAGTTGCTGACTTCTCACTCAGGACTTTGTGTTCCCTCCACCAGATAGACGTTTGCAGCTGGCAACATCATTTTGCTGTTAATTATTTAAAATGTTGCATACAAATCAACCTTTTGCAAATCAAGAGTCTACCTGGACTTCAGCAAGGCCTTTGACACCGTCTCCCACAGCATTCTCCTGAAAAAGCTGTCAGCCCACAGCTTGGACAGGGGCACTCTGTGCTGGGTTAGGAACTGGCTGGAGGGCCGGGCCCAGAGAGTGGTGCTGAACGGTGCTGATCCAGTTGGCAGCCGGTCACTAGTGGTGTCCCCCAGGGATCAGTGTTGGGCCCAGTTCTGTTTAATATCATTATTGACGATTTAGATGAGGGGATTGAGTCCATCATCAGCAAATTTGCAGATGACACTAAGCTGGGGGGAAGTGTCGATTTGCTGGAAGGCAGGAGGGCTCTGCAGAGGGACCTGGACAGACTGGAGAGTTGGGCTGATTCCAGTGGGATGAGGTTCAACAAGGCCAAGTGCTGGGTCCTGCACTTCGGCCACAACAACCCCATGGGGAGCTCCAGGCTGGGCACAGAGTGGCTGAGAGCATCCAGACAGAGAGGGACCTGGGAGTCTGGATTGGCAGGAAGCTGAACATGAGCCAGCAGTGTGCCCAGGTGGCCAAGAAGGCCAATGGCATCCTGGCCTGTATCAGGAACAGCGTGGCCAGCAGGTCCAAGGAAGTGATTCTGCCCCTCTACTCAGCCCTGGTGAGGCCACACCTCGAGTACTGTGTCCAGTTCTGGGCCCTTCAGTTCAGGAAGGATATCGAGGTCCTGGAGCAGGTCCAAAGGAGGGCAACCAGGCTGGTGAAGGGACTCGAGCACAAGTCCTGTGAGGAGAGGCTGAGGGAGCTGGGGCTGTTCAGCCTGGAGAAGAGGAGGCTCAGGGGAGACCTCATCACTCTCTACAACTCCCTGAAAGGAGGTTGTAGCCAGGTGGGGGTTGGTCTCTTTTCCCAGGCAACTCTAGGCAAGACAAGAGGGCACGGTCTCAAGTTGTGCCAGGGGAGGTTTAGGTTGGACATTAGAAAGAATTTCTTTACTGAGAGGGTGATCAGACATTGGAATGGGCTGCCCAGGGAAGTGGTGGATTCTCCGTCCCTGGAGATATTTAAAAAGAGACTGGATGTGGCACTCAGTGCCATGGTCTGGTAACTGCAGCCTTAGTGGATCAAGGGTTGGACCTGGTGATCTCTGAGGTCCCTTCCAACCCAGCCAATTCTATGATTCTATGATAAGAGGGTTCTGGAGCTTGATGACATCTTTGATAAGCTGTTTTGTATTTCCTTCTTTATAAGGCTGTAGAGATGATTCTTTGCGGTACTTGAACATTCACAGTGATTGGGCAAATGGGACAGGAGAAGCTTTTCAGAGCACTGCATCCTGCTAATCAGCCAGATTTCCAGGGAGGAGATGATAATGTGGTACTGTGAGGGACTGGAGCCATGAAAGGAGCCCCACAAACCAGATTTTATAACAAACAAAGCACAGGGTAAACAGCAGAACCCAAGTTAACCTGCAGATCAGCTTAAAAGGAAAAGCAGCGATGACCAACCCATTAAAACTGTTTAGTGAGGTAATTGCTATCCCAAGCTGTACTGGTTGGAAACAAATGGCAGAGCCTGGGATATAAGGGATCACTTCCTGCAGTAGTTTCCTTTTATTAAAAAAAACCATGTAAACATTTATAATATTTTAATTTCTCAAGGATCTTATGTTTAACTGTTCCCTTCTCAAAGACACTTTCCAGTCTGGCTGAATGCGTGGCCAGTCAGAAGGAATTAGTCCAGAATACAGATGTTTGCCATGCCAGCATCACTGTAGAGGCTATCACCAGATGATGCTACTGAAATTTTCTTGAAGCAGGAAAATTTCTACAGCCATATGGCAAACCACTAGCTTTCCAACCTAGGCTTAACAAGAGCAATTCCAGTGCCTGGGTCTGAATGTGCAGTCCAGCACAAATGCATCTCTATATATACGTAGTATCATCATTCCCAGCACAACTGGAAATAGTTAAATCTCCAAGATTCATATAAATCAAAGACATCACTAAAATAAGAGGCACAAGCACCTTAAATGAAGGTCTGGTAACCCTTCATACCACATGACTGGTCATGATTGATGATGCAAGTTTGCTTCATGCTATGATGGTCCAACAGAGGGATTTTAAAAAAGGTTTTCTTCTGAAAAACCTGTAATGAATGCTTAGTTCTGTTTTGGTTTTCCATGTGGGAAAAAAATTTTAAAAATGTGATTGGGCCAAAATTTGGGTCAAATGTTTATCTCAACTAAAATAAAGCAATTTTAAATATAGCTATATTTATTTTGATAGCATTTTTGTATTTATTTTGAAGTAGCCTTCTAATCTAAGCATGAGTTTGAAACAAAGAAAATAAAGAAATAATTCTTTTTGCCAATATGGAGGAAAACCTAAAGTTTTTCTGGTTTTCTTCCTTGTCAGACAGGGAAGAACTGAAACACTCTGGTGCATGACAGAGTTGCCCAAAAGTTTTTGCTGAAGCTTTGATTTTTTGTTATCATGGAATAAAGGGAAAAGAAGCATTTTCCCATCTCTGACTTCCAGGCTTCAGCAAAGAACTGGGTCCCATCATCCCTCTTTCCTGCACCAATCACCTCATGTGAGTTATTCTCTGAAAAGTATCATATAGGAAGTGTAGGCCTGTTGTGGGGCTGGGAAGAGGAATTAGAGCCCACATAAGACACAGAAACACAAAAAATTGATTTGGTATCTTTGAAAAAAAAAAAAAAAAGCTGACTAGTATCTATTAGGACAACTTTTAGTTGGCCTACTGTCTGCCTCCCCAGCTTCTCAGATCAATGCCATTTATAGGGAGAGTTCATACATGCAGTGAAAAAGGGAATGTGGAGTCTAGTAACTCATTTATTTTATGGCAACTCTGTGACATGGCTCCCATCTTTGCAGTCATAACTTGGCTGCTTTTCCAATCTCTGTGCCCAATTAAAACTTGCAAGAAGCCATGTATCTCATAAAAAATTGAGTTAATTTTCACTATTTTCCAAAGTCCTGTAAATGAACAAGGCACTTTTTACAGGTCTTTCATCAAAGAGTTAATAACCAGATGAAGGTTCTCTTTTCATCAGTTCCTAAGTGATGCTTCATTTTTTTGAAGAAGTTCAGAAATTATGATGAGAAAATAAAAAGAAAGTTTTAAAGGCAGTCTTTGTACAACACTTTAACTGTCTCTTTCCTGTTATTTCAGAAGTATCACTGGGTTTCTTTCAGGCCTGGGAAAAAAAAAAAAGTAAAAAATCCTTGAGAATTGCCAGTACTTGCCATCTTCTTGCTTTAATTTTAGAAACTCTTGTACTAATGGTGGGCAAAATACTTCTGTTAGATAGCAGTATTGTCCTAAATGAAAGCAACACCAACCAGAGCAAAGCTATTAGATTCTGATATTGTCTACAATATTATTATCCTATCCCCTGCAAGCCTGACTGGTGCTGTGTGACAATGGCCCTGTCCTGGCTCACTGGCACTGGCCCAGCTCAGAGGGGGAGACCCAGATGCTCTGCAGGCTGGGGAGGTGAGGGGAGAGGACAGTCCTTGTGCAGGAGGTCTTTTTTTGTGTGTGTGGGAGAAGAATGCCATCCTGCTGTGTCTAGTTTTACCTGAAAAATTCCTCTTTTCTTTAATTTTCTCTTGAAAATTAAACTGGTATAAATTTTCTCACTCTAGCTCATTTCACCTTTCTCCAGTTGCTGAACCCTGATTTACTTCTTTGATTCAGAAACAGACAAATTCTCTGTGAAGGTCTGACACACTTTGCCCCTGAACCCATCTTAAATGTGCAACTGAGCTCTTCACAGAACAACTTACAGAATCATGAAATCATTACAGTTGGAAAGGAACTTCAATATCATCAATTCCGACTGAAAACTTCATCCTCCTTGTCCCCCTGTCCCCTTTCTCCTGTGACCCAGCCACCTTGTGCACACACTCCCCTCTCTCTTCCCTCCATCTAACCAGGGTTCTCCCCCTTTCTGCTTCTGTTCCTCACTGCATTATCCATAGGAAAAAAACCCAAAACAACAGTATAATCCTCCTGTTATCTCCAAAAAAAGCTCCCTTTCTGGACTTTCCTGCAGCAGGTAGGTGTTGGTCCTCTGCCCCTTGTCAGAGTTTTACTTCATTAATGCACAGCTGCTAACAAAAAGCATGTGACACAAGATGCTGCAGCTCTTTGAGATGCTGGACACCATCAAACAAACATCCAAATGACATTTTCTACACTGACAGAGAGGTAGCCCTGCTGCTTTGTTGCAGAGGGGGACAGTGAGGCTCAGCAGCACCACAGACGTGTTGCCACCCTGAGCTATTCCATCCTGCAGTTTGAATCATTCCCCTGAAGTGAGCACTCACATTTAAGTGTGATTTCTGTCCAGGAGCAATGTGGAATTCCAATAATCAGTATCTGCAAATTAAGTTTGCAGATAATCAGATGGTGTTATGATTAATTCTGCACTGAGTTTAATGCAGAACAGTTCTTTAGGAAAAACACCATGTTTTTTTGGGCAAGCTCAGAGCACTTGAAAAAGGGCACATTCTACTGCAGGTGTTTTGCACAATTTTTGTCAGGATTAAATATGATGCAAAGAGCATAACTAAATATGGATTGATGCTACCACACTTTTTACAAAATGCTTTATCCCGTAGTTCTGAGGACCTGTTATCTTAACATCTGATTCTTAAAATCAGTTATCTTTTTAGCTGGATATATAAATAAATCAGCAGAAGAGCCAGTTAATGACTCACTGTTGTAAATTAAATGGAATTTGTAATGAATATGACTCATTGAAACTTTGCTAACAAATCAGTTTGTTTCAGTCATACTGTAATTCAATAATAGTATTTAGCATTTATGTGGTGCTTTCAGTACTTTATGAAACTTTCCAAGAATTAATTGGCTGTGTTTCACAATAGTGCTATGAGCTGCTCAGCTGGGCTGTCTCTGCCTTAACAGGTGAGAAGGCTGACACCCAAAGAGCTTAAGGAAATATTTCACCTCCTTGAAAGTGGTACCTTTTCTCTATTTTACTTTTTTTTTTTGTTTGTTTGTTTGTTTGTTTGTTTGTTTGTTTTGGCATCCGCCCTCAGACACGGTGCACAACACTGACTCGGAGCTGTGAGCATATGCGGCAGCAGGGCAGTTCTGGAGGTGGTTTGGTCTGTCACCATACAACCACCATTTAAGCATCACAGCCCATTCCTGAGGTTGACATCCACTGTTTGGAAGCTCTGCTCCCAACCATGATTCCAAGACCATCCTTTCTTCCTTTCCCCCATTCAAAAGCTGAGCTCCTGAAACTCTGTGGCCCTGTGTCTGTACTCAGGGCCCATCCCCCTTCCCGCACCCCATGGACAAGTCCTCTTCTGGCCCTGACCACATCCTCCTTGTCCCCATGTCAAGGACCAGTTCATATAATCTTTTGGCAGCTCACATCTGTTCAGCTGCTGTGAGCTTCATCTTGAACTTCAGCTCATAAAACGAATTCCACAGAAAAATGAAGCATTACAAAATACATAAAAAACGGTTCAGAATTGCTTTAATTTAGATAGTCTGCGCCCAAAAGATGGAGGTGGATGCCATGTGGGGCTTTTAAAAACACAGAAGCAGAACAGGTGCCTGATTGCTACTAAGGTCAGCAGGACATAGCCTAGTTCAGCAATCCGAAAATCCCACACAGAAAGATTGTGTTCTCTAGGACCTAGAGAAGAACTCAGGATTAAGTAATTCTTTATCTCACTCCCATCTTCCATGTTCACCTATGATGGTCTTATGAGGGGGAGCTACTAGAGTGCTAGTGGTTGCTGACCTCTTTTTAAAGCTGCTTATGGATCTCTATGACACACAGTACCAGATGAAAAAGCATCTATGAAGGTGGGTACATAGACAACATTAGGGGTCTCTCATCTGGGTTTCTGTCTAGTATTGTGAAGCACTAGATGGTCTGTAACGCTCCAGCTACCACATCCTGAATATACCTGATCTCATCTATTCTTTGAAATTAATCAGGATGTGGCCTTTCACAAAGCATGCTATTATATTATGGAACTCAGGATGCTGTGGAGGCCAAAAGCAAAACCATCTCTGTGAGCAATTAAAAACTTTGTGGAAGAAAAGGCCACCAAGGACCATTAAACACAATATTGTGGATATGATCGGTAGCTCAGGGACTCACTAAATGACAGAATTCCAGAAGCTGGAGCTTGCTAGTGGGAATAGACCCCTTACAGATGACTATTTATTTATTATATTCTTTAGGTGTTTGCTAGTAGCTGCTGTCAGAGACAGGATACTGGGGCAGACACACCTCAGGTCTGGTCCTGAGCAGCTATTCTTTTGTTATGTTCCCATAAGAATTTGGGTGAAATACTGGCTAAAATGGGGGTGTGGCTCTAAGAAACTGATTGTCATGATGTCTGTGGAGTAGAGGTAAGAAAGTTGTCAGAGCCCAAATAAAAAACTATGAATCGTTCCCCAGCATGTCACATGAGAGGAAAAAAATAGTCTGTCATGATTTTTATTGCACAGAATGATTTCTTTTGTTTAAAAACATCCCTATTTCTCTGCAGGGGCAGTTTGCAGTCAACAGGGTTAGTGTTCCCATACAAAGGGAAAAAACTTCCTAATGCTGAGGCAAGTTAAGAAATTTACACCTTGTTGCCCTGTTTTGTCCTGCTGCCAGTGACCTGGTGCCTTTGTGGGACCTTGTACTCTCATCTGTGCTGCCTAGAGTGACCCATTGACCATGGCTGCTCCCTGCTCTAGGCACAGCGATACCTTTCCTCTGACCATGCTCCCATCCAGCCCTCAGCTTCTCCTCCAAGCACCCAAGAACCAAGAGTCACATACAAGTCTTGATAACTGGCTTTCCCTCCTCAGCTTGTATCTACCATTTTGAATTGCAGCTCTGCAGCAGTGCTGGCTGCCCTTGGCCTTTTGCCTTCTTGCTTCTGCCCTCTGCATGGAACAGAGTATTGTTTAGAGTAGAAAATAAATGTTTAGCTTCCTACTGATGGCAAAACACTGAAGTGATGTCTTCTGGTGCTCACTGCTGAGGGCTTTTTTGCTATAGGCTTCACAGGCAAATAAGTCACCTTGATGCCAATATTTGTGCCTGTTTCCTGGTGCAATGCATAAATAATATTGCTGGTTTTTATCAGCCCATAGTGATTGCTTAATAGGTAGCTCTGCTGCTTCAGCAGGGAATTAGCTAGAACAACATTCCAGTGATAAAGTAAGGAGAGTAAGCATCCATCAGTGGGTCAATTAGTAATGTTAGAAAGGAACCTGTGAAATAACTCACACAGTAATGCATTAGTTCTTGTGCATGTGTTCAGATCTGTCTCTCGGTGACTTTGAAATGAAGGAAAGAACAAATAATTAAGAACATGCTCTTTTTTAGGTACATGCCAAAACCTTGCTTTAATAACAATACCTCTCATGGCCCTAGATGCTTACATCTCTAAACTCTTTAAATTAATGTCTACAGTCACTTTTAATGATGCTGGGTTTGAAGCCTACCCTTAGTTCTTATCAGCCACAGGTAAAGATCGCTGTATCAGTTCCAAATAAGCAACACTTTGATTTCAAACACCCTAAAATTTTTCTTGCACACTCACCAAAGGCAAAACTCCTCTTGCACCGCTTGCAGTGGTGAGTGGTTTCCCTAGTACTGAGACTTTGCAGGGCCATGGCAGGGGAGCCAGGGACAGCCCTTTGCAGGGCTGCTGAGAGCCCATCAACCCCCCCAGCATGCTGCAAACTGGCCTGTGTTCAAAGCCTGTGAAAAAACACCAGATCCTATTTCATATTAACCCAGCTAGAAGGGTCTGAATCTGCCTAATGCTCTTTTATAGTCACTGCTGAGAATTTCTCTCACATGAAACCTTCAGCATTTTGTTACAAGGATTCAGAGTGACAGCTTTATTCCAAGGGTAAAGGTAAGAGCATGCTCCCTCAATCAGTGTTGTGATGCAGGAAATCTAGTGAATGGTCACTGAAGAACAATAACATCCCCTAGAAATGTGCTGCCCACCCAGAGCCTTGCTGCAAGAGCAATGGCAGATGTGAAGACACCAGTGAGATGTGAAGCCTTGTGTATGTTGGCAGCTATGGAGAGGGGGTGATGGCTGACACAGTTCAGGTTAGAATACACATTTTGGAAAAAAGAAATAGAGGATTAAATTTAAACTAAAAGAATTCAGTAGTCACATTGTCATCACAGAGGTGCAGATGATCAGGGAGCTCCTTACCCTACTCCAACACCAAAACTCTTGTCGATGACCAAAGTTATTTTCCTCAACACTGCTTACTAATGCTTTAAGCCAGAACTCTCTACACTCCTTGACCCTGTAGGTATTTAAATGACCTAAAATTTAATTGGTAATCTGGTAGACTAGAAGAATGAAGTCAGGAATTTAATTTCCAAGCTAGCCAAGTATTATTATTCATTGCCCAAAAGCATCATTAACACAGCATCAAGACTGACACAGCAATGACTCGTACCCTCCCAAAATGTCAAATTCACTTACATTTACACTGCTGAAAACCAAGAAATAAAGAGTTATAGTAAAATCAATATGTGCTCTGGAAGCAAGTTGGATACACAACTGCTGTAAATTATCATGGCTCCAGTGACCATGTTATTTACCCCAATGTATGCCAGCAGAGGAGCTGAGGTCTCTTTTTCTATTGCTAGGCATCTGTGTATGATAAAAAATACCTAAAATACAGTAGTCTCTAAATATCTAGAAACTTTAAAAATCAAATTAATCAAGCTGTTGGTTAGACCCTAATGACAATTACATGAGAAGAGTAAGGTATCCTGAGTGATTTGGGATCAGGTCCTTGTCAGCAATAGTGAAAACAAGCAAACAAAAACTTTGAGTAGTCCTAAAAATAGCTTCAGAAGAAAGCACACAGCATCCTTGCTGAGCCATCAACCTTGGAAACATTTATGAATTGCCAATATTGCTTCTAAAAATGCAAGATATACCAAAAACTGAATCAATCATCTCAAGTGACCTAGAAGAAAAACAAACAGGAAATTAATCTGAGTAAATCTGGGCATCCTCACTGCAAACACAGTGTGCTGGCTGCAAAAAGAAAAATTAAATAAGCATTTATTGTTGAGAGGTTCAAACAAGAATATTTACCCAGTTATTTGTGACATACAGGCAACAGTTTTGCAGTGATTTCTGCTCTGGTCTGTTACTGTGTTGAGCTCTGAAGGTCAAGGTCTATCTCCACAGACCTCCCATGGCAGCAGGGCTATGGTGGCCACTAACCTCACAGGTTATGGAGCAACATCTGCTGCCAGTGGTCCATGATGAGATGCAAACTAGTCCTCTCAGAAACTCAGTAAGCTCACCAAAGACCCACTAATTCCCATACTCAGAAATGTCTCAGCACTATGTAATATTTTATTTCATTTTCTTAATATAATTGTGGGTGGTTTGCTGCAGCACAGTGCGAGAAACATTTCCTAACAAACTGATGAGGAAATGATAGGGAAGCCGTGCTTTTTCTCTTGTTTTGAATACAGGCATTAATTTTCCTTGCAGAACTTCCTGCTACAATATCAAAGCAGCTCTTTGCATAGCAATTTTGGCCATTTTCCTCCTTCTCTTTCCCCTCCATCTCTACTGAGATGAGTACTATTGAGCCAGGTCTCGCCAGAGGCTGTGGGGATGAGGAAGAGCCCTGGGGATCCTGAAGAGATGAGTGTATGTGGTCCTTACAAGAGCTCCCTTCACTCCCAGCTTCCCTCTGGCACAAGATAGACAACTATCCAGTGATGAAGAAATTGTCCTTTTTTGTTCTTTAGCTCTTTTCTTCTTCCTTCCCATCCCCACCCCCCCATCTAAATTACTATTTTCTACCATTTCCTTCTGGTGTGTCTTTAACCTTAATTTTTAACACCAGGGGTTGTGTTTGGGTTTCCACCCTCCTTCCCCAACTCCTCGCTTTACAGCCTTCCCAAGTCAGTAGCAGTCAAAATCCAACGATTTCCTGAAGGTCAGATGAGCTTTGGAGACCCATAGTTTGTGATGTAAATCGAGGGACTGTGAGTAGCATCCACACCACAGCCCCCAGCTGCAGTTGGCACTAATCAGCAAACATCTAATCAATGGGAACAGTAGCACATTCATGTGCAAGAGATATTATCTTGGCATATAAATAATGAAAGCCTCTAAAGCACTCCCAGATGTTGGAAACAAGATTCCTTCTGGGCATGTGAAGAATTTGCTTAGGGGAAAACAGAGCAGCTTCACAAAAATAGAGAGCTGTTTTAGTCTGATGAAGTTCTGTTTACAAGAAAGTATTACTTAAAAAAAAAAAGAAAAAAAAAAGAAAAAAAAAAAAAAAAAAAAAAAAGAAAAAAAGGGAAAAAAAAACCCTTTATGGCTTGAATCAGCCAAAGCTGACCTCTCATCTGCCAGATACCTGTAAAGCAGACAATTGGTTTTATCTGGGGTATTCAAGTGATATTGCTGCTTGATTATCTTTCATACAAAAGAGGCCCTGCCTTTTTACTATTGCCAAATATGCAGTTTACAATCAGGTTTTCAATATGTCCTGGAATCTAGGCTTTCCTGAGAAAAATGAGCTCTTTGATCTCTCATAATGACAACTTATTCCATGAGATAAGGCTAAAAAAGGAAAAAGAACAATTAACAATTAATTATTTCTCATGAGAAAACGCTTTAATTCACAGTCCAAGCAAGTAAAATTTTTAACTCTAGTAGTCAGTGTTTGGACTTTTTAAAGAAAAGCAAAATTTACAATAAATGTACAATGTTATGAAGTTTTCTTAGCTTTTTGGCAGTGAGGATGTGATTCATTTACACAGATTAGGGTTCCTTAAACTCATTATTCTTGCTGAGGACATTAGTCCTGCTGATCCAATGGAGCTACCCACTTGAGTCTGATGGTAGTATGGACCCACAGTCTATTAATAGATTGGGAACAAGTGACCCTTGCTAATGTTGTGTTACCAAGTTAGGCATTTTAACAGAATCTATTTAATAAAAAATTGTAGAAAACGTTATCAGTGCTCAAGGTATCAGACATAAAAAATAAACTAATATCTAACTATGTTGTACAACATATAAAAAAAATACCAGTGAAATCTCTCATAACCCTAATGGGTACAAGTTGCCCCAAAGACCCTACCAAGGCAATTATTATTTTACCAATGCCTGCTCAGTATCATGTGCTAGGATGGGGACAATCCTCAAGTGATGTGATTTAGCTTTAAAAGCCTCTTCACATTTATTTCTTAAAGCACCTTAACCTTCAGGAATATAGTGGCTGGGATTTGCATAACCTTTTTTTTTTTTTTTTTTGTAAACCAAAAATTACAAGGTAGTAATTCTCACATTGCTAGATGGCACTGGATATATGAAGCTGTTAATTTTTGTCAATCTTTTTTTGTACCGAAAGACAATGGAGCAAGTAAATGGGAGTTATGTCTTTCTCTCCCAAAGCCTTGGAGGGAGGGTTCATCTGCCAAATGAAACAGAACTGTAACAGAACATGAGGCAGTGGGGTGGTGAGGGTGGGATGGGGCAAGACTCAGACTGGTGAAGTTTGGTGTTACTGTGTCCATAATCTACTGCTCCAGGTTTTGGTTTGTTTACTTATTTAATTATCGTTTGGTATTTTGCTAATATTCTTGGAAGAAGGAAGCTATGGAACTTTGATAAAGAGGCTTTAAAGAGGGTATTAAGATCTTTTATTAATAATAGTTGTATACCTCTGTTGCTGTTGCCCCGCAGTGTTACTGCTTGCATTGTCAGCCATTTGTGACTGTCATTCTAATAATTCTAATATGATGGGGAAGAGATTCCCGAGAGATTCCAAATCTTTGATCACAGTTACCACAATGGACATGTTCCAAATGCCACATTTTGGAGAACTGATTGGAGTTTTAGCAGCTTTTGGAAGTTGCTCTGGTTCTCACACTTCCAGTAGTTGGGGGTGTTACAAGGCACACCCTCAAACAGAGATTGGAACTGGACCCTGCATGGATGTATGCATGTACTTTGTGTCTTCTGGAAAATTCAATGACTCCAGAGAGGAAAAACTTTTGAAATTTTTGAAAGACTTTGTTGGATCAGGGCATGATTTGTAATGGCAACTCCATTTTGCCACTTCTTAATGTCAACCTCTCATACATTTCCCAGTAACTAAAGAATCATCAGTTACTACCAAATCCTTGCTCTCTGAAGCAGCAGATACCTGGTGTAGCAAAAATAGTATACTTCTGTCAACTATGAATAAATCCTGAACATTCTTCTAAAAATTCAACACATCATAAACAGATGGTTACAGCTCAAAACTTATTTCTACGATAACCTCTGACAGGGCCTTCCTATAGGGCTCCAGGCAAGTTACCTGAATGTCTCTGTTCTTGTTTTTTTACTGTCATAGTCATAATGTTCATCTCATAGAAGAGGTATGTGCTCTAAACAGTTTTTGGAAAGTGCCAGGAGGCTCTCTGAAGGAATATAATTGTAAACTAATGAGTGTATTGTCAGCACCTCCTCCAAAATTCTCTGAATCTAAGTCAGGCTTTATATAGCCCATCACAGGAACCCTAATTCACACTGCTCCATGGAAGAAATTACTGTCATCAGTATGTTTTGCCAATTATCTGACATGCAGAAGAATAAATAATATGTAATGGTGTGATGCTTGGGAATGAGTCACCAATGTGTTTCCTTTTCTGGAACAATCTGTAGGTGTCAATACGACCTCAAAAAATGGTTCAAAGATGCTCAAGCACAAGACTTGGTATTGTAATTTGTATTTTTCCTAGCCCTTACTCTCATGACCTAGTGTGCAGAGGATGATCTCAGACAGCAGTGTGTGGAGTGCCTGGGTGGGAGGTTACGCATGGAGAACATGAGCAGATTAGATATTGCCTCTGTGTTCTGCTTCAGCCTCTATCAGCATGTCTGGGGCTCTGCTCTAGCACCTGGGTGCCTTGCTGTATATCAGTCTGAGTTTTGGGCCCTCCTCAGCCCCCATGTGCCCTGGTTTCAGTGAAAAAGAAAGCCAGGTGTGGGCTGGGCAGGAATTGCCCAGGGGCTTTCATTCTGGGAGCAGGATGCCCCAGCCACCCTGTTAAACTGATGGTATGTTCCCCAATTCCCTGTTTAATGCTGAAACATTCTCTACCACCATTCTCTAATGGTGACACTTCTCTACCACCCATTAAAAAAAACAAAACAAAACCCTCAACAGATTGATTTAGTTATACCAGCCAGAAATTTATTTAGCAGAGGAAAGGGTATAAACCCTATTGCAAATGAACTTTTGGCTTCAGTATGAGAACTTCATTGTACAGCTGTACTGGAAGTCCTTTCCCCACACCTGTGGTTCACAGACATTTTGTGCAGCTGGGGACATGTTATGAATCTAAACTGAAAGAACACCAGAACTGTGGTTCTGCATGTATTTCTGACATTAATAATGGTCATTGTGAAGGTATTTTGTCTAAAGAGTCTGTTCAGTCTATCTCTGCCCCCCACCCAGCCCATTGTGTTTGTAGGGAAAAGATATGGATCAAGCTATTTCAGAAAAAAACCCCTGACTTTTGTGTACTTCCATTTCTTTTATATTGCTGGGTAATTTAGTATGATGCTTGGAAAAAAAAAATACAGCGTTTTATCAGCTCTCTGTTCAAGCAGGTGGTGCTGTATTTTGTATAAAGGACAGTGCTTAATTTAAGATTTCTACCATAGCAGCAATTCTAAATGACAGCACTTGTGTTAAAAGAGCTGCTCTTCCCAGCAGCACTGTTATAAAAATACTGAAACAGTAGTGATATTATTATAGGTCTGCTCCAGTAACAAAAGTTCTACTCTAAGAAAATCTCTGATTTAGAAAAATCCTTGCCATCTTTTGCCAGTGATAAATGTTCCCTCAGTTTTGTACTGGTGTGATTTAATCTTTGTGATTTGAAGGGCTTGCCAGGAAGCAGCTGTGCACTGGAGAAGCACAACACGTAATAGCTTCAGTGGGAGCAAAGGTGGCAGATTTGGGCTGGGGACAATATTCAGGGTTCAAAATATTCAGGTTCAAAATTCATAACAGCTGGGTGCTGGGCTGTGCTTTCCAAAAGCTCTTTGCACACCATGTGTGTGCACGTGTGTGTGTGCAGGGCAGCAGGCACACCCACCTGCTTCTCCCCGAGCCCCCAGGCAGGGGGTGCAGTGCCTTGCTGCAGGGCAGGTCCCCTTTGCTTGGGGGAAGAGCATAACTCACTGCTGGTGTGAATCAGGATGAGCAGAGACATGTTACTAGTCTGTGCCTGCAGCCAATGGTGTTCCCATCGGCAGTGATTCAGCACTAAGGAGTGGCGTGGCTGCATCCCTTCTCCCCCCAGCCACTCCACTCCATCAGTGGCAGGGTCATGAATGGGTCTGACACCAACCTCTCTCCAGTGAGACAGCCTGAAATGTCCTCTTCCCACACACTGCATGGGTTTGCGTTTCAGAAAACCATCCATTTCTCATCCGTGATGAGAAACGACTGACCTCAGTCCCATTACATCGATGTTTAACATTTTCAGTGCAATTGGAAGCCACAGCTCAGAAGAGTTGTTTCCTCTTTCCTGGGTTTTGTGGTAGGACTTAGAGTGGTTCAAACCAACCTGACTGTCAGAGTCCAAGCACATGTTGTGGTGGGCTGAGTGAGGGGCTGGTAAAGGCATTGTGTGCCAAAGTTCATTCATCCTTTCTCCTCATATTACATCTAAGTGCTTTTTTAATTACACTACTGTTTTTGTCTCATGACGTTGCCTCACAGGTCACCTCACCCTCCAATTACTGCTTGTGTAAGGAAGTGTTTCTTGACACTGCCCTCAATTTCTTTTTACTTTATTTCCATTTGTGCTTATCTGCGATGGAATGAAAGAAAGTATGAACCATGTCTGAAATTAGCCATTAGGATTTTTACAGACTTCAGTGAGCACTCCTTTAAGAAAATTCATTATTCATTTCTGTCTCTTTTTTTTTTTTTCTTTCCTTTTTTTTTTTTTTCTTTTCTTTTTTTTTTTTTTTTCCTAATTTTCATCCATGTATAACCAGTTCTTTTTACCCTCACAAGCTTCATGTCTTAGTTTTCAAACTAACCTTCTCAATTCTTTTCTGAATCTTCCTGGTGCCATACTGATTTCCTTATAATATGGTGACCAGGAACTAATGAGTAATTTATTTCATCTTCCTCTGACAATATTTTGAGCACAGGTCCGTCCAGGAAACAGTCTTTCTTTTGAATTAAATGCTGCTCTGGCCTACCTGAGATCTGCTGTGGCTGAGAGCTAAGTATAGATACACTGCGAGGTGGTGAGGAGAAAATTTAAATGCAGGCTGCGTGACCAGACTAAGAAGTGGGTGCAGGACATCTGGGGTCTTTCTGCTCTTCTCATCCATTGCCTCGTTGGGTGTTTGCCTAGTGTTTGAGAAGGACTTTCTGTGGGAAACAATCAAAATGTATTTAGCAGAGTGTGTCCCTGTGAATTCTTCATATCTACCATATCCTAGAAACGTTATGTGCCATATTCTCTGGTGACCCCAGCAGTCATATGAGAAGGCATCTCTGAAGGGGGTGGATGTCAGGAAAAGGTGCAGAAATAGTTGCTATTTGGAAGGTTGTTTTTTTCCTGGTTGCTCTCCTTCCCCACGCCGCAGGGATGAGAAGAGAGGGAGGAAGGAGAAGGGCTCTCCATCCCATCTCAGGCTGCCTGGGGTTATTCCCAGAAAGGCAGTCCCTTAGTTGATTCATCAAATGACATCCCAAATAGTTCTCTTACCCTCTTGCTGACTCCTGTGATGCAGAGCAGGTTAGACTTGTTTAAGCACAGGGGGGAATTGGCCAATAGTAATTAAAAGTGAGTGTTAGCTCACATGGAGGCTCCACATTATTAGCTTAAATGAAGATACTTTCCATGGACAGTGAGCCTTGCATACTGTAGCACAAGCTATTGTATGCAATTATCTTGCAGAAAAAATCCATGACGTGCCAAAGAAAATATCAGGCAGGAAAACACCAATGTCTGTGCCCTCCCTCAATAGGAAGAGGGGTATTTCATGAACCAGGATGGCTTTCTGCTGCCATGGAAATCGCTTGCAGGACCTTTTTGAGACCCTGAGCCTGGGCCAGCCTAGATGTATGCAATCGATGTGTGCAAAAAAGCTCACCCCTTGAAAGCTTACATCTTGGTGAAATATTGAAATCACAGCCTTTTTATTAACACATCACTCAGCTCCTTCCCAGATGAACAGTCAACTTCATTTGCAGTCAGTCTACCTTCTTCAAGGCAGGATTAGCTATGTCAGTGTCATTTCTGACACATGTTTGTCCAAGCTGCTCATAAACACCTTCCACAGAGAAGGACTGCACCACCTGCCCAATCTACTCCAGCACTTATAGCAGCCTTGTTATTACAAAATGCTTTTAAATATTTAACCTAAACTGTCCTTGCTGCAATTTAAACCCATTTTCTCTAGCTGCCACAGCTAGAGAGTACAGTGTGGAGTACAGTGTTTTTTTCCAGCTTTTCCTCCCAAGTCATGTTTTCAAGACCTTTGATTATTAAGACTCTCCCCTCTCTCAGTTTTTTCCACATCTTTCTTAAATGCCAGTGCTCAAACCTGGACATAGCATCCCTTTAGTACTGAGGGGAAGCAAACTTTTCATTTGTATAATTTAATCCAATTTACTGTCTAGGTTTTGATTTGAGGAAATGCCTCATTGAGGATTTTTTTAAACCTCAGGCTGGATAATGCTGATATCACTGCCAGAAGAGTACAGGCAAGTGTCTGGCAGCTGTGAGGGAGAGGAATGACCTGGAAAGAACAAAATCATACCCCTTTCACCCGTTATCTTCCATGTTCTGCAGTGGCCAGCTTCCATTCTGAACTTACTGAGCACAGGGCTTGCGCCTTCCTGCAGGGACAACCAATCATGAGAAAGGGAATAAGATTCAGTCTATAGTTTGCACAAATTTTCCTGATGCAAATCAGTGCTGTGAGGTCTAAATAAGTAATGTTTATACCATGCATCTGCCTGTGCTATAAAAGAGAAGTACCATGTAGCTACAGTGGCTGTAGCTCTCCACAGATGATATATGGGTACAAAGAAATCATAGTAAAGGCAAATGTATGAGCCCATGGACCTCGTTCAGACAGAGGCTACCTCCAAGATCTTCTCTAGGTGGAGGGTCCTTCAAGAGTGAATCTCTAACAAGAAGGATAAAATTGCAGTTCCAGTTCTTCACTGGGCTCTTATATGTGCATTCACACAGCTACATATCGGACTTTTCCTACACATCCTGACATTAGAACAAGATATTTCTCCTCCAGTTAAAAGACTAGCACTGCCAATTTTTGTATCTGACCCAGTATGCTTCCAGCAACCCTCTCAACATTAATATCAAATGGGGTTCCTGTCCAGTCTTATTGTAAGTACAATAACATCAGCATTAAGCTACGTAGATGAAGCACATTATAGGTGGCAGAAATCAAACACTTTGACATTTATATATCATGAAGTAGACACCTAGGGTTTTCTCACTAGCAAATCTTCATGTCATTAGCTCTGTGGTGCTCTCCAAGAAAAAAACAAAACAAGACAAAAAACCAAAACCCAACCCAAAACCAAAGCAACCAAAAAATCCCCCAAAGTGTGAAGATAAAAATTTCAAATTTTTGCCCCAGTGAGTAAAATGAGGCACATACAGGTCTTCATGTCCTTTCTCTCTATTTTACATGACAGTGCAACCTAGGGACATAGTCTACTGCAATGACTAAGGGCATTAGAACATCTGTTTCATGGTAGTGAATGGTTTATGAGTACTTGTGCAGAGTGCTGCAGATAAAATGATTATGCTACTAGAATGTCAGATTATCCCCATAACTGGTTAGAGCAAGGTGACCCAGGCAGGTTGCAGCAATCAATATAGGAATCTTACAATGAAGTTATGTATGTATAGAGGCTCCCACATAAAGAAAATTCTTCCCATGTTTCCCATGGTATTCAGCTGCCTTTAATTTTAAATTGCCACTTTCAACAAAAAAATGGAGTAGCATTTCTGTGGGTAGAGGATGTTTTTCTGCTTCTTCATTGCAAATACAACAACAGGCCAGCGTTTTTGCTGAGCTGGCTGTTTCCATGCATAGCCAAGTCTCTGTGTTTTCATTGGCAGGGCTATATCACAGATTTCAGGAGCCACAAAGAGCAAATCATGCTTCAGATCCTATAACATAAGCGTTAAATAGTTCTGCACTGAAATACACTGTGGGTGCAATTAGATGTCTTTGCCATACCCCAAAAAAGTAAACACAGGTCTTGGCTGTTCACCTAAGCCCATGAGCAAACCTGCACAGCGTGGGGTTATTCATTGTGGGGCAGCCCTGGAGCATAAGCCAAGCCAGGAACAATTCAGGGTCTCACACAGATTTGGCAGGGCAGTAGATGGGTCAGCCCTGCTCCACACCCTGCCAACAGCAAGAGCAGCAGCAGTAGCTTGTGGCCTCATTCCCCAGCCTGGCAAGAGGGCTGTGTGCTTGGCTGGAGCAGTGCAAACCTTCATGCTGCTGCAGAACATGGGATCACAGCTCCTGGGATCACAATTTTGGACAGGAGAAGCTTGCAGGGGTATGGCAGTGGCACCTGCAGAATGAAACATATGACACACTGCGGATGTCCTTGCTGTCACTTCAGTCAACCTCCCCTGCTTTGTGGCAGGCACACCCACGTGGTTTGATGAATTTGTTTCTTGGCCTATTTTAGAGCCAGCTCAGGTAGGGATTATAAAAATTTCCAGAAATGTCCCAATTCAGGCAGCTTTTCCTGGGCTCTATGTTACTGCCACTGAAATCACAGTTGCCAGTAATCTCAAACGTAAATTAATGTTTTGAAGATCCTCGGGTTCTCGTGTTCCTGAAAGAGATCTGTTTTCCAGAGTTTTGAACATTCTCCTCCCAGAAAGAAGCCCTGCTGCATCTTGATGATCCAAGGACTTCAGGCACCCTACTTATGGACATTTTAGCTGCAATGCTGCTTTTCCTTGGGAGGCAGCTACGAGGAGTAGGGTTTTCTCTAGACCCCCCACTCACCATTCAGGCCCTGCCTTCTTTTTTTGTACGCTTCATTTTACAATGAAACATTCAAAAAATGTTTTAGGAGCGTTGTCATAGTTATTCTTATCTCCTTCCTCAGCAGAGGGAAATCACTTATAAACATTTCCAGCTTCACTCCCCTTTGCTTGGATTAACAAACTGACCAGTACGTCACTGCTCTTGGGGATAAGCTTCACCCCAGCTCAGAGCAGAGTAAAACACTCCTTCCATGAGAGTATTATCAGGCCAAAAGCCTGGTGGTATATTATGCAGTGTCTTTGTCTCTGTAATGCTTTTCCAACATGAATCAGTTTCTGGCACTGAGTCACCTACAAGCGATGAAGAGTTCTACCAAAAAATCCACATATATTTTGTTTAGCTTTGCAAGCTATGCCATTGACTCTTGAGATTTTGTCCCCAGCCTCACAGGCTACAGGTTGATTTCATATTTTTTGAACGGGACAGTCATCCTAATTTATTTCCTTTAGAGCTTGTGACATTCCATCAGACCAAACAGGCTGTCACCTCCCATTGCTTCTGAGGAGGTCGAAGAAGCCTTCTCCTGGAGGACCTGCCTGCCATGTCACTGCAACCTGTGTGCCAAAGACATAATTTCTCTTGCTTTGGTATTATCATTGCAGAGGTCAGCTTCACTCCCAGCTGCCACTCTTTCCTATAATTTTCTGCCACAAATTCGGACTTGGGACTGTGAGCTCAGCTGTGCATCAAAAAGTGTTGGTTATCATTGTCCACAGATGAATATGTTCTGCTCTGCACAAGAAAAGCTCACATGGAAACAGAAATAGGAACAGAAATCTATCATCCCAGAGTATCATACAGTGCCCTTCTGCTGGCCTCGATGGCCAGAAGTCTTTCTCTCCCTTGTATATTATCACCAGCCTAAAGCAACATACAGGTTCTATTCAGGACATTCGTGAATGTTTCCCCTTTCATGTTATCCCCATATTTAAATCCTTGTATTTTTGCAAATCTCATGGGCATACCCTTATTGAGCTAGTCAGCAGTTTGTCCCTTGGCAGCAGCCAGTAGTTGCTGGACAGCCCTAAGGGAAGAGGGCAACACACAGATATCACTAAAGCTGGTGGCTATACGCCTACTCAACTCCTAGTGTCATTTGTTACCCTTTTCCTCATGTTTCCAAAAGAGACAATTGAATAGGGTCAGATATTGACAATTGAATTTCCTGAGCTTGGGTGCCCAGATGTCTTTCCAGAAGACCCAATTCCTCAAGTGGGAAGATCTGCCCATGCTTTCAGTATCACAGCTTCACTCACCTACAATACCTTTGTGAATAATTCACCCTCTCCCCAACATAATGTAAGATTTTTTGTGGGAACTGTGGGTGCTGAGCCCAGTTAGGATCAGCCCCATCCCACAGAACCCATGACAAAAACCCATGGTTTCTACCATGTCCAAATGGGAGAGGCAGAGCCTGCAGCTGCCTTGGGACCAGCATCAACCTGGTGAAGATGGAGTGCAAAGATTATCTTCCATCTTACAGGCAGTGCCATCTGGCATGGATGCACATGTAGAAGATTAAACATGTAAAAGCCAGCAGCAGCAACAAGCACAACAACAATTTCCATAATAGTTCTCTCTTTTTTTTTTCTTTTTTTTTCTTTTTTTTTTTTTTTTTTTGTCTTTTTGAAGGAAAATGCGTTGACCGCCTAATTTGGATTCATAAAGGAAACCTATTAATGAAAGGCTTCAAAGAACTGCCTCAGAACTTTTAATCAGTAGTTGCGTTTTTGCATGGAAAAATAAAAAAGCAGAGGGGGCTGTGTGGTGGGCTTTTTTGTTGTTGTTTTTAGCAGTTCTTGTTTAAAGCGCCAGATTATTTGAAAGCAGGCTGGGTGAGGAAGCCCAGCAGGGAGCCTCTTCTCGCCCACCTGGAGGAAAGGCCCCCTGAATGCTTGTTTTCATTAGCATGGGCCTCTCTGGCTCTTCAAAACCCTTTCCACCCGTTGCCAAGGCAACTCGGAGCCGTATCGCGGCACACGGGTGTTGCACATCAACTGGCGTGTTGCACTTAACCGAAATAAATAAGCAAATATACATGGAAAATGGACACGGGCCAAATAAGGGCACTGTCTTTTATCATGGACATCTAACATTTATAGGGATTTCAAACACTCTACTAGGCCTATCAGAGAAGAGGTAGTTGATCAAAAAAGGAAAATGCATGTGCATGCACAGCCAGGTATTTTTCATTTTAATGGGCCTTCTTGCTTGAATCGGGTGAAAGGAATTGGGTCTAGAATATGCAGTCTCACTTGTAAATTATATTTTCATGCCATTTGATGGCTCTCAGCTGGGTCTGGTTTTTCAGCCCAGCTCAGTCCCTGGTTTAGCATTAGAATCTCCATTGGCAGCTATGTTTTCACACCAGGCCTTGACACCAGTGGAGCTGCTGGGCACTGAACAAGCAACATCTAGAGCAAGTGCTGTAAATCCAGCTTTCAGATAAATCTGGGATCCAGCTCATCCTTGACTCCGATCTGAGACATTTATACAGCAACGATACACACCACAGCAGTGGGGACGGGAATGAGGACCATGGGCCCAAGGCTTTTGTTCTCAGGCAGTGTGAGCAACCAAGTTGGTGGAGAGGCAGAGTCTGGGGAGATACCACAGATTGTGTTTGTGGTTGAGGATCAGTACCTGCAGCCATGCTAGTGAGGGTGTGCAAGGGGAACAGTCTCCACCACTGCCTGAATGAGGTCCCTAGCATCAGGGGGTAACAGCTGAAACACCTCTTTCAGATTATCAGAGAACAGCCAAGGAAAAGCTTAGAGTCTCTGGGAATATTTGTAGCAGGTCCAACTAAGTACTGCTGCAAAAATAGTTTTCCTTTACACTCAGGAAGGGAGGTGCTGGCTGCAAATGCTGGCAGGAGAGGAGGGAAGGGAGTGGGGCGGGAAGCTCTGCAAGGAGCAGCATCCATTGCCTGGTGCTGTGCCATGCTGTGCTGTTCCATGCCATGCTATACTGTGCTTTGCTCTACTGTGCCAGCAGTCCTCGGGGCAGGAGGCAGCAGCAGGAGCTCAGCAGGAGCCAGGCAGGGAGCTGTGTGCAGGTGCTACATGCTGTGGAGTGCAGGAGCAAGGCAGGGGAAGCCCAGTGGGAGAAGGCAGGAGGGCTGCCTTTCCTCTGCAGGGGCCACCACAGACTCCCCCCAGCTTCAGTGGGGTTTGTGTTTCCCTCAAGGTGGTTGAGGGTTGAAGACTGCAGCTTTTGCTGGAGTTAATTGAATGATTTCTGAATGTGGTCCTGGCCATTCAGAATGCAGACCCAGACTCATACACCCAGAGTCACTTCGACATTAAGTCCCATCTTTAGCGAACTCCTTCTGCCTCCCTGTTTAGAAACAAAACAGAGAACACAGAACAAAACAAAACGCCACATCAGCCATCTCCCTTCTCCTTGCTGCACCTTATAAGCCCTCCTTCCAGCTTCACCAAAGTGAACTCCTCTCTGCCAAAAAAGCAGCCCCCTCCACAGGACCTAAATGCCTGAGGGTCCTCTTGCCCAGCTCCCTGAACACCTCCACCCCTTTGCTCCTTCGGGAAACCTGTGGTGCAGCAAGCCATGTGCAGGCTGCTTGTCCCATCTGCATTTCAAGCATGTGCACTACTCATATTATCAGATTCTGCTCATTTTGACTGCATGTGTGTGCATGCAGCTAAAGATATGGGCTCTGTCTGTGTCACCAGGTCCCCTCAGCACTCCTGCACATCATGCACTGAATGGCAAAGTACACCAAAAGACTTTCTCTGCTCCCTCATCCCTCACCACAGCCCATGGGGTTTCTCTTCTGCTCTCACAGCTCCCTTTTCTGTGTTGCAGTACTAGCAGCTCCTCTGGCATGCACCAGCATGGCAGCTATGTTATTTTAAGCTCTCAAATGTTATTGCAACACAGATCTTACAGAGGCAAGGATTCAAAAGTATCATGGTACCAAATGTGTGGACATGCATGCTCTGGTACATGCATATGCTTGCTTGTGTGTGTACAGACAGGTGTGTGTTGTCATATGTGTCATTATGTATTTTTATATACAATGATTATACATATATTTATATTTGGTTTATATACCTATACTAAAATAGATGCCTTTAAAAGCTATAAGGACTTATTAGATGTACAAAATACACCAGGTATTTGTTAAGGGCTAAGTCTTCAGATGTTGCATTTGGTTCTAGTTTAAATTTTCATTGCATTTTACTTCTTATGCGATCCTGTTTATTTAGGATTTTCAAATACGCAGCTATATATAACTATGATTGCTGAAATGAATGTAAACATCACTTCTTGTGCATGTATCTTCTTGTGCAAGCTTTGTAACTGTCACGGCCATAAATACATAAATGGAGGTGATGATCAATCATGGGTATACTGCCAAAAGTAGTTATTTATACAGCTATGAGAAACTCTGACTTGCCCAGAAATACCTGATCACAGTGAATGCATCTCCCGTGAGGCAAAGACTGGAAAATGGCTTTATAATTAGGACTCCAAAAACCTTTAAAAGGTCTTGTCACATTTGAAACTAGGGCTTCAGAAACAAAAGGAGCAGAAGAAAAGTGGTGTGGAAGGAGCAATGGTGTGCACCTTATTTGGCTCCATGTTGTGCTTGGTTTTGGTAAATGTACCTGTATCACCTGTGTTAGTACACAAGTGTATTAAGAAACAGAAAAAACCTTGTCTCTCTCTGACACATATGGTCAGACCAACCTGAACCTGATACCACATCTGCCCGTTTGTGATAATTTTCAGTACTGATATTGTGTTCATTACTGAGTGGTGTAGCTGTATCATAGCCTCCCATGCAGCCTGATTTTCAGGATTTAGCACTGATTTGCTGTGGATTTCCCAGCTGTTCATGCCTGAGGACAGGGAGCATACTCCAGCCAGGGTGTAGGCTAGGAGGTGGGGATGTGGACTTGGCCTTATGCAAGAAGAGGAGTCTGAGTCACAGGGGACTTGCTTGCAGCCATACACAGACCAAGGAGAGTATTAAACCATAGAACCATAGAATGATTTCAGTTGGAAAAAAACCTTCAAGATCATCTAGATCCAACCACTCTGCACTGGCAGGGACACTTCCCACTAGACCAGGTTGCTCAAAGCCCCATCCAGCCTGGCCTTGAACACTTCCAGGCAGGGGGCAGCCAAACCCCCCCTGGGCAACCTGTTCCAGTGTCTCACTATCCCCCCACTAAAGAGTTTCTTGCTAATGTCTAATGTAAATCTACCCTCTTCCAGCTTAAAACCATTACAGCTTGTCCTTTTGCTACACTCTAACCCCCACTAAACCTCATAGGCATTGTTAAAAACAAAAGATTAAACCTTCTGAGCTGCCACAATCAGCTTGATGCCCCAGATCCTCAGATGGTGAAAACTAGCACAAACCCCATTAACTGCACTGGAGCTAAACTGATCTGCCTCAGATATGGTGCAGTGGAAGAGAACGAGCTCATAGCACATGTAATTGAGTACATCTTGTCCTCCTCCCCAGCTAGCATCTATCAGGTTCAGTGAGGCTGTAATGATACATATTAGAGGATGTCCAGCATGATCTATGGAGTGGTTTAAATTGCATCAGACTTAGGGTGGCCTCTCACATTGCCCTGAATGGGGAAACTCAATAATTCTGAGCTACAGAAGTTCTGAAAAATTGTGCCCATAAATCTCTTTCTCATCTTGCTATCACGTTTCTGAGGGATGATCATGCTGTGACTGCATCAAGTATGCACCCTACAAAGTGTGTGGTTCAAAGAAGCAGACTTTGTTTTTTTACACAGGGTAGATAAGCATTTCAGTTCACCTTTAAGGAACAAGCTCCATTTCACCAATCTGTTTTCCTGGTAGTACATCTGTTAGGAAGAAATAGGCATATGGGTCTGTTCTGAGGAAAAGCAAGCTCCTCTTGGCAAGATCAGGTCCTTGAGTCCTATTGCACCAATTCTTTCCCACATTAGATGAAACCCAGCCCAGAAACAAGGAAGAGCAGAAGTCCTATGCACCACTTTAGCCCTGTTTCAACTAGAGTGCAGGAAAGGGCAGGAAGACAGGAAGAAACCATATGTCAGCTTTCTGTAAAAGTATCAAATTAAGCTGATAAGTAATCTTGGTGAGGAGTGTGTGCGGTTGGGTCTTAATTAGCCTCTTTTCAAGTTTAGGCACAAGAGTGGAGAATTGCAGATCCTGGCAATTTATTTGCTTATTGTTCCTTGGTCATGTTTTCCAGGTGTTTTATGGGGGGCAGAGTGTAGGATGAGTATTCTCCATTTCATGTGGTTGAGGTAGTACTTCCCTGGAATAGGGAGGGTATAGATTAACATAAATTATCATAGAATCATGTGGGTTGGAAGGGACCTCTAAAGATCATCTAGTCCAGACCCCAGATTAGAAGGGGAAAAACTCCAACAAAGCCTCAAACCTACCAAAAAAAAAAAAAAATCAAACTACAGCCTCTGTGGCTCTGGAGAGGGTCCTGGTGTCTGAGGGGTAAAAAATAACTTCCCATGATTTCAACAAGCCATGGTTGCAATGCTGTTGCCCACAGCCCCCTGATATCACCCTGTGCCAGTGGTCATGCTGGAATCAATGGCACGGTTTAAGGATCAGGACACTCTGAGCAGCAGTGCACTTAAATATGCACTCAACTTAAACATCCAAACAACCTCTTTGAATTCAATGGCTTCACTCATGGAGTTAAAAATAAGCCTGCTGTAAAGTGCTTTCATCAGTTCCAGGTCTAATTATTTACCTCGCATGAGTAGTTCCAGAGGAACTCGGATATTTGCTGTTTGGGTTGGTAAACTTAATTGTCTACACTTCTGATTTATGTAGTGGCAAAATGAAGCACACTTTGAAGAGGTAAGAGCTCTTAAAACTTTTGTGTTCGGTGAAACCTGTATCAAACAGACTAGAAGGAAAAAGCAGAGATAGATTTCCTAAACAAAACACCTTCCCTAGACAAAGAAATCTTTCCCGAGTATCTTACAGATATTTTAAATTGATGTTTTAAGAAGAGGCTTGTCTTTTAAGGGCTTTTATTTGCAATGAATTTTGAGAGTTAGTTGCTACTTCTGGTTGGATTTGAGATGGAGTTTCAGAAAGGGAGAGGCTTAAATGAATAAAACCCAAAACGAGGAGTCCCCACATTATTATCTGAATATTCTTTCTGCTACCTGTTGACAGTTTGTCCCCATGCATAAAACCTCTCCAAAGCCTTATGTTGTATATTATGCTCCTAGAATAGGTCTCTTTAAAGCGGGCTTTAATTGTGAGTACAATAGTTCTATGTTCCTCCATTGTATCTGGTCACCTCTGGGCCAAGCCTGCAATCCTGATAGTGAAAACTCTTAGGTGAATGATCGGGCTAGATCAAGACCCTTGAGTCTGGTCCTGGCTGGGTGTTTTCAAGAATCTCTGGTAGCCTGCAAAATCTAAGGAGAAGATTTACAGAAGAAACAGGCTCCTCCAGGACTCTTGCAGGAGCCCCTGTACTTTTTGCTTCTGATTGAACTGGAAATGGATGGGTCTTAGTGAATAGTGCTTCCAGTAATGGTCCCAAATGTGTGACTGAAAGGGAAGGGTGGAAGCAATAGCAAAATATGTTTAAAAGTCAATGAAATATTTCATTTCAGAAAATGAGGTGAGCTTTTGATTTATGTTTGGTGTTTTCCTGGCTGGAAGCTCTCAGTCAGAGACAGTTTGTCCCATTCTCACACGTTGAGGCCAGGATTCAACTCATGGCACATCAGAGGCCTGGTTCCAGAAGCTGAGGTGAAACACAGGCTCTCCCAAAGGTGATCAGAGGTGGACTGAGTTGCCCTCAGGAAATGTCTATCTCTCCCAGCCTTGACTATAAGGGAAACCAAGGGCTGACATGATTCCAAACCCAGCCACCTCAGCTACCTCCCTACAGCACAATAGCATCAGTCTGGGCTGATAATTTTTTTCCTGCTCCAGGTAAAATTTCACTTTGGACTGACCTTCTGTGCTGCTTCTCTCTCAAAGGTATGCTCCAGGGAAGCATCAGGGCTCACAGAGCAAATGGGCACTGTGTTGATCCCACAGACTTTGGCCATTGATGTCCTTCCCTTGGGTATTTCAGAGGTGTCTTCCAGGGTTTGCATCCTTTCCATGAGAAGCCAGTGCTGCTTTAATATTCCTGATTATAAACTCCAGAGAACCACAAGCAAAGAGCCTGCATTCTGAGAAGAGCTTTGGTGTTAAATACAGCAGATTCCTGTGAATTTATTCTCCACTTCCATTAGTCAGGGCAGAAATGCATTGGTGTAATATATCTAAGCACTTTGTCATTGCTCTCTGGCTCTATCAAAATGTAGTCTAAGCAGTTATCACGTATTTCTGATTAATATTATAACAACCACTGGCTAATAACAGAGTCAGCAGTGAAAACTGCTCTAATCGTTATCTTTCTGGCTAAGCAACTTCCCTGTTATTTGTTGTATACTGCAGATTTTGGCAGATGGGGGTTGATTTTTCTTCTAATGTTAAATGTGAGATTTTATCCTCAAAGGAGTGATTATCTCAGAGCAAAATTGGCAAGGTTAAAGACTATCTATAAAAAACATTCAGCAGTGTTCCATGAAATGAATTACATAATATATCAGTCATCTACCTGGCTTTTGAAAAAGTGTTAATATGTGTTTGTACAGTCTGGGTGAATATTTTATATCAGGCTTCTTTTTCCGTGAATGTAAAAATGACCTTGGTTATTAGAAACGGAAGATACATTGAACCGGATAGAATCAACACAGTTCTATTTCATTTCACCCACGCTAAAATTGAAAGAGAAAAATACAGATTGAATTTATTTTACTATATATTGCCTCATTTGAACTTTAGTAAAGCGTTAGCCACTGAGGAAAAACCCTTCTCCCACCTCCCCTCCATAATCTCTTACAGATGGCATGTAAAGGAAATTGCCTTGACTTTATTGATTCTTCACTACGAGGTTCAACTAACAGCCGGTGCCTTATGGAGGAAACGTATGAAATGTATGCGGTACTACAGTTGCAGGAAGGTGGCACTTTGACCTGGCAGCTGTGTGTAACTATACAGAAAAGTCCATGACACTTTAAAATCACAAATTAGTATTTTTTTTCCCCTCAGATGTTAGTAGATCTTCTCTTTAGGACCTCATTTTAAATAGCTGCACTGTACCAATTTGAGTATTTTACAGAATGAAGGAAAACAGTACCCTGCCAAGATGGAAGAGCACAGGCTGAAAAGTGGCTTCTATATTCTGTCAGGTCACCATAATTTTCTATTTGTTCTTTTCCAGAAATACTTCCCTCGCAATTATTAAAAAATGACCAGTGTGTGATGCTGCATGCTTCTGGCCTCTCACAGCTCAATCATTCATCAGGTAGAACTTGATATCTCCAACTTTAATTTGCCTGTTAAAGTGAAGGGATCAATGTGCATACTTTCGTCTCTTTATTTTGATTCTAAGATTAATCAGAGTCTTAAAAGTTCTGGGGAACATTTTTATCTGGCATCAACCAGTGTAGCTGTAGTGGAGTCCACAGAGGAACACCCATTTCTACCAGCTTAGCAGCTGGCCCTCTGAATGTGAAAATCTACATTAGCACCTATTTTATAGGTGATAATTGCTGCCTAAGTACTGCAAGCCCAGGATATTAGCACTAGTTCTGAGAAACTTAACAGTGGGTCAAACTCATCCCAGCTCTGGGGAGCTTGCGGCACATTTTCCAACAGTTTTCATCTCCCACTCTATTCCTCAGCCCTATGACTCCTCTCCCTTCTTTGTCTCCTCTCCATAGTAGCCCTCCTCCTGCTTCCTGAGGGGTCTGGGCTGCATTGCAGAAGACGAAATCCTAGCTGGGAGGTTAATCACTGACCTGAATGAAAGCATGAAGCACTGAGCTTGCAACTCTCACAACACTTTAGGGAATCAGAATAAATCGTTTGCCTCTTCTGGCCAAAATATTACAGCTTGTTTTTCCTTTCTTAAGTTGTGAGAATTGTACACTTCTTTGTTAAGTCTTCAATTCTTTGTTAACCTGTCCTATCTAATATATCCTTATTCTTCTGCCAGCTGCATTATCTCCTTTTGAAATATGCTTAAAATATCACTCGTTTTCATGGCATCACAGTGTCCCCCCAACAATATTTGCTTCTAGAAACATCTGATCATGGGAGACCTCAGTTCCTATTAAAAAAATTATTATCCATCACAACCAGAGGGCTTAGAGGCTTGAATCTCCAACCTCCATTCTGGTTTATGCCGCTTCTGCTTCTTTGTAATATATATATTTTTAAAATAAGTTCATCTTCCTGTGAGTATTTATTTTAGCTCATAGTTTTTTGACAGCTTGGCATAACAACACTAGGCTTAAATTCCCAGGGCTTAATTTGGATTGATACAGTGCATGGGACTTGTAGTAAGATGGGTTGCAGGAGAATGGGTAGGCAACAAACAATATGAACCACACTCCCTGGTGTTAGCTGTCTGATATTTGTCATATCCTATTTTGGGGTTTGAATTTACTTACCAGGATGGATTTCCGTGGGGTGGATTACAGTTGAGCATCGCATAGGTATACTTCCATTTGACATTTCTCTGCAAAATAAATATAATATATTAGTAGTATTAAATCTCCCAAAGGCCTGAAATGAAATTCTTCCACTCATCAGTCAAATTATGCTACCAGTCAGAAGCATGGCTGACCTAGCCTACTGTCAGGGCCAAATTCAAAGGTAGTATATACAGCAGTGTAATTTAGGCCTCCTGGCCTCATTCCTCATCTCTGCTGCAGAGCTCAGCACTGCAGAGCTCACTAGCACTAGCAGGGAGGGGCTTACCATTTTCGATATAAAGCCATTTTCACCCCCATTAATCCCTCCATCATGCACTAAGTTAAGGCTGAGAAAAATTTTTGCTTCCATTCAATCAGGTGCTGCTCAGAGGCCAAATCTTGGGTAGTTCCCAAGCACAATCTGTACTCTGTGACCTTCGGTCATATCTGAATTTTAAGTTTCCAGGGAACTTTTGTTGGCTCTGCTGATTTCACTAGCAAAATCCAAGATGAGAAGGAAAACCTTCAAGGCCAATAAGTGTCTCTTTTCAGTCAGTGACTTCCTTTCCTTTCTACCATCTTCCATCTTTGCCCTCCCCTGTGTGCCTCACACCAGTGCAGGTTTCTCTTCAATCCCCTCCCACCAAGCAAGATGCTATGGCTTTAATTCTGCTTGTTGAAGAACTGATCTACATAGAGGTTAAACAACTCCCTGCAAGCCTCAATAATAAGTCAGTAGTGGAGCAAGTATTCTTCAAGGCCCCAACCTACAGACTCAGCTTCTACGTCATCCTTCCTTCCTTCCTTCCTTCCTTCCTTCCTTCCTTCCTTCCTTCCTTCCTTCCTTCCTTCCTTCCTTCCTTCCTTCCTTCCTTCCTTCCTTCCTTCCTTCCTTCCTTCCTTCCTTCCTTCCTTCCTTCCTTCCTTCCTTCCTTCCTTCCTTCCTTCCTTCCTTCCTTCCTTCCTTCCTTCCTTCCTTCCTTCCTTCCTTCCTTCCTTCCTTCCTTCCTTCCTTCCTTCCTTCCTTCCTTCCTTCCTTCCTTCCTTCCTTCCTTCCTTCCTTCCTTCCTTCCTTCCTTCCTTCCTTCCTTCCTTCCTTCCTTCCTTCCTTCCTTCCTTCCTTCCTTCCTTCCTTCCTTCCTTCCTTCCTTCCTTCCTTCCTTCCTTCCTTCCTTCCTTCCTTCCTTCCTTCCTTCCTTCCTTCCTTCCTTCCTTCCTTCCTTCCTTCCTTCCTTCCTTCCTTCCTTCCTTCCTTCCTTCCTTCCTTCCTTCCTTCCTTCCTTCCTTCCTTCCTCCCTCCCTTCCTCCCTCCCTTCCTTCCTCCCTTCCTTCCTCCCTTCACTTCTTCCCTTCTTCCCTATACACCACACTTCTCACAATCACTGCCTCTATTGAGCCTGCTCTGACAGAACTTTGCTTGGCTGAAATCTCTGCAGATGAAGACATCCCTCAATTAATTGCCTTTTCCTTCTACCCCCACCAGCTGAAGTCTCTCTGTGCTGTAACAAAAGAAAGGATTATTTTAAAACACTGCTTAGAACTGCCTCAGACCATGCTGTGCTGCGTGGAGGGGTGAGGGGGGATGCACAGTTTGGTCACCTGGGGTGTCCTGGCACAGTGCTTGGTGTGGCACCATCATGTCACCTCACTGTGAAGCCTCTGCCCAGCCTCTCTCCCCAGGTCTGCCAAAGAGCAGGAGGCTGTCTGTCCCCCCTTAAAATCCCCTTTGCCTTCCACTGATACTTTAACACTGCCTGTTTGCCATGTTCAAACGAGACATGGCATTGCAGCAAAACTCTCCCCACATGGCTTCATTCCCCTCCTTCCCCACACCCAGGATGACTTTGAAGAACAAGGAACCCGTCTCCGAGAGCTGGGCCTGCTGCGGGCTGCGATATTCGAGCGGCATTAGATCGTGTTAATGTTAGGTATAATCCAGTACAAATCCTCTTAGTGTCACTGGCACTGTAAGGGTTGTTATAATTGCTCATAGCTTAAAACAATTTTGCAGCTTTTCTTCACCTCCGTGAGTCGGTTCCAATTAGAGGAAGGGAACTTTCCAAACCTGCAGAGTTTCTATTTAGGACACAGCCCCGTCCTGACAACACGCTGTCAGCCCTGCCGAGCAGCCAGCAAAATGTCCACCGTGTTACAGAGACGTGACAAAAACAGAGTGAGAAGAGGAATGTGTGTGCTCCAGTTTCTTTCAAAGCCTTTTGGAAGCACCTCCTCAGGCGATGGTTTTGTTCTGCCTGACACCACGTTCCCAGGGCTGCGTGGCCTCCTTCTGCGTCGCCCATTTTTCAAATGTTGTTCCCATTTGGGGAAGTTGGAGGAAAGAGAGAGCAGAGGAAGAAGAACAGATCAAGTGGCAGTGAGTTAGCAACAGTACCTTGTGCTGGTGAGGCAGCAGGCTGCTGACCATCATGGGTGACCCCCATCACCCAAAGGCAGAGGCACATGGGGTGATGGAGACCATTCTCAGGCATACCTGATGGCTGGCAGCTGGGGATGGATGGCCCTGGCCACATGGTCAGGGGAATGTAGATCTGGGCTTGTGCTCCTCTATGCAGTGGGGCAATGCCAGGGATCTCTGGGGCATGGCAGGCACTGGGGCATCTCATGGGAGGGAAGGTGGTTGCAATGCATGGGCTGGGCAGCAAAGTCACAAAGACTGGGATAGACATTTCCCCCCTCAACCCCACTGGCAACAAACCCCTCCATCCCACCCATCTTGTCCCCAGTGGTCACAGATACACATCCCCTACATCCATGGAGAAGTGACGGCAGGAGCAGGGTGGCTCATCTGCTCCGTGCTCTCAAGAAACCTGCTGACTGGGTACTGTGAGCCAAACAATGCTCCCCCTCAGGTTGCTGAGCTCAGAGGCTCTCTGTCAAGGTCCATGTTTCCCCAGGAATGAGCAAATACCAGAACTGGCTTCATGATGAAGGACCAGGGAGCCAGACAGAGCACCTGTGATATCTGGGTCTGCCTCCAGAATGACAATAGAAATTTCCTGTTGTCACATCCTTGTTTTGCAAGGGACTCATTGTAATAGCCTAGCATGCTGTGAAGAAATGCTGGCAGAAGGAACGATCATAAACGTGACCACAGAGCTGGCCAGATACACTGTCAGAGAGTTCAGTTTGAGGCCAGCTTTGCAGTAAAAAACTAGAAGTACATGGGAGCTGAAGCTCTATTCCATGTTGGAGGAGGAATATTTGAAGTGGAGGTGCCTCCTGAGAGTATGGAAAAGAACAATGTGCTGAGATATCAGGAAGTGATTAAATTACACACAGGAGTGGGAACCAGTAAAGGAGGTCACCAAAGCCAAAGAAGAAAAGTCTGTGTCTTCCAATACTTTCCCATCTTCTTGGTGCAAGCAACAACTCTCTCACTGTCTTTGCCTGGCCTGTCTAAACTAGCTCTTTACCAGTTCAATTCACTAACCCAGCAAAAGAAGGCTTCTGGCAAGTAAGTGAGCTGAATCCATTTGGTGAAAGGTCTAATGGTCCTGGGACTAGGGGGATGGAGGAGCTGATGCACCTGGCAGCAGGAATAAGCAAAGTGAGGACGAGCAGTGGGGAAAAACAGAGCAAAACTCCCCCTCTGGCAAAAGCAAGGGCTTAGAGTAGCTTGGCCATAACATATGCACAGGACAAACAATGCACAAGTGAGCAGGTACAAAGTAAACAAATAAAGGCTATGGGGTGCAAGATCCAAGAATAAAGCAGATTTTTGCTTTCTTTTCTTCCTTCCTTCCTCCCAAATCCGCCCAGCCGTAATAGCAGAAACACACAGGAGGAAATGAATTTCAGGAACTGGGTCTGGAGAAGAACGTGCACTTCTTGCTCCCTCCTGTTATGTTTGGCTCGAATTGGACGGACACACCTGGTCTTCCAAAGAGGCACTATTTATACACCTCCTTCCCCACAGCAGTGTGATCCTCTCCCTGCTTCTTCCCCTCCTTGTCTGCTGGCAGCCTGCCAAGGTATGGTGGACCAGAGACCCTGATGTCCTCTGGCTCTGGCAGCAGCTGCCTTTGTGCTGCTGTCACAGTAAGCAGCTGGTCCACCATCTCCCAGCACTAATTTCCCCTCTCCTCTTCCAGCTTTGCTTGGTTCACAGATGTGGCCGATGTAGCTAAGTGTCTTCTTTACTGTCTCTCAACTGCACTGTGAGCATGGGAAGGGACCTGTTCTGTGGGTGCTCCCTGCTTGCAGGAACTCTCCCAAAGCTCCTCTTCCCTTAGCTCCTTGGTGCTGTGTCTTCTCACCAGCCCATGACACCTTCAACCCTCAGGTGCCTTATAGCCAAGGTAAATCTTCCCAGATGAGGATGCTTTGGGGGTGTCATCCTGATTTCAGTGCTGTGTAACAAAAAATGGAGCAGCTGAATCCATGCAAGACAAAGAGGGATTTAGACCCAGAAATACAGCTAAGTGCAGACTGTGGGATAGGAGCAGAAAAGAAACAAATCCAGAGGCATGGTCAGCTTCATTCCTCCCTGACAAATAAGCTGGTCAAGTGGAAGTAAAATCTAATTTACCTGTACCACTAAATCCACTTCCCTGATGTTAACATAAGCCAAGCTTACAGTTTTTTTGTGACCACCAATTGCAGTGAAGACATTCATCAACAAATGGAGCCAGGTCACTGTATCGACTGTGTGCCTTGTGTTCAGCTTCTTTAAGACTTCAGAACAAAAGTGTCTAAAGCTGTTTCAGTCTCTGCATTGCAGCTGGTCCGGAATCAGGACCTAGCTGGTGGATCTGCAAATCCATCTGGATATAGCAACCAGGGAAATTACCATGGGGGAAATTAGAGTATGAGCCTGCTGAGCCAGCAGCTAGTCAGCAGTATGTTCCTCTTCCTACCCTCTGGTACCTGCAAGGTGACCTCCCCATCAATGGAGGAGAGCAGTTCAGTTTAATAAACCAAACCGGATGTTTCAATCACCTTGCCTCCTTCTTGCAGTGATAGCTGGCTCTAAAATGAGAGTATAAAACATAAGCCAGTAAATTAAAATGACCCAGCTCTGTGATGTTGAGAAAATCTGCAGGGAATCTTTGAATTGCTGTGTTACAGACTGCCCTCAGCTCCCAGTAGCCTCTGTGGAGCCTGAAAGCGTGCCGTGGTAGACAAAAAATTACTGTATTTTTTTGCATATCTCTGGAGATTGTCCAAGAATTCCTACAGGACTTTGTTGACTTTGCCACAGAAAAGTTCACTGTTTGGGAAAACAGTGATTCATTCTGGGAAAAGTTTGCTTTCCTAAGACTCATTAGTAAGGGGGAAAGGAGGCTGAAGAAGACCGTGTAGGCAGACACTTATGTTTGCACCACATCTGTCTGCATGCACGGGCAGAGTGCAAAGAAAGGATGTCCTCTTATTCTCCTGCAATTGAACCTTTTCCTCATGAAACCCACCCTTCCCTCCTGGCTCTCAGCATGTCCCCAGCCATCAGGCACTGGATGATCCCAGAGGACACTCCCTCCCCCAGTTCCTCACAATCTCTCCTCTGTCCACATCCCCTTTCATCATATTTTAAGCAAGGCAAAGTCACACATTAAAAACATACATTTTTTTAAGTGACTCTCTCATTTATACCAAAACACTCTGATGAGTGAGGAATGATCCTTCATCTGTGATGTCACCACAACTTGCATTCAAATTAATTTGAAAGAAACAAATGTGGTTAAACTTCCACAAATGGCAGAAGGCTGCCTCTGAAATTATTTCCATTTTCAAGGTCAGAAAGCAAAGAGTTGGTCCATGTTCCTTGGAGACAGCTTCCAATCAGACGAAACAGTTCCCCTGTCAGCCAGCTGTTACCTGCATAGTCCTCCTCAGCTATTTGATGTTCTACTGGCTTCTTGTCACTTGACTGTGAGATATTTTTATCATTCCTCTAGCTGACAACCTTCATGTTACCTCTTTCCTGGTGCAGAAATCCCCACATCTAATAGCAACAAGGGGTAAGGACAAATCTAAGTCAGCTCTGGCTCTTTGTCATACTGTTACCATAATGTCATTTTTCCACGACACATTCCATATACATCTTACAATCTCTTTAGCACCATTCCTGGCAAATAAATACATTGATTTTAATAGTCACTTGAATTTGACCCAAAGGAGAGCAATTAGGCTGCCAATGAGCTATGCAGTGCATGTTCTCTATTGGCTAAATCTTGAGGTGCTCACTCAGGCACATTTCCACAGAGATTGAGGCCATGTAAAGCTCTTCCAGATGTATTCCCTTCAGATTAACTAAAGGACATCATTCAATTCAGCACCAAGAAAGGCATACCAACATAGTTCACTGGTCAATTTGCAGCCTCTGACCTTCCCTTTCCTTACCCCTCCTGCTCTAACTGTGATGGGAAAGCTGGGGAACCACAGACATGGAAGCTGGCTTGATGTTCCTCCAGCTGCCAGTTTTTCCCTCAGCCATGGAGCCCTGGAGGAGATCTGAAAGAATTTCAAGGAAGGAAACACCTCCCCATGCACCACTTGGAAAATCCCAGAGTGAACAGTCTGCCCAGGCCATCCAACTCCTTCCATAGCCAGTGGTGGAAGGTGACAGCTTTGGGGGAGAGTTTAGCCACCCTACCATCCTTTTAATCACTTGCCTTGTAACAAGATGTACTGACCTCAGGGGATGCCTCCCTCTTCCTCCATTGGCTATAAAGGGAGGCTACAGAAGCAGTGTACATCAGCTGATCAGAGGGCTGGAACACCTTTCCTATGAGAAAAGGCTGAGAGACTTGGGGTTTCTTCAACCTGGAGAAGAGAAGACTGGCAAGACCATAATGCAGCATTTCAATACTTAAAGGGAGCTTATAAGAAAGAAGCAGACAGACTTTTTAGCGGAGGCAGTTGTGATAGGACAAGGGACAATGGTTTTAAAGATGTTTTGATTCAGACTAGATTTAAGGAATACAATTTTTGTGATGAGAGGGTGACATTCTGAAAGAGGTTGCCAAGAGAAGGCACCCCATCACTGGAAACATTATGGAAAAAGATTGGACGGGGCTCTGAGCAATCTCATCTAGTTAAAGAGGTCCCTGCTCACTGCAGGGGGGTTGGACTAGATGACCTTTAAAGGTCCCTTCAAACTCAAACCTATTCTATTCTGTGATTCATTTAGACTGCTGAAAGTCATGCAAGCAGAATCTTGCTGCCCTTTCACACTCCTGCAGACAGTTTGCTACTGCTTGGATCTATTGCCTCCATGCAAGCAGAAGGCTGGATTACAAGGCATCTCTTGCTCTCTTTAGGGTATGATTACACCACACATTCTCAGTATTTTAGAGATAAATCTCTGATGTCCTTTTTTACCCCTGGGTTCCCTGCTAGTTTCTATATAACACCAGTGAGAATCATCTCCAAAGCCACCACCAATGTGAAGCGACTCGAGAGAGCCATCCATCCTCCATCTGATTCCCTTGCACATGTCACATATGACCCTGCTGGTACACTGTATGTGCTGATGGCAAGGAATAGCCCAGGTGCCCTCATGCTTTGGCTGGCCTGTGCTGCTCCCTAAAAGCACATAAGCTTGGCTGGCAGTGCCCCTGTGTCCTGATGTGCAGAGTGTGAGTCACCTGGAGGGCAGCAAGCTGAGTGCCATAGAGAGGTGTAAGATGAATTGCCTTGCTCTGAAAACACATAGGGAAGGTGTTTACACACTGCAGTCACTAAGAACAGTAAATTGCTTCAAGACTCTAAAAGGGGGAAAGATCTTAAAGTCATATGACTAAACCCCTTGGTTTGGAATGCCTCCATTATAGGTTTGCTTCATCAAAAATGAGACAGTATTATTTATATAATGTTGGAGCCAAGAGAGCAGAACACAATAAATCATTTGTTTTAGCAAAACTAGAAACGATTACTGAAAAAGCTTGACTTCTTCACCTGGGATCCTTTAAGGGATTCTGTCCCTCATGGATGTCTCTCAAGAACTGATGGGAAAGGCACCTTTTTGTATTTACAGGCCTGCAAATATCTGCAAACATGGAAATAGACTTAAATATCTCATTCCTCTTCTGCTATATTTACATAAATGTCTTAATACTGCTAGATATGAAGAAGAAATTATTTATCTCAAGTTTGTATCACATCAAATTTCTGTTAATGTCATAATACATTTCTGCATCATATATATGTCTGCATGCATAGGATGCACATATAGCAGAAGTAACCCCTCTATGTATCATAACTCTATGTGTGATATAAACATGACAGATACACTATAAAACAGTGTACAATAGTCTGCATATAATTCTGTAGGACACTGTGTATCTGTCTAACACCATATATAGCCTATATTTGATTGTCAGATCTAGCAAGATATAATCTTTCACAGTTCATATAAATAAAAGTTACAAGTAAGTAAATTGTGAATGAAGAGGACAAACAGTAGTATAGACATATACATTGGAGACAATTACCCATACAGGATGCTCCTTACTTACATCACCAAAGGCAAGGCAGGGGCAAGGGTATTTTTAAACAGTGGTTAGAGGGAGTTTTTGCCAGGCAGAATCCAGTCTACACACAGGTACCTTTGCAGATTCTTTTGTAAATTTCAAAAGGACATTGCAAAGTACACAGGGTCTGCACCTGTAACCCAGATGTAGCACTGAAACCATACTCAGGTGGTTGCTCTATGCTGACCAAGCCAAGGTGGCCTGACCAGCTGCTCTGCACACTCCTTGGAGCACTCCTTAAATACACACAGCAGCCCCAACACTGGGGCTGTCTGGGGAATACTTAAGAAACTAGAAGAGTTATTAATATATTGTAATGCAACTGGAGCCACAAGCATTACTGTATTAGCAGTCATCTTACTGATTATTAATAATGTCCCACAGAGAAGAAGAAACAAGAGAGACAAAGCTTTCTCCTGTCTGTTTCTTTCACTGAGCAGGAAGCAACAGCTGGTCTACAGAGTGATGATGAGACTGGTTTGTCATATTCCTTGAATGCTGCAATTTCCTAAGAGTGACTGCAAAGTCAGAGGGGTGCTTTGCCATTTGTTGTTGTAACAAAACAACACTATTTCCTCATGGACTCATTTTCCTGTGTTTTTTACCACTTTGACCAAATCTTGTGTTCCTGAAAATTCGGATCAGTTCTGATCAAATAATAAAAACAAATAAACGGGTATAAAAATGCTACTGTGAGTAAAGGAACTTCATTTATCTTCCTCAGACTTCAGAGAAGTCATATTTATCACTGGTTTTGACCTCTCAGAATTCCATTAGCATTGATGGGAATGTTCACAAATCCTGATCATCTTGTTTTTTGCCTAAATGCCAGCTGCATTTGGTGAATTAACACACTCTTAAAATGTTCAGCCAATCGTCCAGGACCAAAAACAGGACTCTGTGACTTGGACACTCATTCATGGGATAAGACTAAGAGCAGCATGCTTCAGTTCAGCTGCTGAGGTCCAAGTGCTCTTCTGAGGGATGGATGCATCCACTTACGTTCAAGCAAGCTATGTCTTCAATTGTTACTGGTGCAACACCAGTTGTTTCAACTGGTATGGATGCAATACCAATGTAGTTGATGACAGTGCAAAGGAGTGGAGGAATTAATCCATCCTGTCTCATGACTGAAATCATGACTGCCTCACAAATTATTCATATGCCAAAATGGCTAAATTGTCACTCATCCTTCTGTTTTTCAGACTCCTGCAATAAGTCAGGTCCCCTCTTCTACCTCAGAAAGACCAATCTCCATGATTCTTCATTTCAAAGAGTTTGACTCAGGAGCTAATGTGACCAGAAAAAAGACAGGATACATAGCTATTCTTGTTTTTCTCTAGAAACATTTCTGTGGGTCATTGCTGCTTTAATTCAGAATTGTATTGACTGATTTCTTTCTGCATCCTAAGGAGTTGCTAAGCAACATGGGTTCTCTCTTGCCATGCATTTGTCAAGACAGAAAAAAGTGGGAAGAAATAGAAAAAGATTCATCTTCCCTAATATATCTATCAAGCCACAGAGTATGACTTATTTCAGTCTTGCTTAAAGTTATACTATTCAGTCTTGCTTGAAGTTATACTGTTGATATATTCTTTGCTTCCTCAGTGTTGTAGACAGTGGCTCTAGACTCTAAGCTCAAAACCAGTTAAGGGCTCTTTTTTGCTCTCATTGATAAGGCACAGTTGGATGATGACTTTCAACCATGAGTCCACCCTTAACGAATGGCTCATAAATCTGCTCATAAATCATAAATGGGCTGTGGCCCATCACACCAAGTTCTTAGGCTGTTCTTGTGAGGAGCAAAGCGTTGGGGAATTAGTGCTTAGCTATCCTCAGCCTGGGGTTTTCTGAAGTCTTAAAAATAGATGAGTCCTTCCAGGCAGCCAGTACAGCCTAAATTCTACTATTTGGGCCTAACAAACATGGTACTTACATCTTGTGGGACACTGCAATAGCAGGATCGATCAGAGAGGGTATGGTCATGCCCTGCTGGTTATCATATCATGCACTGTAGGCTATATATTCAGAAGAGACAGACTGGTTTCTTGGCAATGCTGCTTAAAAGGCCTGTCAGAAGCCTCGTGGTCACTAAGCTTATTTAAAAAAAAAAATATTCCATTTTAACATATAACACACCCTCCAAGACTGTGGCCACCAGACTTTATGGATTTTCTTCTTTTCTTTACCTTTGGCAAAATACGTCTTTGCTGGGTGACTCCCTGTTATATTGCAGATTTTGTGTCTGTTTCTCCTCAGAAAGGAGAATCAGTATTTGCCAGCTAGTCAAAAGTTCTCTTCATCTCCCAGAGTTGTACTGCGAACAGATTTGTATAAGCAATATATTTTTTTTGATTCACTGAAAGGTTCAGATATAACTTCGAATAAAGAGAGGTGAAGCCAAATTTGCAGTCCACCTCACTAAGGAAAACTAGGAGAAAATCTATTTACTTCAATGTCTTGATACTATGTATAGTCAATGGAGTAATTCCTGATGCACTATGGTATAACTGAGAACAGAATCTGGACCTCTTGGTTGCATTTTAAAGCCAGATTTTTTGCCCTCAGAAACATCTATTTGTAACTTCAATTGACAACATATATCTGAGGGCTCTCAAACTGGAGAGCAGAAAAGTGTTATTGATTGACTTTCTTCCTGTTGTTTATAGAGCATGATACGTTCTGCTTCTCCTAAACAGCCTTTTGGGGGCCAAAAGTAGCAACTCTATTTGCTCATTCTGAAAGGAAAATCATGGTAAGTTAGTATAGAAAATGATAAAATTGTTTGTATTTCAGAAAAGTCATCACACAATGGATGTGGCCTGCTGTGTTCTGTGTGACAGCTTAACTGCAAGATTTGGACTACAGTTTCAGAAACACATTCATATATTGAATGTATTTATAGTTCTTAATACCCGTTTTCTGTTGCTGTTATCATATCAAGTTTTATTGCCAGACACATTGGTAAAAAACATTGATTTTAAATTATATACTGGGAGACTGATTTTATATTTACATATATATACGTATATATATAGAGAGAATGTATTATCACAAATATGTACACCAAGCTCCTAACTGTAGAAATTAATCTAAAGCAAGTCAGGAAAAGGAAGTACTACATGTTACCCCATGTGCAGGGGCTTGAAATTCATTCACTACCCTCTGCCCCACGGTGTGGTGGATGGGGTGCAGATCCAATTTTCTGGGGACAGTTTGGTGAGTATTTCCAAGTTCTCTGGAATTCTTCAAGGTGCAGGAAACCTCCCCAGATTCTTCAGTTGCAGTGCAAGGACTGTAGATGGGTGTAGATGGGCATAGGTGTATAGTATAAGTGCAGTATCTCTGCATACTGGGAAATTCCACCCCCAACCAATTAGTAACAAAACTTTTCAGAGCTGAAAATTTAAATACAGTTTCTAGAATCTCAGTCTGTTTTCTTATCTTAAAAATATCAGTATGATATACAACTCCAAACTCCAATGACTATACAGTTCAAAGTACAGGTCTGGCACAAACTGCAGTGCTTATGATCCACACTATTCCCAGGAGATCTGAATAATCACATGAACAGAACCTGCTGAAGTGACTCTGAAATCAGGTTCTATTTATTAAAAATATTGAACTAGCTTTTTTTTTTTTTTTTTTTTTTCCCAATTATACAGATGTGCTATAGTGCGTGCTGGTAATGTGTCTCAGTCTCTGAGTATATGTATATGTGTGTACATATACTGTACATACTCACTGTATTTATAGCTGTGAGTCTGGTGCAGCAACCCAACAAACAAAGCAAATTGGAAAAGCACCTTTCTTAAACAATAAGACATGATATCTGTGCCTTTCTGTACAATTACTGCCTGCCCCAGACACTGCTCTAAGGCAGAGAGTCCAAGTCTGCTCAATAAACACTTTAAATCTCATTCTTATTGCTACTTCAAAATGAAAAGGGAGGGGGGGAGGTTTAATAGTTGTGCCTTCATTAAGAGTTGATACTAAAATTCTCTACTTGCTCAGATCATCCTCCATTTGATAACCTCTGATATCTTTGCAAACGTAATTGAATCATGTCTCAACACACCTGTGAGACTTATAGGGCTGATCTTGCAGTCCACAGTTGTCTTTCCATGAATGTGTGTGGAGTTTGGCTCAGTCACTCATTTTAAAAAGTATCTGCATTTTGCATACAAATAATTAATAGGGAGCTTAATTGACTTTGGCAGGTTCACGTAACAGGGAATAAATACTTTGCCAGGTTCACATGGCAGCTGGGAATAGAACAGAAAATTCCTGACTCTTGACCTGGACTTCATGCCCAGGATGCAGTTTGCCACCTCTCCTGGGGAGAATAGACTAGGAAGACAACCTGAATCTAAAAATCATACTCAAATTCTCTCCTCCCCCAACTGTTTCTTTGAAACTCTCTTCCTGATGATGCATTTGAAACCAATCTTTCTGTATTAAAGTTTAAACACATGAGGGGAGATATCTGTCAGCAGATAAACTTCTGTCTTTCCTGAAACACAAATCACCCCTATGAGGAGCTGTTACCAGCCAGTAAGAGAAATGCTCCATTCAGTTCTTCTATGTCAAATTTGAAGCAGAAGGAATTTTGCTGGTACTTAGAAACAAGCAAAACCAACAAAACGTATCATCAGACAGGATGGAAAATTTCAGCTTAATGGGAAAGAAATGGACAAAACTGTCCCCTTTGACAGCAAAAGAGGAAAAGAGAAACTGCCTTTCAGCGTTATTGGTAATATCTGGCAGCACCTGCACACTAAAAACTGTTATTAGACAGTGAACCACAGCTTTAAAAAAATCATTAAAACATTTAGCACACCCTCATCTTTGCACACTATGTTTACTTCTTCTTTTTTCAGTCTTTTCATAAATTTAAAAATGTACAATTATGCAATCCACGTACCTCATTCACAAAGGTTACACTGTAATGCAGACTTAAATCCCAGCCTCATATTTTCCCCCAAGGAGAAAAACTCTGCATAAAATTCCTGAGTGCATGGATATATGGCAGACAGATATTTTGATATACTATGCTTTTGCTTCAGAGTGAGTGACTGGTGTTTAACATTTGTTTGTTTTTCTATTTGTCAGTGGCTACAATGCCCTCCAAAAGTTCCCCAAAAACTCTGAGAAAACTTTCTATACTGAAAATAAATAGATAAATAAATGAGTAAAGGGATCTGTCACATTTTGGCCCCGCTAGGGTGCTAAGACAAATTCCTCAGAGCCCAAAATGTACTATGGATCTACTGCCACTTCTTCCATAACAGAGCTAGAATGGATGTATCTCCAGGTTTACCAGAGCTCTTTGACTGTGTTATTAGGTGACAAATGCGTACTATTTATTACCTTTTAAAAGGGGTCTGGCAGCTTGTGTAGCATCTTACAGTAGCCTTCCTGCATGGGATATACCCTCCAGGCTGGGCTACAGACAAGTAGAGGGAAAGGGCCCCATGCCAGCCCTTTTGCTGGAGGGCAGAGCTGGTACCTTCAGCTGGTGTCCAGTGGTGTGGCTCCAGGGCTTGCTGTGCTGCTTCCCAGGGGCAGCATCTGCGTCTGAGTCTTTGACTTGTTGAGAATGCTTTGGGTTGTCACTCCACCAGCTTCTCTGAGACATGCCCCTGTGGAACTATTGTAACAAAGATACTCTGCAGGGCCCAATCACTGCTTTTGGTAGACCTGTATTTTGGTAATAAAATACAAACCACATGATTTACATAGTAGATAATTTTAAATGGCACATACGTGTATGCATGTGTGTATTTCTATGCATATGTGTACCTGAATGTACAATGCATGTACCCAGAGAGGTAACTCTTGTTTGCTGGTGCACAGGGTCACCAGTGTGTCAGAACCTCACTAATACTGTGTTTTGCTGTTTGGATCTCTCCTCTGCTGATGGATGCATAGCAACAAAAGTGAGCAGAGAGTTTCCAATAGCTTCTAGAGGCAAGGAGGCTCTTGTTTGTTATTTATTCCAGTTTGAGCTTGGAGTAAACCATTTGGTAAACAGGCCCTCATAGAACAGGTTCACATAATGGGATGCTGTGAAGGAATAAAACCTTCACATTCAAAAAGAACCCCATTGTGTGGTTCAGAGCAATCTGAGACCAAATGCATGAGGCCTGTGTCTCTGCTATCTTTATGTGTGCCTACAGCTGCAGCTGTGAGTAATGGTTGCTTTGGTTGCCCCAGTAAGTCTAGTGTTTGACCACTGTGTGAGGCTGGATCCCAAGTCCTTTGAAGTCAGTGGGAATATTTTCACGGAAGCTTCTGGTCTTTGGGTTTTCTTGATGTGGCATTGCAATCAGAACTAAGTTGTAGAAGGGAAGGGACACACCAATGCCACCAGGAGGGATGTCACTTCAAACCATGGCCAACAGCATAGGGAAACCAAAGGAATGATTGTCATGGGAATTTCCCAAAAAGCAGTGTGTGTTTTCCAAAGTTTTGGTCTCAGGGATTTACTGGCACAACTAAAAACAGCTCCTGTATTAGAGAAGGGGGAATAAGCTAAGGAAGGAAATGTTGGATCCTCTTCATTTTTCTCTCTGTGCCTGACTTTGCTCTGTGACCTTCACATGCACTTCCTTTGGAAATCATAATTCATCTGCTATCTGCAGTGACTGCTGCCTTCCACTCACAGCCACCAAAGAGGGGAGATGTGTCAAATTTTTCCTGCTTCTTGGGCTGTAGAGATGCGTGAACTTTTCTACAGACTCTTGGGTTTTCATCCAACATTTCTGTGCTGCTGAGGCACCTGGTGAAGAGTGACAGAGAAGAAGGAAGACCTGTCTGATCTGCTGGAGTATTGCACAATGGGTGCAGTCCCACTGCCAGCTGAACCTCATCCTCAGAGCTTCTTGTCTCAGGGGAGCATCAGGAAATCAGAAGCAAAACTCAGTGCAGTTGGTCCTGGAAGTTGCCCAGTGATTGATGACAAAGCATGCAGTCTGCTGGGCACTAGAAGAGGTACATAAGTGAATATTTCTATTGGAAATTTTGACTATGGGAATTTTCCATCACTGTTATCCAAAATCATTGTAATAAATTTGGAGGTAGAGGGAGGTGCAAAGGTCATGCAAAGCCGTCTCACCCTTTGGCTTCAGTGAAGTGGCAAGAGCACCCGTCAGCTGAGGACACTGACTGATCTTGGCTCATCTTATAGCCAGAGCTGATTCCCTGACACAGGGGGTGAAAGAGCCTCTTTTAACTGCAACTGAGGATGAGCTGCCATGCCTCCCCATCTGGGCATTGGCAGAAGAAGGGGATGTCTGTTTGCTTCACCTCTGACTTCAGGAAGCCAGAGGGAGATTATGTGTAGTAAAACCTTGCTGTACAGATGTGTATTTCTTGGCATATTACACTGATGAGTTATGTTTGTGATTTGGTGCCACAACCTACACTATTTGCTTTCAGTTTGCCTTTAAATGCTTCAGTCTTTTAATTAACAACAATAGCAACAAAAGACATCTGTCAATGTTTGTGGCACTCAGCTGCCAGTCTGATGCCAACTGCTGTGGGTAGATCTCAGTGAGAAGGAGATGTTTTAGGCACTCCACCTTCCCTCAGAAGGTGACTGATGTATCATGATAGGTGACAATACCATTACATCAAGATAGATGATGATAGCAGCCATGGTGGCCACTGCCAGTATCAATGCAATGGACAATATTATAGTGATAAGCTGTGTCCTCAGAAGTTTGGTTTTAAGGGATGTGGATTAAGTTAGTTGTTATTTAGGCTCATCAACTAAGGCCATAGCAGAAGAGTGAAATATTTCAGAAAAGAAAAATAAGCCTGATAGGGGACTTCACTCAGCTCCTCCCTTGACTGCTTTAGTAACTAGAGTATTTCCACAAGCTGTGGTCTGTCCTCACAGGGTGTAAAACAGGAGTCCTCCGTAACACTGGGATCTTATCATAAAAACAAGTACAGATCAAGCAGTCTAGCCCTCTTATTTTTACACCATATATCCCTTGTTTTTCAACTCTGCTTATTCCTGATTTAGCAATGGATCCAAGGAATTACTCTGGTAACTCATGTCACCTCCCTGCCGTTACTGGGCTGGTAATTCAGGTTGCATCCACCTTGGATTTCCATTTGCCCCAACAGCTTTGCCAAACCCTTCTGGGGAAAAGGGGTGCCCGTGCTGCACTGAGGGTCCCCAGCATGCACATCCCTCCTGGGTCTGCAGCACCTGCTGGTGTGGTCATCCCTCACTCATGCCAGGAGTCTTCCTGGCCTTGGTGTTCTCACTCCTATGAGTAGTTGCAGCTCACTTCATAAGCATTTAGCCTCGTCACCAAACTTACTGCAATTCCAGAGGGACAATGACTGAGCCAATGGCTTTGTTTTGTGGGTGGTTTCAATAATACCAAGTACTGGCTCCAGAGACTCTGGCTATTAAGAGCCAGCCATACCTGGTTTGTAATGGATGGGTGGAAGAAGACAGCCTGAGCTGAATAACTCCCAGGGTACCTTTAGTCCACTGCAACACATTATCTCCCATTTTCAGCCATTTGTTCTTTAAACCTTCCTCAGGTAGTTCATAAAATATTAATGTGAGAGGTCCCCGAGATTTCTCTTCTTCTTTTCTGTAAAAAAACAAACAAACAATGAAAGTGCTTCTCTTCGACCAGTGCTTTCTTTTCTAAGAGAAAAATTTTACCCAGCTACTGAGACAATAATTTCAAAAACAGGAAGGAAAGTATAAACAATGTGCAGCCAGAACAAATAATAGAGGAGGTTTGCCAACCACATTCCTAAACACATATATACAAAGTCTGTGAACAAAACTTCCACAGCCCATGGTTCCTGACATTCAGATCTGTCACACTATTTATTTTAGGCATCAGACTTATGGAAGATTAGTGGTGATAAAGACCCACTGCTGGTTCTAAGCAATCTGGGGATCTCTTGCAATTTAGAAACTGTCCTCAGTGACTGCTGCAGAAGAATAGAAGAAGTCAGAATGGCTGATGCAGGGCATGAGGAGGACACAGCCTTTCAGGCAAAGCAGTTCTCTGGCACACTTCCCATGCTGGGAGCCTGTCTATATGGATTGGAAGCTTTGCACATGCAGTGCAGAGTCTGCAGTGGAAAAAGACACAAGGGTTCACCTGAAGAAGAGCAGTGCAGGGCTCTGGTGGGCAGGCTTCAGCAGGTCATGCTGCAGGTGTCTGAGATGTCCCAGCCCCAAGGTGTCCCTACCCCTCTGCAAGGAGACAGCAGCCCCACAATAGCATCTGCACATCAGCTCCTGCACCTACGTTGGAGCCACCCAGGTTCAGCCCTCACATGTAAGTGCAGACTCCTGAGGAGGACGAATCTGTGCTAAGTCACAAAGCTGAGAGTGAGTGCACCAGTGGGACTGGTGCCAATGGTCTCAGGGCAGTAACGCTGACAGAAGGACAGGCACAAACTGCAGGGTTGCAGACTATCCTGTCTTATCATTGAATAAAAGTCCAATCCCTCGTGTGCTCTTCCTTCTGCTGAATTTGGAGTTCCTGATCAGACAGGGCTGCCTATATTTTTCTGGGGCATGGCCCACTCTTAGTTTTTAGTAAAAGGCCAAATGTGGGAAGACAGGCCAGCAAGCAAAGCCTGTGCTGTGTAAATCAGGCTCTTGCTGCCCAGCCTCCCCAGAGGTGCATGCTACAGCCTGTAAGGATGCTCTCTGTTCACATCAAACTGCTCTGTAAGTGATGTGCTCTCTCTAGCCATACCCTGTGCCCTGCACATGGGTTTTGGCACATTTACTACATTGGCTTGAAACCTACTGAGCTGTAATGGGGCTTGGCATCAAAGGGCATCCCAGTAGCATTGGCACTGGTTTGACTCCGGCCAGAAATGGAAATCAGAGCTCCAAATGAGATAAATCAGTTCAAAAATTGTGTGAGAATCTGGGCTAAGGACATGTCCCCGGCTTTCCAGTGAATATTTTAATTTTCTTCTTTATAACTGTTTACTTGCCCCAGGTATGAATAAGTTGTCCCAGCAAATCCTGGCCCCACTGAGAGGACAGCAGATGGGGCTGTACTCTGGAGAGCACTTCAGTGCCCGGTGTCACCACTTGACATGCAGCCTGTCCCCTTATTGTGCATCTGTCCTGCCACCAGGGCGGGGGGGAATGTTGGAGCTGCTTTAGGAACATCTTTTGTGGAGTCTTCTGGCACGCAGTGCTAATGGTGGCATTGCAGCCAGCTCTTGGGAATGAGATGGAGAAAGCAACCATCAGAGGCACACAAAGTTATTCAGTGAGTCAGAGCTCGGAGGAACAATTAGGGCAACTTGTTTGAGATGGAGAGGTTTTGGTTTGAGTTAAATGACAGAGAAGGGAAGAGGAGGATATTTTGAAGTAACAGAAATAAAAAAGGAAAAGTGAGGAAAGAACCCTCATCTGACGGTGGTTTAAAGCTTTTCAGATAGTCCTGGAAGCATGAAAACAAGGAAAAGGTGCGAACACTCTTCCCATGCTGACTGGAAAGTTGATGCTTATGCTCAGCTATCATTTATGCATCCATAATAAATACTGAGTCCTGTCCTATTACATGACTTATATGCTCCAGACACGGACGTTTGCAGACATCATGATCTGTGCCTTTGACTCTCTGTACTATTCTCATTATAAATGATGAGCCAATAAATACTCTTGGAAAAGTTTTTACCATGTTTTAGTTGACATTTGGGAGCTTCAAAGACTCACATAGATCTGCCTTCAATCTATATGCACTGTTCTTCATTGATTAGGTGAGCTCATTGATTTCTAGCAAGATCAAAGGTAAAAGACAACTGATGGAGAGACTAAATATGGAGAAGACTTACTAGACCCATTTGCCAATGATCTGCTATAGTAGATGTTTTTCCTGTACAACAGCCAACAAAATACCACTTCCATTTTTATATGATTCCAGAAATGGCCTGGACATGTAGGGACAGGGTTTCTTCCTGCAGCGCTGGCAGGTCCCATTGTCAGGAATTTTCTTCTGTAGTTTGGCCTGGTGTTGGCCATGGGTTACTCCATCCACACACTTTCATTCATCTCTGGTTCTGCTCCTCTGTTCTGTTGGGCTGCCCAGCTGATGATCATTTTACTGATCCTCTATTGAGAAGGGACCTTCAGCTTGCAGAAAAAGGGGATATCCACAGGAAAATACAAGTAGTCATATTGGACTAAACAAAAAGGGTCTTATGATCATGCCTCTAAGGATGGCCAGCAGCAGATGACTTGAGGAAGCACATAAAAAGGGCAAGTAAAGATGCCTTCCTTGGTGACACCTGGCAGGCACTCCCACAGCTGGCACTCATGTCAGAAGCTTTCAGGATTAAAGTATTTGATGGAGCTTTATCCCCATGAGTTTTTCTTACTTCTTTTTGAAATCATTTGTAGTAACTCTTCATCTCAGACGGGTGAGATTTTACATTGCACTCCAAGCTCCTTTTCAGTTTGCAACCACCCAATATCCCATATTTTTCTGAACACCATTGCTGACTACCTCTGCATTTTGGGCTATTTTCCCCAGGTCTGCTAATTAGATTTTAAAAAAAACTAATTTCCTTAATTGGATCAATTTGAAAGGATATTAATTTTCTGTCCATTTATGCAATCTTCCGTTCTCCCCACTGGGGTTCACAACCCCTTTGAATCTGAGTGGCATCAATGAATACCATTAATATCGAGTACACATATGCTCTCAGATCATTAGTGAGAATGTTAAATAAGATCAAGTTTAATACTGATCTCTGGAGCACCTAACTTTCTACCTGTCCTCCATCTAACCATGTTGATTGCTAATGATGCCTTCTACAGCTAGACAAATGAGATTTTGGCTTGCTGCCAGTCCCAAAAATCAGGAGAAAGGAAGAGAGAAGTTGGGTTCAATCATGACGAAAAGGAAAAAACCCAACACTTTCTGCTGAATCATAAAATCACTTATATTCAGTTTGGATCAGATGGAGTTCTTCCTTACTTACATGGTAGTTCAGTTTTGTTTAAAACACCATCAAGTGTTTTAAAACTCACCCATCTGCACATTAAAGGAAAATTTCGAAATGAAAAATAGTTTTGAATCAGAAAGTACATACAAATACTGCTTTCCAAATGATCTAGTAGGATGTCAGATTTTTTTAGAGTGGTTACTTTTTCAAGACCACCCAATTTAGAAAAACTCAATCAGTAAGTAGGAAGTAGAATTTTGTAACTGGCAAATATACGCTTTTGTTTTATCCTCTCCTGTAACTGCAGACCACCAGAAAAAGAACATTCTAGTTGAAAAACATTGTCCGTTTCTTATCTTGCACCAGGTTTTCATTTCTTTTAAATTTCATTTTTAATATTTGTGGCATGTAATCAGGACAGTTAATTACAGTGATTTTTCTGAGTTAGGAAGCATTATTGCTTGCTGTTATAATTACACATATTTACTGAAGCAATGCCTAAGAGTACTTAACTGTGGCCAGTATCCTGTGGCTCTGGGCTCAGTAGGAGCACAGAAGAGCAGGAAAATTCTTTTGCTGAAGGAGTGAAGCTGGAAACAGACTATAGGAGGCTGCAACATACAAGAAGTTGAACACTGGGATAGGAGTACATATCATGTTTGATGCCCTCCCCCATGCGTTATTGCACTATGGTTTATTTGTGTTGAGTTTAGTTAGAAAGGAATAAACTGGTTGGGAGGAAAAGGAATAAAGGATGGTTAAGGAGTCTGTGTCAAAGGAAAGTTGCTGAGAGGTGCAGGTGTGAATTGAAGATGAGGTCAGGAAGCTTAAAGTACCCTGAGTCTGTGTTTATTTTTGGTTTATGTCTAGTGGTATACAAATATGCTATATTACTGCTGATTTTATATTCTATGTGAATATTATAAATTCAATTTAAAAAATACTAGGCACATAGACAGTTAGAATTTATTCACCTTCTACCCATTCTGTGAACTGATTTTGACTATTTCTCTACACTAATGTCCTCTCCTGCCCTGGTGTTACACAGCTTTGTTTTAGGTCTGAGCTTTTGGTCCTTTTTCTTAGGGAAAGCCTAATGCTCAGAGCTAAAGCAGCTTTCCCTAGCATGGGACCTGGCTGTGGGATCAAGAAACCAGTGAGGGCTGTACACCTGTTCTGTGCTCCTTGTCAAGCAGCACTTCCAAGCTGAGAGCAGCACCAAGGTTTCTGTACCCACTTTGGGGCATGTAATGGCCTGAAGCCACTCCAAGATGAGATGTGGCATGAACTGCTACCACCTCTCATCCTCCTCTTCCTACCAAAGTCTCCTTTCTGCCAACAGTGTAGGGCAGCCCTTCAACACAGGTAGGGCAGCTTACCAACCTGGTATCTCAGATACTCTTGTAAACAGCATCAAGGACATCTATGTCTATGCGTAAACTCATTTTTTCCCCAATGGTTTTCAGTGGACCCAGTCTTTCCAATTGCTCGTGGCCTCCCATATGCCTGCTCCTCTCTATGAAGTTTCCTCCTTGTTTTTCCCTGCTGCCCCATTTAAGAGCTAATGGGGTATAAAGCTCCAGGCAAAAAAGAACGGAAAAAAAAAAAGTAGATGCTGGAGGATGCTGGAGCGCTGCCCCACATGGCAGATCAGAGCCTGCTGATGTATATCCAGAATGAGAGTCCTTGGTATGTGCATATGGAGGAAGGAGAGAAGGGAAATGCTTATTAGACCGAAAGGGAGTTCTGTGCACGGGAGAGGAACGCTCTGCGGCCCTGAGGATGTAAGGAAGATTTGCTAACTTTGCTTTATACTATTCATGCAGATAAGGAAGACTCTCAGTCTCCAATCATAAATCGGTATTATACAGTATACTCCCAAAGGCCATAATTACTTCCAGAAGCAGAAATTTGAATGACCCAGATAATTAGTTCAGTGCAGCTGGTCCAAAAATTATTTACATAAAAGCCAGTTTTACTTGAGGGGGAAGAAAAACAACCTTGCTACTGAAAGTAAATGACCCAGTTAGCTTTGTGCAATGAGTCTGAGAAGGCAGAGCATGAGTGGCAACACAATGGCCTGTGCCACCATTTCTTCACTCATGTTTTCAGAGGACAAATGCTGGACTGCAGTTCTAGCAAATGAGCCCTTCTACAGACAAACATGCAGGAAGGCAGTGAAGAAGCAGGAAAACTGCATGAATTTGACCTTGTGCTTTCTATGAGAGTCATTCTCAGGGAGATGAGAGGGTCCACTGCAACCAGAGGAAGACATTTCACTTGCAAAGATGCAGGCACCTGGGGAGCAGCGAGAGGGGTGAGGAGAGCACAGCTCTGCTCCAGGCACTGAGGAAACCGGTGTCAATTCTTCCGTGCAGGGTACTGAGGCAGCTGGAAACTAATCACCATGGTTATCTGGATTAATTTTTAACCCAAACCAGTTCCTCCGTACACATAGCTGGGCAGCACCAGGGGCACCACGGAGGGGAACAGCCACGGCTCCGTGCTTAAGATCTTGGGGGGACAGCACTGATGCTTCAGAGGCTGCTCTCTAAGCTGTTAGGTTAAATAGGAAAGAAAGGATCTCTTTTTTTGAAAACACTTGATTTTAAAAAGCATTTGAGTGACTCGACTCCTCCCTGGTGACACTGCGCTTTTAGCATGCACAAATGGACTTGCTAACCACTGATGGGTTAACCACCTCTGTTTGTTTACAGCTGTGTCCTGCATGAACAGGTCCTGAGTCCTGAGTCTCAGCTCTGACCCCATCTCCAGGGCCGGCTCCTCTGTCCCTGCACCTGCATTTTTCCTGCAGGCAACGAGAATGGTTGCTGCCCCCATTGCCTCTCCCACATGGAGACCCCACCATGGGGTGACCCCACATGAGCACTTCGGGGGTGCACTGGTTGTTGCTTCCTATAGATGAGGCATCTTCTCTGTTGCCCATCAGTGAGTCAGGTTGCCACAAGCATAGCAAGACAGGGAAGTACACAGTAGGTGTGAGGAGTAAGGAAGCCTGGGCTGTATGTCCTCCTTTATTGTATCCTCACATCTTTGCCAAGTATTCCAAAGCCTACCCCTTTTTATTCATGCTCTGGCCACTACAGAAACAGATCAATGATCCCACAACAAAAATATACCAGGGAAGGTATCCGCTATCCCCAGTGTGCCACAAGCTTTCCCTGGCATCATAACTCCTTAGTATTCCCTCAAGGCTGTAAGTGTTTTTGTGCTGCTGCTTCTCAAAAACCTTCCTCACTCTCAGAACAGAGCTTGTGTTCCCCTGAACGGAACCGGAGTTCTGTGAGAACTCTGTGATAAACAAAACAGGGTAACAATGATCTTTTGTATTTAAGAGAGAATAAAAGCATACTTACTAAAAAAACCCCAAATTGTTCTCTTACAGTCTTGTAAAATGCACAAATAATAACAGTGAACTGCTGTGTATGTCTCACCATCACCACATTGCTGTTTGCCATTAAGTTTGCTGTGGATAGCACTTGTTGCTTAACAGCACAGTAAATAATCAGATAACATCCTCATAAAGAGACTGGATCTGATTCGTCTTCCATTTACACTGCTTTTATGCTCACAGGTGCCCATTGACTTAATGGCATTAATCTTGATTTACAAGAGTGAAAATGGAAAGGTGAATTAAAGACCACAGAAGGCAAGTTGGAGAGGATATGATTTACAGTTGGCTGGATCCTGATTGTAGTAACACAACCCTACAGAGAGGACTAGATTTCACTGAGCTAAAGAGATGCACTATTTCCAAGGCAGAGGAAAAGGAAATTCAGTGCATGTTCACATCTTGAACAGCACAACCTGCCAGCAGGCTCCCATCCCTTTCCTTCACCCCACCCTCTCTCCATGTGTCTCAGGGGCATAAGAAAATTTCTTCATGGTGTGCACACTGGAGATGTTTTTCTCTGCCCTTTGCCTAAAGGCAACTCACCTCAAGTCCTAGGAGCATGTACTGCATGCACAGAAGTCTGTGAAACAGAAATGAGCTGATGGCTTTTGAGGTGGGCATTGAGAAATCAGCTGACTGAAAGGCTGGTGCAAACACTGGTGCATCCATCTTTACATGTCTTGCAAAGTGAAACAAATACCAGCTTTGCTCATCAAACAGGAGCTTGTTCTGATTCATGACTGTCATGTTTCTGCCCCAAAAAAGCTGAGCATCAGTGTGGGCACCTTGCAAATATTGCTGGTCAGGCAGAAGCCAATCTCATGCAAAAGGCTTGGGACCAGTGGATGCCAAGTCCTGGAGGGAAAATATTAGCAGACAGAAGAGAGAGTAGGCTCTTGCAGGACTGGGGAGTGGGTGAAGGAGGTGTCATCAGGAGCATTTGGGTGAGTAAGCAACAACATTCTCCCCAGGCCATCCTGACTTCCCACTTGCTGTCTGGGGGACCATTGGTGGAGATCTGTAGGAGTTGAGGCATTTGCTTCTGCATCTCTCATTTTAGGTGTAGGAACCAGTTCCTCAGATGCTATCAGGCAGCAGCAACTGAACTCAGCAGAAGCGCAGCAGCTCCCACCAGCAGCAGAGCTGGTCCTCCAGGACACCTCTCTCAGAGGAACAGAGCAACCTGGGTTTTCGGAGACAGCGCTGTTGGTAAATATACCCTTGTTTACATTTCCTTTTCCATAAGGGGGGGACGTTTCCTCCCCTTGGCTCCTCATCTCCCCATGCAGCATGGGATGCTTGCAGCGGGAGAGGAAGCAGGATGTGCTCCTGTACGGTGCTCCCAGGGCTCCCACCACACCCCTGCCCCACTCCGGGGCTGCTGACGGAAACCACTTCTCTCTGTGGTCTACCCTGGCTCCCAGACAGGGCAGCAATTATGCTGCTGTAATGGGTACTCCTGAAATGTATCGGTCAATTGGAATTGCATGTTAAGTGGGTGCTGAAAGCCATGGCAGGTTTGGTGATTGCTCCTGTGCCAGGACTGCAGCTGTAGGCTGGTGAATGCAAGGAGCACCCATGCAGGTCCATGAAGAATGTCTAGACTTTGTTTTCATTCCAGTTGCAGAGATAGAGGGGCACTTTTGGGGTAGCTGCATCCCTGATAAAACTCCTCCTGTCTTGAAGCAGGAATTAATTTGACCCTCTAGGCCAGCTGCTTCTTGAGGTAGGAAGGTCAGGAACCTCCCTGAGGTGCAAACAGACATCTCCAGCAGCAACAATATATACATAAACATTTTTAAAAATCACCTTAAATTCCACTTCTCCCCCTCAGTTGCTTGCCACCATCCAATATCTAAATGAGCAGAATTTCTCCTGTGTTCAGCTTCATACACATATGTATACATACATAAACACACCCACCTCGTCCACAAACTATTCCCCATCTTCAAGTCACAGTCTCAGCAGAGTACAGAATTAGATAATGTCTGCACCTCATAAGCTCACCCTTTCTGTTAGTTTATATAAAGCCATTTCAACCCTGAAGGAGCTGGCATCTCACATCCCTGCCTTCTGAACATGCAGAGTAGAGGAGTTAAGAACAAAATAGGGGGAAGTGAGGGGGAATGTTCTGTTTCTGCACAGTAACATAAAAAGTCCTAAAGTTAAATACCAACAAAATATTCAGTGTTAATGTTTAATATTGCTGGGAACGTGTCACCTCCACTTACTGTCTTGGAGCTGCCACTCTCTCGCAGACTCCCACGTCTGAGCTCTGGGCCTAACATGCTTTCCCATTTTAAACTAGGAAAAAAAAAGAAAAAGAAAACCCCAGAAATAGGGAGAGACAATGACTATATATGGGTTACAAAGCTACTTAAGTGCAATTTCCCCTTTTCTGTTTGCAGAAATTACATTATGTATACAGTAAAGCTCCTAAACTGTTGCTTTTCAGGTCACCTTTTTGAAGCACCTCCTCTCTAGCCTCTGTGGGATGCTCTTGGATGTATGGAGATAGAATTTGCTGCACTGGGTCATCCCTCCCCCACCCCCTTACCCCCCCCTGGTCCCTGGCCAGAGCCTGGTATGGCTGTTCTACAGACTCAAAAGAACAGAATTTGGGTGATACAGGAACAGAACAGTACCTAAAATAACAAGAATTAAGACTTTGTCTGCCCCACCTCAAAAGTCAGCTGGAGCCTGATGTGTGGTTATGAGGGTCCTCTTGAAAATTTTATGTATGCTGTTGCACAGAGACCACTTGCAAACCAGGGACTATTTGTTGGTGTATCTAGGTGACCTCCTGAAACATCTGCTTTGCACTGCTGAAAACTCAGGCACCAAAAAATTAAGAAGTTAAATCTCCTCCCATCAGTGGAAACACCATGCCTCACACTGCAAACAGAACTGGGCCACCCTGCCTGTCCCTCTGGTTTCTGTAAAATGCCTTATTATCCCTCTAGGCTGAGTGGTTAATGAAAATTCAAACTCTTCTGGTTTACTCCAGTTAGGAGGAGAAATGGATGATGCAATAAGGTATCTCTGCTGCAATTCTGTCTCCTTGGAAGGCTGTACAAAACCCTACTTCTTTAAGCACAGGAAGAACAACAACAACAAAAAAATACAAACCAAAAAAACCTTCACTCCAAACATCCTTTGGTCAACACTCCAACCACATAATCATCACACCCTGTTCAAACCGTACACCTTTTCCTTTTTTTTTTTTTTTTTTTTTTCCCACAGCAACAAACATGCTCACCACACCCCTGAAACAACATTCAGCTCAGGCACTGTAGTGCAGAGCAGTAAAATCCCTAAAAAATACCCAGTCTGCCTTTCTCAGGAAGCAGAGGGGAAGACGATGGCACATACTTAATGCTTCTAACAGCCATTTTAAATTTAAAAATGCCTCTAAACTATCTTTTTTCCCAAAAGTTAAACCATGATGTAGCAACACTTACCACCTGTGTAAAACTCTTGCAGCTAAAACTTTCAGTTGTTAAAAAAATCCTCTAAACAAGGTGAATTGAGATTTTTATGGAGTTCAGTGACCAGATCCACTAGGCTCAGAACAGAGACACAGAGATGTGCTGTCATCTCCCTCAGCCTGCAAAAAAGCCATGGCTGCAGGAGGACTGTGAACTATCTCTGTTGTTTTCCTGCCTTTCTGCATCCCCTCTGTTTCAAGTGTGTTTTGAGTGCCTCTTTACTACTGATCATTTGGGTACAAACCTACAAAACATCCAGAGGGGTCAGACCAACTTGCCCAGAAAGCAGGTGAGAGAAGATACTTTAGAAAATGTGCTAGAAATGGGAACATTCAGATTCATCCTTCCCCTGGTGCAGGCTTCCAGCTTCTGATGAGTCAGGCTGAAGGGTGTCTTCACATTGTTGTATTTAACAACCCTTAAGAGTCTTTTCTGATCTCAATCTGTCTGATCACTTTTTGATCACTTTTCGCTTTTGTCCTTTCAGGCATCTTCTGGCAATCAGTTCTACAGCTTAATTACATGCGTGTGTTTGAAATTTACTGCCTGGTCAACAACAACAAAAAAGCCCCAAGCTACTGGACACCAAGTAGAACAGTGAGAAATAGCAAACAACCCTTCTTTGCTCATCACTCATCATCTCCATGACATTCATCATTTGTGTTTATCCTGTTTAATCAATTTCTACCCCCAAAATTTATGCAATAAACCTTTGAACCTATTTATACTTTTGCCATCTAAATATCCTGTGGCAATGGCTTCCCAGCATCAGACTGTGCTGGTGACTTCTTTCAATTTATTTTAAATCCACTCCTTGATTAAGTCACTGGGTTTTCACTCTGAACAATAGTAAATATTCCCTTTGTTTATACCTTCCACAGCCATTTGGGGTTTATAGAACACCACTGCAGCCCACCTTAGCCCCAGTCATGTTTCTCTAGACTGAAGTGTCCTGGTCTGTTTAATAACAGATTGCTGCCAAACTTAACCCTTGCTGGTGGAAAAAATGGTGAGTGTAAAGGCAGTTTCTGTGGCTGCTCTCAGGGTTTCATATTCCTGTTTCATTGACCTTAGACACAGTGCATTTCTGGAGAGTATTTAGGTCATAGGAATCTAAGATATTGGAAAAAAATGTGACAGCCTGTGTAAAGAAAGTATCTTCTAAAACACTTAGGGGAGGAAGTGAACTTTATTTGCATCTGTGAAAAACAAGATGTAAGAAATGTGTTCTTAATTATGTGCAAAAGTAGCACATACAAGTTACTGTTAGGCACTCATCTGAAATAATCACAAATCTTTATTTTTTATTAATGAACTTGGATCAGAGATGGAGCTGCATTATACGTTAAGGGAGATGACTTTTTTTTTCTCTTGACATGTCTTTAAACCAAGTGAAAAGGTAGAAAATGTAAGACATCAATATCACTGACTTGGAAACCAAAGAGAAGGTTAAGGTGGAAAAGTCTGAACTGAAACATACAGAGAGACAAATTGTGCAGTATAGATATATAAGTTCATGTTTCCAGAGAATGTGTTTTAGGCAGGTAGACACAGATTTTATATCAAATATTGAATAATGACACAAAATAGTTTTATATTCACCCACAATAAATTAGGAGGACAGTTACATACTACTGTGAGTTTTGAGATAAATTAATTTCCATGGAATAGTTTACAGAAATCTTAATTCTGGAAGGATGTTATGATGCACCAAGAGTATTCGTTTCTTTATGCCCACTGCAGCTGGGCCCTGTTTGTCTGTGACAAAACTACACTATAATTTCACACATAGGCTGTGAAGTAGATTTCTCATGTAGATCGTTCCCAAGGGTGTGGTTTTAAGCTGATTTATTTAAAGCAGTGCAAAGGGTTACATGTTTGATATTTAGCTTATGCTAGTTAGTTTAGGATGGTTAGGACTTGACTTATGGTTGTGATTCTCATACTTCAGTGCCTCAAAAGCACAGAGCCACGGATGCTGCTCACAAAATGAAGCATCTTGATGGAAAAGGCTTAAGCAGATGGTTTTTGCCTGGCATTTAGGATGGTCCAAGTTGGTTATCACAACTGGGCTGGCACAAGGTAACTTGTGCTATGAGTCAGATAGTTGGGCAGTACCTTACAGTAAATGAAAATATACCAGTCTTCAACCTGAGCAGCAGTGTTTGTCCCCAGAAGTGTAAGTAGTGATTTGATGAAACTAATGGGAATAGAAGCACAGCTCAGACCTTAAAGAAGATATATAAGCTGTGCAGATATTCTTATTTCAAACTGGGAGATGTCTGCATTTTGTAGCCCAATTTCTGCCAAAAAAACCCCAAACCTCCAACCACAGCGAACCAACTAACCAGCCAAAAAAACAACAGAAGAGAAAGCTAAAAGAGATGAAAAGAGACATTACTGAATATTAATACTGTCCAAGAGAAAAGCCCTGGCACACCTGCATTAGGAAGTGGTTACAACCCCTGTCTGTCAATGCTAATATGCCGTGTGGAGAGAAATGTCTCTCATTGCACCTCTGAACATGTCAGTGCTGCATTTGAAACATGTGCATGACCAGAGGACACACAAGTATGAGAAGCATTTTGTTTTGCAGCAGCAACAAAGATAAAACATTGCAAAAGGTCTGTGGTGAACCATAGCCTCTCTGTAGAAGATTTGGAAAAGACATGGAAACTTTAAGAAAAGAAAGCAAAGGGGCAAAACCCCTGCCAGAAGGAGCTGCCAGTAATTTTGGGAGCAAACCCTCTTGGGGTGAACAGCTAGAGGAGGATGAAGGGATTACTGAGGTATTGAGCAAGCAGGGAGGATGATGTGATGAAGGAAAGTGCCGGAGATCCCTGACTTCCCTTCCAACCTGTCCTGTATGTCACAGGATGTCCCTGGGGAGGCCATAGGCCATGTGCACCTTGCTGCACACCAGAAAGTGTGCTGGCCTGTTTTGGGGATGGGATAGGGTAACAATGCCAGGGCAGCCCTCCTCCTCTGGAACAAGGCATGCTTGCTCTTGCACACATGGTTCAAGGGTTATTCATTTTTAGGCCACTTTCCTGCACAAATTCAGCATACACAGCCCGCCTGAACACCTGTCTGTCAGCCTCCCCTGGTAGCTCTTGAAGCCTTTTGTTTTCAGGAACATTGACAGAGGGGTGAAGTTTCAGAAATAACTCATCCCTACGGGTTTTGTGAAAATAAAGGACTAAGTAGAGAAGAGAGACCCTCTTTGCTTCTCTGCTGAAGGACTGACTGACTACAAGAGTTCAGCTGTTATTAGGCATCAGAAACCCACACGGACGAGTCCCTCCCTGGGCTTCATTGCTTCTGCTCCACAGGAACTCACTCATGTATTAACTGAATTTTCTCGTCCTTCCCTTTATAAAGCTAGCACTCTACTGTAACAGGGATAATGATGTATTTCGCCTGAAATAGGATGCTTATGAGAGCCTAGCTTGAAATAAAGATTATAAAATGTAATGTCTAGCAATTGTAACATCATCCATCGAGTAGGAGAGTGGGAGACAAACAGATATATGGGTAGGTAGACAGATATAATAGATCTCTTAAATAAACCCTCTGCTTGGCTGTATTTCCTTTAGGGGAGTGTCATAGGTGTCTTAACAATAAAGGACCTTAAGGAAGAACATATAGGTTTTTTAACGAATTTGACTTACCACAGTCAAGCTTTTACACTTGTTTCAGCCTATACTGAAGAGCCCTAAAAAATTCAAAACACTCAAATGGCCTAACATTAAATGCCTAACTAATGCCAAAGTGTTATTCTCCTCACAGGAGCTTAAAAGTGAAAAACAAGGTGGCAATATTTCCTCATTTAAAATACTAATAATACTTCATTCCTCTGCTCCAGAGCATTTAATATCCTATATAAATCAATATCTACCTCACTATCGATAAATGAATAATTACTTTTCTGCCTGTCCCCAGACGCTCTGAAACCATTTATTCTAGTCATTTAATCACAAAGCTGTTATTGCAGGGGAAATTCAAGCAGACGTGAATACATAAAGCCAAAAATAGAAAGCTAAGCTGAGAACTTCGCTATAATAGTAGTCTCCTCCAAAGGAAGCTGCTTCTCACTTTCCCTGGAGATGTAGTACGTATCTCTTCCCTTTTCAAAACAATAACTGGTATGGTAAAGCTGCGTCAAGCAAACCATAACTTCACTCACTTCGCTTTTCACAGTCAACATTTGAATGCAATAGGGAATCCTTGCAGGTCTGATTAGGAGCTTTCTCTCTTCCCCTTCAAAGAACTTGGGGTCCCCAAAATGTCCTCACTCTGGAGCCTCCATTTGAAAAGGAATTGTATAACAAGGCCCATCTGTCTCTATAGAAAATCTTGCTTGTCTCAAATGAGTACTCTTCTTTTGTGCTTTTTAAAATGGACCTACATCTGGGAAAACTGAAAATATCCATGGAAGCTTTAGTTACCCACAGCAGTAACATTTGCCTTCCCAGTTTGTTTGCTGTCCTTTTGATGCCATGTTCCTGCTGTTAGGAGACCAGATATAAATGCGTGAGATAGAGAGTGCATGTGCTTGTGTACCTGCAGACAATACAGAAGAAGAGTCCAGATTTGATGTGAGAGGTAGTTTCTCATTCACTGACATACCACAACCATACCTCCTGCACCTCAGTGAATGCATCAGAGATGACCGAATTAGGCTGTGTTTAAGTCAAAATATTTAACAAATATTAATTATATAAATCTTCTTCCCATCTCAGTGAGGTACATCTTTTTTGTTTGACATAAGGGTGAAAACTCAGATGACTTGCCAGGGTTCAGAAAGCTGAGTGGTTATATGTTCTCCAGACTCCTCATCCTATGCAAACCTGTTCTTCCTTCCAGACAAGCTGGGTATGTTTACCATGTCTCTACCTTTGTTTTTGTTCACCTTCCATCCCCACAGGGAGCCCTCAAGCATGTATTTATTTGCACTTTGAACCTGTGCTTGCTTGCACAGCTATGCTTTAGCTCAAGCTGGGACCTGATTTCTTTAGGGGAGACAGAGAAGAGATTGCTTTAGTGCCAGTTAAACTTCAATGCATTTGTCTGCAATTCCCCCCATTCAGTTTCGCACTCCAAGTTCTCCTGCAGCTGATGGCAATGAGTGGCAAAGAATCCTACAGTGGTTCAGAAGAAAGCATGTGAAGCACAAATGTCCACAGGTGAGTGCAAAATAGTGCCATCAGACTAATGTAGACTGAACACTGCTTTCGACAGCAGAAATAGCAGAAGCCTTTATGCATATTCTAATGTATACCATGAATGTGTCTGAATGTATAGATGGTTTATTATGTCAGATTTTGCTTTGGGAGGTGTCTTGCATACTATAAATGCTAGGTTACAAGAAATGCTGACATATGTACGTATGTCTGTATGTGCATAAATACATATGTCTGGATTTTTGTGAAAAATGACAGCCTAGGATGGCTGGCTGGACCGCAGACTAATTACCTAGCTACACATGTCCTTAAACTGAAGAAAAAAAGAAAAACACCTTTATGCTACATGTTTTCTTTTTTAACACTGGCATGACACGTAAACCTCCTAAATACTCTGAGTGGGCCACAGCCATCTCAGGTTCCACCAAGCTTCCTCCTCACTGAGTGCGTGGCCCCAGCTCCTGCCCTGCAGGTCTCAGCAGAACAGGAACACATGGTGGGTCGATCAGGCAACTTGGTCCTTCATTTCTTGTCTTTAATCCAAGTTTCAATAGCAAAACTTTGGTGGATATGGTTTGAACAATTAGCCAGGCCATGGTAATGCAAGAGCAAAGTCTTTTCCATGTCTCTGTGCTACCCAAATTAACAAGTATTTTTTGAGAGTGAATTCAAACACATCCTATTTCTGTCTCTCAGTGGCCTGCCTGTGGCAGAGATGCGCCAGGCAGTCCTGGCTCACCTCAGCTTGCAGGCAGGTAGGCAACATCCCTTGCATCCCAACATAGACCATTCAGACCTATCCCCACCTTGGAGCTGGCCCATCTTTGAGTGGGGAACTGGAAAAGAAGGTCCTCTCCAACCTAAATTATTCCCCAGAGTTAAGTCCAAAACCTGGCTTAAGAGGACTTTTGGCTGTCACCTCTCAACCCCAGAACAGAGCTCACTCTGCTCTTTTTTATTTGTGGTGAGCTGTCTGTGGCTCTGCAGCAGCAGAGGAATAGCATCCAGTTTGCATGGGAGGAACACTCCTGGTGCCAGGAGACTCCCAAGTACCTCAGGTTCCCCACCATCAGCACCCACATGGATGGAAACAAGAGTAAATTTCAGGTACAATGGTAGCTTCACTACTCCTATTCCCTGTGACTATGCAGCCTTTCCCATCTATGCTGGGTCCAGGTTATGAGACCAGGAGAGCAACCATGGCTCTGTGATGCCATGGTGCTGCTGCAACCACAGAGGTCAGTTTGGCAAGGGAAGGCACAACCCAGCCCAGCATCAGGAGCAGGGAGTTGATACCAGTCCAAATCCACTGTTGAGACAGCAGATCAGGACTAACTCTATTTACTTAAAAATCACCACACTGCACAGATCTGTCTGCTTGTGGGATTTGTGCTAGCTTGATGAAGGGGTTGGCTCCTATCCCCAGCTGAACCCTTGTGGTTCAAAGTCATGCTGGCTTTTTACTCTGTCCTTTGGGGTGAAAAATGTCTTGCAGCTGCTGCTTATAATTATTTCCCCTATGTTTCAACATTCTCCAGATAAATGTCACCCGAAGCAGTGCTCTGAGAGGCTGCAATCACTATTGCCAATAGCCAACATCCAGACTGAAAATAAAAAGCCACAGCATGGGACTGAGACAACCAATACAACCTCTGACAAAAATAACCCATTGCTGGAAAGAAAAGGCCTCACACCTCCAGTCCTATCTTCTCCATTCTGCAAGAAGCTTCCATATAAAAATGTCATCTTCTGATGTCATCAAGACATCAGGATGGCATGTAGAAAGCACAGGGTGAACTGTTATTTTCTATTCATAAGTGCATGTGTTTAATAGCCACAAAGTATTGTCAGGAAAGTAAATACAGTGGAGCGAAAGCAAAGGTTTGTCAGTGGTGCATTTATTTGCCCCCTAAAGGAGTTTGGGGAGCAGCTACCAAATACCTATTTTTGGCCCAAGAAATGAGAAAATCATCATTTTTTTCTTCTGTTGTTTCTTCTTTTTCTGTTGTTTCAGCAGCCATTTTTTTGTGGAGGAAGATTAGCCTGAAAGGATCCCACTTGCAGAAGTGAAAGAAACCTAAGGAAGATCAGAACCCAAGAGGGAGGGAGAGCTTCTGAGGATGATGGATGTTTCCATGAAGTGTGGTTGAGGAGAGGGGGAAGGAGCAGAGCCTTGCGTCTGCCTTTCCTTCATGCTGATGCTCAGTACAGAGAGCAGTGGGTGGGGAGCACAACCACACTGCAGAGATGGGACCCATCTCAGTTCCAGGTAACATCAGCCCTTTGGACCAAGCCTTCAGGTTGCCCTGCCTTGTACTTTGTGAGGCACCTGGCCATCCTGGCAGGAAATAAATATTGAGTAGCTTGAAAGTCCTCTGAATTATGTCTCCAGCACACCTCAGGAATTTGGACCTCAGGGTTTTTCCTAGTATATCAATTTTTGCGTATCATGCTTGAGATGGGCTGAAATATTTATTCCCCTTCTCCTTGATTAGTATTTAGCACGCAGGGAGAATCTGTTCATTTTTCAGGCTGACCTTGCTCAGAATAGGGTCTTGGGACCAATCCTTCATGTAGTGCTAGTACTTGGGCTAAGTAGAGGTATTTTGTGGCAGCTTATCCACGAGTTCACTGCAGAGTTAGGGCTGATCCTAGTCCTGCAACAAATGTCTTCCTGAATTGTATATGCAGTAACCTCAAAAGATGAAGACACTCAAAAAAATAACGTGACACTCTACTCTTGTGAAAATAAATAAAAGGCCACATCTTTGAACAGCAGTGGTGAGATGTTTTATTTGCACTCATTTACCCCATGCCTGGGAGACATGAATTCTCAATCATTATTGCTACACAGTCTTAAATGCAAAATAAAGCCCTTCATGTGAATGATAATAATTGTTTCAAACCAGACTCTAAATACCCGGTTGAGAAAGGATAGTGCTGCCTCTGAAAAGACAACATGGCTCAAGAGGGAAGGAGAGATATTCTAGCTCCTGTTTCCATTTTTGCAAGTCTCCTGAGCTATCCTTCCCACTCTGCACAGTCCTGAGCAGAATGTTTCTCTGGCGTCTCGCTCCTTGGGGGGCCCACAAATCCTGGTGGATTCTCATTTAACTGAAAGGATCCGCAGCTAAAACCTCAGCCCTCAGGTTGATTCAATAACTTGTTTAGGTTTTTTTTGTTTGTTTGTTTGGGTTTTTTTGTTGGTTTTTTTTTTTTTTTAAGGTACTGCAGAGCTATAAAGATGTTGTTTCAGGGGAGAATTTAACTGCCAAGAACAAGTTATATTATTAAATTCAGGACTAGAAAGAATTGAGTCTAGACATTCTGTTATTAAAAAAATGAGGACTTTTACCTAGCATTTCCTCTCTGTGCTATGAAGTGATAAATTTGATCAATAAGACTCTAATATCTCAAGTCGAGTCTCAGTCCCATCTTCAGTCTTCTGCTCCCTCTGAGGTTTTATGTGGGTCCATGCATTTAATGACATTTTTCCTGGAAAAGAAAAAAAAAAAAAAGCTTAAGATAGCATTTACAAAGTTTATAGATGTTTTACAAGGGGCACCCTTTTCTCTCTCATGGTAAGACATGGGTATTTCAGACACAGGCAGGAGAATTAAAAAGTAACATAGCTGAGTTAGGGAAGGAGAAGAAAAACTTTTCTTCTTTAGTTAATCTAGTAAAAACACCTCTTCTCCTTGGCTGTTGATGCACAGTACCTACGATGAGCTTCCCTGCCTGTACATCTGGCTGCAGCGACTGTGAGGAGCACTGGGATTACAGGCTTGCAGGCTGGTGGGGCCAATGTGAGTCATGGGAGTCAGCAGAGTTACCTTTTTGGTTGCAAAAAACCCCCAACATGGTGATTTTCCTGAAGATACCGGGTTTCCCTTTCATTTTGCTGGTCAGATCAATGATATTGCAAGAGAGGAATGGCCCAGTTTCTCCTCACCTGCTCCCGCTGGAGGCAGCATCTGCAAAACTTTCCCTCCTGAGCATGGCACACACAGGATTTGAGAAGAACCCATTTCCAAATAAATCCTTGGGGGAATAAACTAAAATCGATTAAAAACAAAATAAGCAAAAATATCCAAGATACATTTCTGACAGGTACAGCAAGTTCAGAACCGACAGCACATCTAGACTCCTATCTCATATTAGTGCTCAGGGGCTGATGCAAGTAGAAAGCAATAGAAGATTTTCTAAGAGAAAAACATGTAGAACCAACTCAGAAGAAGCAAAATGCTCCTTAATATCTCTAAGCATGCTTATTTAATTACACCAGAGCCACACACGTTGCTATTCTAACCCTCATAAACAGAGCACTGGTGCCCATCTCCCTACTAAGTGCCTGCCCCAACCCTCAGGACACAGTAGCATGGCAGTGTGAGCATTGGCACACCAACGAAGCAGCATTAAATAGATTTTCACCTCGAGCACAGCTTTTTGTAGGCTTGAGAAATTCTCCCCTCCTGTGATTTCAAAAAAAAGCCTTCTTGGGCCATAACTTGAGGTAGGGAAGCAGCTCACACAGCTAATGGGAATCCTGGCAGACTGTTCAGCTGTGTGGTAAGTCCCTCACTTCTAAGAAGTGAGGAGTCCAAGAATAGCTGCATTTCAGACAATCTTGATGCTTGCTCTTAGGGTATTATGATGGAAATCAGAGGAGAGAACATCCCTAAAGAATCAGATTTGAGTGCATTGTTTCCATGACCAAGAGCATGTATCTTCAGAAAAACATCTACCTTGTGGACACTCCAAGAGTAAGGGTCTGTTCAAGATACGTCTGCTGCTAATAATTCAGGCAGGTTGGCTATGTCCTAATTCACACTGGCTAGACAACATGATGATTATTGTATCTTGAAGTAACCAGTGTTTCTAGTCATATTCTATCCTAGAACATGGTTATCAGCTCAGATCTATGACTTATTTACACTAGAATTTCACATCATGTATGCAAACATATGCTAAATCCCTTGGCTGAAAACCAAGCGACGGCATACATTAAAATACCCTTATCTTGTCCAGAATATTCTGCAGCACTTTCACTGTTTGATGATGCCATGGTGGTTGCTGAGGTAAGACAAATGAGTGCTGAAGCAGCAGAAACAAGATGCGTTTCAGACGACTGCGGCAGCCTTACCCAGAAAGCACCACAGCACATCTTCCAGGGTTTTTTCCCCATAAAGGTGTAATGGAGGGAACAGGCTCTGCTAGTGTCCACTTTTGGCATGCTGGGCCAAGCACAGAGGCTCTTGTGGAAAGAGAAGGAGCTGCCAGAATAGCAGGAAATTCTACTTTCCCAAGTGTTTCCTAATTAGCACCATTTCTGCAGGGACAATAATACCTAATCCCAGGATGCAGGACTGACCTGGTTACTGAAGGAAGGCATTGTCTGTCCCTGGCTGATCACTGTTTTCCCTGCTTTTCCATAGAATGTCACTGTTTTTCCACAGAATTTCACTGGTTTTCCACAGAATTTCACTGTTTATTCATAGAATCATAGAATGGTTTGGGTTGGAAGGGATCTAGTTCCAACCCCCCTGCGTGGGCAGAGACATCTCTCATCAGACCAGGTTGCTCCAAGTCCCATCCAGCCTGGCCTTGAACACTTACAGGGAGAGTACATTCACAACTTTTGTGTGCAATTTGTGCCAATGTCTCCTCATCCTTACAGTGAATAATTTCTTCTCAGTATCTAACATAAATCTTATGTTTCCTCCTTTTGAGTCAGAGTGAACTTCAGCAGTCTGTCACAACTTTTCAAATATGATGGAAAGCAGCTTTGCATATACTTATTATATGCTCACATAACAGCTCTGCACTTATTTTCACTCAGAAATGAACCAGCCAGGCCTCAGAGAAGCACCCTTGATCATCTTAGATGGGACATCCGTGCACAAGTGCCAGTTTCATATAAATAGAAATACAAGCACCAAAGAGAAGCAAGGTTTTCTGCCTATGGAATATACTCCTGCAAATCCTCCAAAAGCCAGGACCTGCATCATGACTGCTCAGCCAGCAATTCATCCCAGCTGAATGTATCTTAATGCTTGTCAGATAGCATGATTATCACATCTCAGAGATTGTGTTTGCCTCCCTAGGCCAGGCATTATCAGCTCAGCAAGCCTGTTGTTCCCACACTTTGAGGGGATGATTCCCTTTTCTCCCAGTTCATCCTTGTTCTCACCCAAGTGCTACAAATCCTGCACCTGCAGGAAGAGCAGCAGAAGGTGCTTCCCATCACCCCCTACCCACAGCAGGCCCTGGGCCACATCTTGGAAACACCCGTGTCTTCTCCAGGGGGCTGCTTCCCCCCACCCCATGTAGCTCTGGGCTGCTCCATAACACAGCAAGGAGCTAAATGTGCTCCTTCAGCCCTGGTCACGCCTGTCAGTGCTGCAGAGAGCAAAGCAAACCCACCCTGCTTCCCAGTCGTTCGTCTGGCGACGACGATTTTATCAGACCCATCCGATCCCACCGATAGCATCTCCTGGAAAGGCGTTTTCAGCTGCACCCGCATAAAAGGAAAAGCGCGGCGTGAACCTTTCTGCCCGGCTGAGAAAAGCTTGGGAAGCTGAAAATGTAACCAGAGGAGGCTGTGTGCATCTTATCTGGGATGCCAGAACGTCGCCTTATAAGCAGAGCCCTGTATTATCAGAAAAGAGGTTATTTTCAGCTTCTTAGCTCACCCTCTGGAGCGGTGGGTGACCGGTGCTGCAGGAGCTCATTTAGGAGTCAGGAGATAGAGAGCAGCAGCAAAGTGGAAGGGGATTTCTGGGAATGTGGGGTCACCCTGCATCCACACCAGCCTCTCCACACGCTTCCAGCAGTGGAGCAGAACGGGCTCAGTGGAATAAGGCAGGTGCCATTAAATTACTGTAATTTAAAGCATTTTGTGCCTAACCTGCTAAGCTACTGACTTATCTTTTTTTTTATCCCCTGCACCAGAGAAGAGAGAGAATGCAATGGGGACAAATAGATGTAGATTATATTATTTTAATACCAGGATTATTTTAATACATGTAATAAAATTTGATTCTACTAAAAAAGTTAAATAAATTACAGTGTTTCTATGCACACTACAGTAAAAAAACACCACATGGTTAAAGCGATAATTTATTCTTTGACAACAGGAAGTAGCTGATAAAAGTAAATCTCTTTTGTTTTGGACTTACAGACCATTTTCCCTGTGTTATGTTTGCTCTGGCTGTCTCTCTGGCATTCGCTGGTAGAGATGAGGAGGGGATTGCAAGGATGTTGCTCAAAACACAGGACTTCCATATGCTGTTACTTCTCTTGCCCTCTGCATAAAGGTAGCCATGATCATCCTAGACACTTTTCCTCCACCCTAGAGCTTTTTTAAGGCTCTTAAAGTGTGAAGCTACTGTCCTAACAGACCTCCAGAAACTCTTTGGAAACACATCACAAACTTCCCTGGAATACATAGGTTAGGAGATCCATAGACAAGAGGTGGAGGAAAAAAAAAAAAAAAAAAAGGAATAGCCCAAAATAGCCCAAACAAATCAGTATGCAATTGCTTACATGTGCTAATCTGCAGTCCTTTTGTGTTTGGCTGGTGTTTTTATTTCCTAAAGGAAGCACTCCTCAATGACTGTCATGTTCATGTCATTAGCCATCTAGCCTTTCTTTCCCTACCTGAAGAATGAGACTTCCAAGAACTTTGAGTTGGTCACATCCCTTTCTCTGCCTGGCCACGTGAGGCCTTGAAGTTGCCCCTTCACAGCACCTCAGGTACAAAACCTCTCATCATGTGCTGAAGTTGTACCTGTACTCCTTGCCCTCAGTACTGGGCAAACAAGGAAGTCCAGTGCCCAAGGATCCTGGAGACCATTCCTCAGACACAACTCAGGAAGGAAGGGAAAAAGGATTTCTCTTCTTTTCTTAGTTATGAATGAAGGGGCTTTGAGATTGCTTTCTGTTTAGTCCTGACCTGAGGAACAGCAGGACTGCTAAGTTTTGTGTTGGCAATTTTTCTTCTTTCTTTTCCCCTGGTGAAACTTCCAGAGATCTTAGAGATGGGAAAATAAAAAAAAAAAAAACAACAAAACAAAACAAAACAAAACAAAACAAAAAACAAAAAAAACAAAAACAAAAACAAAAACAAAAACAAAAACAAAAAAAACAAAAAAAAACCCCACCAGGATACTGAATCTTATCTGCCCAACAGGCTGAAGAACGGCTTGTTCACCCTAAGCTTGACTGTACTTCCTGGCTCTTAAGCAGGTCTTGCAAAAGCTGTGACCTTTACATACAGGCAGGAACCACCAAAAGGTACTGCTACGACACTTTTATTTTCCAAGCTTCAGGGATTTTGAATGTTGTGATGCAGTGATAAAGTAACTGCACCGTGTATTTAAAATTGTCTGAGATTTCCACTCGAGACCTTAAACACAGTGCTAAATAGGGCAAGCAAAAATAGCTGTTACTTTGACAAGTGCTTATTTAAAGCCTGTTTTGTCAGCATTGCTGCCCTGGTTATGACAGGGAAGTCATCTAGAAATTGCATAATTACCAATATTAAAAGCAAAAGCAAAACAGCACCACATGATCCAATAATGGAGTGGGTCACGTTTGCCATGGCTCTTGCAGCCTCTGTCAAGGCTGCAGCTCCTCAGGAGCTGCTGCTGTTCCTCATTTTGTCTCAGCCCAGGAGGGTGCTCTGCTCTCAGCACTCAGATCGCTGCGCCGGGAGCGTGGCAATAAGGACACAATTTCCTCGCTCACCCACATGCTGCTGAGAGAAGGCAGCATTACTGCCTCTGCTGCTCGTTCTCCAAGTGTCCAGCACTCCTCAGGAGACTCTTAATGGGCTTAAGTATAATAGCACTGGGGAGAAACAGCTCGAAAACATTGTAAGATCCTTTTTGCTCGTAATGAAATTTGTGTCGAGCTCAGCACCTGAGCTCCTGTGGAATGAAAGAAATATCCAGTACTCTTTCCCTCCTTGCCCTTCCTCTTGGCTTCCCTTTCTTCACAGTGGAGAGGAGGTGAGAAAAGATGACCAGCTCAAAGATGTTTTTTTAATAATTTGATTAAGATTTCAGTGGTTTTTAGTGGTTTGATCTGTATTTCACAGACTTTGTGTGGTTTATGTACCGCTCATCTTCTTCCCAACCTCCAGGGCAACTTCAGATGGCTTGTCTTCTTAATTTCTATCAGCTCAATGGGCCTAAACATGTGACTGCTTTTCCCCAATCCACACCATCCTTGTCCCCACCTCTTTCCCTCCCAAGGTTTATTGCATGGAGCAGGGCAGGTTTCTACCCACAAGCACTTGTCATACGTGTCATTCTTATCTGAATGCAAGCTTGGTATTAATCCACTCTTCACTTTAGTCTAACTCGTTTACTTCCAGGAAAAAACATATGGAAACTGAGCAGGGATCTCTGGCCTGGTGGTGAAATGCTGCTGGCTCTCTTGAAATGCTGCTTACCTGGTGATTTGTCTGGGAAAAGCAGCAGTAGTGTCAGTATCCTCTTGGTAGGTGAGACAGACACACTGGAAGCGATAGATTGGTATTTATTATCTGCCAGTGAAAAGCTTGCTTTCAGTGACTTGGTCAACATCATATATGGATGCAGTGGCAGGAGCAGTTATGCCATCCAGTAGTCAAATTCCTAAGGCACCATGTAATCTTCTCCCTTCTTGCCACCTGCTGCCTCATAGGCTGCACCTCTTCCAGATACAGGAGCAGTTGGGGTGAGGACCCTACAGCCAAGGGCTTTCTCCATAGTACAGTCTTCATTAATTTTTACAGCAGCAGGATCCTGTGCACTACATGAGGACAGGGACTTAGGGAAAATATTAACATCATCATTTAATTAAAGATGGATCATAATAATAAAATCTGCACAATGGGACTGGTGTGGGATTATGAAGAGAACCTTAATTGTGGTATTCTTCCTATTTGACTTTAGGTTTCTGTTTTTTCCATCTCAACACAATCTTTTTAACAGCTTCAGCATGTAATTTCCTGTTTGGAAAAAAAAATATTTAGGAAAGACTGAAGTGTTATCACTCAGCTTCACACTGACACCTGTATTTGTCATCAGAAAAGCTGGAATCTCTTCTATCCAAAACTCTACTCACTTAACCTATAGGATTAACTGATTTCAACAATAGGTTGTGCTCTAGCCTGCTCACTGCACGCTAAATGTGAGGGGAGTTTGGCTAAAACGCTCTCCTCTGTGGCAAGCTTGTGCAACCTGCAACTTTTCAGAGGCCTGGAAAATAGGAAAACTTTCTTTGACAGTATAGGGGCCTCAGACTTTCAGTCCCTGCTTCAAATATGGGGTACTGCCAATGTTTTCTAAAGATAAAGTTGCCAGCCTTTTCTTTTTCCTTTTTCCAAGAGTGAAAACCCTTTTCTTTACATTATGGTTGGGAGAGCTGAAATGTTTCCATTGAAATTACCTATCAAAAAACCCCAACCAACCAACCAGCCAAACCAAAGAACAACAATCCACACTTCAGAAGACATCTGCAGAGAATTTCAAGCCAAAGCTTGACAGAAGTTACACAAAGCTGAAAGCACAACTTTCTAATCTGAAACACTAGATACTTTTAAGAGTCAACAGTGCTGCCCAGATGCTCAGGTTTCCCCTGGCAGGCAGAGGATACCTACCCTTCCTTCTTTCAGCAAAGCCTTTTAGACATACTGGTGAAAATGAAGAAACTGTCATCATCCCCAGTCCCATCTACAGTGATTATTAAGATGATCTGGAAGAAAAGCAAGGCTTTGTTCACACACAGGATTTCCTAACAATGAACCCATGTACAACATCCCCTACGTAAGAGCAGAGCTTCCTCTTTTCAGCTGGGCTGACAACCCTATTGCAGTCAAGACTCTGCTCCATGGGCAGCACTTGTGAGCTTGAAGCTGACGGTGCTGGAACACACGTTCTGGTGCTGATGTGCTGGGCAGGTACACCAGGCTCAGCCAGTCCCAGTGATGGGCATTTTGAGCACCCCTTCGTGTTGCTGTGAACAATCATGCTGGGTGCAGACAGTAGTGAACCATGACCCTCTGCCTCAGCTAAAGACCTAAATATGTACCTCTGAAGACTTAATACACTGCAGATCACATTTGAATGTAAATAAACATGAAAATGGGTAAAAATAATAAAGCAGCACAAAGCACCTTGGGAGCAAATAATCATTAGCTTATAGGTTACCAAACATGTCTAACTCTGTTTCCAGCCAAGATGATTGAAACATTTTTATGGGATCTACACAGATCCCTTGCTTTCTTTATAGTGCTTTTAAATTCCACAAAACAGAGGAAAACTGCTCAAGTTCAAACTTCTTGACATTGTTGTCAGTTTATTTCCATGAAGCTGAATGTTGAATATTATGAAACAGCTCAGGAATGCTGGACGTAAAGGGAGATTTCCTTTTTTTCTCCTTCAGCTGAAATATCTTTTGGCAATAAATCCCCGCCGGAAATGTGCTTTCCCTGATTCCCTGGCTTAATTAGCTCAAACAATGTAAGATATGTAACACTGACCACCATGGGAAACCTGATAACAAAGAACAGTGATACAATGCAAGCCATTCAGACAGATTCAGCCAGTACCCTGCTAAGACAAAAGTGGATTCTATGTGGTGTCAAGCCTTTTCTTCCTTCTCTGCTGCAGGAGATGCTAGCACTACCATGAGACAAGTTAAACTCTTCCATGCTTTTCCCCCATAATGATCTAAAATTGCCAATTCCTCTGTAGTATGCAGGTCACACATTAGTATTATCATCAAGGAAGAGACAGCAGCTCGTGCTGCAGCTCCTCAGCAGCTCAGAGCGTGCTCATTGCTATTGCCACAGGGAAAACTGTGAGAAAACTGACTCCAAAACTGGCTGTTCATGTGGAAACAAAAGGACTCCTGGTCAGAGAGATGGCCTGCCCTCATGTGCTCCTTTCCCAGAGAAGTGATGATCCACTTTTCTTAGAATTTCTTTCCTGGTCTGTATTCTGAGCAGCCCTACTCCTTCATACTCACCAAGCACTCGATCCTGCATCATCCTTCAGCAATGGTTTGTGAGGATGGACAGTGAGCAAGAAGATTTTGCTGGCTGACTTGGGTTGCAAATATCTCTTTTCTTTTTCCCTTTCCTTACTGTGTTCCTGCTAGTGAGGTGAGTTCTCCAGTGCCAGCCCCTGCTTGGAACTGGGGAACTGCAGAAACTGCAAAGCTGAAGGAAAGGTGGAGGATCAGGAGCACAAACACTGAATGAGGAAGGATGATGGTGCATTGAGAGCCAGTAACATCACTGGTGGTGGTAGCAGCAAGAAATACAGCCTCTCCTGCAGACAAGCAGAACTGGGACCCTACTTAGGTCAGAACAAAATTAACGTGCAGTTAGGATCTGGATTGGTGCCCAAAGGGTGGATAGTCCTCGTATACGTGAAAGCTGCTCTTCCTTCATACTGTTAAAGTTGCCAGTGGAGAAAAGATGCAGTAGGATTTTGCTATTTTTCCATGTACAGCTTATAATTTTTAGGTTTAGACATATTTATAGATTTTCTTTAACTTGCATTAGAAGCTTGAGTCTTATCAATCTGTTTCGCAAAATACCCTGTGGGACACCAGAGAACTGACAGGATTATAACGTCACAGGAACACAAACAGGGAAGTGCAAGTCAACATAGTCAGGAACAGGGATTTCTTAGTCAGACCATGTATAGTTTGTTGCCTTTTTTGGTTTTGTCATTACCCATGCAACTCAAATGCCCTGCAGGAGAATGGTGAAATGACTTCGTCCAGGTCTACCCACCAGAACTTTGCTGACTCAGCAATGTCCATCAGGAACATGAAAAAGGTTGGAAAGCCGACTTCCACCCATGCCTGGTGTGCCAGGGCCAGACAAGCTGGCAGGGCTCTGCCCTACTGGCTCAGCTTGTTTCACTCCTGCTCAGGTCTAGAAATGCAGGTTTGCTGAAAGTGTATGCCTCACCAGCACAGCACTTCCCATGGACACCTGGCCCTTTCAGAAAAGGTGAGAAAACTCTAAATCTGGAATAATTCCTCCAGGAGGGCTTCTAGACAAAACAGAGAAAGAGGACATCCAACCAGTTCAGGGTCTAATGATTTTCATATTCCCAACATAATTTCAAATACAGTTAAGAAAGCCCAACAGCTGCCTCTTGGGATTCTTTGTTGATTGGGAAGAACCAAAGGTCAGGGGCTCACTTTTCTTCTGTGGGTTGTCTTTGAAGTGCCCGTGTCATTGGTGTACCACTGGGCCCCATGTAGAAGGTCCTGTTTGATCCCAGTCCATAGGTGGCCAGCTCTTTTTGGCACCTCTGGTTATCACCTTTGTATTACAAGGCCTGTTGCCATCTGACTGATCTGTTAAACAAATTAGATTCATCCCTCTGGCTCTGCTAAAACTCAAGTGTAGCCCTCAGTTGGGCAAAGCACAGACACTCCAGCTTTATTTGTATTAATGTAATTATAGATAGACCAATATTGAAATGGCCAACTTATGCTGTAGGCAAAATAAACAAATGCTTATTTGGTGATCAGTGCATCATGGTTTTGTTTTGTTTTTTTAATTATAGCCTGCATACTAACTCCAGACCATGCCTAGAAAACGTGTATGTCTTAGTTCTCAGAGACAGTAAATATATCTTATTTTCCAATAAATCAAAGAGAGCAAATCTACAGAGTAGGAAATAATTTTCTTTTTTATACCAGGTATGAATGTATTTCATACACCACACATGAAATCTCAGTTCCACAAAAGTCATTGGCAAAAGCACCACTGACTTGAGCAGAGATGGCCCTTTGGTCTTAAGAAAGTGTGTGTAGTGGACAAATAAATGTAAGAAGCCTAAGGAAAGAAAAAGAAATATCAGAAACATTAAGGAGATCACAAAATGTACCATATCTATCATGAATGATGCGCAGCCATATGTGTCCTGCATCTGGTTCTCCAAATTAGTCTCACATATGGATGAAGCATCATTTATAAAAAGATCCCAATTCATGAAATCTTACAGGGCTGTTATTAAATTCTGTCTATGAGGTACAGCTGTGTTTAATTTTTGCCTACACAGTCCTTGTGAAACCGGAGATTTTGAAGATGTTCCTATTATCACTGCAATTCTGGAAACAAAACATGCATGAGAAAACAAGAATGCAGATTTCCTTCTTCATCTACTTTTCCAGCCTGGCATGCAACTACACTGCCAATGGAATAACACCAAAACCCTGGTTTTCTGCAGAAGAGATGGTGTGAACATTTTCTTTGGTTTGCCTTCAGAGGGGATAACAGTCTTCTTGGGATTTGGTTCTGATTGTTCACTGTTTTCTCAAGAAGACCTGCCCCAGGGCTCTGGCAGAGTTTGGTTTGTAACTTCTGAGGCTCTGCATCTGGACACCTGCCAAGCCTCTGCCTTTGGGTGATACACGCTCCCATTTAATGGGAATCCATTGCCCCCACCCCACACACAGTTTCAGGCAAGGAGATACCAATGGTTCTGGAAAAATCAATGCTACAGAGGCACACAACAGTTGTGTCTGAGCAGTCACACAGCTGTGGGATGCATCAAATCTATTGGGCAGGAGGCAGACTGTTGGATGCCTCTTGTACAGCAAAACCTCTGCATCCTATTGCTTACATATGGGCTGGCTCTGTACCCCAAGTTCAGCAAATTCACCTGGAGCCGGTGAAACAGCAAACCTTCCAAATCATTGCACAGCACTCTGTCCTTGTCACAGGGCTTCCCGTGTACTTGATATGATGACTCAATTAAAGGGAGGCTTTTCAGTCTGCTGCCTGGTGTTTCATTGGCTCAAGTTCACTTAAACAGATGTCTCCAGAAGGTCAGCTTGGGAAGGTAATGAGACACAAGCCAGGAAAAAAGTGTGCTTGGGCACTGTGGCCAACATAAAGAAACGTGCACAGGAACTACTTCACCCCTGCCCAGTTCAGGTGATTGCACAAAACAGACAAATGTCAAGGAAGGCTTTCAATGCCTGTAGAGCTCATGTTAAAAAAAAAAATATATATATATATAGTAAAAAAAGGAATGTGTTCCTAAACTACTAAATATATATCGACATTTAGCCATTCAATTGCATGATGTGATTTTGCATTCAGAGTAGTTTAATTTGTTTTCTTCCTGAAGTTCACAAGTGGCTAAAGGAAGACACACTCATTGAATCATTTTATCTGACTTCTGTTATTGGTGGAACTAGAATATTTTGGTACTTCACTACTTACGATCTTAAATCTGTAGAGAATATTCAAAATGATGATACGTTACAGACTTATAAATACTCTTTCTGGAGATACATGCATTTTTCTTTTCTTGGTGTACTTCCAACCTTTATTTACCATGCAGACAGAAAAAAAACAAACATTTGGTTTGCTGGAAAAATGCAGACCTCACTGAATCTACTCAATAACTGCTTCTGTTGTTGCAATACTACGGCACTGGTGTTGAAGGAGGCAGTGGTGTTGTTAGCAAAGAAGGTCTGTTTAAAACCAAAGTGCCAAGCTGATGGGTTTTTTTCTCAGTCATCTCAAAAGGAAACCTAAGGTTTCATGTGAGCTGCAAACACAAAATATCTTGGCCTTTTCTCCATGTGAAGAAAGCCTTATGCTGTTCCTGTAAGATTATGGTCTATTTCTAGGTCAATTTCTGGCCATAGCTGGCCAGACACCCCACAACATCAAGGAACAGGCTCCACTGACATCCCAGGGAGTTAGTCCAAAGCCTCTGAGCTGAACACACCCATCTTTCCAAACATCAGAGCTAAAAACTGTGTGGCTCATATCCATGATATATCTATACATGTATACATGTGTAGCTATTGCCTGTTACTGCAGGATTTCATGTTTCTTTATAATGAAGAAAGCCTTCTATCCTAAAGGGCAATTGATTTTCAGAGAAATTATTTGTAACACATTCACTTTCTAGGTACCCATACCCAGGTAACCCCAGGACTCCATCCACTTTGCCAACCACCATATTTTCAAAAGTCTGTCTTTTTTCATTAACATTGTGTAAGGAAAAAGTCAGTCTGTCTCCCATCACTCTATATGAATAAAACTGAGGCTGCAGGATGATGCCAGTTCACTCATCTGTGGAAAATTTTTTTTCATTTTTCTTAGCTCCCTTGGACTGTCCATGGACTGCTTTGCACTATTACATTCTCGGAGGTAAAAGTATTAATAAAGAGCAGTACTGATCTAACAGGCCTTATATACAATACTAAAAATGTTGATAGATCACAAAGCACTTTACTGGTTTGTTTTAACTGATGAACCAAATCTTGGACACTTTTTCCTCTTGGTGGACATTTTTACCAACTCACAATCCCGAACTACTGATGGGAAAAAAATGAAGAATGCAGTTGATGAGGTACAGGTCCCTGGGTCCATAAGGTGCTCCCTGCAAGCAAGATGCTAAACTCCAATCACACCTCGGCATGAGCTGAAAGGTGGACCTGTGCAAATTCCACTTCCCCAGATCAGATATGGAACCATTTTGGGAGTAGCTACCTTATGGCATTGTACTGAGGTCAGCAGGCAGCAACTTTATTTAAAGTAGGGCTCTCATTCACATTCATTGGTAAATATTGTTCTTGCCTCCCAGCTGTTTGGTACCACCCGTCTGCTGGGCTACCATCTCCTGACAATAAAGTCAACAGGAGAGAACTAGTGCCTGAGCCTCAATCATTATAATTTAGACACAGCCTAGCACCTTAGTATGAACCCTCCCTTCTTGTTGTCTTGAATTAATTAATACACAACGAGGTACAAGCTGGAGTTGCTGAGATGTAGGTACATGCTCCCCACTATTACTTCGGTCCCAGACAGGTAATTGTCTAATGCCAAAGTCCCCTGCTCATGTAGGAGAATAAAATAGGTGTAAAAAGTGAACTAAAAAGTTCACAGTGTTTTATACCCAGCCACTGCCACTTACTGATAAATAAAAGTGAATGTGATGTGGGTTCTACATCAGCACTCAGCAGCTTGTCTTCCACCCTCCCCTGCTGGGCATCCCCTGGCTCCCATCTGAGCTGTGCCACGAGTCACAACATCAACTGCTGAAGACACAGCCAAACCCACACCAGTGGTAAAGACTGCATCCAAAAGCTGCTCTCCCTGTTCTTCAAGGGCCCATCACTGAGTGACCCCAAATCGATCCAGTTCAGATGTATCAGCACCTGTCCTCTATCAGACGTTCATCCCATGTGCTCCCATCCCTGCTGTGTAGCACTCCCCTATGCTTCCAAGCACCAGGCTTGGAACTTTTACCACCTGCTTAAAAAAATTCCAACGTAGGCCAGGTGCTCCATGCCTTTGGATGCTGCCATACCTTTTGAAGCCATTACTACAGAACGACATACAGGGCTTCTGTTGTGGAACTCTCATTTCACATGTTCTTTCCATTTTCCCAGATCAAGCTTGGAATTTTATTCTATGAATACAGATTTATTATTGCAATACATGTTTTTATTATTACTGCTAATTATTACTTAGTTCTAATCATTATTAGGTTCATCACTGCTTGGAAACTTCCATGTTAGATCTGGTCTGGATAAATATCAAAAGGTTTGGATATTTTTCCAAATGTTTTGAATATGCAAAATTGTCTGTATTTCTGGAAAGGAATGGAAGTTAGCATATGAAAGAGGAAGAATCAGACAAAGTAGGGCAAATTAAAGGACAGACTCTAGTACCTCCCACCTCTGGGAGAATTTCCTCAAAACTGAGACACGACATCCTCTCAAATCTGTTTCTGCATTGCTTGTGCTAATTTAGAGTGTTTGTGTTGTATCATTACCCTTCACTATCAGGGTTTCTGTAATGGTCAGTGTTACATATCTCAAGCCATGTGAGCTAATTAAGTCAAGAACTGCAGTTTTCTGGAGTGATATAACAGATTATTCCCACAATAGCATTCGCACGGTATTCCATCATCTAAGATGCTGGCTGTACCTAGAGAAAAAGAAAAGAAAGTTAATTTTTTTTTTAAGCTGAGGCTAGCGTTAAGTCTTCAGCCAGACAACTGTGCAAGACCTCCTTGATAGAAAGAACTGGAGGGGGGGAAGATCTTTGTTGAAGATTTTAGAATAAAATACCTGTTGGTGGTCAACCCTTTTCAGCACAGTCTCATTTAACTTTCCTGGGAAGGTTAACTGACAGCACCAAAAGTGCTGTAGGCAATGGCCAAGTGGATGTCTCTCTGCACTGCCTTCATCCCCAACATGCTGGTCCCCAGCACAGTTGCACGGGGCACCCACCCAGGGCAGCCAGGACAAAGAAGCATCTTTCCTCTTACCACCTCGCTTGGGCTTGGGTTGGGCTTGGGCTGGGTTCAGTCACACCACATCCAGTCAAATGCAACACTGTCACCGTAGACTGGAAGCCAGAAGATCTCCTGGCTAAGAATATGGGGATGGTCCATGAAACACTGAAAGTGCTTGAAGAAAACAAAAATAAGTCTGAGGACATGTGTACCTGTCAGGTCTTGAATTTGTGTGAGAATGGGGGTGAGAGATAATCTGGATCAGTGAAGGAAGGTAAATTTGTCTTTAACAGTGGAAATCGTTTCCAGTGAAATTGCCCTATCCGTCTGGGGAATACTCTCTTTATCAACACCTGAAGAGGTAAGAGACATTCCTCTGGGTCATGGAGGCAGAGTAGAACTTTGGAAATCCCCCATTAGGGTTGTAAGAAGTCACACTGAGTCACTTTAAGAAAATTTATGCCCACTTCTGGCCGCTCACTATGGCTATTGAAAAACATTTGGACTTGAGTCAGCTTTCTGAAGAGCCACTTTTGGATGCATTCAGATTTTGTATCAGCTTTGTTTACTGTATAAGAAAAAAGTCCACGAAAGTTGACAATTTAACATAATTTCACACAAAACCACACTTCTCAGTGAGTGAATTTACACCAAAAACTTACCAGTCTGACATAAAGTGTAACTATGCAATTTCATTTTAAATTCTGGATTTATTTTAGATATTTCTGCATAGGAATGACAAGTAAATAAAAGCACTATAAACTATTTGTTCATTTCACAAAATGCTCGAGCAGAAGTGACATCAATGGACCATTTCAAATATCCCATAGCTTTTCTAGGTTCCCCAAACACACACACACATTTGATTCCTAATGCTGTGGAATGCTCCATACCAGGAGATTATAAACAGTCACGGTGTAGTTTGCTTGCTGATACACAGTTAATTCAGTTGTCTAATTCAAGTGATTTACATCCTTCCATCTTTATAAAATGCCTTTGCATAGGAACTTAGGACATGTATCAGTTTGATTATGTGAGAAAAGGCAATCCAGCCCAATGAATTAATCTTAAGTATAAGAAACTTTGGTGCCAGGATTGTCTCTACCTTCTAAAATGGAGCTAAAACATGGATTATTTGTGTTTCGATATATTCAGGCAGAACAGCAAATTCTATTCAATTTCACAAGGGCAACTTCAATGAATTTTCCCTCCAGGTATAAATGAGTGGAGAATTCTTCTGCGTGACAGACACTTTGTTTTTCTCTAATACTTTTGTAACCAGCAACATCAGTGTAACTTATTTTAACTTTTGCAAGAATTGGGCAAGATAGCTTTACCCACTAGAGAATGTATAATTCAATTGGATTAATTTTTCTGTTTACACCAGCGATAAATTTAGTTTAAAATACATCACATAGAGCACAGCCAAATACAGTTTCCTGAATTGAGGATGAGTTGTAATTACTAGACCACAGTTTTCTCACAGTCAGTCCTACATCCACCCTAAAGAGTACTCCCATACTTGTTTTCCTTGAGACTTAATTATTGTACACCCTAAATGTAACATCTTCCACCTCTCATTTGGCTATGGATAAAGGTTTAAAAGTTCTGTTTTCTGGGTTATTAAGGAGAAGATTTTCAATTTCTAAGCTGTAAACATTTGTGAAAATATTTGATCTGAAATAACATACTGTACATTATGCTGTAATGAATAAAATTCCCATTATTTCTGTTGTTGATAGCAGGATAGAATGCAAATTCAGACACACTGATAATTGTTGATTCCTTCCTCCTCCTTGAAAATCAATGGAAATCAAATCCATAACTTATAAACCATATTTAGAATTGTGCTTAGTAGATGATAACATGATAGGACCTATAGGGAGAAAATACCAGAAAGAATCCCAACTTGAAGAAAATTGAGCCTAGACATCTAGGAAAAATAATCCAAAACTCAGTTATTCCTCAGAAGGGAAAATGAGGAAAGTAATGCTGAGAGAAGCCTGAGGGTGATAGTAGAGAATGCATTAAATGTGACTGAGAAGAAAAAAAAAAAAAAAAAGAAAGGAAAGGAAAAATTTTTGGCTGCAGATTCAAAGACATCACCTCCTGAAAAAGCGAAGAAAAGATTCCACTCAGTCTGGCTTTGGTGTGACCACTCTTGGAATACTAAATTCACTCCTGGGTACCTTATTAGCATCTAAAAGAGCAGGTTCAGTGGAGAGCAACAATAGTGTCTAAGGGGTTGTCCAGGCTCACTTTTAAAGAAAGATTAAAATAGTTTAGGGGTGGATTGGGGCACCTTTTATTCCCGTGGAGTAGTACTTTAATTCTTATCCCGTTCTTTCCCCCTACATTTTAAGAGCACTACTTAAAAAGCAAAATATTATGGGCAAGTGTGTAAAAGTCTGGCCCTAAAGATACATATATTGGCTAAGCAATGAACAGGGGAAGTTCCAATAGACATCTATGTGTTTTGGAAGGGTTATTAACACCAGTGGACATAACTTACAATAGGATGATATTTTTAAAGGCAAAAAAGAAAAGGAAAATGAAAACTTATTGACAGGTCTGTTAGGGCATTGATTACTCTCATAAATGAAGTGATGCATCTCTTGATGCTTTTAAAACTATACTTGCAAAGCACAAGTACTCAGGAGAGCAATCCTGCACTGGACCAAAGATGGGCTAGATGCCTTAGTGGGTCTTTCTTATTTCTAATTGCATTGAAATAGAAACTTTAGCAAGAGACACGTAGTTACAAGACAGCCTGGTAATAAATATGCACCACTGTCCAATGTATTATTTGGCCAAAACCCAGATAATTCCTGGAGTACACCTCAGGGCCTCATAATGACTCCAGTGCTAAATATCTCACAGTCCCACCTCTGCCTGTCTGGGGCAGTGAAACGTTACATGGTATAAACAAGAAAACAGCCAGTAATCCTGAGCTGCAGTCTCTAATGGCAGTGTTGGGGAGACTCTTTGGACCTTTTAGAAACACTGTGTAGATTGAGACATGTGCTGGCCTCCTAAGACCTCCCTGGGACTGTTGCTTTCATAGAGTTTCTCTGTCTTGTCCTCTTCAAGATGCATCTTCCCCTTTCTCCTTACCCAGGCTCAGGGCATCCATCAGGAGATGGATCATCACCACTTCAGTCAGGGAAAAGTTCAGATCCTCTGCCACCCCTTGACATTGCAGATATTGCAGATATTCAGCAATGATGGTAGATAGTGGCCAAGTAGGGCTCCTGTGCTGACCCCTCAGTCCAGTTGCATCTCAGCACAGGATGCTCATCACCTTTCACAGGATGCCCTCTGTTCTCCAGGACTCCAGCAGGCTTTGTTAGTACCTCCTGCATTTTGGCAGAATGGTTTATTTTCCTTCCATAGGTCATTAAATCTCTATTGATTTCAGGCAATTGGTTCTCCACACTCTGCAGGCTTTGCTATAAATCACTGATAGGGGATGTGAGTTAATTTGGCACCTAATCCAGTGTATTTAGCAGTGAGTTTTCACTGTACCTTTCTCCCCTTGCTCTTGTTTCTGTCCCCACACAATGGTAGCAGCAGCCCTGCTTTTCTTCAGATCTGAGCATAGATAATTTCCTTAGCCTGGGCTCCCAAATAGAAGTCATTTCATATTTATTCATTGTCCATCTTCTCAGTGCAAATTTACTCTCCTCTCTAGTCCCCAGGAAAAAAACAAAACAAAAAAACCACATCTGTATTAAATTACCACCTTCCAAAATAGTCTAGGGAAAAAGGGTGCTAGATCCTCACCTTATTTTTTAACCACTTTAAGGCAACATGTTAGTGTCTCTCAGCTGTGAAATTACCTATACTGGGAAATTTTGCTTTCCTTGAGAAGTAGGTCCTCTCTGTGAAATGGAAAAAGTACTGTGAGCCTTGTTTGTTTGTTTTCCACAGTCCTTCTGGTAGCAAATATCACTGCAACTGCAATCTTTTAGCCACCTGGAAAACACCACCCCCAAACAGAGCCAGGCCTAGGAGCTGGCATCCTTCAGGGCTTACTGCAAAGACCAGCTTTACAGAGTGATCTGAAGTGAAATAGATACAAGTTTGGGTCAAGTAAGGACTATGGGAAGATAAATATTGTTCTACTGATTCCATTCAAAAAAGCAGATCTTCCTTTCGAATTAACCACAACCAAATCAAAACAACCAGGGATTTATGTAGCAGAAAATTTGACATCTCTGAAGATGTCTACAGAGACAAAAATACAGAGAATCAGGTGGAGATGGGATAATAAAATTTAGATTAACAGTGAATCTTCTGAGCTTGAAGACACACAGCAGAAGGCAGAGATGAGCTTCCAAGCTGGTCCACTGACCAGGGAAAGAGATGTGGTTGCCATCTGGCAGGCATCAATCAATCTCTTGTTATCTTGAATATTAGACTCTTTCATAGAGATGCTGTTGCTCAGTGCAATGGGCTGTTCTTGAAAAAGAGGGCTTTTCCCTGGAGCTCCCTGGGCTTCTGACCACCCCTTCAGGGAGGGACACTGGAAACCATTGTCCATGTAGCAGAAAACAAAATTATGTAAACTGGACCTCAGTGTAATATTATATTAAGGTAAGCACATCAGCATGATTCTGTGGCAAACATGGCATCATCCTTTTAACTAGTAAAGTCTTTAGTGTATACATTTTACTAAGCAACAGACTGATAGAGTTTTGTACCTTTTAAAATCACACAAAATGTTTACCAGAATTGCTATCTGAGAGCACTACAAAGGCAGTCACGGGAAAGGCTCATGTTCACTTTAAGCAGTTTTCTATGTATCTGTTATACACACGCACACACATAAAGCTTTATACAGAAAATTACACACAGAGACCTGCTATAGAGGGGGATTGTATATATATAAAGTTATTATAAACACTTGTCTCTCACACCCATCCTCAGTGTGTGTGAGTGCCAGAAACTAGACGTGACATTCCAGACTGGAATGATGGAAGGAAGAAATACACTGCATTTATGGAAATCATTCATTTTCCTTGTCTGGGAACCTCTTGCATATAAATAATATTTTCATTTATAAATTTCAAAGCACTGTCCTAGGAATGGGTAAGAATCATTATCTTCATTTGACAGTTGCAGAAACAAAGAGCATTCTGTTTCAAGCAGCAGCTTAAGATCACATGGAGTAAATGAAGTCAAACCTCATCTCCCAAGCCTGACTTTCCCTTGAGAGAGCATACCAGAGAGCACAGCACTCACAACTTTATCAGCTAAAACTCTTCAGCACACATGCTAATAATATTGCCAACCCTGAGCCTTCACAGATTGGGGCTGAGGTTTCAAATGATCAGTGGATTTGCTTTGGAAGTGTAAGATTATAACCTCCAAGTAAATACACTTATGTTTCTTCTATTCACCATCCATTATCTGAAGCTTTGGAGTGTGCTAAGGTAACAGTTTCCAGGTATTTTCACCACCAAAACTTGAGGGCATCTGGGCATCTTTCTTTAAATGGTGGGGGAATGGGATAGAGGGCAGTACTAAACAAAAAGCACTAAATACTGTAAGATCTGGAGAGTTGGCAAAAAAATGCAGAGACCATTCCTATTTCTGGCACATGCTGAAAGCTTTTCCTTTTATGAAATGATCCCCCCACCCTGTCCCAATAGCAGATCATGTTTTCAGAGGCCCAGCAGTTCCCAGTGATGACTCCTGAGACTGGTGAACATCCATCACCACCTCGGTTTGGGTCCTTCAGACTTTTTTGAAGGCGAGACAGCTCGGGGCAGAGCTCAGGCTGCACCACGGGAGTTGTGGGTCTTTCTGTGCTATTTGAACCCAGCAGCCAATCTGGACAGATCACAACAATTCAGAGCAGGACAAATCCCAGCTTCTTTTTGCAATCAGAAGAACTGTGCTTCCCCCAGTATAAGTCAGTTCCTCCTTTTGAGGTTGGTAATGTGGGATCTAAGGCATCACAGCCACAAGAAGCAGAGTGCTGGTCCAGCCTGACCTCATTCCTCCTGCTCAAATTTGCTCAGGAAAATGCTGGTGGGTTAAGTCTGTGCCATGAAGCTTTGCATTGGGTACTGTTTATCTGCACCCTTCTTTACTTTGTGCCAGCTGAAACTCAGAAATCTGGAGCCATGGCATTCAGTTTAGGGCTTTTTTTTTTTTTTTTCCTCCCCCCCCCCCTCTTAAGACCTGTCTCTTTCAAATGTCTCCAAATTAGAGAATGGCTAGGGGCACTGATAGTTGTTTTCCTTTTATGTCAGAGGCACTATTTGCTTTTTCAACTCCTCAGTTGTTTCATCTCTTATTATGTTGAATCATTTTGAAAGCTATATCTTCCATTTAAAAGTCGTATCCCATTATCTGGGAGCGAATTTGAAAAGGTCAGTGTTAAAAGAAAACACAAGCTGAAACAACCCCAGCACTCGAGCCTTCAACACTAACTAACCCGTGCGATATTGAAGGTTAATTAGACTTTAAGAAAATGCACAGGCAACACATGTGGCATGCTACTGATAAAATGACATTGCTTATAATAAATTAAATTATAGTACAGCCTCACTGAGGCACTAATCATGGGCAAAGCACTGAAAAAAAAAACAATGTTTAGTCAGGCTGGGATCTCTTTATGTTAATAAACAAAAGAATACAGTGTATTATGGTCTCTGGCCTTCAACAATTACCATTAAGTTTTACTCAGTCTTAATGTATATGCATATAAGTTGCAAAAATAAGAGTTGTGGGCATATGACAGCACTGGAAATACCTGGGAAGTCTTTAAAGACCATGTATTAGCAGTGTGTTATTTAATGAACTGTTTTACAGGGAACATAAGACTCTCAATGGTTTCTCCTTGCTCTGCCATGTCTGTTAACATTTAAGTTTTAGAGCATACATAATACGCACTGGGAGGAAGCACATATGGACATTCAAAAGATTAAATTAAGGCAAATTTGTTATCCAGGTTTCATTTCTCTCTTGAAGTCATAAAATTGCATGCTGGTTCACACTTGCTGGAGTGTGAAAAATAAAGTATTGGTTGTTACTGAATCTCATTTTTAGCAGAAAAGATTTGAGTGTGTGCCCTGTATATTATGGGCATGTAATATGCTATGGTAATAAAAAAAATCAATCTGATCTGAGAACTTGGTTCTTGTTTTTCAATAACTTGTTGACAGAGTCTGGTAAATGCGATTGCTCAGATTTCTTCATGCTGTAACCCTTGGAAATGTTACAAACGTTTTTACAACAGTTAAAGATGCAGCACCACACAGAATCCGTATTGATAACACATGAATGGCCTTTAGTGTCTGCAGAGCCTTCAGTCAGCTTCATTATATTCCTCTCAAAGACAGACATGAAATGCGTTTGACACTGTCGCAGTTTCATCAGCTAAAACTTCACTGGCTTTAGCCCCATGTGCTGTGGCAGGCAACCCTTGTCCTTAGAAGAAAATGCAGATATCACTCATTTAACTTCACTTCTTTGGAAAATTCAGAAAACCAGACAAATAAAAATCCTATGTTTGAAAGAACTGGCAGAAGAACAACTAAAAAAAAAATTTTTTTTTTAAAACTTTGCTTTGATAGCATTGGATAGCAGGCTGTTAAATGACGTGTGAGGAAGGCATACTCTCCTTAAGAAAATACTGGGGGGCAAAAGTCATAGATACTCCCAGATATGTAATCACAACATGAACACTGTTCTGCAAAATGCTTAATCGCAAGAAGCAGGCTACATGGAGTCATCACAGTTTTAATTCAGGCTCTTAAAGATAAGGTATTAAAATGTTTTAAATCAGACAACGTTGGCTGCCATTCCAGTTGATCATTAATCTTAATACATCTGTTTGGGGTTGCAGCCCTGCCTGACTCCCTCTGAACAGCATCTGATGTCCGTTCCATGATTAAAACACACACTCACAGATATCTGTTTGGACTGTTATGCAAAATAAAAATGTATTTTCTTTCTTTGCTTCCCTTCAAAACACATCAGTCTTTTAACCCAAACCTTCAAATGGGTGTCCATATCACCACAAAGCTGAAGAAAACACTGGAAGCTGAAGCACATCTTTTAATGGTTTCCAGGCAGCCTGTATCAGCCCAGAGCAAAGGAAGGTCTGGTAAGCTGTCTTCCATCTTCTCAACTATTCTTATCTCTAGTTCTGTTTCTAAGGTCAGTAAAAACACACAGAAGTGATTATGCAGGAACTAGCTCTGAGGGATTATGCTATTTGTCAAAGTAATAACTGTGAATTCAATATGAGTAAATCTCTTCTCCCTGTGCAGTAGAGCTGTGCTCTGGAATACCAGTGGGATATTGATAGGAGTCATTTCCTAGGCAGCTTTCCTTTGGGGGGAGTTTGTGGTTGATATAATAAGAAACCCAAATTTTCTGTGAGCCCACAAGTTGCAAGGGACAGTCCCATGGGTCCTTCCTGCTCACAAAAACAGCTGAGTTACTCTGCATTTTTATCAGTGACCTGGAAGAAAACGTAAAATTTTCAATGATAAAGTTGGCAGATGACACTGAGATGGGGGATGAACAAAGAGGAGAGGTCACCCAGGCAGGGTGAGCTATTAGTAAGCAAATAGCATGCTTTCTAAAACAGCCCAGTATGAAAGTGTAAAGAAGCTGTGACTGTAGGAGGTTGTTACAGAATCAGGGACTCTGTAGTGGAAAGCAATGATAGCCCAGTCATGCTGAATAGACAGGTGAGTACCAATCCCTGAGGAGATGCAGCACCCGAATGACTAAGTTTTTAAGACAAAAGTGGGAGAAGCTTGGGATACGGAGGCTGTGTTTTGTATTTGGTTCATCCAATGAAGGCCTAAGCCCATATGTGAATCCTAACGACCTTACAGCCTCATTTTGTGAAAGAAACCTCTCTGCTTCTGGGAAACTGCCAGGGAGCAGAAGTCATGGGTCGATGACAACTGTTTGGGTGGAATCTAACTTAAAACTGTGCAAGTGAACAGTACTGATGTATCTCATTCCACCATGACCAGCCATGTGCCTTCACCTTTTGGGTTTTCCAATGAGATGTAGGAGCTGCCACAGTGTGGGTGACCAGCAAGGAACACCAACCTACCATGCCATGGTGACCCAGAGGCTGCCATGTGGATGTGTGCAGGTGGCCGACAAGCTCAACAGCTTTAGCCTAACACATAGCCTTGTAGTTTGGGCACGCTCTAGATGCAGCCACTTTGTCCCACCCTGGTGTCTGTGTTCCACAAAGGTGCCAATAAGCTGTAAAGTACAGCAGGTTTGGGAAATTTCCCTTATATAGCAAAAGGTTGACATTTTGTCACAGGGAAAATGAATCTGTTCTTACTGACCAGATTTCATCAGCCTGCAAGAACAGAGCTTCATGCTGGGCTGTGTGGTACAGAGGATGCTGTATCACCATTCAGAAGCTTCAAGTTGAAACTGGACAAGTTCAGACTAGATTTTGGAAGTGCTGATGTCTGACTAAAAGAAGAACCTCCCAAAGCCTTTGCTGGGTTCCTTGTAACTAGCCATTTTAAAATCAAGATTAGTTTCCTCCTAGACGAGGATCAGACACACTAAAGAGCAGTACCTCTGACCTCCTAGCCATGTAACTCCGTGAAGCCCACTCTCAGCTTTCCTTGCTTTTGCCCATTCCAGAAAATTTCATTAAGTGGGGGCACCCCCACAGGAGCATCAGTGATGCTTCTCTTGATTTTTCTTCCAAATTGGATTTTTCAGAGGACAGCTATAGGCTACGCCCCATGAGATGCCAAAGGAATCCAGCTCCAGATATTATACTGCCAAGGACGATAGGGACTTAAGGCAGGATGGAATGGAGACATCAAGTCAGCTCCCTTCTGTCATACAGACCAGAAATAAGGCTGGCACTTTCTGCTTGAACAGATGAGTCTTTTACAAATCTTTCTTGGAAGAGAGCCAAGACATAGCTATCTGAGGGTCCCTCTAGAACTGGAGTGTCTGTTGGGGATGGGGATCCAGCAGAGGCTCACCTCATAAAATCCGCTGGGGTAGCTGTGTACATAAGAATTTGGTTGTTAGCATATGAGGCTATAAATAAGTTTTTTGAAAGCTGGGAAGCTCAGACAGTTATTGCTTGTTATTTTAAAATGTTAATGTGGATTTCAAACTCATGAAAAACATGAGATTGCTGGTGAAGACCTGTCTAGCCACACATAGGATCAGCCTGAAATTCAGGTTCTTCCATTCCACTCAGCCTTGCCATGGAAGAAAGACCAGCTCCTGGTAAGTTTTGGTCTTTATGAACAATTTAACCCCCAGGGCCTTCTGATGGCCTATGCCAACTTTGATGCCTGCTTTGTGATACAGGTATATGTTACCTGGAAACCAGACTGGTATCAGCCACTGCTTTCTTTTTAGTTACTTTCGTTATGAAAAAAAAAAAAAAAAAAAAAAAAAAAAAAAAAAAGAAGGAAAAAGGAAAAAACCCAACTGTTAGCACCACAAGAAAAGGAAGAGAGATTTTCAAATGATCACAGGATCTCCCACCATGCCGTTAGTTATTTTATCTTACTAGAACAGCTCAAAATGTACACTCTGGCAAAGTATGGTTCCTCAACCGTGCCCTTATGCATCATATGGTGAGATCTTCACTTTAGGGCTGACAGTTTCTAAAGAATTTGATTTGTGTCTTCTTGATTACTAGCAGATTGACTCATCTTTTGGTGCCCCTTCCCCAGCAACATGCACCTAGACCTCAACTGGTTACAGCCTAGATATTTGCAGATTCTGCTTCTTACCATGAAATTTGTTCACATTAATTCCAGATAAGAAGAAAAATCAAATTATTTGGGGAAATAATTTTTTCTTTTATTTATTACTTTATCTTTTATCATTAGAAATTTTCTGTGCTGGATGAGTCATATTGAGCTGACAGTCATTAGCACTGCACTAAAAAAAATGAAATAAATTACTTCTTGTAAACATCTGATTTAAAAACAAAACAAAACAAAAGATGAATCTGTTAGAAGCTCACAGAAATTATTAGCAATAGATTTTTTTGCATAGAAATAGGCTTATTACCATGTGTTTGCAGCAGCTGGCATGAGCCTGGAGTGGTTCCAGCAAACTGTGTCCTGTAACCACTTTCTTGCTACCTGATCCTGGGAAAAACACACCAGCAAGACAGGGTTGTATTCTCGTCTCGGTCCCTGCAGAATATACTCCCATTGACCCCTGCAGGAGTTCTGTGCATGTGCATGTGTGTAAAAGGTATGGTCCTAAAAGAACATGGGAAGAAAAGTCAGTTTTGCCTTTTCAGATGGCAGACCTGTAAGCAAGGACTGTGAGCTGCTTTTAAAGGGTAGAAGGGTAGGGGGGATGTGTTTTGCTGCATCATTGAAAGCTCGTAGAGGCCACCCAGGAGGGGAAGAATACATTAATCACAAATCACAGGCACATGAAGATCTCAGGTCAAATCAGATTTGTTAAAGGGTGTTGTGTTTGGCTGTTGTTTTTTTTTAAATCAGCAGAAAATTACCCTCTGCATAATGCATCTCCTGGGCCTGCCCACACTCAGATGCAGAAGCACATTTGTGTTTGCTGAGATCTAGTGTTGTTTGTTTGCTTTTTTTTTTTTGGACAAGGACTTTTCCATATGATTACACTCTTTTAGAGTGCCATGGATTACACAGTCCTTAACCAGGTTACAAGGAAAGAACACAGGTCTGCATGTGGGAAACCACCCTTAATCCCAATAGGAACAGATTCAAACATTCAGCCTTCAAATTTTTTTGTTATCGACTTGGTTAAATGTAAGAATAAATCTTGCAAATGTCAGAGATGTTCATGTGATGGGGGGAGGAAAAGGCTCAAAATGAAAATTAAAGATAAAGTCAAAGAACCGGAAACATTTTTCAGGATCGGGCTCCGGGTATGGAAAGCACAATGTTAAAAACTTGGTATTGTAATGTGAATCCAGTAATTTTTGTATTTATCTTATTATGTAAGATTTTTTCAACTCTTTAATTTAATAGGGGTGAAAAATACTGACTATAACAAAGGTGAATGAAACGGCCTGTGATGCTTTATGGATAACACAAAAATCACTATTGAAACAATCCTCTTAGAGTTGAAAACATTGACCTTTGCTGAAGAAATTCAGAAGTCTTGAACAGAGGGCTTGCTGCTTAGTCCAATTCCAAGTCAATCAAAGGAAGCAAAATACAAAGGGAAATGTCATATTGACTTAGTATAACAATCCTAATGAGTCTTGGCCCTGTGTTCTACCTTTCCAGTGGAAACATGAACTCAGTGGCTCAACCCCTTCCCTTCTGTGCTGCTTCCAAACACACAGGTAGAGGGAATAAGCTTTTACTTGGCTCGATCCTTGAAAAGCACTGAGTCTCTGCTGAGACAGAGCCTGAAAAACAGCCTTATTTTTAGCAATGGCATTTACTAAAAGGTGGTGTTGTTGACAATAAAATCCCCTCATATTTGAACATGAAATATCCCAGCACTATAAGTGTGAGGGGAAGGGTAAGCAGTTCAGGTGGCACAATCAATAAGGAAGAGACCATGAAGGATTTCTGGACAGGGGATATTTCCCAAGAGCATTTATCCTGGGCAGAAGCTGAGTATTTTTGGCACTGCTGTAACTTACAGGTCTACCAGTCACGGACCAGCACTCAACCCTGTAAAGTACTGTACTAATGCAGAACTGAAGTACAAACTTGAATCTAAAACAAGAGCTCCTAGACAGATGCAGAAAGACAGCTGTGGGGAAAATGGAAACAGGGTGACATTATAACATGAGTCCTGATTTCAGATAAGCAGTGAAAGGCAAAAAGACAAAATTTCTTTCTATTCTTTTTAAAGCTGCTGCTCACACCGTCAGCCCCAATCCTGCCATGATGTCTAAATGAAACAAATCAGCCTGTTAATGTCTGAGCAGCAGTGGCAGCCAAGGATGGAAGTGTAGTGAAAGACAAATGGTTAAAGTTTACTAAGTAGCTACAAACCACCAAAACCAGGTCTTAAAATGGGAAGTGTCAGGCAAGCCCTTAATAACAGGTCATACTACTAGCCCCACCTATAATTACTGTACTCCTCTCCCCACCCTCTGAGTGTCACTCATTTCCATCAATTGCAGGCTTTTCAGAGCACTGATGGTACCTTGGCAATGTCAGAACACTGCCTTAGAAAAAAGGGGTGATGTTTTTTATCTGAGGATCTGCTGGGATACAGGTATTAAAAAATAACAGCACAAATACTAGCAATAGTAACAAAACAGGAGGTTCAGCTCTGCCCACATCTAACTACACCAATGCTATCAAATCCCCAGTACAGTCTGAGGCAACCTTGAAAGGCTGCCAGTAGAAGGAATAATGTATTGAAAGGAATTGAAAGGAATACATTTACTGTACATCACATAGTCCCCATTAGGAGATTTCTGTGGTCACATTACTATGTACTTTGTCTTCAAACAGAGTTTTCGCTGGCTTTTCCACCCATAAGCAAGAAAAAAATACTTGCCACACTCATTATCAGTCTCTTGGTTCAGATTTTCTCTCTGATGTACAGCTGCTTCATTTTGGTTCTGAGTTTCAACAAGATATATTATTGTCACCTTTTCTGTAACAGTTTCCTTATACTCCTGAAACTCGACAACAGTCAAGGATATTACTATGAGCCTGAGAGTGGTAGATACTTAGAAATGTTTTAGATAGGTAGAGATGGCTGAATATTTTTGTTTTGACATTATTTTACATATCTACTACCATTTGGGTTTGTTTTGACATTATTTTACATATCTACCACCATTTGGGTTTGTTTTGACATTATTTCACACATTTACTACCATTTGGGTTAGAGAATTTTTTAAAAACTGCATCAGTGCTTACTAACCAGACATATGCTCTTTTTCAAACTGTTCTGAGAATTTAGGGGGGCTCAATGACTGTAAAAATCATGCAGAAACCTTCATACTTGCTGGCTTGGTATTGGGTGCTTTTTAAATACCTGATTTAATTTGCAAGAAAGAATGAAAAATAAAAAATGTATGGGATTAATTTACAAATAAATAAAGGCTTGTGAAACAAATCAGGGATGATTTTGAGACTTAGTGCCTCAGTGAATAAACTCCTGTGTACTTGTAATAACATAACCCACAAATTACAGTAAACCAACTATGGTGCTTTGATTTGTGAAAATATGCAAGAATACAGTTTTAACTATCTCTGTCTCTATAGACCAGCTCTATACCTAGCCCTCACACTATCAAATGGTCAGAATCCAGAAGGGTTAAGTATTGACTTGACAAGAGGATGAAAGGAAAAGCAACAGAAGGTAGGTGTATAAAGGTCTTGAGGGACATTCTGAAAAGTCAGGATCAGTTTTTACACTTCTTGCACCACACCAGATATGCATTTCAAATAATGAATAGATTCAGATTATCTGTATTTCGAAAAAATGTGAAACTCATATTTAACTATGTCCATGCCAAAAGCTTTTCCTCTTTTTTTTTTTCTTCCTCACACTTTCAGTCATTGGAAAATTCATGCCAAAAAATCGTTTTTACTCTTTCTCACTCATTTTTACCTGTTTAGACCAGCACCTTCTCTCCCATCTTTGACTTTGTGATTCATACCATGTCTGGCTGAATAACGCAGCCAAGGAGTTTACAAAACAGCATAGAGGGGTAAAACTTGCCAGTTACTCAGAGGTGACAATATATTTGAAACAAAAGGGTTTGAAAGCAAATGAAATCTCCAGCTGCTGGCTATTTCCATCTCAAATGCAGCAGATAAATACAACTGGTTAACAAGCTACCCGGCCAGGGAATGTGCACCCGAGTCCAGTTACAGAAGAGACAAGGGGCAGGGGGAAGAGGGTGATCCTCCGTGGTGGCAGTGTGGGAGACTTGTAGGGTGAGGGGGGGTGACAAGAAAAGGCCCCTGCCAGTCTGTACTCTTCTCTCCTTTTTTTAGGGGCAGGATGTTTTGGGAAGAGAGAGTTTGCTGGCAACCTGATCCTCCCTCCGGTTGTGGAGATCTTCAAAGGAGATGGTGCTGGCAGCTGACGTCCCCCCTTCTCCTGGTGGGTTTTTTTTCCCACTCACACTGCAGATCCCTCCCCTGACAAACCTCCTCATCAGCCCCTTCTTCCTTCTGCAGCATTAGATCAGCCATCTTCAAGTCCCTTCGTATGGAGCACCACATCAGGAGGCCTCTCCACGTTACTTATGTGGGAAAGCAGCTCCACTGTACTGTGGCATTAACCAGCCTCAAAATAATAATAATAATAAAATTTTTAAAAAAATGAGAAGTTGTGTGGCTTCTAAATGGGAGCAGGAACCTGTTGTTTGAGAAAGGCAATGGCAAACACAGCAACATTGGAAGGGCAGAGGAAGAAGCTTATGAGAAGAAATAGCTGCCAGCCCAGCCCTCTCCCCTAGGGTTTCCCCAGACACCCCAGAAGCTTCATCTCTACCTCACAGTATTAGCAGCAGGCCCCTGCACAGGGATGGGTAAATTTTTTGTCAAAAACCTGTCCCCACTTCTGCTTCTAGAGGCTGGGGTACCCAGAATTAAGCCCATCACCCCAAGACACCTTGCAAGCCATCCCTCTGAGCTGGAGGTAACATGGTGGAAGAAAAGAGGACCTGACTTGTCCAGATCTACGGGACAGAATCCATTGAAACTGTGAACCCGTGCTCCAGCCCCAAAATCTCCAGCCACATGACATCTGTGCCCTAAGACAGGACACAGATTTCTCTGGACTAGTGAGTGGATTGTCTGAGGATGGGCTGCAGGGACCCCTGGGTTGGCAGGTAGGACCCCCAGCCCTGCAGATATTGCCTGAGAAATTGCAGCCAGTGATGCTGCTGTAAGTGGTGACATCTCTTGGAATGGTTTCAGTCAAACCACGGAGCTCTGGCAGCTCAGGCATGAGGAGAGAGGTGGGTGGAAGGAGGAAGGCAGAGCCAGTGCAGTAGCAAATATTGACACAAAACAATAACAAAACATCATTGTAAAACCCACGCAAATAAACGGGTGAATCTGTGGATGAGCACAGCCCAGGAGAGTGCTTCAGACTCACGCATTCATCTTCACATTTCCAGTGCTGAAGAATACATTTGCAGAAACAGAACCTGCGTAAGCACGGGTTGCAGAAACTGAGGTCAGGCAAATTAAAAAAAAAAAAAAGAGTAATTTATAATTATGCAGAAGGGCAGATATTACCAGATATAATAAAGTGCTAACACAATGTGTTTGTTTTGGGTTTTCTGGGGGGAAGGGAGGAGAGGGAGTGTTGGTTTTTTGTTTCTGGGGTAGTTTTTTTGAGTTTGTTTGGGGTTTTTTTAATTTGGGTGGTTTTTTGTGGTTTTTTTTTGGGGGGGGGGGGGGAAGGCTAGAGGGGCTAGGGATTTTTTTGTTGTTGTTGTTGGTTTTGTTTTTTTGTTTTTTTTGTTTTTTTTTTATGTGGGTAGTCCTGCTGGTCTTCCTTAATTCCCAAGAAATGCTTTCTGGATTGGGAGATCAGCACCTGACAGGATTAGGTCATCATCCAACATTCACAATAAAGCTTAATTCCAACTCACATTAGCTCATATAAAAAAAAAAAAAGCCAAAACAACAACATAAAATAATCTCTGCTTTGTTGCAGTTATACACACAGCAATAAAAAGCTGCCAGTCACACTACCTTCCTTGCACAGGTTGTCTTACATTTAACTATCTGCTTTTCTCCAGAGAGAGCTATTAGATCTCTTCTTCCTTTACGTTGTTTGGTGAGTATTTTACATTGGAAAAATAAACAGCTTGTTCTATCTGCCTCCCCCCCTCATTAAATTAACCAGGTGGTGTAATACTTCCAAAAAGTATTTGTGTACATATGTTTTCTTAATGAAGCCATCCATGACTCCCACCATGTAATGCTTTGTTGGGTAAAATCACTGTTCTCCAACATATGCATTTCCCCTCTGTAGGGCTAAGTCAACCATGGTTTCTCTCCCAGTTTTCCTGTTGAATGCCAAACAAATTTCACTTGCCAGATGGCAAATTTTCAAAAGCACCTGCCAGAAGCAAGGAATGCTATGAAGTACCCCACTAGCTGCCTAAATAACCTGCAAACCTGCCCCTCAGTCCTGTTTCAGCTCTCCAGTTCTGATTTGCATTTTCCTGTCGTGTGACGTGGTCCTGATAACCCGAGCCAGGCAGGTGCTCAGGGTCCTCAGTAGCAGGAACCAGTTAGATGGATGAACAAGTTATGAGATCTTGATCCAATTCCCTATTGAAATCACCTGCCAGCAAAACACGGACATCCTGTGAGTGCATGAATAGCACCCTGCCTCTTGAGAGCATGTTACTGAAATACTTGCACAACACATTTCTTTAGGTGGGGTTTGAAAGACAGAGGCTATAGCACCACTCATTCATAGCATCAGCTTTGCTTCAGGAGAAAGGAAACACTGGGCTATGGAAATACCTGCGCAGAAGTTTGCCAAAGCACATTTTCACCCTGCTTCATATGCAGAAATGCTGTACTATTTACTCACTTGGATGATGACTGAGAGACACATTACCACGAACTATTATGGAGATGAATGCCTCAAATATAGGAGTTCACTTGTCCCAGTTGTTACTCTGAGAAAATAGCTACGGACACAGATGGGAGCTGAGCCCAACTAACAACTTAAAAATCAGATCTTTGGAGTAGAAACGTGGGTTTGATACAAAAGCAGCATTAAAACCCAAACCATTTCCACTAGTGCTATATATACACCTTTGCTTAATTGATTATATGTTTTGTTCTTCTGGTAAAAGGGATTTGAGGCATGCAAATTCTAGCTTAAGGACGAGTTGTGCAACATCTCACTGGCTCCTGAGTAATCCAGTTGACCTCCCAGGGCCGACTCGTGTGAGCAAGTGTTCATCATCACCATCAACGAGGGAGGGTTGCACAATCAGTGGGGTTTCAGGGCACCACTCTGTCCACAACACCCTCCCAGACAGCACCTGCCAGCCTGTCTGATCACTACAAAGCTACCCCAAAACATAGAGGAAAATAATGTGTCCAGTGTGAGGGATTAGTTGGATTAGTTCTGTTAGGATACACGTACTAATTTTTTTAATCATTGTTATTATTTTTTATGATCATGGCAAGAACATTGCAAGGTTGAGTCCATGAGAATAATCAATCTTTTAAAACACACAAGTTCTATAATCATATTTGGGGAAAAAAAAAAATAAAAAGAGAAATAAAAAACCATGTATGCTGTGTAAGCTGGTAAAGTCAGCACAACGGAGCTCTTAATTTTGCTTTTTCACCAGGTTTCAGACAATTAGGTCTATGAAGAGCAAAAAGGGGGGGAGGAGGGAAAAAACAAACAAAACAAAAATTAAAAATAAAATAAAAAAAAAACCACAGAGAAAAAAAGGACATTGTTAATTTTTACATTACGGTGCCCAGATGAAAACGCATTGCTTGGCTTCATTTGACTTCCCATCTTCCTAATCCAAAGAATGCTGCAACGTGCTACTGGTGCATGCCTGTAAGGTCACTAGTAACTGGCTTCCATAAACTCTATATTTACCAGGAAAAAAGCCAGTAAAAATCCCTGCTTAGTTCACTGCATGCTATACAAGCCAAATTGCAACGAGATTTTTTTTTTTCTCTGCAATGAAGTAAATGGAAGCACAAACATATACAAATATGCATCTGTTACTAATGAGATGTTTACAGCCCCTGTCTTGCCAATTGCACATACGTAATACCCTCAGTGCATCATTACCTATAGAGCTCTGGTTAAGAGACAATAGGTGCAAATTAATGTATAAACAGACATTATCTCTTCAAGCCTGGACATGACTTGAAGCCTCTTTAAATAATTTTAAATGCCACAGCTTTCTACTTAGGCTTTAAATTCCTTTCTTCCACTCTTTGCTGATGGTGAAAATGTTCGGGAGACAGGACAAGATATTTATAATAACAGGACATTTCACTCTGCACTTTGTTTTTGCCTGTGTGGGGGGGAAGAATAATTGTATTCAGACTTGAAATGGCTTGGGTTATGCAGTTCAGAGCACAAGCACCTGCAGCAAATTAATTTGTTGTAGCACATTTATTATCTCATAGCTTCTATTTAGGCTGCAGCTGTTGCTATTATGTTAATAATGTTTTTTTATCACCACTGTATACAACAGGTTATGGTAATACAGAAATTTTGGGGTGTGGGGTGTTGGTTTGAATTTTTTTTTTTCCCCTCAGAAAGAAAAAGATGGGGGAAATACAACACTATGCATTGATCAGGCATATAGCCTGCTGTTTATTAGCTGATTTGAAAGAGAATGGGCAAGAGAAATTAGAAAAGAGTAACAATAGACAAAGATGGCGCGTGCAGAATTTGTGAAAGCAAAAAAGAAGAAGAAGAGGTGGAAAAAAAAGAAAGAAAGAAAAAAAGAAAGAAAGAAACACCGAACACCGCAGTGCTGGGGTGGTGAGTGTTCGGGTGGGGGCGGGGAAAATGCTGCAGTTTTCGTGAAATAATAAGGTGGAAAAAAAGGCATACAAAGAGTAGGTTTTTCATTGTCTGTAAAATATAAACACAGATGAATTCTGTCTTTGGTTTGTTCATGCTTTTCACTCTGCACAGCAGGGATGTTCTTAAGAAGTTGCCCTCTGCGAAATTTCACTAAATGGAAACCGTGGACCCTGCATGATGCGATTATAATCACACCAGCCATTCTTTTTACATAATTTTTTGTTTAAAATCCAGTAATGCTTCTTGTTTTTAAAACATATATCTATATCTATACGCTCATCTAAAACGGTGCTGGTTTATGTCCCCCCAGCAAAGTGCAAGCTGAAGCTAAAACTGGCTGTATCCCATCCGCAAATCTCCATGGACTCAAAAACAATATGAAAATTTTTAGCTGACAAGAACATGTCTGCTGCCTGCAGTCACTGCAATAGCTCACCATGTTGCCTACTAACCAAAAGATCAAAAATTATCGATTTCATGGCGCTGCGTGCTTGGGATAGAAAAGCTACTTTAAAATTTGCATTATTTAAGAAATGAATTAAGAGAAAAGACCCATGTTTTAGAGCACTTTGGAACGTAAAGATGGCTTTATGTTTTTAATCTTATCAATGATTTACTATAATTCTATTATTTTCAGTAGCTGTGGTCTGGAAAAATGATTTTTTTTTTGCCGATGAATTTAGGATTTTGCCGCAGTATACATCTGCAGTCCCAGAATCCTCTGGTAAGATAATCCCTCCTGCAATGGGGAAACGCCTTTAACCTTTTCGTGAATGAAAAATATGCAACCATTTTGAAATAAAAAGGGGGAAAGGATGATGATTTCTAAAAGCTGGAATGAAATTTACTGTGAATCGAAGGAACAAGAAAAGGAAAACATACTGTAATCGCGTTGTGGCGTTGGACTTTCTAGCTGTTGTCTCCATCGCTCCTACCCTTTCTTCAATGGTCTCCGTAAATATGCCTCGGAGTGTGGTGTTACCCATGTTTCGTGCGGGCAAGAAATGGAGAACCACGAGGTTAAGGGATAGAGTGTTTCCTTGCCACAACTGCATGCATGTTACAACTGCTACCTCCATGCTGCAGGCTTCCAGGAAAAATTTCGGCTACCGGTCGTGGAAATTTGGCCAGTGGGTTCTGAAGATGACTGGTCTGTGTTAGGGGAGCCAAGCAGCCAGAGAGCAAGAGGTGTTTACAGCTGCTCGGGGGGTTTCAGATAGAAAGGGAAGAGGACATTTTTCCTGCGGCTCAAGGAAAATCCGAAGCCTTAGTCCATACGCAGCCTGCTTGGAGATCTGTGGAAATGAAACTCCTACCCTGATACTCCCGTATTTTCAGACCGCGCAGTAATTAAGAGTGGTTTGAACAGAGAAATCAGCTCTTAATAATTTACCAGCTTACATTTTAAGGTTACACATTAGAATCCACTACTCCGAATAAGGAAATCTGGCCTAAAGCTACTGAAAGAAAGAGGCAAAATGTGTACACCAAATACCTTTCTTAAGAGAGCTTTCTATACGAGTACGGCTATAAATTTAGATTATTGACATGTTAAGGGCTACAACTCTGACAAATCAGGGGTTTCATGTGGACAGTGTTCGATTAGGGAAGAGGTAGGTGTCACACCTCTACGACTGTCATTGTTTTTGCCCATGTTTCTGTGTGGCTTTTCTGCCAGGGTGCCTGAACACAACCATTGCAATAATTTTAAATGGGGTGTTTGGGACTCATAGTCATTAAGAGACAGGCACACAGGGAAATTTTAAAGGAAAAATCAGGTGCTGTGGCACACTTGACAATGACAGCATTTTGAAAAGGATCAGTATTGTGGGTTTCTGTTTACATGATCACGCAATAAATTTTTAATATAAAGCCATCTTGATATTTGTTTGGTTAGTAGTAATTAAAATATATGTATTGGGAGATGCAATGCTTCATGTTTATTCTGTTCCACTGCTTAATATGCCAGTAATCAGATATTCTGATGAGTAATGCCTCAGCTGCTAAATCAGCTGGAGACTTTTTTTTCAGTTTCTGAAACATACTTGATATATAAAGTTAAACTGTTGCAGACACTCACTAGAGCTGAATTAAAGAGGGAAACACTAAGGCATATTGCATATATCACAAGCAGGAGCATTGAGGGGAAAATTACATTTGTTTGGAGGTTTTTTGGGTTTTCTTTTTGTTGTTGTTTGTTTGGGGTTTTTTAAGAAAAACAAAACAAAACAAAACAAAACAATTCTGATGCTTGAAACATTTATAGATTACTCCAATTTAAGTCATTTCAACCAATTAAAAAGGTGTTTTGATCAGTATCTTCTATACTAATGTATAAAAAAATTCTAGATTCTCTCTTTCTTTCAAAATGACCAAGAGTTACACTCAGAAAAATTTTTGGTATCATTTTTGAGAAAAGTGAAATCTCAGCAGTATCTTGAGTTTGGCTAATTTTATTTCTCTTTGCCTATAAAAAACATCTTTTTTTTTTTTCTGAAACTGAGCCTAAATGGCACAGCTATTTGTTTTAACATAGCAAAGATTCTGATGTGTATTAATAAACTGGAGGTCTCCAGTATGAGGCAGAAGTTACACTGATCAGTCCCGCATCTCAAAGAATGCTTAAATATTGTAAGCATCTCCTGTCTTTTCCCCTTTCACTCCAGAATGAAAGTGAAAATATGTGACTTCTTTTAAAACACTACAACTTCGCTTCACTGAAAGATCTTTTATTTTTCTTTTATTCCTTTTCCTCTTTTAATAGGCTCAGAATGCTTTTTTTTTTTTTTTTTTTTTTTTTTTTTTAATGTTGACAACTGAATATATATTTACTCAGTGTCTAAAGAAATATCTGTAGTTGATTCTTGAGTATGTTCCTAGAATAGGCACAGTTAGAAGCCAATTATGCATGCGTTTTTAAGATCCATATGGGAAATCAAAGATTCAGGCCCAGAGCCCTAGATATTCCCATAATTGGTAATTTTGCTTTGTCGGTATATTAGGGCCATGGCTACTCATTTGTTACTATGTTCCTTAAAAACATAGCTAAATGCCAGGATTCCAAAACTAAAGGTGACCAACTAAGTTTACCTTTAGCTGTTTGTTATTTTTAATTAATGGTCTTCTTGCTCTCTACCCTGTTAAAAGTTGACTCTCCAAAAGCAGTGTTAATGACGAAAAAAAAAAAAAAAAAAGAAAAAAAGAAAAAAAGAAAAAAAAAAAGAAGCGGCTAACAAAAAGATTTAAATCATTATCTTTTAAAATTTAACCATGAAGCTCTCTTTTGCACTGAGGATTTCTTGCTGCAGCGATACACAATGGACATGTTAGGAGACTGCTTGACCTTTCGAAAAAAATAAGTCTGCAGCATACCCGTCTAGCAAACAGCCACCAAAACAAACCTATTAAAGTATAAAAGAGCTCTAAGGAAACTTCTGAAGCTGCCTGTACACACTTAGTACTTCCTGAGGTGTGGGGGGGTTAGGGGAGGCAAAGAGAAAGAAAAGAGGGAAAAGCAGAAGAAACGTACTGCTTGTGGATTTACTCACGAATACCCACACTGCAATATGTGATACATTTACTCTTCTTACCTTGACTGGGTACCCTAACACATTGTATTTCAGAAAAACTAAACACACAAAGTGTATTTTTGAAACATTTTTTATATTTGAAAGAACAGTGTAGCAAGTTAACCATAATACTTCCAGCTCTTGAGATACTAGTTTTCCTGGGGTAGGTTGCTTTTTGTTTTTGTTTTTTTTTTTTAAGGTGAAATTTTACAAAATGTTTAGCTACCTAACAGCGAAAAATCAACAAAGCTAATATGAACCAGATTTCCACTAGCAACATGTCTAGATCCGGAGGCATCCTATCCACTTTGCAATGAAACAAATACAGATTAAAACGACAACAAACCATGCAAGAGTAAAACAACAAAAAATCAACAAGAGTTTAGCATTATGTCCTACAGGCCTTATGAAATATATATATATATATATATAAGTTGTATCTTTTAAACCTGTTTTTAAAAGGGCTAGTTCCAGTTGTCCTCATCAGGTCAAAAAGAAAAGCAGTCCATAGTTCAGGGGCCAGAAGCAAAGACACAGACTGTACCCCTCCTACTCCTGCAAAATCCAGGCTCCAAAAGCCCCATCCCTGCAGACCTCAGGGGGTGAGATGGTGCACAAAGAGGCTCTGAAAGGTATCTGGGACCATGCAATGCATCAAGGGCGTTTGACTGATTCTACTGTTGTTATCAAGTACCCAATGGAATTGCTGATAGTGAATTTGGAAATAATGTGCTATAGAAACAGCATTTAGAACTTACATAGTACCTTTGATCCAGGGATCTAAAAAGGAGGGGTCTGCCAGTATTACTATTCCCCTTTTACAGAGGGTGAAACCCAGGCAGAGCAGATTTTCTCAAGGCTGTAGAGGAAAGCTGAGAAAGAGAGGTGGACAAAGAAATTAACTGACTCTTCCCCCTATGCCCTTATATATATATATATATATATATATATATATATATATGCTTTTATTTATTTAATTTAATGTCCAATCTCCAGGAAGACTTTGCCTCTGAATCGGAATCAGAATTCTGGTGTCAAGAATGGCAAGGTCCTTCTGCTCATAGCCCCACCACGTAATTCCCCTGGAAGGTGATGAGCACTCACAGCCCCCTGGTTCTGATTTGGCAGGATTTACTTTGCCAGCTGCTCTCCTTCTTGACCTCCTTTCGGCCAGCATTCTTAAAACATCCAACTGCCCTAAAAGAAAGCAGTCCAACAAGGAGAGCTTTATTTCCTGAAACTCCAACTCCAGGGTTGTCCAGGTGGCAGGCATTTAATTTCCTGACTTTCAGGGACCTGAGTGTGCCCGCTGCAGAGGGAGGCCAGCAGGTGGATGACTGCTGTGTGCCATGCAATGGCAAGGAAATGGAGGAAATGAGGATTTTGTTATCATCAGTGCCTTCCCATTCCAGAGTTATTTTCATTCACAGTGACACCTAAGCCAAAGACTCAGGACCCCTCCCCTGAACTTGCCACACTGGGTTGTGGCAGCCCCCACCCTCCCAAGAGAAATCCCCTATTTTAAAAAGCAGGAATTTAAAAAAAAAAAAAAAAAAAAAAAAAAAAAAAAAAAAAAAAAAAAGGCAGTTTCTGTGAAAATCAAGTAGCACCACTGTGGAAGAGGTGCCTTGAATTAAACACTGAATATTACTGAATAAATCAACGGTGGGGAGGGGGGGGGGGGGGGTGTATCTTTAAGTGTAACTTCCAGAGTAGAAAGTCAGAGACTGTTTAAAACAGTATTATGAATGGAAAAATAGGTATAAATGTGGCCCCTCTGTGCAGCGCACATCTCCCCCCTGCTAGAACCACGGAAGCTGCTGGGAAATGAAAGGCTGTGCAAAGCCCTCCAGTGCAGGACCAAGAGTTCAAACCCCCAACACCCACTAGTGCCAAAGAAAATTTATACTGGGGCGGAAAAGGAATAAATCCATCTTTCACTAGCGATGGATGTTTTACAGCAACACGTTGGTATATACGATCCTGGTTTCACGTAGAGGGGAGGAAGCGTGTGTATTCCCCCCCTCAGTGTGTTAAATACGCTTTACCAGTGCAAGACGGCACACGCAAGAAGTCTGTAAAACATTTTGCTGTGCAAGCCCGTACACGCCGAGGAAGAGGCGGCCACATACGTCCCTTCACAAGGCTCTGCACACCGCGAAAAACCTTGTGCGATTCATATTTTCCTGTTTTTACGACTCAGTAAAGAGTTGGGGGGGTGGCTGTGGGAGGTGGTGAGGGGGAAGAGGAGGCGAGGAGGAGGTTGGCGGGGGGGGGGGGGGAAGAAGTTCGCTTCTCCCATGAAAAAATAAATAAATTGCATAACGAGATACTTTCTTTGGCAACTGCTTCCTGACAAATATTTACAAGGGCAGAGCGCAGCGCGTTTCCGCCGACGTGAGCGGGCCCCGCCGCCACCTTCCCGGGTTCCCTCGGCCTCCCTGCTCCCTGTCGGGCCGGGATGGGCCGGGCCGAGCCGAGGTACGGGCCGAGAGGGGCCGGCAACGGCAGCTCAAGCGGGTTGCCCCGTCCCAGAACCGGAGAGGGTTTTCCTCCATTCAATAGCCCGGGTGTCTCCCGGACTTGGCGACAAGCGCTCGGGAGGACGGAGTTTCACTACAGTTTGTGGCCTGCATTAAAAAAAAAATAAAATTAAAACAAACAAACAAGACAGGCAACGAAACGCCAGATTTGGAAGTGGGAAGGGGTCGCACTCGCCTTCCTCCCCCCGCCACATACACCCCAAAGCGGGACCCCGGGGCTAATCCCCTCAGCTGCACCCTCCCCCGCCGCCGCCTCTACTCCACCCTCAGGCAGCAACTTCGCTCCCAGCTGGGAACTCGGCTCCTTTTTCCCCACCTCCGGAATAAGGTGTCTCCTCTGTCCTCCCCCCGCTGGCCTGCCTGCCCGCCCCTGACGCTGCCGCTCCCCTCCGCCGTCTCGGCCCGGCCCGGCCCGGCCCGGCCTTTCCCTCTTCGCTCCGCACCGCGCCGCCACCACAGCCTTTCCCCCGCCCCCCCTACGACTCCCAGCCGCTTCCCCGCCACTGCTGCTCTTTGTCTCCCTCCGCCCTGGGAGCCGGGCACTATTTCTCCTCCCCCTGCCCTGTGCGCTGGGTGCCTGTGGAACGCTGCGCGCTGGGCCCGGCCGCGGCGGCAGGATACAGCCCAGCGCGACGCTCACTATAAGAACCTCCTTGTGTGCGACGCCATTTTAAGCCTCTCGCTCGGTTCGGCGGTGGGAGCAGCAGCGGCGGCGGAGCTCGGGGCAAAGGGGGGGGGGACGCTAACACCACCGCTCCGTACGGTCGCCACCCGGGAGGCAGCGGCGGGGGTACCGCCGCCAGCGAAGAGCCGAGCGAGGAGGAGGAGGAAGAGGAGGCGTGGGGGGAGGGAAGAAGGAAGGAAAGACGGACCGGGTTGGGATCGCCCGGGCGGCAGCAGTAGCAGCCGGAGCCCGGGGGGACCCTGCGCTCTCGACTCCTTGCAACGTTAGTGCCACTTTCTCCCGCGGGAACTTGGGGCGAGCTTGGGTCGGGTTCCCCTTTCTCAGCAGCGGGCGGGATCGGGCTCTGCGTCCCGCCGGCGCTGGGGGGTCCAGGGTGTGCCCGGCGCCGAGGCGGGAAGGACGGGGCTGGAGGGGGGGGTGGGGGGCGCCGCTTGGGTGGGAGAGATAGGCGGGAAGGGGGGGCTGGGGGTGGGAGGGAGGGAGCAGGAAAGGAGGAGAGGACTCTTGTTTTGGGAGGTCCGGACAGCTGCGTTGGTTGCAGGAGGCAGCAGCAGCTGCAGCTCCCGAGGTGTCTCTTGGGAAGCTCGTCCTGGGGCGAGGAGGTGGTTGCTCGGGTCTGCAGGAGAAGGCGAGTCTCTGCCGGCCGGGTTCTCCGTGGGTCTCTGCTCCTGGCTGGCTTTGCAGCTACAGTCAGAGTAGCTTCGTGCTTTTTTAAATTTTAATTAATTGTTTTTTTAAAAACAAGGCGGTGGGAGGGTACGGGGTACTGACTTGCCGGTGGGCTGCAGACCACCGTTCGTGATAGGAGGGGGAAGAGAGCAGGGGACGCGTGTATTTGTACCGAATGTAATTAACTAATCACGGTCACTGCAGTCAGCGGGAGATAACTAATCTGTTGCCTTTCGGTCTTAGTTGCATGCATGTTTGCTGGAGTGGTTATGCTGCTTCTGAGAGGCACCGAAATGAAGCTCCCCTGAGCTGGGAGCAATCAAATTAAGTTTTTAACACCACGTAAAACCAGAGTGTTGTAGGAAATTACTTTAGGACTTGGGCTGCATGGGGGCTCGCGTTCTGCAAGGGGAAGCGCCTGCTCCTTTCCGTGGCCGACTTTGAGGGGACGACGGCAGCGGCTGCAGCCTCCCAAACTTACACTTTTGAGGTGTGCCAGGAGGCAACTTGCTGTTACTCCTGGTAGGATATAGGACACTTGTTTTTGATTTCCCGTGGAACAGAGAGCTCCAGCTCTCTGTTGTGCATGATAAGCTGCTCTTCGAACAGCGAGGTTTCTATAATCTACCAAAATCTTAAATTCTTCCCTAGCTCAAACTTAGCGTAGGCGTCAGGCTGCTCTTTGAATCGCTTCCCAAAAACCTCTGCTGATGATTATCCCTTCTGGGAAGAAAGGACAAGCTGTGAAGGTACTATGGGCAACTTGTGACTTTAGGAATAGCAGTGTTGATCTTTGTAATCAGCTACTTCTTGATCTCTCTCTTGTGGAGCAGCCATTGTTCTGACACTGTATATTCCAGACATCTGTGGTCCTCCCATCCCCCAAAGTATGCAAGTGGTGAATGGAAAGAGGCTGGGCTTGCTTGTATGTTGAGGTCTATGGACGGAAATCAAGGAGGGGTTTTAGTAAAACAGGATCTTTATGCACTGAAAAGATAGTAAAGGCAAAGACAAGAAAAGTACCTGGAAGACTGTTGATGTTTTCTTAATACCAAGTTGCAGCACACCAGAGAGCAACTTAACAGTTACGATTTTGCTTCTGTACGACAAAAAGGTACTACTGCAAGGGTTTAAAATGGCACAAAGAGCAAAACTTAATTGTACTTATCGGGCCAAGTTATAATGTGAATTTCAGTAACTGACAGTCGAGGAACCTAATGTTAATCTTTCACTTCTAATAAAAAGGTGCTGACAGCTGCAGGTACGTGGCTATGACTGTCTAATGGCTGGTACTGTTGAAAATAAGGCTGTTTAGGTGTTCAGGCAAGGCTTTAAGGCTCTGTAAATTCCACCAGTCAGGATAAAATCATATCAAGTGTCTTGCCCTTCTGGGTTTGTTCTAAAGAAATGTCCTATTTGCTTGGCTATTAGTTCAGTTATTTTCTGTTTAGGTATAAACTGATATGTGTGGGAACGTTCGTGTTGGTCTGTATGGGTGATCATTTCAAAGAGTCCAGAAAAGAAATTGGTAAAAACATGTTGATGGAAAGGACAATGCAGTGCATAAAAGCTTCTAAAAGCAAGGATTTAATACTAGAAAACAAAACTACAAAATGTACTTGAAAAAGTAATCTGTTCAAACATTGTGTTACATCTTCAGTAAACCAAGCTTCCCTTTTCTTTCCCAGGCAGTAAATAGCCTGGGCTTCTTGCTTGATACATAGTTTGCTACGAACACTAGCATTTTGCTTTGCCGATGTGGTATGTCAGTCACTGGCTTATCAAATCTTGGCCATGAAACCTGGTTGCCCTTCAGACATAGCTTTGTGAAACAGATGTTGGTCTTTAATGACTTAATGTCTCCAAAACTCAAGTTTAACTCTTCAGAATGCATTAGTTCAGAAAGTTAATTCAGATGTAAAGACAAGTTAGTACTAGTGGCCTTCTAAACTAATTTTGCAGTATTTTGAGGGGTAGAAAGGGAGGTAGCAAGAGTGTGTCAGGGAACATGGCTATTGTAACCTTCAGTCATATAAACTGAAGTTTGAACCTGCAGTCAAACTCCTGGTTAAGGATGCTTCTGCAAAATACTGTCTAGTAGGCAGACGAGTGTGCAAATACAGCAGTAATCAACATCACTCATGTTAATTCATAGTTAAAGCTGGTAATGCAGGGGTTGTGGTGATCATGCAGTTACTTGCAGTGAAACTTGTTCTGTGACTCTGGTAGACTGCATACTGTGGCAGGAAAATCAGGACCAACCTTACTTATCTTGAACATCTACTTCCCGAAGCCCGATAAAACTGTGAGAAACTGTGCAGGCAGTTGGGACTTGTTCTCAGGCCCTCACAGCAAACATTTGCAAGTTCTGAGCCTTCTGCCTTGCCTGGTGACGTGTGTGGTAACTTGAAAATGGCACCACATTAACTTTGTAAAAATCTGCAAATCCCTTGGCAGTAAGTATTGCATGTGATTTCTCTTGTCTCTGTAGATAAAATGATTTTTTTTTCTTGGTCAGATGGTCGGGGCGGTATTGCTGATTTCTCTAGTTAAGCATTAAAAAGTTTGTTTTGGGGGTGCTTTGATGTTATGCAGCAGCTGAATTGGTTGGACTTGACAACATAAGATAGCCTGACAGTGGTTAACTTGAACATCCATTCTTGGCACTCGATTCCAAGGTACAACTTGCTCTAGTCTGTGGTCAGGCTTTAGCCTAAGAAGAGAATTTCTTATTGTGCTAGTGTTGTGTGTGGCTGGTATTGTCTCTCATGAAAAGAAAGGAGCCAGACAAGTTGGTTTTGCACTGAAAGGTAACTTAGAGTGATCTAATGGAAGTCTTATTCTGGCATTTTTATCTACATGGAAGACCAAGTTGATAAGGTGAGCAGATGAAACATGTACCTGTAGCTCAGCCTATCCTCATGGATCTGTTAACTCTGATTTGATGTGAAAACAAATGGGTCCTGTGCTTTTGTTGCCTTAGGAACAGATTCTGCTTTACAGCTTTCGTTACAGTAGAACTTTTTGTTAATGCTCCACACTACTTTAGGAAACAATGTACACTGAGTGGACTAGCATTGCAGAGGTAAGCTACTTGCTGTAATACTTAATACTAAGTCAACTCCAGAGCCTTGCCTAAAGAATAAATTAATTCACTCTTAAGTCAAAAGACTTAATCTAGTATTCTAGGTTTCTACTTTTATAAAGGCAGCATGAGCTAGCAGGATATTACTGGTATTGGCAAATGGACAGTGTGCACTGTGAGTGTATTTGCTGAAACTAGCATTTCTAGGCTGATTTAAGGGTGTTAAATACAATTGTATAAATTGGAGAAGTTTGTCAACTCTGCAGCAACTCTAACAAGTCCCTCTGTTGTCCTGGCAACAATTCAGGTGCCCTCCAGTGGCCAGAAATCTTAACATCCTAAAGGTGCTGATAAATACTGTTGCCTTGTCAGTTTGCCTTAATTAAAAACGAGTTAAAGAAACATAGTGTCAGACTTTATTACCGTGTTTGTTGCTTAAACAGTACTTTTTGGAGTGCCTGCCTGTCCTAATGTAAATACATGGTTATTCTGACAGGCAAGCAGTGGCAGACACTTTCAGATTTGTAAGTATTTCATTAGTGTCAGTGCAATTATGACTAATCACTCTGGTTTCTTAAGCCGTGAAGGTTAATGTTTAACATACATGTTCAGGGCTGGATACGTAGTTGCAGCCTAAGAAGAAACAACATTATAGTTAGATACTTATTGGTTTGGCAGGGGAGGGGGATTTTTTGCTGAACAGTTGCTGTATTAGAGTGGAAACTAAGGTTTTCTACATTGGAGGGAAGAATACTTGTGTAGTACATTGGATGCCAACCTTCTTGTTAGTGATCTACATGATCATTATGAATGACTGCAGAACCATTAAGTATCTTTTTGGCATAAAAAACATGGACAGTAGGCTTGAGGGCTGGCAGTGGTTTGTTGCTGCACTTTATTAGTGTGACATGAAAGTGATACAATATTTGTTCAAGTTCTCATAGGTTATCTCTTATAGGTCATGACAGCAGCTATTTTTTTTATGTGGCTAGGTAAGACTAAAGAGTGATGTTTGATCCTGGCTATTGCCGTCTCTGCTGCAGACATTTTACTTGGTAAAAGTGGAGGGGCATATGAAACAAAAGCTTCATATCAGTGCAGGTTGACTAGATGAGTACTGCAGGCAAACTAAACTTTAGATTATAACACCAGTTCTTCCATAACTGCAAGGTGGGGAGCATGCATAATGTAGATACCTAACTGTCTTGCAAATAAGAGGTTGTAGCTTTCCAAGCTGTGATGATAACATTGCCCTTAATGTTTTGGCCAGCTGTAAAGATACTAGAATATTATAAATACTGCATGAAGCACTAATTAGAAATGCTTACTGGTGACTGAAAGATATCAAAGTAAATCCACTGCTCATCAGGAGTGACTTAGTAACTGTTTTGAGGTTACTTGCATGAGTTGGTGGTGCTTAACTTGTCAAAACAACTGAAACTTAGGAGTAATTGGGTTGATAAACTTGTTTTGAACTTAATGCAGTTCATAAACCTGAAACTGTCATACAAGTGCTTTAATATTTAGCTGCAAACTGCTGTCAGATGATTGATATGCACAATATGTGGAGAAGATTATTACTTTTGTTCTCAAGCTGGATGTGTAACTGATGAGTAGCTGAAGCAGTTTCTCATATCGTAACAGTTAAGATTATCATCAGCTCTCTCTCGGTCAGTGAAGAAGGATATGTGTAGGTACTTGGAGGCAATCTTGCCTACTAATTAAGTGAGAGATCTTGCTAGTGTTGCAGTATACTTGACAGTGAAAAGCTCTGAAACCATTACTTTCTAATGTGGACTGATAATTTCTGTCAGCTTAAGGACAGCTGGTGCTTATGACTCTTGAAAACAACCAGAGACTTTGAGAGAGGACAAATACCCAGAAAAGCTGCAGAAAGCTCTGTGAGAAGAACAGGTTTTGTTTGCAGATATTGCTAGAAGCTGTTGGTATACTTGCCTGTGATTTTTGAATACAAAGAGTTGTATTGAGAGACATCTTGCAACTCAAATGTTTCTCTAGGTAAAAGGTAGAATAATTATGCTCTGGATCCAAACACTAACTTCTCTGAAGTATACAAGATCCAGTGCTGTGAGTTCCCAGATACTACAGTATATGTATAAATAGCTGTCCTGAAGACAGTCCTGTCACTTGTAAGTATTGGAGAGTATTTATTTGCTACAGTTAGCTTCATTTTTGGGGAGGCTTCCTACAAGTTCTAATGTTTGAAATTTTCTCTCAGAACAGTTGTGTAGATCAGTACCCAGGTGAGCTATATTACCTTTTTTAGTAACTTTCCTGGTGTGCTTGTCCTGAATTCCCCTCCAGGGGAAATTGTATAATGTTATTATTTTATAGATTAGTTATCTCAAGTTATCAGGGCTCTCAGACCAATGTTAACTGTTGCCTTACTAAAACTTCTAATGGATTTTGAAAAGGGTATGGGAACCTTGGTGCCTGTGAAGACCCTGACTAATTGCACTATCTTTTAGAGCCTAAATCCTGTGTTAGTTGCTCAAAACACTGTATTTCAGCATCAGTCTGCCTGTAACTGAAAGATGTCCCATCTGTCAGTGAAAGTTCATGGAGTCTCTGATCTGTTTTGTGACTTGAACTCTCAGTCAGTGACTTAAATTGCTCTTCAGTGGTCAATTAAATCTTCCTATGTTCTGGGTGGTCTGTACTTTGGGTGAGTAAAGTGAAATCCAGATCATCTTGCACTTTTGCTATAGTCACAACCACACTTAAAATTTAATGAGTTGTCATAGTTCATCATCTGGTAAGCTGGCTAGGAGGTGTGATTGTTTCCTAGCCTGCTGTTCCCTTTGGAAGGAAGGAGAGGCTAAAGCAGGTGAGGGTGTGGTGTTGGAACACTCCATGTGCTCCAGTCCTAGGGGAAGTGCGGTAGAATGGAGCCTTTCAGCTGTGTTGTAAAGTTCTTGTGGGCCCTTTGCCTTTCCTTTGCCATTTATACTAAGGTTTCATGGACTTAAAGATGAGCCTTGCTTTCTGTCCTAGTAACCTGAGCTTTTTCCTCCTTAGACATTTTTTGAGGAATAAATCCTCTTTTAATACAGCTAAACCAGTGTTTTAAGTCTATTAAAGACTACCACAGATGCCTGCACTTCAGTTTCACTAAACATTTGTTAAACTTTCCTAGAGAAGTCTGCAAGAGCAGAAATATTTCCATGCTGTTTGCTTTCTGTTCACATGCTGAGCAATGAAAACTCTGTGCACTTAATTGGTCTTAGATTGCTGAGATAACTGAAAATGCAGGCATAACACTTTATTTTGTGATGTGGTGTCAAATGAACTCTTATAAAACAAAACGTGTTGTGAGCATTGGCAGATCCGAGTGTGCATGCTGTTCGTACCCCTTTTCCAGTTAAATTCTGTTGATTGTGTGAGGTAGTTTGTTGCTTCTTTAGCACCTGTTTAAGATATTACAACTTGGAAGCTGCAAGCTTGGAAGTTGCAACCTCTTAACCTTTGAAAATGGTCGGCTAAGCAGCTCCTGTTCAGATTTCTTTAATTTCCACGTGCTTGACAGGAGAGAGAAACTTTCAAGTCTCAATAATAAGAGATTCTAAAAACCAACTTAAGACAGTTGAATAAACTGGGTTCAGAGTTTAATTTACTGCAATCAGATTAGCTAAATCTAAAATAGAACATACTGCTGCTTGCAAGGCATCTTCTACCTTTCTGCAGACACCAGCAGAATGCATCATCTGCAGTGTTCAAGCAGGGTAGGTTACATAGGATACTGAGTTTACCATAGGCTTATATCACTTAGTGGTAGGAGGGAATAATGTGAAGCAAATGCCACTTGAGGAAATGACCTGAGCAGTTTTGTCATGAGTTAATTCAGTTATGACTGAGTTGGTTCTGTTGCAGTTTAGGATCAGTAAGCTAGATTTCAGTATGAGTGCATGCAGGTTAAGATTCCTATCACTGTTGGTAGCTTTTACTTTTCAGAGTAACTATTGAAATAGTTGCTGCTGCTGCTACATTTTAGCACAACACTTCCCCTGTGGAAATGCTGCTCTGTCTCTTGCCATGGCATTTTCCCTGAGGTGGTAGTGAAGACTACAGATGAGTGTTTCTGACATTTAACCTGAAAGAAGATAAAAATATTTTAAAGCTGTGAAGAAACATAGTGGTTTTTTTCATTTTAGAGTTGGAAAAATGCAGCATATGTTTTGACTGGGTTTTTTTTACATGGTTTGACTTGCTTCCTTTTGATGTTAGATACTCCGTAAGTTACTTCCTTCTACTTAGGATATCTTCAGATGGCCTATGACAAATTAAGTCAGCCTGCTGAAAGCTGAAGAAAGCCTTGCATTAATATGAAAAATGTGAAGTTTTGTATTCTGATTCCTAGTATAGACAGTGAAGTAAACTTGATTTTTAATTTTTTTTTTTTTAAATAAAGTGATCAGTTGCTGTGTTTGCTGTGATAATTTACATCCCTAAACTACTACGTAAGATCCAGTGCTAACGACTTTCATAGTAGTTTCTCTCCATCCAGGTCCTTAAATGTCTGGTGTAAGAAAGGATTTGAAAAAATTGAATTTCCTAATCCAGAAGCCACTACTGATGACTAGTTTGACAATAATCATGGCCTTCTAATGTTTGTATATGACTGCAGCTTTAAAATCTTCACTGCCTACAGCTGTTTCTTACAGAGCTGTCAAAGTGACTGAGGACTGCAGATGCTGCTACTTTAGACAAAATATGGGAATGCTGTTCAGTACTTGTTTTTTGGCTATGGAATGATATGGAAAACTGTTGTATTTAATCCTATGTGGTGCCTTTGTATGAGAAGAAAATTTTTTTCTTTAAATGAAAGTCTTCAGAGTGAAACTCAAGCATGTTACCCATTCCTACCTTGAAATAAAGTGCATTAGAAAAATTGTAAACCCCAACTGTCAGTCCTACAGCAAGCTTCTAAAATCCCTTAAAACACGCAACACTGAACTTGTACTTCCAAGACAAATTGCTAATTTTATAGAAGCATTTGAGACATGAAGGGCCTGCAAAGCTACCAGTAAAGCATACATTACTCTGGAGCACAACAGAAACTAGGTAAAAATTCTCAGTTTTGTTTGGAATATCTGGGAGTATATGGGAGAAGAGGACTTGATCCCAATTTGGCTAAGGAATAGTTATAAGTTTAAAGTGCAATTCTGGTGGTAAAAATTCCTGAACTTGTTAAACCTTCAAAGATAGAAAATGAAAGTTTCCTAAATTGAGACCTACAACACAGATGACAATCCTTTTAACTTCCCAGGTTAACTTCTTAATCCCAAATTAGAATTATATCAGTTAGAAATGGTCAGAACCCTGGTCCATTTTATTTCACAAATATTAGCTTTGTTTTCATCTGCAGGTAGGCAATTTATAAATCAGTTCTTTTAGGTCACCTCTAACTTATCACTCCTCTCCTTCTCAAAGTGTATCTGTCATGTTTCTTCAGCTAGTCTAATACTTGGGTTTTTCATTAAAAAAAATAGAGACACGTATAAACTGATTATAGACTTCCCTCTTTGAAGGAAGAAAAATAATTCAGCTTCTTTTAGACTTCCTGTTAATCAGCTTAGTGCTATTCCTAATGAATATTAAAGTGAATATCAGTTGGATCATGTCATCATAAGACTAAAAGCAGTAGAAGTAGGCTTGCTTGCCACAAGAACTGTGGGACTGGTTAGACCAAAGATTGCTTAAGGAGACAGGTCAACTACTTGTGCCTGAAAGAGCTTGTAAACCCAAAAAACTGCTTTGGTATTTCCACTATCATTATTGTCTTGGACATTTTTCAGCTCCCACCCCTGAGTTCTTTTCTAGAAAACAGAACAGCAACTTCCAGGATAAGATAAAAGGATTTTTTTTATTTTTTTTTTTTTAAACTGAATCTTTCCCACATGTCCACTTGGAAACCTAATGTAGCAGAAGCATCCTAATCAACCTTAAGTTCTATTTCTGTTCTTGGGTCGTAGGAATGAGTGCTGTAGTTACCTGGTGTTATTAGTTGTGGAACTACTGTTGGCTACTGATTCTTGTAAAGCAGGTACACAGGCAGCAGCGGTGACAAGAAGCTACCTGACACAAAACCAGTTATAAAATGAAACCCAAAGAATGCTACTAGCAAGTAGTGGTTACAATAACTTCTGAGTACCTGGAGAAAAGCTGTTTTCCAGTACATGTACTTCTTTTCACTCACACATAGATCATTCATCTTGTTAACCCCTGTGGCTGTTACAGGAGGCTAAAGATCTGCCTGTTCTGTCCTAGAAAATGTCATTCAGCAATAGTGGTTGATTTAAAGATGTGGTTGCTTAGCCTGTCCTAGGTGAGACACAGAGAAAAGTATGAAAACATGGTCAGTAGATAGGTTCCCTTTAAACAGATCATGGTGATGGGATGTGTCAGTCTTCATTCCTCATCCAAGGTTTAGTAAAATGCTGCTCTCAAGCAAAAGATTTCTGGAAGACTTGCAAGCTTCAAGTTTGATTTGCTTTACAAAGTGGAGGGGAGCTGCTTATCAGATCAGTCAGGTGAAATCTGAGTCAATCTTAATGAAGAGATCCTATTAAGGTTAAGGTAGTAACCTTGAAAGAAGAAGGATACATTTTCATTTAATACAAGTGGCAAATATGAGCTAACAAAATAACTTAGTGGCAATGAAAATGGGTTTATCTTAGATAAACTGCACCAGAGGTGCAAATGTGCTGTAATCCTGATGTATCAGGCAGGTATATGTGAGACTCACATTCACCCCCCTTAAATAGGCCATTCTTGTCCTCTGTAAGACAGAGTAAAATTGAACAATTCACTGTGCTCTGCATCCTCATGGAGTTTAACAGCTTTAGAAAGAAAATAATCTAGGTTTTACTGAACTTGTTGAAAGTTATTGTTCAGATTTGATGTTATAGGCTTGTTGACTTCCTCACTTGCTCTTCTCTAAAATCTGAAGTTAACGCCTAAGTTTTATTCATAATCAAAATACTCCTCTTTCATTCCTTTGAAAACCAAGGAATTTGTATTGTCTTCCTTAGTAACCTGAAACTGGTTTGCTCAAAAGTCTGCCTAAGATGGCAGAGCTGTTATTAGGGTTTTTTAGAATTAAAATGTAAGGTTGGATCTGATGGTACGTAATCCAGTCTACTGTGATGGCTTGCATTGTTCTTCATATGAGGAATGTAACACATTAAAAAGAAAACAAAACCTTCATTTAAACCTAAAGCTGATCGTGCTTGTCAAACAAGTGGATAGTGTTGTGGGGATGGAGGAGGTTTTTAAATTAACAATCCCATAACTCCTGTCAGTACATCCATATGAACTTGTGTATAACAACATTTATCAAAATTCAGACTTGAATTCTGAGTACCAGGTGGTCTTCTAAAAATAGTGAGGCTTACAGAAGCCTGCTGTTATGCTGAAGTTTGTTTGTAAAGTCGTCTGAGTGCCTTCTGTCTCTTTCTGATGGTTAAGACCTCTGTCTCTGACCTTGACAATGCAATGTCACTTATGTCCTCCAGTAAATTTCAATAGGAGCTTGCTTTAAAGGAGCTGTTATATGCTTCATGGTTGGACAAGCTTAGTTATCATAGAAAAATTTTTTGTGCTTTTTTTGGTTGGTTTTGGAGGTTTTGTGTTTGTTTATTTGGTAGCTTGGTTTTTTTGTTTGATTGGTTTTGTTCCTTTCTTTCTACTCTTCCACCACCTCACCCCAGCCCTGCATTTGCTTTTCCAGTTGCTGTCAAGAAAATTAACAGCACAGTCCTTTGTACTTAATCTGGGTTTTTGGCTTTTTTTTTTGTTCCCTTCATAAGTGTAGCAGTTCACCTTGTCAGTGACATGCAGGGAGACAGTCAGCAGTTTTTGTCTGGGTGCAGTTTACCCCCTTATAAAATGAAAAGAGAACGGGAAGGAAAACATGGAGAACGTTCAGTTAAAAAACACTAAAAACAAACAGACCACCTCCCATTTCCATGTCTACCTTTAGGCTGCAGATATTTTGAACATTTACGTTTAAACCCAATTTTCTATCTAAATAAAAAATGCTACCTGGAATTGCTGGGGGGTTCCAGGTGTACAAAATACAGATTAGGCTGTTGAAAGCTTTTAGGTGCAGGTAGTAAGTTGATTGAAGGTTAGCATTTCAAAGACACAATATCTGACTGATAATGCAGTTCTGAACACTTCATTTGGTTATTGCTATTTTCAGAAGTTCTTCAGCTTTTTTTTTTTTTTTTTTTTTTTTTTTAAAAAGCTGTTGCAGTTCACTGGCTAGTCTGGTCCCTTGGATTGTACCAAATGGTACAGCTTCTCCTCTGATCTCTTCAGGCTGCTGAAATTGAAACAACTGTTTCAGAGCACAGTTGCTGCAGGCCAGCTGCCTTCATTTGTGCAGAATTCAGCAGTGGAAGGATATGAAAGTTGTCCCCAAGCCCTGTATTGCATATTTGAATTTGAGGTGGCAGTAAATATCTCAAAGCATAGTCAATGCTCTCGGCTGATTAATCTACAAGTATGTTAGCTTCAAAACTAGCTTGGTAATCTTTTTTTTCATTAGAGGCCTCCTGCTAGGAAGAGACAAGAAAGGTTACAATAAAAATAGATCCTCTGTGCAAGGCGTATTGCAGATAGCATATTGCAGCTAGATCTTGCCCAGTTTTCTGTTGGAAATGTTGCATCTGACTTGGAGTGAGGACCAGCAACAGCAAAGATACAAATTTTACTTTTAGTGCTATTTTTGTTTGTTTGTTTGGAAGGTTTTAATGGGACTAACAAAGTAATACATACAATCTGTAAGGAACTATCAAGCTTTTCTATAGGTATTTCCTCCAACTTAGCTGCTGAGGGAAATTTTTATATTAATAGTGGTTTGACACCAAGACTAAGATTTTTCCTTCCCATTACCACTGCTACTTCCAAACTCCTAAGAGCATGTTGGAAGAATCCAGTGTTCAAGGGACTGGGAAAAAATTGTTGCATTGTCAGTGAATCCCGCATGCAGATTGTGAGGAGCAGACTGAGGAGACCACAGTCTTTTCCAGGCTGGGGAGTAGGACCAGTCTGGGGGACCCAAGTGTTCATAGCAGGGTATTTACTTGTTGTATTATGTCTTAAATCAGATCAGTGCTGCTTATCTGCTGCAGATGCAGATCTGCTGTCCATTTTAAAAGAGCCAAGGAAGGGTTGCTGCCAAAAGTTGTGGGAGTGCAAAGTCAGGACAAGCAGCACTGGCATTTGTTCAGCAAAGTGTTTAACAAAGTTTGCTCAGGAGCTGCTGGAGTATTCTGCAGCTGGCTCAGGGAAAGTGAAATATAAGCTTGCCTCAGAATTGCCTAACCTATTCGGTGAGACTCTTAAAACTGCAGGCCTGTCTTCTGTTTAGTTGTAATTTTCTACAACTACTCCTGAAGTAAATTCTTAAACTGGGAAATCTGTCATAAGTCAAATACAACCTCAAATGGACCTTGTCCTCCTGACACAGTACTGCAGACCTGTCCTTTAAAGAGATCAGTGGCTTGCCTTTACTTAGTTGTCTAGGAATGTTTTTGATCAGCATAGCTGTAACACCTACCAGCATACTGAAAGCTGATTGCTGGAAGAGATGGTTTTGCTCACTGCACTAAGCTACCACTACAAATGTTTTCTGCCTGGTTGGCTCCCAGAATAGGCTGTCACCAGCTCCCTGTCTGTTCTGGAAACAGTGCTGGACTATGGGGGTGGAAGAGGAACAAATGAAATAAAAGTATGACTGCTTGGAGTGGCCCCTTGTGAAGCTGCAGCCGCAAATTTTCTTTCTGGGTTAGCGAGGATACAGCTACAGACTTATGGTATGATTATGGTGCTTGGTTATATCAAATGGAGGTGCATACTGAAGATTTTGATAGGGCTTTTGATCATATTTTTGCCTCCTGTCCCCAATTATCTCTGATTTCTGCACACACAGAAAAAATGAGTTTCGTGACTTAATGTGTGCAACTAAAGGAGAACATTTATTTATAAGGCTGGTTGAATTTTCAGTTTAACTTCAGGGTAGAGTATTTTGTGTAGGAAGAAACCTTTCTTGTGGTACAGGAATGGAGTAAAGAAGGAGGTTCAACTATGACTTTTCAGTCAGCCTTTGTACCACTGAAATAGTGGCAGCTTGCCTTAAATGGTCATTTCAGCTTTCCACCACAAAAAGCCATGTTGTAGCCCTGTATCAAACAATTTTGCTTGTATCTTAAGAGTAGTTATCTTTGAGGGAAATGAGGAACTCTGACATCTAGACCTTGTCTTTGTGGCATGTCCGGGCTGTAGACTGTAGTGTCTGGGCTTCTTATGTTTTTTTCATGGTCAGTCTTCAAATTTTTTTTTCTCTTGTACCTTCAGGAGGAGAATATCTTACATGTAGTCCACCAGGGAAAGCCTGGGTAATACATCTCATTCTTTCCTGTCTTCTTCCATGGGAGCCTGCTAATCAGCATTTCAGTATACTCACTGTAGGAATGACATGGCAAGATGTGTGAATTCTTAGGCTGCAGTTCTAGTGCTTTAATATGAAATCTTGTCTTCCTAGCTCTGATTAGTGTTTACTAAGTTCTAACCTTGCTCTTTTTTAGGATCTCTGAAAGGCAGCAGGAAAGAGTTCTGGGAGCACAACAAAGAACATGGCAACCCAAGGTATATAATGCATCACATTTTCTGTTATTAGAATCTAGCAGTTCTGATAGAGAGCAGTTTATCTGGCTCCTTACCCCCCTCTTTCAACTTTTTAAAGTCACTTGGTTTGAATAATGTCTGCTTTACTACACTAATTACTGCCTTACACTGGAACTCAAACCTGTAAACAAGTTTGTCATCATAAGCATTTTGGGCCCCTTAAGTACAGTCCAGGTACATAATCAGAGAAAGTGGATAAGAGAATCTTTAAGCAGTAGGCTAAAACAGTCACAATAGCAGTAATTTCCCAGCCTGTTAGTTGGGCTTACAGATGTCTGCATTATTTTGACATAAAGCCTTAGTTTCAAACTGCTGTCTCACTTGCAGGGCTACCTCTGCTGGGTTGGAGTTGTTGTTTGTAACAGTTTATTTCCATTGAAAATTGGTGTAACCTCTTGAAGGATTAATACATACTGAAGTAACTGAACCAAACTTAATTGCTCAACAATGATTTCTTACAGCTGACTTGATGGAGTTGGATATGGCAATGGAGCCAGACAGAAAAGCAGCAGTCAGTCACTGGCAGCAGCAGTCGTATCTGGACTCTGGTATCCATTCTGGTGCCACAACAACTGCTCCCTCCTTGAGTGGCAAGGGAAATCCTGAAGAGGAAGATGTGGACACGACACAAGTCCTGTACGAGTGGGAACAGGGATTCTCTCAATCCTTCACCCAAGAGCAAGTTGCTGGTAAGGCCTTCTTTTTACACTGGTTTTCTCAGACATGCAGCTTAACAGTACAGAAGCCTAAGGACTGAATTATTACCAGCACAGCTTTTTATTCCCAATCTGAGGTAACAATTTACCTTGTTTTTCAGATATTGATGGCCAGTATGCAATGACTAGAGCTCAGAGGGTGCGTGCAGCTATGTTCCCTGAAACATTGGATGAAGGAATGCAAATTCCATCCACACAATTCGATGCAGCTCATCCAACTAATGTGCAACGCCTGGCTGAGCCATCCCAGATGCTAAAACATGCTGTAGTTAATTTGATAAACTACCAAGACGATGCTGAACTTGCAACCCGTGCAATCCCAGAACTGACCAAACTGTTGAATGATGAGGACCAGGTAAGCATTTTCTTTGCCTCAGCGTAGCTTGCTCGTGAGGCTTCTTCAGTGACTTTAAAACAAGGTTTCTTCATGTATTTCTGTAGGTGGTGGTGAACAAGGCTGCAGTTATGGTTCATCAGTTATCCAAAAAGGAGGCGTCTCGCCACGCTATCATGAGATCTCCTCAAATGGTATCTGCTATTGTACGTACCATGCAAAATACAAACGATGTGGAAACAGCCCGTTGTACTGCAGGTACACTACACAATCTCTCACATCACCGTGAAGGCTTGTTGGCAATCTTCAAATCAGGAGGCATCCCTGCTTTGGTTAAAATGCTTGGGTATGTGGACTACTAAGGTAGTATTTGTGTTTTTAGTTGGCACGGGTGGGTACTGGTACTCATGAGGCTTTTTCCTTTGGTAGGTCCCCAGTGGACTCGGTGCTGTTCTATGCCATTACAACTCTTCACAATCTCCTGTTACATCAGGAAGGAGCCAAGATGGCTGTCCGTCTAGCTGGTGGCCTGCAGAAAATGGTTGCCTTGCTCAACAAGACAAATGTCAAATTCTTGGCCATCACAACGGATTGCCTTCAGATTTTAGCTTATGGCAACCAAGAAAGCAAGGTGAGTGCCTCTGCTCTTGAAGCACTTGAACCGAGCAAGCCTGCTATAAATGGTTTAACTGTTTCTGCATACTGACTGACCTCCTTATTCTGAGTCTTCAGCCTTGTCAGTCGTGACCTTGCAAGACGTGAGGGATGTAGGAATTATTTTGCAGAAATGGAGTCATGCTTATAGTGAGACTGCAAAACTTACAGACCTGACCACCAGATGTGAACACCTTTTTAGAGATCTGTAACCTATGATGGCCAGCAACAATTACTGCCTGCTGACATGCACAGGAAGTGACAAATACATGTTATTTTTTATGTCTTTCAGCTGATTATTCTGGCAAGTGGTGGACCCCAGGCTCTAGTAAACATAATGAGGACCTATACTTATGAGAAACTATTGTGGACCACAAGTAGAGTGCTGAAGGTGTTGTCAGTCTGCTCCAGCAACAAACCTGCTATTGTTGAAGCTGGTAAGTACCTTGTACCTGTGATAACCTGAAATGTTATATGGTACTGCAGGACCAGCACATTTTATACAAGAACAAAAGCTGTCAGCATCAAAAATTGAACTTGGATTCAGTTTTTTTTTCCTTCACTCTGTAACTAGTTTTGAAGACCTTTAGTATACAGAAGTATAAAAGACTTAGTTTCTTAAAGTAAGTCTGCTATGTTGTTAGCTGGATGGCTTATTGGCTGAGCACTGACAGAATGGTCCCCTTAGGATATGCACACGTTTAAAAGCTCCAGAGTCACAAAAAGAATCTTGGGGTTTTCTTCTGTGTGATGGACAGTTAGGGCCTCGCCATGTTATGATACTGATGCCAAGAAAGACCCAGAAGCTTGTAAGATGCGCACTGAGAGTTTAAGGAAGAGAAGGACCTGACTGCTCAGAAGACAGGCATTTAAGTAATAGTGTCAAATCTGTACCATCTTCTAGGTGGGATGCAAGCTTTGGGACTCCACCTCACAGATCCAAGCCAGCGTCTTGTCCAGAACTGTCTCTGGACTCTGAGAAATCTGTCAGATGCTGCAACAAAGCAGGTAAATGGCTTTTCTAAGGGATCAGGATCAAAAGCCAGCATAGTGGAAGAGGAGAGAGACTAAATTTTTCTCATTCTTTTTCTGCAGGAAGGAATGGAAGGCCTTCTAGGAACTCTTGTTCAGCTTTTAGGATCAGATGATATTAATGTTGTGACTTGTGCTGCCGGCATCCTTTCCAACCTTACCTGCAACAATTACAAGAACAAGATGATGGTGTGCCAGGTTGGTGGCATTGAGGCGCTCGTGCGCACCGTTCTTCGGGCTGGAGACAGGGAAGACATCACAGAACCCGCTATTTGTGCGCTCCGTCACCTCACCAGCAGACATCAAGAAGCTGAGATGGCTCAGAATGCAGTACGTCTCCATTACGGACTCCCAGTGGTGGTGAAACTGTTGCACCCGCCATCACACTGGCCTTTGATCAAGGTAAATAATAGCAGTTTTCAGCTCTGAAAACTAGTGCTTTTTTTCAGGTAAGCTTAATCATGAAAAAAACTTTGTTTCCATGGTGCTGGGGTACACAATTCGTCTGATGATGGGAAAGTTTCACCAATTTGAGTGACTTAAGAGTTGTCTGTTCGAGACTTAGGCATTTGGGATCAACTGATTAAAAAAATTGCTAGCAGCAAGCACATCCATCATACTCTTTTTACTTCCCTCCCCCTTTCTTAACTGCAGGCAACTGTTGGTTTGATCCGCAACCTTGCTCTCTGTCCTGCAAACCACGCCCCGCTGCGTGAGCAAGGTGCTATCCCCAGGTTAGTCCAGTTGCTGGTCAGAGCACACCAAGACACCCAGCGACGTACTTCCATGGGTGGAACACAACAGCAGTTTGTGGTGAGTAGCCACCAACTGAAGTTACACCTAAAACTTGTCTCTCAAACTCCTGTGTCACTGTGTCTCAGACAGGTATTGTTTGGTCTGTTGTTTTATCACCTGCTCTAACTCGCCTTGTTCTCTTGGTGTGTTGATAATTCTGTCTTGGCAGAGGTGGAGTTTTTTCTTAGATAAACAAGAATGTAAAAATCTTGGTTCTTGTACTGAGAACTTCTTGAGCATTTAATTCTGAATGCTGTAGATCACAGAAATACTGGTTTTGCCTGTTGTGGCAAGGAAAGTAGTTCTCTATCTGGAAACCAGAACTGCCTCATCCTTCTCAAAAGGACAGGTCTAAGAATACTGTCACAAGGGTGCTTAGAGCTGTAAAACTACTGAGAAGTTGTACAGGCTTCATACTTGTTACCTGTTTAGGTACCAGTCAGTGTGGCAAGATCTGTCTCCATTTTTTTGCCCCGTTAAGCACTTTAAAAAAGGGGATGTGACCTTAGTGTGTGCAAATGGAAGCAGTACCTGCTAGCTCAGGAGTGCAGTGAATACTTGCAGAGGCAGGAGGGGATCTCTTTGTTACTGATAACCACTGTTTCAAATAGAAAAATCCCAAGCTAAACCAGCTTGGGGAAAAAGAGCAGTACTGTGAGAAGTTCCACTGAGGTTCTTCAGTTAGTGAATTTGGCTGGATAAACTGTACTGACTCCTAGCAGGGATGTTAAGTTTGAAGGCCAGCAGCAGATAGTGGATATGATCCTGCTGGGAGAAGTGAGTGTGTGCAGGGAGAACAGATTTTGGATGATTTGTTTTACACCTTTTTGACAGTTAGCATGCAGTTATCTCCAATTCAAAAAGTGTCTTTTCTTTCCCTAACCAGGAGGGTGTGCGCATGGAAGAAATTGTCGAGGGCTGCACCGGAGCCCTGCATATTCTTGCACGTGATGTTCATAATCGAATCGTAATCAGGGGTCTAAATACCATTCCACTATTTGTGCAGGTAAGCAAAACCTCAAGGAAAAAAAAAAAAGTAAAATGGCTTTTAAACTTCCTGCTAAGAACTGCTAAGTCAGATTGTCCTGAAGAGTTTGTTTCAAGTAGAAAAGCTAAAGAAATCCTTGTGTTTTGGTTGCAGTTGTTGTACTCTCCCATTGAGAATATCCAGAGAGTAGCTGCAGGTGTACTGTGTGAACTGGCTCAAGACAAGGAAGCAGCTGAAGCAATCGAAGCTGAAGGTGCAACTGCCCCTTTAACAGAACTGCTTCATTCGAGGAATGAGGGTGTTGGTAAGTGAAATTAAGGTACAGATTTCTCATACCTGCGTTAGAGAAGTTACCAGAAGACTCAACCTCCATCACTCTTGCTTTCAACAGCAACATATGCAGCTGCAGTGCTGTTCAGAATGTCTGAGGACAAACCACAAGACTATAAGAAGCGACTTTCGGTTGAATTGACAAGCTCCCTCTTCAGGACTGAGCCAATGGCTTGGAACGAGGTGAGTTGTGCCTTTGAGTTAATGGTTCTTAGGGGAGGCATTGCTTCCAAGTCTTCCCTCCTTCCAGTGGTGCAGTGTGGATACCATGAGTGATACAGGCCCAGCTTTACATATGGCTGTGCCTTCTTTACTCTCTATATATTCAGGTTCAGTAACCCCCTGGCAAGCAACCTTAGAGCTGCTTCTTCCCTTGCAGAAAGGAAGCATTTTCTATTGCTGCTGAAGTTTATAATTCTCATTATATTCATGACTGTGCAAATGTGTCTAGAAGAACTTTGTACATTTCTGTGCTACTTGTCAGGAACTAATGAACTGTGAATGCAAAAACTCTGAGGCATGAGTGATATGAGGGAAGCATAAAAAATATCTGTGAGGCAAGCAAATGATAGAAGAAAATTTTGGCTGCAACTTGTATTCTCCTTAGAATTGAGCTTTCAGGCTTTAATACATTTGCAGGCTGGTTATCTCACATGGCCTTTTTTAATGCTTAAAGGGCTACACAGTGAATTAAAACTGAAAACAAAATTGTGCCTGCGGCACACTTAGTTTGTTTCACTAACTTCGTCTTTCCCCAGATTCTTAAGATTCAGGAGCCTAGATTGTCTTACCTTGTATGTATTTACTAAATAAAGCACAGTAGCCCTTGATTTGTATTATTCTTGTGCTTACTGTTCTGTTCTAAAATATTTATCTGCTGTAGTAATGTGATGACAAATCTCTGAAGTCAGAGTTATGCTACTGCACTTCAGGCAGGCAATGGCTTCTGTTCTTGGACAAACTAGGGGAGGTCACTTGAGAACTTTTAAGTTCTCTGTTGCTGGCTTTGGAATCTGAACAGTTGACCAGTAGGAGCTGTGCCTGAGGAATAGTGTTGCTAGACCTGCCCCATCTTTTTTGTACCCAAAGAGAACCCTTTTTCCAGTGATATATGGGTTCCTATGCCTAAATCTGGCTGTAATAAACTGGATGCAGATGCTTGGATCTCATGTTCACACAAGTACCATGCTGCAGTGTTCACTGCAGAAGAGTTGCTAGAAAGGGATATGGGGCAAGCTTCAAAACTTTTTAAGCTCAGAATTGCTAGTGCTGGCCCAAGGACCTGACATTAAAGCTGTTTTGTGACTTTCTGTGTACATCTAGACAGCAGATCTTGGACTTGATATTGGTGCCCAGGGAGAGCCTCTTGGATACCGCCCAGATGGTATGTCTCTTCTGTTCCCCTTGACTAAACTTAAGTTGGATGAAGTCAAGTCATAGATTTTAAAGGAGAACTGCAAATGAGCAAAGAGTGAATTACCCTTCAGCAAGGTCTTGCAAACTGACAGGCAGATGGGGAACTGCCAGTTGAAATAACCAGTTTCTGCAACATCACTGGTAGCACTGGAATGGGAACTGTAAGAACGTGCAGAACTGGTGTCTCTTGTCTGATTCTTGTGGGAGAATCTCCCACTGAGCTGTTGTTTCCAGAAATCTCTTGCATCCTTTACAAATGGACTTGACAATTCCAATAGTGCAGTTTTTCTTTAAAATATAAGCTGGTATTGAATGTATTAGTCTGTAAGTGTCTATAGACTTGAACGCAAGCCTGTCCCTAAGGATTCTAAGCTATTTTTGACTAGTCTTTCAGAAGCAAGTCTACAGTCTTGGAGCCTGGTTTTGCTGCAGTATTGTTGAATTTTAGTAGTGTTGATTGTGCAGACTAATGGCTTGGCTGGAATCTGCTCGTGCTTCTGACTGCAGTGTGCTTTGTCTGCAGAATCATACTGGGAGGCTGTTTCATACAATGGAATAGCCGTTAAGGGCAGGCAACAGATTGTTTTGAACGTGGCTGAACTAGAAAAAAAATTAGATGGCTACAAAGATCTTCTCACACACTGATACTTGCAGCTTCTGATGCATCTAACATCTGTTAACATTATGCTTTTTTTCCCTCTGCCACCTTTAACTTTCTTAGATCCTAGCTACCGTTCTTTCCACTCTGGCGGATACGGTCAGGATGCCTTGGGTATGGACCCTATGATGGAACATGAAATGGGTGGCCACCACCCTGGTGCTGACTACCCAGTTGATGGTCTGCCAGATCTTGGCCATGCCCAGGACCTTATGGATGGGCTGCCTCCAGGTGACAGTAATCAGTTGGCCTGGTTCGATACTGACCTGTAAATCATCCTTTAGGTAAGAAGCTCCAACCTTGAATTTCAAAACAAAACAAAAAAAAAAAAAAAAAAAGAGAAAAACAGATGACTGGACTGAGGACTTGGTTGGCAGGGAGGGATTGGCTCAATTGGGTCCCAGTGTGCCAGAACAGTGAATAAACACTCTGGAAACACGATCAGTACACTCCAAACTGACTTCTGCCCTGAAGTGTGGAAGTAATTAACTGTAACGTCTTGTGCACTGGCTTCACGCAGCCTTAACGTGTGAGAACAGCCCCTTCACTCAGGAGCACTGACATGTGTTGTTTTTTCTCTTTGCAGCTGTATCATCTGAATGAACTTGCATTGATTGGCCTGTAGAGTTGCTGAGAGGGCTCGAGGGGTGGGCTAGTATCTCAGAAAGTGCCTGACACACTAACCAAGCTGAGTTTCCTATGGGAACAATTGAAGTAAACTTTTTGTTCTGGTCCTTTTTGGTCGAGGAGTAATAATACAAATGGATTTTGGGAGTGATTCAAGAAATGAAGAATGCACAAGAATGAATTGCAAGATGGAATTTATCAAACCCTAGCCTTGCTTGTTAAAAATTTATTATTTTTTTTAAATCTCTGTAATGGTACTGACCTTGCTTGCTTTGGAAGTAGCCTTTCTTTTTGCAGTAATTGTTGTTAGTTTTTTTTTTTAAAGTCTCTCGTAGTATTAAGTTATAGTGAATATGCTACAGCAGTTTCTAATTTTTAAGGATTGAGTAAAGGTGTAGAACACTAATTCATAATCGCTCTAACTGTATTCTGAATAAAGTGTAACATTGTGTAGCCTTTTTGTATAAAAAAAACTAGACAAATAGAAATGGTCCAATTAGTTTCCTTTTTAATATGCTTAAAATAAGCAGGTGGATCTATTTCATGTTTTTGATCAAAAACTTTATCTGGGATATGTCTGGGTAGGGGCCAGTAAGAACTGTTTATTTGGAACCTTGTATTGGACAGTTTACCAGTTGCCTTTTATCCCAAAGTTATTGTAGCCTGCTGTGATACAGATGCTTCATGAGAAAAATGCAGTTATAAAATGGTTCAAAATTAAAGTAAACTTTTAATTCACTCTGTGTCAAATTATTTCAGATCGTAAAACCCCTTGGTATGTTAAAAATTTTTTCTAAAAATTGTCCTGGAATTGCTCAACAACTTCAGTACTTCAGAGGAGGAAGCCACGAACTATATACCCCTTTCATCCCCCTAAGGAATGATTGTCCTTTAGAGCCCTGAGCCCTAATGACAAGGGCTCCCTACTGCACACCTCAGGGGCCTGGATGCTTCCCCTTAACCTGCTGCCACTTTGCTGTGCCACGTTCCTCAGCACGGGGCAGGTCCAGCCAGATGTGAGGCAACCACACTTGGTGTCTGGCCTCTCCCTTCAAAAAGTGATGCATTACTTCAGCTCTGCAGGTGTGCCCTGTCACTAGGGCCACAGGGAGATCTTTGCTTACAGTCAGCTGGTCCAGGAACTTAAATGCATTTTCAGGCATCCTCAGTCTTCAGTTACTGTGTGAGATACCTGTGTGAAACTGACTTCTCTCAAGGCAGCACCTGTGTAGCTGGAAGCAGGGAAAGTGTCTGGTAGCTGCTGGCTCAATCCTGGGGCTGTGCACATCTGCACGGCGCAGCTGTCGCCAACCGCAGCCCAGAGCAGAGGCTCCCCCGCAGTTCCCCTTCAGCACAGCAGTTTGCTGACAGAAGATCAGAGGTGGTCTTGGCTGCAAAGGATCAGGGCTTAAGTGAGGATCCTGAGATGATGAGAGGAGAATGAAAGCACAAAACAGACCGAGCCTTTCTGCTTGCAGAGCAAAGGCAGTGCAACTGCAGAGGGGCAAGTAGCACTCAGTCATTCAGCTTTGTTCCTCTCAGCCACACTCCTGCTAAAGGACCATTACTATAAAGCTCTTAACCAAATAATAGGCCTCAGCTGCCTTTTCCTCAGTTCCGTGACTCTGATTCCAGCTGTTAAGGCACAAAAAGGAGATCGTGATAGTTGAAGTAACATTTGAAAACAATTCCTGTAAAATGTATGAGATGAAAGTAGTTTGTTTACCTGGGAGTGTTCGCCTGCCTCCGCACACTCTGGAGAACTGGGCTGTCCAAGAGCAGGTTTGCAGCAGCAGCTCTTAGTAAGGTGCCTCTTTTTGGTGGGTGGGGGTGGGACCATGCTGGTGTCACTTGGGAAGATGCACGATAAAAAAGGAAGTGAAATGAGCTACACTATGTCTATTCGGGGGACAGGGTGAGGAAAGGAATTTCTAACTTTTACACACTGTGGCACTTGCTGGCCCTAGCAGATGCTTCTGAGAATTGGCTTTTACTGAGGATAAACTGTCAGTCTCATCATCTCACCTGTTTTCAAAGAGGAGCTTGAGCCAGGAGTGTTGGTGGGTGAGAACACCGCTCCACCAATGCAGCTTCAGCTGCGCAGTGCTAGGCAACAGTGGGGAACATGGGCTTGCAAAAGAAAAAAGCCAAAACCCATACAACTAAGTAAGAAGCTGATAAAATCTAACACAGAAATGCTGCAAACAAACACAGCTGCTAATGGGATTGTAGGGTTCATAATAGTTGTGTGAGATGCAGAATATTGTCTTCCTTGATAAAAAAAATATTGCCTAGCACCAGTCATCAGCATGAGGTGACACTTCAAGGTGACACTTCAAGGTGAGCAGTCAAGGTATTCACTTGGGCAAAAAAAGATACACCAACATTTCTAACATTAAGATAGCGAGCCACTTTATGTCTATATTGTGAAATAACTCTACTATTTATTTATAATTTACACTTTTGAAACTCCGGTTGTCAAATACTTGAGCTACATCACGTAACACCAACAATGTAAAAGTAGTAACCAAGAATTCATCCTTGCAGGATTTGAAAAAACAAATGACACATCTCCCCCCCTCAGACCGTTTCCCTCCCTTCCTGAATCCTCCCAAAGCCACATGTATGTTCATAGACAGCTATAGCTCAACTTGCTAAGTTAGTTACATCTGCTCTGCTCATTTGCAGCTGTTCCTGCAGGCGTGAGGTGCACACACAACTGGTGCATTTTGGTAGCCAGCCAGAAATGGTTCACTTGGTAATCTTGATAGTTTCATGTCCCACTGTTCTCAGAATTTCAAATGCCAAGGAAGCAACAGCAACATCAGCATGAGAGCTAGGAATTGAAACAAAACAAAACGGGAACATCTATGAGATATTCTCAGGGGAAAATATTTTGTTCAAATCCCACATTTGTCTTTACCTATGCTGGGAAATTAATAGCCACTAAGTGCACTCTATGCCCTGCTTTTCTGCTAAGCAGCAACATTTCCACCCTGTGGCAAATACTGTCTGCAAATGAATTTCAACACAAATTCACAGTATCTGCTACATCACTCCATCTCCTCTGTAAAAAGAAATATTTTATCATGCCCCCTCTCCCATGAATCAACACATACTTGCAGCTTGAGAGAACAAGGTGTTTCTGCACATACAGTCCTCTTAATGTAGTGCTTCATGCAGGGGGGGCAGTTCCACTCACAGTGCTGCCTACCCTTCTGGGAGGATGACCAACTGCCCTACCACACACAGCTCTGAGACTGAACAGTGGGATCTTCCCCCCTTGATTAACTTGAATTATTTTTTATCTACTTTACCTAATGTTTCCTTCTGGAAACATTTTCTCTATCATGGAAACAGAGGCTCTAATGCGTTACTGCTAGAGCAAAGAAACAAGTCACGTTTTTTTAAGACTACCATACTTCATCCTTAGCTTAGAAAGGACACTAGTAGATCAATCTGTAACTTCCTTGGTTGCTGCTAAGGACAAATACACTGCAAAACTCTGTGTTCTGGAGAACTCAAAGATAGCTAGGAAATCCAAATGATCAGTCCTTACTACATAACCCAATGTCTTAATGAGTAGCAGTCTAAATCAGAAAACAGTTATCTGAAACAAACCTATCTTGGCAACAGTCTTAACTGAGAAATAAATGGCTATGATCCCACATTTTGAATTATAGGTTTGATTCTACATAGCTGCTCAGCAGAACTGGTTGGTTATGTGTCACTCAAGATGACTGCCTGTTCTGACAAGCTGAGGATGTATCGTAGAGTTTGGCAATCCCCATCTGCCAAGTGGCAGCAGGAGAGCACCACAAGCAGCTTACAGTCCAAGCACTGCCCCTCTCTCAGCACGGGACTGCTTGTCTGGTGCCCTCCTTCCACCACAAAGGCAGAGTGAAAGATTACAGAAACTTGCCTGCAAAAAATGAGCAAAATAAAAACACTCCTCAGTCACTCTAACTCAGTAATGATATGTAGGTAGAAGGGCCTGAGACTTTAGGTTGTCAGAGAGGGCTAGGATCCAGGATCTCGCTTTTAGCCTTCTCCTAACACATTTCCAATTCTACATGAGATACAGAGAGGATTCTTAACAGGGTTCAAAGCACAGGTGAGAAAATCAAATTTATCAGGTCACAAGGAATATTCACAGAATGATCCCACAGGAGGGAATCCAGGGAGATGGCAGAACATCCATAACCTCGGTAAACAAAATAGTCATTCAGCCAAAGTTTACAGAGCTTGCTAATCCCAAGCTTCTCCTGTCTGCCAGTTGCCATTTTATCCATTTCTGAGTCTCTCAGAGCCTCGAGATCCAGGCTGAATCCCTCAGTTTCCTTTTGAAAATAAGTGGATGGGGACCTGTTCCCCAAAGAAGGGGAGATGGCAAAGGAAATTGGTGAGTTCTAGGGAGCTCCTCTGTTGCTGCTGCAGTGCAGGTGCTCGGCACAGCAGAGGAACTTGGTTTATTGAAATATATCAAAATGCTCATCATTGGCATCAGCTAGAATTTGGTCTACTGAGAATCTCATGTCAAATAGGAGAGTATAATGTTTATTGTGGGCTCTGTAGTATGTGGTTTTGTAAGTAAAGAGATGTATAGATAACAGACAATGAGAGCAAGCCAGAAAAGCAGACTCAAAGACAGTGACTGGGCTGTGCAGTGCATCTAAGTGTAAAATGCTAAAAGACAGAGTGAAAATGAGTTCTAAAAGAAGAAAATCCCATCTTTCCCCACTGTGATCTTCAGTAGTAGTGCTACTGTGTTCCTTGCAGAGAGCTGACATTTTATGTTAGATAATCTAATGTGTCATACGAAAACCTGCGAGTCAGCAGCTGAGTATGGAAGAGAGATGCAGACTGTTTTCAACAGGTTTGGTTAGTCCTTGGTGTGCATCTCCTTTCCTTCACCACATTCCAACATTTCCTCTCCCTATCTTCCCACATCCCTCTTTCCTTCCAACACAGAGTACACCCAGCCATAATGTCAAGGAGCCAATTTTCCCAAGCAACCGACCTATATGTAGCCTGAATTTGGGAGTACAAAGAGCTCTGAAAAGATTATCTTAGTATTTTAAAAACTCATCTATAATCTACAATTTCTCTCAAATTTTAGTTCAACCAGGAGTAAAATGCAGCCAAGCACCCCATGGCAGCACTCCAAAATTTGTTTTGAGGGGCAGAGAACAGTAGTTATTCATCCATTCATCTGTCCAAGGGGGATTAGATGAGGAAAAGCTTACAGGAGTTGAGCTGAGGTTCAGCAACTTGAAGGGACTAGCACCTCTGTTCTTGCAGAGGAGGCCACAGCATTCTCCAGAGTCTACAGCCCTCTCAGAGAAGCCACAGGTATTCTTAAACAAGAGCAGTTCTGTTCTTCAGCCATGCATTTGAAAGTAATCAGCTCACAAGCACACCAAACACAATTACCTTAAAACAGGGCACAAGCATCACATTGTGCATCTAGATGAGCCTGCCAAGAATCACTGACCAATACCCCATTATAGAGACCAAGCGTTTGGACTAAAATAATACATTTTAAAAAGAAAATAAATCTGCCACATGTGCACACACACATTGAGCTGGACTGTGCAGCACTCGGTGGCTCACCACAGCTGTGGATCAAAGCCCGCCGCCACGGCAAGAAATGTTGGCAGGCTCCGAATGAAAGGAGTTTGGAAGAGAGCAGTGTAGGGAGGGGGAGCAGGAAGAGAAACCTGAGAAGTTTATACTGCACAGAGGGTTATTACAGGAGAAGACCATAGCAGACAAAAGAGGAGGTGAGGGCTCTCAGCCCTGGAAATTCCTGGAAGCCTGAGGGAACTCACCTGGCAGTTTGAGCCAGGCTCGCTAGAGTTTGGATAAGAGCATCGCCATCATTCTTCAGGCTCTCCAAGCACTTCTTGTTTGAAGTTATCTGGAATAAAAAGAAAGAGCTGTTATCAAAGGCTTAGCAAGAAATTCCTCTCTGACATTTTGCGTGGGATAGGGGAGATGGAAACAAGTTATAGCATTTATTACATCTGTAAATGGAATGTGACATTAAAGAGACCCAAGAGGAAGTCCTTTTTTACTGAACACGACTGAATTTTAGGCACAGACCATGTAAAATGTCTTGGCTTAATTAACGAGATTCACTCTTGTTCTGAGCCCCTGTATGTGTGCAAATTCACACATCACAGTCTGCCAATCCTGATTTCATCCTTAGTACCAATGCAAATAGAAGCCCCATTTAGTCTGAATTCCAGGGAGATCTTGGGGAGGCAGTCATTTTCATTTCTCACTTCAGGGAAAAAGTAACCAAACTTGTATTAGCCTTCAGATCAGAACATGAGGGGTTTCTCTGAGAGAAGCCAGGTTAAAATCACTGCAATGTTAGCAGCTGCATACTGAAACACTTCTTGCCATTCATCAGTCATTAGGAATATTTTGTGCACATGACTGGAACTTACAGAGCAGAGGACTGAGTGACCAAAGCTCTATGCCCTTTTGTGTCAAGTGAATCCTGATTATAACTGATTTTACTGCTGGTGTGTTTTATCAAGCTGATCTATAATCACTGGTTCATTGTTTTTCCAGCCTTACACACACCACACAGCTCCAAGCAGCCACACATTTCCTGACCAGTTAAACTGCAGATGAGTGGGAAGGTCCTGAGGGAAATGGCATGAAGTCACCTGGCATTGTGGACAGACAGACACTGCACACTTTGCAGCTAGCTGGAGAAACTCTCATATCTGAAAAAAAAATTACTGAAAAAAAGGTTTGCATGTCTGTTCCTGCTTGCCAAAGTACATAAATCTTGTCTGAAGAGAAAGGAGAAGAGAAGGACCAGAGTACCTGATTATTTAAATTCTGGAGGAGTTAATGCTTGAAACGACAACTTCTAATCCCAAAATCTGGCAGGGACTTTTAAGGTTTAGCATGCTGTGGCTGGCCTTACTTACAAGCATCTCAATGACACGCCTTCCCATCTCCCTCTTAAATCTTTTCTTTAACAAGAGAAACTGTATTTACAGCCGCCATCCCACCGCTATTTATCAGCAGTGGTTCTGCAAGTGTCACTACATCTATAATCATAGCATCCTGTAGTTAAGCAGAACAGGGAACAGGGATCTGTCTGAAGTAAAGTAAAATGTATCATTTGTGATGGAAAAAAAACCCAGTGATGCCATTACCTAAGTACAAATCATTGGTAAATCCTGATTACAGGTCATTAAAGCTTTGTACTCTCCTGAAGTTTGTATCTGACCCTTTCAGTTTATACTTCAGTAATCCATTCTTGTTTATTCATCACCCATTAGCTACAAAAGACGTGTTGTAATCTGAGTTTACATGAGGTCACCACACTTAACAGTAGCAATACAGTTGCAATACAGTGAGAAAAGTGCTTTCACCACAAGACATTGCTTTCTGTTCCTAGAGAGTGCTCAGGCCTCTACCGAATGCCTCCCCTAATTTTTTCAGTTCATCGGCCGCTGCCACATTCTTTGCCCTCATCAAATTTGTGCCCCTTGTTTATCCTGCACACTTGAAAGAGGAAGAGGTCGTGGGGGCAGGAAGGTCACTGAAGACTGGATCATGCTCCATAAAACTATGAGGTCAAATAAAGGTTACAGATATCTCTACTTCTAATACATCCTAAATCTTGGGTGCTGACATCTGTACAACCCTCAGAGTCTTTTAACAAATTACCCTTTGTGCACTATACACAGAGAGAACACTCAAAATATGCCCAAGGATAAAATCTGATATATATATATATATATATATATATTAAAAGTTTTAATTCTAAAAGCTGTATTTCAAACAATAACAGTCCAACTGAGTCATAAGGTCTGACTATAAGCTTACCCATGTTGCAGCATGCCTTGTGTCATTATTAAGAATGAATTTCTGTGGATACAATGCATTTGAATTGAAAGGATTAAAATGGCTTTATATGCACAGAAGTCATAACAAAACAGAAAGACCCATGAGATCATCTACCCCATCTCCCTATTATACTTTGCTGTTCAGAGAAGCTTTCAGCCACAAGCAGTGGGCTGCTGTGATATCCATCCATAGGGGCTACTCCCCTCTCTAATAAAATGCTTCAATAAGATCCTTTCAACAATAAAGGTGGAACCACAAAGAAAGAAAGGATCAGGCCTTTAATACCATAATCAGCCCGCAGACTTTTCAAATTAAGTCTAAAAAAATCTTAGGACATATTTTTCTTAAGAGCATCAACTAACAACTTCACAAAAGCCAAGGGGTGCTGGTGAAGAACAGACCTGCCCAGCCAGCATGAATGGAAAACCAGCATGGACAAAACATGGCTGTATGGATTTATGCAGGCAGCTGGGTTTCCACACCTGCTCTCAATCACCAGTGTCCAGGAAACTGCCTTCTATCCACCACCAGGCATCCACACCAAGGGCCTGGGAGAGGAACCAGTGCCCCAGAGCCAGCTAGACCACAACTGCCTGTGGGTTTTTGTCAGTGTTCCCATGCTGTTACTGCTCTGACCTAGCAGCATTTATTCACCCTTGATATCAGCTGTGCAGTAGATCTGATTGCTTCCTGAGTGATCAGAAGATCTCTCACATATGACAGGCTAGATCCTGCTTCAAATTAAGCTCATGAAGAATACTGTCTGTTCTCTTCCAAGACCCAAGATAAAACTTATATTTCTTATTTAAAAATTGTTCTGGTTTCATCTTCATTTTGTTCCATAGATAAAAAATAAATTGACAGCACATAAAATCACCAGTAAACAAACTTTTTTTTAAAGCATCACTGTATCTTTTGTCCACTTCAGTTCCAGTCCTTGTTCACATAGGATTTTAGCAAGTAGCCTAATGATCTCCTGTAATAGTGCTATTTGCTAGAGCTAGCTACAACACATATTCAATGTCATAATCAATAGTTATTTCTTTAATTAAAAATGTAATTAAATCTCAGTTTAGCTGTATACTAAATGCAATTTAACAGGAATTTCAAAATTACTTTCCTTTATTAAGCTAATAGTCATTAGCAGCTTTCTTCTCTTCAGTTATATTAAACAAAGATGAGCTATAAGAAATATTGGAACTGATTTGAAAAGATCAGTATTTCCTAAAATTCAGGAAGGCTGTTCAGCTATTATGGTGCTGCTAAAGGTGAGTGCAGGAAAAGATACAATATAAAACATACACTGAAAGATTGTCTTCACTAATAAATTGAGGAGTCTCAGATTCTTGGTCTGAGTAAAAGTGATTTCTGCAATTCAGGTTTCAAGAAAGCACGGAAACCTACGGGACAATTACTTTTTTTAAGGCTGGTTTCATAATACTGAATTGCTTTCTCTGATTAGTCATAACTCACATTCTGTAATTTATATCTGAGTTAAATGACCTAAGCAGTAAACTACTCTCTCACTATTTTAAACAGAAAGAAATTCTCCTGCTTTGTTGAGGTTTCAAATAGACCATAGGCTTGAGGTCTGTGATGCAAACTGAGAAATAATGCAAAATACTGATTGGGTAAAAATAAGCAGCTTTTTATTTGAATCCCTTTTTAGTTGAAGAAAGGCCTTAGGAGCATATTTAGCTGCACCTTCTAGCATTATGTTCTCAAATAAGCAACTGTTGTAGATGTTTACCATTTCCATGCTCAGTGGATGTGTTTCTACAAGTCATCACCATGCCTGTATACACAGATACAAGCAAGGCACTTCATAAATGCTCTTTCTCATAAATTGTCTTTTTCTCTTTCCTAAACACATTCAATACTTTAACCTCATGAAGTGATGTTTCCTTACTTTGCTGCAAAATTTCATACAACTAAGCTAATTACCTTTGCAGGATTGGGAAACTTCTCACCGACACTGGCTGAGAGCAGCCGCAGAGATAACACAGAACTCCTGTGGGCTGGTTTATCAGAACCACCAGATCCTCAGAGATCCAACATTAGCATCACTTCAATATCAACACACATTGTGAATAAAGTACCACTTATTTCCTGTTGAAGGCTTTTCTGTGAATGGAAATTGCATCTTCATCTAGTACTGCAGTAAAACCAAACACTAATATATTTCTGTGCACTAACTAGGACCCTATGTAGGACATGAAATATATTTTTTTAAATTAAGTTTTTGGAATTAAAAAATTAAAGAATTAAGCAGATTCCAATTGCTCTCTACTCACTATTTCAAATAGTATCTTCACAGTGAGTGCTGTCTCTGCAATTTCAAATGCGCATTTCAGTCTTCTTATTCCTGCTGCCACCTTTGATTGGCTGAAGGCACTGTCAGTATGAACAGAGTCTTTCATTCCCACCTAAAGCTGCTGTTTCAAATGCCATCTGGGCTGGTGGTGATTGAAAGATGATGGCTATTCACAGCTGCTTAGTGTGACCTTATTCCCATTTTTTAATTAACAAATGTCACAAAATATAGTGGTGTCAGAAACATCGCTATAGCTGACGTGACAGCCCAGTAAGTAAGTCAATGGGATGGTAACTTCAAAAATGAGGCATAACGCCTGGGTTGGAGGAGAAAAACCTTCCAGTGTTGCTCCCATTTTCTGCCTATCCCAGGGCATTTAATGGTACTTCTCCTCCCAGGCTGTCAGCAGTGAGTAATTCACAAGCACTGCAGTAATTAAATAAAACGAGTCACTTGGTTTGTCGTTCACAAGCCACTGCAACACGGCCAGAAGTGTGTTCCTTAATGGAGGAGAGGGCTAACGAAGAATATGCTGCAAATAGGGACTCGTTTGGATGAGCATCCATGTGAAATAAAACTCACAGATACACTGATTTCATTCCAACTTCATAAACATAACTAACTCTTTCAAAATACATCCCTCTCTAAGCATACACATTGTCCAAAGATCTGGCAAACAGATCCATCCCTTCCTATCATGGATCAAGTGGGACTGTCACTTCCATAGGCCTGTAAGCTTACTTTTATAAAGTACCTCTCTGTAATGAAGGGACAGACTCAGTAAAGTAGTTGAAGCCTATAAAGCAAAGGCTGCAATGATTATGATATAGATGTCCACCCCTAAAGAGGAATCCTGAGCAGAGACCAAGACACCTGCAGACTGCATGGGGAGTGGGCAGTTGCCAAAGGGTATAGAAACTGGCACGCTGAGCACAAGATTTTCTGAAGTCCCTCTGCTCTCTGGAGCTCAGACTGCTACCACTGCAAAGAAAACCCATGGTAGAGACAGCAGAGAAGACAACTCCAACACTTTTCTCAGTGTCCCCACACTAGGCTGTGGGCTCTGGTGCTCTCCTGTAGTCCTCTCTCCTTTTCTAGGCAAGTGAATATCATGTTTTTGTTGCTGCATCATGGTTTTTACTGGACAGGGAGAGTCAGGGAGGCTTGGATGGTTCCCACGCAATGAAGGAATAACACCATGGCATGGGGACTCCACAGGGAGGCAAGAGGCAGCACAGCTCTTCAGGTCAGAGAAGTTAAGCATAAAGCTCCCATTTACCGGTGGAACACTCCAGCAATCAGGTCAATTTTATAACAGTAGCAGGAAAAAAAAAAAAAAAAAAAAAAAAATCCAAACCAGCTAAAAACAGCAACAGAAAGTCCCAGATATCTACAGTGCTCTTTTGTGAGGTGTTAGTCTGGCATTTGGTAGATGTGCTCAAGGCATAAACATGGGGACTGGATTCTTTAAAGCACCTAGGTGCAAACAATTTACAGGGTTCTTTAAATGAAAACTAATGGTAACTCTTGTCAGACTATGCAAGTGTAGCAGAGGAACACCTGAGGACAGTATGCTCACAGTGCCACTACACTAGGATGGTAACAAGTTATTTTTGCTCTCCATAATGTACAAGAGCTCATTCTAAAAGGGAAGAAACTTTCCTGGCACTCCGTCCCATCACAGCATGCTTTCTTGCTACTATTCTCTCTACACACAGACAGACACAGAATGTGTGTGTGGGAAGAACAAATCAAGTCAGACAAGTTATATTTATGTTACTAATTGCCAACTCATTTGAACAGGCCTGAGCAATGTTGCTGGACCATAAAAACAAGAAATGAAAGTTACAAAAGCATGAGTGTTCCAGGTGTGCTTTGGCAATCACATTGCAGTCAGGGATCTCAGACATACAATTACAAAGACACTGTGGCCTTCAGATCCTGCAAATACATGTGAAAACAAGCAGGTATCTGTGACAAAAAAAAAAAAAAAAAAAAACAACACAAAAAAACAACCTACATCAGACAGCTTAACTCTGATTTAAGAGTTCAAAAAAAATTTTTTTCCCCTCTATGAATAAAATTCTTGTTCCACTGAAGTCAGCAGCAAACTCTTTTTGACTTTGATAAGGCCAAGATTTCATTCAACGTGTTTTGTTTTCTTCTAATTTGTATGTGTGTGCAGGTTTATTCTAAGTTCAAAGCAATTTCCACAGGTAACTTGGAAATGTACCAGTTTCCTGGCAATATGAAAGCCACGTTGTCTCAAGGACTACTACTCAAAGAGAGACAAGGAACGACTCCCACACACTATATAATGGTTAATTGATTCTGGACGTTTCTTGATACCTTTGAAGCTATTCTCTGCCCTTCAGCATATATGTAACACACACAAAAGCAAGCTCTGTGATTGTTGTAAAATTGTACAATTACGAACTCTAAGGGACATTGTCTAAGCATGAGAGAAGATTCATAAACTGTAGGCTAATTATTGAACAGAAGACTGCTCTCTGTCTTTATTTTTTTATTTGTTTTTTCATCGCTAGCAGTGTTCTCAGCTTGCTTTCAGGAAAAACAAGATGTCTTTATAACCCCAAAAATATTCATTATCACAATTTTCATCCTCTGTAACTCATGAGTTGAAAATATTTGACTTCACAGAACTGGATAAGTCAGCCTCTTCACATCCATTAGAACAATCTGTCCATAGCTTCACTGGCAAAAGTCAACTGCAGATCTGCCTGGCAAAAGGTGTCTCAAAGGTCCTGTAAGTGACTTCCATGTAGTGTTGTGGTGTTGACAAGTTACACATGCTCATATGCCAGCCCAGCTTCAATATGACATTACAAATAAACACTTGCCACCCTGTTGCTGGTGATTTCACCTGCAAACACAGGTTCATCTGCTATCTACACACCAACAGTTCCCTGAGGGACCGCTTCAGACTGGTTTCACTCTGTCCAAACAATGATCCCAGCTGGCCTCAAACACCAGCTTTAGCAAAGGGGGGTCACATACCAAGCATATATGAACATCACAAGCACCTCAGACCTCTCTTTCCACAGCTCTAAGCCAGCTGCCTGTCCTCACCTTCCTGGATCTGATGAGACAACCACCTCCCAGGTACATTTCCATCTGATAATCTCATATGACTTCCTCCTTACAAAAGGAACAGGGAAATCCATTGGAATAATTTTTTTATTACCACAGTAGGTCTAATTTGGGATCATATCCTACGTTAATGTTTCTTTAGGATCTATTATAGAGACTCTTCGTTGTCTTAGAGCAACAAAAACTAAAAGCAGTTAGGAACACACACTGTAAAACAATGCAACAGGTGGTCTTCATACCTAGATTTCCCCTCAAGTTCATAATTCCCTGGATCTCTCATATTCAAATATCCTTTGCAGTTTCTCTTTATCAGCTTTTATCCTAAAATAGCTTCTGACAAATAACTCCCAGCCTAACTGTTGTTTCCCGTAACTCTTTTTCCAGTGCCACTGTCTTTTATGGCCTCATAATTCAGCTCATTAATAAGATCCCTGAATTCCAGCATCTGTCATCCCTTATATCACCCTGTAAAATCACAAAATAGTCTGACTGCAAAGTTGGGGTTTTTTTTTAGTTATATCCAACTTTTGTCTATATTCTCCATGGCTTAGGGATGGCTGCTTTTTGTTTTCATGTACATGTTCATTTCATGTTCATCTAGTACAGTGAACCTAGATCTCCCACTGCCATATTTCATGCTATGACAATTCAAATAATTTCAAGTATTTATACACCTTTAAGGGTAAGAATCATTACTACAGATAACCCATCTTCTCACTATTAGGTAAACCAGTGACACCTAGAATGTACTGGAAAAGTGCTGACCTTTAAATGGCAGTTACCATGCAGGAGAGGTATGCAAGCAACCAAGCAATTACCAACCTTGTAAATACTCTTATACCTAAGTACACAAAACACTTGAGCAGCCATGCCTGTGGTGCTCAGGTGAACTGGGCAAATACCTAGGAACTGCCAAGCAATTGCATTTTACTGAGGAATTTAATTTTTAATGTATACAGCCTCCAAAGAAAATACCTCCAACCTGACATTGTCCCTTGTCCTGCTTTAAAATGCTCCACATAAAGATAATAAAGTACTATACCTTGACAAAGGCAGCATGATGTGAATAGATGCTGTCAAAGCTGTTCTACACATCCACCAGTGCAAGTCTGATGCAGTATGCAAAATCCCCAGCTTCCCCTGAGCACAACTTTTATATGGTACTGATTAACTTCCATGGAGAATGAGACCGAGTTTGAAAGTTGTTGGTCACATGGGTTATAATCAGGATTTGAACATAAGACTCCAACAACTAAAAGTCTGTAAAATTTGATGGAATGTTTATGACTTACCATTCCAATGAGAGCAGGAACATGGAGAGTTAAATTAAGAACCACATGGATTATGAAAAGTACACAATAAATAAAAAGAGTAGCAAAATATTTTTTTGAAATTAATTATGAGCTATGATTTTGAGCTAACTATTAAAGCATTAAATATAAGTTCCTTTGTAGCCCCTATAGACTTGGTTTCTATGAATACATAAAACTTGAACATAGAACCCTTGAGGCTTTTCTTGAGCACCAAGCATGGGCAGTCTTTCATATACTGAAAAAAAGGTCAAAAAAAAGTCTGAAATTTTTTTTATAAAGAGAGAAAAGCACCTTTGTATTTATGTTTTATGTAAAAAGCAACTAGTAATGCAAATAACTGAACAGGGATATTAGTCTATAAAACACCAATTTCTGAGGAAATTATGCTTTATGTAATGGTTCAATTTCCATAACATTGTAAAAACTGTCATAAAAACAAATGGACTTCTGAAATTGACACTTACTTATTGTCACATGACAGATGGATCTTACTGCCTGCTAGAGAACAAACAGCTACCTAGCTGGTCCTCCCTGACCCCAGAGAGAATAATTTTGGTCTATTCACTTTTTTTTTTTTTTTTTTTTTTTGATGAGTCCGGTTGCATTTAAGTATCTTTACAGCAGCTACCAAGTCATCTGCGTGCAATTACAGACAGGAGGTCAAAAGGAAGTAATGGTGATGAGCCCAATAGACACAGCCAGGCAATCAACAGTATTGCAGTACACAAAATTACAGTGCACTGAAACACCAAATTAGTCCAGCAATCCTTTTGTGCCCACAGAAATGATGAATTAGGACTCCATAACGAAAACAAGTCACCAAGAATTACACTGGCTTTGAATTATGAATTGAAAAAACAGGTTGCAGGTTTCAGAACTGCCAGTTTCACTGTATAACCCAAAGCAAAACATCTGTCTGTGAAAGAAGAGAGTATTTCTCACTGCTGACCATGGCAGTACTGTTTTTCATACAGCTCCTGTATGAAATTCATACTCACACTGGGTACCCAAATACCAGCACAATGCTAATCACAGAGGGGTTGGGGGGGAGTGAACTAAGAAAGGAAACATGTTCTAAAAAAAGTGATAAGAAATTTCAAAAAAAACATGGGTTCACAATATGCTAGTCACTGAAGTAAAGACTCCTCAGTCTTGCTACTCTCTGAAATTATTAAGGGCAGGTCCCATATTTGATCTCCCCCCCATCACTATCATTAAAGAGCAATCATTACTGATAGACTGAATACTCTAATGTCAGTTGTGAAAACAGCGATCAACCAATAAGGCAGCCCAAATCTGCAATTAGTGCAGACACATATACATTCAGACTTGCACTACATATTCCAAATAAACAGAACAAGATTTAATGTAGAATGAATAGTTCAATAGGCCAAGTTTCAAGTAAGTGTTTCCAGTTACTTCAGAGATCATTCCCACTTGCTGCATCTCACACATAGGTATAGGTCATAGGTATGTTCAAGCTTCAGTTGTTGTCAGCACTTGCTATTTTATTTTGTCTGGACTCCACATGCTTCACCTTTTATGAGCCCTGCTGTTTCAGTGACACCAAGAAACTAGTGATTTGACAATTTTATATCAATTTTCCTCTCCCTACTTCAGCTGGCATATACCTGCACTTGGCTGACTATCGCAGTTTCCTCAGTGACTGCCAGGAACAGACTCCTGAGTAGCTTACCTATGCTTTAATCAATTCATTGAGTTACAGCTCCTGGCAGCCTGTGTGTAAAAGAAATCCTTGCAGCTGTCCCCAGCATAATGCCATCTTACTGTTCTTTTCAATAGTATTTCATGACAGAGACGAATATAAACACGCTGGTTTCTTTATTGCAACTGCAAAAACAAAAGGGCTTCAAGACAAGGTTAAATGATTTACAGGGGAAACTTGCAAAGAGAAGATAAATCGCCTTTTCTTTCAATATAGTGCTGTACAGTCATCTTTTCTCATCAGCTGCCATTTCCAACACACCTAAGAAGTGCTCCCATTATGCTAGGGAGCAAAAAGGATCAAGATCTTCAACCTGGCAGTCTTCTATCAGCAGTAAAAGAAAAAGATACAAAGACTGCAAGTCCAACATGATGTCACTAACTACTGACACGAATGGCAATGTACTGCTTTACTGTTAATAAAAGAAGTCAGGGAATGCCAAGGTTCATTTTATTTAAAGGAAAATTCAAGTAGCTGGTAACTTCTCCCTGATGGGACAAAAAGAAGGGCAATGCATAACAACTCTGCATAACACTTCCCGGCAGATGGAGTGAGGGCAATGAGACTTTGTCTGTGCAGCTGGTGGGACAAAGGAAGAACAATTTTGTCCTAATGCAGTTGCCCAGTTGTGACCACCAAAGTGGGAATACATCAGTGTCAAGAAATAAATGTAGAAGTTACAAATTATCTGCTAAATAGTTCACCCTCTCCACCTAGAAGGCTATGTCTGGCATTGTTATCACAGATACACCAGATAATTTTTTCAATTCCACAGTAATTTTTAGCTAAATTTAAATCATGCAATTAAGTAGAGAGTCAAACAGTCACAAGTACTTGAGTTAAAGCAGTTAAAAAGTTACCAACTACTCAGAAAAAATGTGAAATCTATGTATATGTGCACCCACTAAATGACAATGTTAAGTGGGTTGGCTTGGATTTGTAGTAGCCCATTTTACTCTGTGCCGTAAAAGACTGGGGTGTCCATACAGCCAGTTGGGTTGTCTCAGGCAAGGTAGTATTAATTTCCAACAGAGCAGGCAACAGTTGTGCCTGGATGGCACCGTGATCATTATCCTTATTTTAAAATCTCACTGAATATTAAAATTCTAAGCAAGAAATTGCTTTCAGCACAGGAGAGATGCTTGCACAATTATTTTCAATGCATCTTTTTATAAAAAAATCTGAATTTAGATTAATTATGTCATCCATTAGTTATGTTGCCCAAGAGCCTTGTGTCAAATGCTTTTTGTTGGTATAGTTGCCATGGTTCAAAAAACAAACCAACCAAAAAATTCACTGCCCCAACTGCCTGCTCCATTTCATTGCCAGGGGTTCTTGTCCCCAAAGCATGAAGGGGAGAAACAGATCCTTGTTTTTTATCTCACTTGCTCTGGTTCACAACTTGTCTTATTAGCTTGCACAGCTGATGAAGGTGGGCCTACATTAATACTGGGCTGAGACACATTTCCAGTTCTGTTAAGTAAGGACAGCTGAGAGGCAGGACAGAGAAGCAGAGGTGATGGTGCACCAGACATGGCAGCATCTCAGAGCCTTAACCTCACCTCACAGCCTTTTGTCATTAAAAGGTGGAAATAAGGAGTTAGAAGCTAAAAGATAAAACTTTCAGTGAAGAACAGAAGCCCACAAAAAATGGGGAATCTGTCCTTCCATAAACACAAATGCTGCTGAATTCATGAAGATGAAGTGGGTTTTCCTACAGGAGGTAAACAGTTTGATTTGGATAGGAGAACCTTCTCTGGAAGACAAACTGACTGTTTCCCTTTGTAACTCTGCAGCACAGCAGAGATTAACCTTTGCATCCTCATTTTGATGTTTATCTTGAACAAACAGCCTAGAAGTCAATATCTACAGAGAAAAAATTAGGGAAGTGACTTTAGAGAAAAGTGCAGAGCATATACTAGAGAAATTTTAATAAATACTAGTCCAGTGGCTTTGGCTTAATGTGATGCATGATGCAGTCTTTATTTCACCATGAAATACTTGCTGAGAAAAGTTAAATGTCCACCCTGAATTATATTATTACATCTTTCAGAGAGAAAATGATCCTTTGTAGCTTTAGTTATTTCAAGATACATGAAATTTCAGTATCAGCAGAAAAAAAATGTTTCCTCATTTCATACATGCATCGCCTTTTGGTTTTCTCTCATGGATGATATTTTAGTATTCAAAAAATGGACACCACTGACTAAAGATAATCCTAATGAACACAAGGGTTCTGACAGACTTCACCCACACAGACTGGGCAATGAGCCTCACACCAGCTCACAGCAACACCACTTCAGCAGCCTTGGCTTCAGTATAATAGCCAGTGGTGCAGAGATGTGTACAAAACAGCCACTGACAGCCCAGCTTTCAGCTATGATCTAATCAAGATGTGAACTGAGTATTTTTCCCCCTCATTTTCTTTTTTGTTATGGGAAAAAAATTATGAAGTACTATAATCAAATGGTAATATTCATAATAAACACACACAGATTGCAAATAAAGCATTTCTAATGGAATAAAGCAGTTTGCTTTATCTAAGAGGTTTCAAATTAAAGCTCCTCATATATTTTTGCTGATGTGTAGCTAATTACATCATTGTTTTTCATTTGCTATTGCACAACTACCATGAACAAGGTGTGCCTTAAAATTAGATGTTGCATCCCATACACTTAACTTGATTAGGTCAATAATTTAAATATTAACACAGAAATGGAAGCAGACAGATCCTTGTTAAAAAAAGAAGTCATTATATACTCTTATACTCTTTTAAAAACATGTGACTTAAATGTTTCCAGATGCAGAATGAGCATCTGGGTGTCTGTCTCAAGACTACCTTTTGCTCCTATAGCCACTGTGACTGTCAATCTTACAAGTCTGTCCTCCAGGACAAGGTAACTGAGTCACAGTGCAAACTTAATCACATCACAACACAAAGCTGATGTGATGATCTCATTACTGCTCCAGGAAAAGGACTAAACTCCATTTCTATTTACACCAGCAAATCTAGCTTTCAGCAAAGACCTACAAAGGCCCCGACCACATAACAAGGAGAACAAGTAACAGGAGTGGCACCCTATTAAAGAAACTATTAACGTAAGCAAGATAGTGACTTTGAGACTATTAAAGAAAGTATCAGTGCTTTGTCAGAAGATTTTTGAATTTAAAAGAGTTTTGAAGGTTAGCCAAATCTATGATCCTTTTTGGTACAGTTAAGGTACCTGGAAGTTACCTTTATGTCAGGTTAAAAATAATTCTGTACATTAAAGGAGAGATTTATTGCACTGTTTCAAGCACTCAACCCATTCTAAATTGGCTAGGAGGTTAATTTTGAAGCTCTTAACTCTTTTAAAAATATTATATTCAGAATATTTTCTAGCATAGCACCAAACATGCAGAAACAAAACCTAAAATTACTAAATCTGACTTTAAAAGAATACCTGTCTGATCAAAGCCTCTGTGTCAGCTGTGGGGTTTCCCTTTTTTTTTTTTTTTTTTTTTTTTTTTTTTTTTTTTTAATAGTACTATCTAGGAGGAAAATTCTTATCTTCTAAGAGTTACACTTAAAACTGATTGCTTATAAAGATTTGAAGAATGATTGTGATTACCATTCTAAAACAGCACCCAGGGGAACTGGGTGGATCAAGGGACTGTTAATTAGGTATCAGCTCTTTCACATCTAAACTGCTAATTTAAATTCAGTCCAAGGAAAAGATCCCCCAGCTGGTGGACATCTGACGATCTGTAAAAAATGAGGTGATGTTCTCATTCTATTCTTAGAAGATACACGTTTTAAGAGCACTGAGCTGCTGCCAAAATTGTCACTCTTTACAGTGAAACCAAGGAATGAATTGACAATGAAACATTTTAACTTTATCCCTCAATACAGTAATATAAAACAAGGCCTGGGCTTTCTGGATCTGGTTTAGATCACAATTACTTTCCTAACCTCCTTAAAATAGGAGTTTCAGCCTCTAAGACTACTACAGTAAATCCAAAAGTAAGGTAAAAATTAATATTTAAGTTTCAGAGTAGCTATATTGGGCTTTAATGACATAATTTACAGAAAGGGCAGTGGTAGACTTTAATGAGTGACTCAGACAATTTTCTATTATGCTTTTCTGCAGGAGCAGTCATTATCACATGCCAGTTGCTCAGAACAGAGCACTCTCTAGTCCTCCCTCTCATTTAATAAAAGCAAATTAATCATTTCCAATCATTTATGCTCTCAGTGAATTTATACCCTAGTTTCAGTCATAAATTACAGTAAATGTATCATTTTAATTAACTTACTAGTCATAGCTGTCCCACAGTTGTTTTGTTTGTTTGGACATACTTCAGTCCATGAACTATTTGCAACTCTTATTATTGTGATTCTTCATTTACTAATGCGACTTGTGACAGATCAACTGTGTGACGTATCAGTGTTTCTCTTTGCTGACTACTGGATCAGACTGAGAGTCCACCTCCTAGGCCTAAGGCTCCTGGTACAAGACATGGCTATCTATTTGGAATGGCTACTGTGCCAACCAAGCCCATAGCAAGGACAGGGAGATGGACTGACCTTACCTGAGTGTGAATCAATGGGCTGGGTATCCACTAATTGCCACAGCAGAAGCAGAGCCTGTTGCCCTTCCTCATCTGCCTTCCCTCTTTCCTTCCTCCCAAAAAGTACTCCTTTCACCCCATAAATCAGCCCCTTACTTCTCGCAGGAACCCTACTTGCAGCCCCGTGGCAATTACCATCGATGCTAAGTAGGGGAGGGTCCTTCTACTGAGTTCACTGTTCTACCAGCAAAACCACTTTCTTCCTGTGCTAGGTCCCAGGGCAAATTGCCCCTTGGTCCCCAAAGAGCAAACAATGCAAAGTGTTGACCATCCACAGATGTCTCTGCTCCTTCCATGGCATGATCAAGAAGCTCATGTAGGTTCTAAGATGTCCCCTTATAGCTGGCATGCACAGGTAGCCAACGCCACCAAACACAAGACAGGTTCTTTAGCAGGAGGAGCAGAGGGATGCCACAATGTGTGGACGAGGGTAATGTGAGAAGATAACATTACTTCTGCTGCTGATTCTTTCCTCTCATCCTCTTGTTCACTGCCTGCTGGATCCTGCTTGCCCCAACTCTAGTTTGCTAGCCATCCCCCCACAAAGAGCCGTGAGGAAGTGCTAGAAATTTGTCCTAGGGACAGAATCTGCAAACATAATAATTCATGGCCAAGAGGCAGGGCTCCTTCACACCATTAGAGGATGTCACTGAAGCATCCACAGCAACATGGCCCAAAACAGCCTGTGTGTAGAGACAGTGATATAAAGGACTAACATTACCATCATCAGTCCTCTCAGAGTCCTTGAGGCCTTGGATAAGGTCCTCTGGGATACACCTGGTGAGAAGAAAGAGAATGCCTTTGTGCCTGCCAGACAAAAATCTTTTCTGAAGATACAAGTACTTGGCTACCTACCACCTTTCCAGAAAATCAAGGTTTTGAGTCTGACTTCTGTCACTCTGCCTAAACTTCCCTCTCAGCTCAAGTTGTTCCCAGTCTCCATGCTGACCATTGGTGGCCAATCCCACAAGGCTTGGCAAGTGCCAGAATGAACAGAATCCAGAGAGGAAAGGTGTACCTAGAGAGCTTTATCTTCTTGCATTTCCTGTGGATCTGTAAGAGGGGCATCATCCTCTGCCAGTAGGCTAAGAAACTTCTTGGTGCCCTTCTACTTTTCCAAGGAGTAAGATGTATGTACATGCTCGTTCCCCTCCCAGAGGAGTTAGATGTGTGATCAGAGAAATGTGCCTCATCCCCAGTGGTCTTTCTGGACTCGTACTTTACCTCTTTCTCCTATCATTCAATACACTAAGATGGGTAAGGCAGGTGCTTTTAGGCTCTAAAATATCTTGCACTAGATGCCAACTTGGCATAGCCCTCTACCAAGTATCCCTTTTCATGTTGTTGCAGAACAAGGACTGGCATACAGCTTCTCTACATCCCAGCACCTTTACAATGAGGAAAGACATATTTTCCTCCCTATTAAGCAAGCCCAAACTCAAAAGGCCTCTATAAAGTTTTAAGAGCTATAGGCTGACCTTGGCCAAAATGAAGACCTTGTGACCATTACAGACACCAGGTAGCAGTCCCTTAGAGAGTTTGACCAGGGGGGAGTTTCTTACTCATTTATGGCTTCATGGACATTTTAATGGACCAATGGTCTGCAAGTCCCAAGGCCTCTATAGTCACAATGATTTTTCCTTCTATATATTATTCAGTGTTTATCATTACTGAATGTTATCTGCAATTCTGTAATCCAGTCAATATTTTGAGTTGTCTGAAACTTTTCACAATCAGCCTTAGTTTTGAATAATCCTGTATTATCAAAAATCTTTGTCATCATCTTCTTTTCCTGGCCATTTATGAATGCATTGCAGAGCAAAGATCCAGTCAGGTTTATGACAGTAATCTAAATTTATGGTGCAAAACTAGCCATTTATTGTTGCCTATCATTTAAACTGTCATTAATCTGTGAGAAGAACTTTCCTCTTTCTCATGGCAGCCTAGTTGCTTTAGGAAGTTCTACTGAGAAACCTTAAGAAAAGCCTTTTCCAAAGCCAAGTCAATTTGGTCAACTATACCAATTCTTCACATACTACTGACTCACTTGGAAGAACTGGAGAAATACTGCTTCTCTCTACAGATATCATAATGACTCCCACGTAATGTGCTATATTTATCTTTCTGTTTACCCATCCTTCCTTATTATCATACCTAACAGTTCAGGCTTACATAAGTCAGAGTTAATTGTTTGCAGCTTTCAGAATGAACCCTGAAGCCCTTTTAAGAATTTTGGTATAGACACTGATTTACCTGATAGATTGCATACCACAACTGCAGGCTCAGAAATTTCTTGGACAGTTATCATTGGAACCAGCTAACCCCTGTTAATACATACTTCACCAAATTGTTCCAAAATTTATCATTTCAATACCTTTTTTTTCCCCAGACAATTCTGTATACATAAAAATGGGTTGAGATGACCAAACTGTTTAACTTTCAGTAGCAAAAATCAAAAGTCTGAAAAGGGACCTTTTGAGTATAAGCACAAGGCTTTCCCTGTTCTTGTCTGAAGAGAAATACTCCACAAGGCAGTCTGCAAAATGAGTCTAATGCAAAGACACAGCAGTTTCTCAAAACCTCTGTAAATAGTGATGAATTATTGCCTTCATTGCAGATGATGTATTTTTTCATTTGATGAGTTTGTAAGCTATTATTGAGCACTGTCTATGACTGTGAGTATGGTATCTTTGCTCCATTATGAGACAAATGTACATATCAGAGTATAACCTGAACACCTGACCTTGCTAAGTAAAACATACTAGTGATAACAGTAGAACTGCCAAAAAATCTGTATTAGCATTACAAACTCCTGATGACCTTTTCAGTCTTAGCACCTCAGTGTTTTGATAAACATTCCAAGATACAAAGAAAGCGGCAGACATTTGGAAGTCCTCTGATAGACACCTCACCTGCAAATAGGTCATTTAATCACTTTGAAATTACTTCTTACTACCTTTTTTGAAACATTTTCTGGATAAAGATCCTGGATATAAGATACTTCTTATTGATTCTGTCCATCCCTTATCATATTTCTATCCAAAAGTTTCACACTATGGGAACTCTCCTCAAAACTGACATTCAGAGTGACACTTTCATGTACAGTGAAGTTTCTGAATTTGCTCATAAGAACAGAAATCAGAAAAGTTTTTGAAGAGCATGTGTCCACGTATTTGTAGCATATATATGACAAGCACAAAAATACATCACAATAGCATATCTAGTTTCTGACTCTGAGAACAAATTGTAGGTGGATTAGTTCTTTCTTAATGTGAGCACCAATAGGAGTACTTTTTAAAAGGATTATAAAGCTGTGCAAAGAACTAAGATTCACAAAACTAAGAGGAGAGGATAATTTTGTGAGGGGTGTGGACTGTGGGAGTTTTCTGAATAAATACAGAGGGCATGAAAAGCTAACCCTTTCTAATTTTTCTAACTGAAACAAAAACTTTTAATGAAGACTTTTTTAATGAAGACAGATAAATGGGATAATATTATTGCCATAGGATATGCAAGTGCAGTTAAGCTTGGGTATGATGGCATTTCAATGATAAGTAGAAATCACAGGTCTAGAGCTTGGAGACTAATAAAACACAGAAAGCTAAAATTAGAAAATATTGCAAACATATCTGAGAACATAACCGAAATAGTCTTGAGAACAGCGTGCTTATCGTGCTAGTGGAGGGAAATTTGCATAATTAGAAGGCATTGATAATTGACCTAATGCAGATGAAGGGGTAAGAACATCATTGCGATGTCATTAAGGGAACTATTTGTCAGTCTCATTTTAAATTTGACTCAGAAAACTCAAATACAACAGTGTCATTTCTATGAGTAAATGCTACTGGAGAAACCATATTTAAAACATAGCAGGATAACTAACTTCCAGCTTATCACTAAACCAAAGACTGTTGAGTATCCCACCAACCATTGTGGGGGTGGGGAAATGATGCCAAGTTGTCTAGACAGTACTGGGGGCTGTGGGACAGAAAGTGTCAAATTAGGGGAGATGCCAAAGAGTGGTTAGGGTATGGAATCAGATAGCTGATGGGTACGTAATTAAAAGTGCAAATATCAGATTGGTAACAAAAGTCTCATGGGTGAAACTGCCCTAAGAACAAGCTGGAAGCAGGCAATGTGGACGGCCTGGTGAGATATCTGGTAAAGGGGGGGTTATGAGCTTCCCCATCCTACATCACAGGAGAGTATTTGATTTGGTTGGGGTTATCCTCAAGGCAGCTTCTCCCAGGGAGAGCAGGAGGACTGTAAAACAGGACGACGACATTTTATTCCAGCACAACAGCTGAGAAAGAATTCTCCAGTGTATAGGGAGAACTGCTTCAGAGCTTCTCCTCTCCTTCCTTATTTTGAATGAACTCAGATCTTGGAAACTGACTTGCTGCCTTTATTAATTTTGTTTACATGACTGACTGACAGGAGATAATATTTCTTTACATCTCTCCTCACAAACGCCTGCAGCAACAGATGGATTTTGCAGCATAATCTAAAGGTCAACAACTTCTGACCAGCAAACTAATGGAGAACAGACCAGACTGCAGCAAGTTCTGCACTGGGGAAACCTAATTAAAAATTATGTTCACATTTAACTAGTGTTTCAGTATGGCACAAGGACAGATAGAGTACCTGATGTACCTAAGATCTGTTCAAATCAATAAATATTTTGTGTTTTTTTAATAAGGAAAGACATGCATAAATATAAGTCACAAGCCAAATCCACAACTGGCAAGACACAACATGTAACAAATAGAAAGTTTTCTCCATCAGTTAAAATTATTTCAGAGACCTTTAAGCATGTCAGAGTATTCTGAGCTCAATATGCCAAAGGTGTGGATTTTATAGTGATGGCTGAGAAATATTTTTATGAGTTGTAGATTTAAAAAAATCCAAAACAACTCTTGAACGGACATTCAGAATCACTAGTAATTAATCAAGACTCTCAAGCTGAAAACATGAAATTCCCTACTTCCCTTTAGTTAAGAATATTGGTCCAACCCTGCCATGCTGCTCAGCTGCCCACCCCCACACCAAAATTTCTTCAACCACCCAGGGGTGTATCTTTCAGCTATTGAATATCCTTCAAACTCAGTGGAACTAACCAAACATGACCTATGCTTAACAGTAATGCATACAAGTATAGCACCTCATCCAGAAAAATAAAAGAACAGTCAAATACCATTTTATAGCCTTTCAGCAAGAAATCATTCAAGTCTGTCAGTCTGTACATGGGCAACATGTCAGTAAAACCATTCTGCTCTCATTCAAGAGCAAAAGTGGTCAAACAATGAAATCAGTGCAGTCTCTGAAGCACTACATGACCTCTGAATTGGTAGACAGAGGCGAAAGATCTCTGAAAAACAGTATTTTCTATTTGATTTTATCAAAAAGTGTCCATACCAGTAGTACTTTATCATTGAACTTGAAACACATATGAATTCTAAACATATAAAATAGCAAAGCCCACATCACTGGTTATACTAATAGTAATTAATAACACACCAATAGTAATTTAAACTACTATGTAACTGGTAATAAATTCTGTGTTTTAAGTTGCAGAACAGTTATTTGATTATAAGGCCTCTCATGCCTTATAAGAAAAAACAATCCTCATTTTAACAAACTTCTGAGATTTTTTAAGAATGCTGAAAGAACTTAGCCATGTTTTCAGCTGCAGACTTTTAACAGAAGCAAAGACAATAAGCATGTAGGAAAAGAAGTACACATTTTAAGGAGCTGGCTAAAAGACAGCTCTTTGATTTTGCCCCAGTTGTTGATTTGATTCCATGAGACCATGAAGAAGACCAACCAGTAGAAATTAAAACATTAGATCACAATAAATCATCAGACATGAGAACATTAGCTCAGGCATTAAATTTACATTTTCCAGACCATTGGCTCTTGTGACCCAGAATATACTGGGAAATTTAAAGTTCTGCTGTCAGTTCTGTAGCTCTGTTTCACCCCAGCCCAAAGCAACATTCACAAAGTGCAGGCTCTTGCTTCTTTCTTGTGCAGTAAACTGGAACATAATTTATTTTTAGGCATGGCATACTTACAATCATATTACACATAGGAGTGGGAAAGCTAAGGTCCATTTTCAGTCTCGGATTGGGATGATACATACTGAGTTTAATGGAAATAGTAGATGTTGGGGGACCATACAATCAGCTGCATAACTACCAGAAGCTTTAGCATACTTAGGGAGAATTTTCAGATATTTCTGCTTCTAATATGGAAGAAATCTTTACTGAGCAAATAACAAGCTGCCACTTCTTTAAGGGTTTGAAGATTTTAAAAACTTTTCACATAAGAACAGATTTCAAGGGATTCCAAAAGCCACATTGTCTTGCCACACGCAGTAACTTTTCAGAATAGCAGAGTCATATCACGGAATCACAGAATGTTTAGGTTGGAAGAGATCTCCAGAGTCATCCAGTCCAACCTTTGACTAACACCACAGTCAACTACTAAACCATGTCCTTAAGGACCAGGTCCAAATGCCTTTTTAAATACCTCCAGGGATGGTGACTCCACCACTGTCCTTGGCAGGCCATTCCAATGCCTGACAACCCTCTCAGTAAAAAAGTATTTCCTAACATCCAGCCAAAACCTCCTCTGGCATAGCTTACATCCATTCCCTCTGGTCCTGTCAGAATTTACTTGGGAGAAGAGGCTTATTTCCTGCTCTCTCCAATCTTCCTTGAGGCAGCTGAAGAGAACTCTAAGGTCTCTTCTCAGCCTTGTCTTCTCCAGACTAAACACCCCCACCTTCCTCAGCTGCTCCTCACAGCACTTGTGCTTCATGAGCTTTGTTGCCCTTCTCTGGACACGTTTCAGCACTTCTGTGTCCCTCTTATAGTGAGGTGCCCAGAACTGAGCACAGTGCTCAAGACGCAGCTGAGTACAGAGCTGAGTACAGAGGGATGATCACCTCCCTGTTCCTGCTGGCCACTGAGTTCCTAACACAGGCCAGAATGCCATTGACCCTCTTGGCCACCTGTGCACACTGCTGGCTCATATTAAGTCAACTGACAACCAATGCCCCCAGGTCCCTTTCCAACTTACAGGTCTCTGACCACACTTCTCTACGTCTGTATCTTACCATGGAGTTATGACCCACGTGTAAGACCTGGCATTTGGCCTTGTTAAATCTCATGAAATTAACCTTGGCCATTGGTCCAAACTCTCCAGGTCCCACTGTAAGCCTTCCCCACCCTCCAGCAGATCAACACAGCCACCTAGTTCGGTGTCATCTGCAAATTTACTGAGGGTGCATTCAATCCCCTCATGCAGATCATTAATGAAGAGATTAAGGAGAAGAGGCCCCAGTACTGAACCCTGGGGGACACACTCATAACCAGTCGCCAGCCAGATTTAGTTCCACTCATGACTACTCTTTCAGCCCGACCATCCAGCCAATTTTTTATCCAAACAGGGTATATTTATCCAAGCCAAGTGCCATAAGTTTCTGAAGAAGAATGCTGTGAGACACAGTGTCAAAAGCTTTACTAAAGTCCAGACAGACTGCCCACAGCTCTTCCCTCATCCACTAGGTGAATCATCTTGTAGAAGGAGATCGGGTTAGTTAGACAGGACCTGCCTTTCATAAACCCATGCTGACTGGAACTGATCACCTGGTTTTCTTGTATGTACCATGTGATGCCACTCAAGTTGACTGCTCCTTAACTGTCCCTGGCACCAAGGTCAAACTAACAGGTCTATAGTCCCCAGATCATCCTTTCAGCCCTTCTTGTAGATCAGTGTTACATTTGCCAGTTTCCAATCAACTGGGACATCCCCAGTTTGCCAGGACTGTTGATAAATAAAAAAGACATCAGAATTTTTACAACTATGACCAGATAGTAATAAAGACATAAAGACATATCTCCTAGTAATCTTCCAGAAAACTGTGGAAATTTAATCAAGAGTAGATGAGGAAAATGTCAACCTGAGGCCAACACCTATTATGAAATATCAGAGCCAAAACATCCCAAAATTACAGTAAACTGCTATACAATGAGACAGACGAGAAACCTCCAATAATATCATATGTCATATTAAGCCCTGTCTATGCCACAAGGGAAAAGAAAAAAAAAGTATTTTGCTGTTTTTTGGCTTTCATGTTTTTAGAACATTCTCTCTCACTATTACCACCACAGTGTTTCTCCTAAACATTGTACTGCAGTAAATTATTTCCCAGCGTAGTCTTGTTTCTCTTCCCTGCATCTGCAATATTTTAGAAATCATACTAGAATAACACTGGTAACAGATATTTAAGTATGTCTGTTGCTATGACAGTTTCAATAGGAGTGTACAAAGGCTGCAACGATCATGTTTTTCCCACCACCATTAAGAGGATTCATCATCACTGATCAAACACCACAGGACACACATAGAGCTGTACCCTTTTCAATATCCTAGTTGAACAGTGGCTCTCCTGGATTTCTAAACTTATCTCCCTCATAGGAAATTCAGATAATTTAAAAAAAAAAATTGGATAGGTATGATTGTGATGAGGATACTCCCCTGGTACTGAAGATAGTATATGAATCAAGGATATCACATTTTTAAGCAGTATCAAATCAGTTATGGAATGTTTGTAGTAATATAATACAGACAATACAAATACATAATTTTTTAAAAAGTTTTCTCATAGTAAATTACCTGCTATATGTGATCAGACATCTCAAATGCAAAAATATTCTACAGATAAAGTTTCAAATCCACTCACACCTCATTTCAACTGGTCTTGCATGATGAGGCTATGCTTCAATAAATGACAGAGGAACCAGACATCAAAGCCCTACATATAGTGCATGTGCTTTTTATATGACATACAGTAAAGGTCAGTGATGCTCTTGATAAACAGAGACTTTTTGGAGAGGCTAGAAGGCTGGGACCTATAAACAGGGAAAAAGTGAAGTCTGTAATACTTTTTCTCCCTTTTTATCAAGGAAAATCTTAGATCCAGACTCTTGGGGACTCTGCATTGAGCGTAATCCCTGGTTATAAGAAGTAGGAAGGACACTGGGGAAACTGATGTACATCAAATAAACCACTCTGTTGAACACAAACTACATCCTTACCTTGCTCCCTCTAACAGAAGTAAAGGCTGGCTAGGCAGCTGAGGAGACAGCTGCTAACTAGTCCTTTTCTAAATGTGCTTGCAATAATTTTACTGTGATTAAAGAAAAAGAATTGAAATATTTTTCTGCCTTCTGGCACTGGCACACACAGTTTTTGTCACTTTACCACAATAGGTTGTTTTTAACACTACTGTGAAATTGCTTGGGGTAAACTCTTTATGTATTAATTGGAAGTTCAGTTTTCACTTTTGCCCTGTCAAGGAGTATTCGCTACAGATGAAAGATGATAAAATAGCACATTCTGGAAGGTATAATTTTCTTTACCTGTGTTTATTAGGAAGACTTCTAAGACACCAAAGCCCTTCACAAATTAAAACCTTCTGGTATAACTGGTGAAGGTCATATTTTTCCAAAGCATCATTTTCACAGTAAGAAACCAGTTCACTTGTTATCATATTTATAGTAACTGAGAAAGAAAAAGAAAAGGAAAAAAAAAAGTATATTGTGCAATTAAAACACCTAAACACTGTATTAGAAAAAGCAGAAAGTCAGATTCACAGATCTAACAGGCCCTAATATTATTCATTTGTACTTTTGAAAGTGGTAAAGGTCTGGCTCACAAGAACTGAGCACCAGTGTGACAGGTGAGGTACAGATACAGCAAATCTTCCTGTAGACTTTAAAGTAGGCACAAACAATAGGTAGAAAAAAAGAACTCAACTATCCATATCAAGAAGTAATGGTGGCCTAGCTGTATCAAAATAATATTTGTAGTTGGGTTAAGAATACATTCAAATTGTTAATTCCACAGGTTAAGTCAGGACAATTAAGCATTGCCCTTAGCGTGGTGGTGCAACTTCTATTGTTAATGTGCATGGCCATATCACTGCCACAAAAGATACCCGGGTAGGTAATTGCACCTTGGCACTTGACTGGAAAGAGACAGGGCTTTACATCAGCTTTGACATCAGCAGGATGATTTTTAGTTTGCTCCAGTCAAAGGATGGTCAAAGTCAACGCAATATTAGGTTAAGTTTCTCAAACAATAGCTTGTTTTAATAAATACTTAGAGTCTTGTAAGATCAGGTGACTCTGGGGAAATAAAAGGCTATAGTTTAGATTCTTTCACTTCTAGGACAGTGTCAATAGTAAAATTAATACAAACAGGTGTCCTTGACCTCTTTGCTATCCAGTAGCCAGCTGACTCTTGATCATTTTAGTGAACACATATATGAGATGTTGTCTGATCCAAAAAAACTTTCAGAGCTGAAGGAAAACAGGTATTTGCATTAAAAGATCACCTACTTTAAATATAAAATTTTTCTTATAATATGGTTTAAATATAAAAAGCCTTAGATTGCAAGAGAGCTGGAAAAAAGCATTAGAGATTGTATTTTTTAAAACATCCAATGATGGGGTCCCTCTCTGAGCAAGAATGAATCATTGTTGAGCTGGATGCTGGGTACAGACAGGCACACTACAAATACAGAGTGGAAATATCTGAGTCGTGCAGACTCCCAACAAGCAAAGAGCACTAAATCCACTAGAGTCATATCCCTCTCTTGTGACAGACTCACAACTCTCACAGCTCTCCATCAGCAACTGAAAATCACTCACCAATAAGACTGGATCTAACTCATAGCAAAATCACCTTAAGATTAAATTAACAATTTAAATAAGATTAAATTAACAATTATTTTAAAGATTGGTTTATTCTGAAATTCCAAGAGTCCAAATATGAAGGTGAAGATGTTTCTTTCCTAAGACACATGAAAAAAAATCAGAAAATGGATTGTAGATCAAGATATATAGAAAATCAGGTGTTCTCATAATCTTTTTCCCCATATATATGAGTAATTATTTCATACTTGGGCCTCAGATCAGGACAGTTTCTCCATTTTTAGACAGAGCAGACTGGCAAGCCATTAAGGAAAGTTCTTTCAATTAGCTTTCAGTTGTACTCAGTGACATAAAGATGAACTTCATTATACAATCTCATAGTTGCAGCAGACAAGAGATGGAGAAAAGCTCCATCACAGTAAGTTGTCTGATGCCTCTTTCTTTTCTGTGTTGAAGACAGTGGCAGACATTTGGCTGGGAAAACATCTGGAAAACATTCTGGGAAATTGTACTACACTGTGTAAAGCATGCTGCTTCCAAACATAGAGGGGAAAATGCAGACGCAATATTGAAGTCCTTAGGTTGTTCCCTCTTCCACAAACAAATGTGCACGATGAGGAAAAGGATCAGGGAAAACAGACTCTGCACAGGAAGAAGAAATTATCAGGAACAAGTGGGGCTGCAATAGCTATAGCTGTGCTTCCCAGTGTTAGACAGTGACCCAAGGCAGTGTGAGAGGGACTAATGGCTCTGCAAACATAAACCAGCTGTTTCAACAGCCAAATAACCACAACCCCTGGCTGTGATCTTCGACGAAGACACACAAAAGGTAGTTTCAAAGGTAGAAGTAGTTCTGCAGTTTTGGTTACTTGTTTCAGAGGTGTTTGCTCACTTCCAGTTATACAGTGGAGTGATTCTTCGCAATTTAGATTTTAATTTACTTTAAAACTTTTCCCTTCAATATATTTAATGAGCGCAATACAACTACAAAATGTGTATTAGTCAGCTAAAACACCCACGCCCTGGGTGTGTTATAGCCCTCAGCAATGCTGCTGCCCCAGTACATCCAAGATGTAGGCATACTGGCTGGCAAAAACACACCTTGTTGTGTGTTATTGCTTACATAAGACAGGACTTACCATATGTAACTGTATATTAATGACACTCCTTGATACATTGTTAAACTGGAAACTATGGCTGTACTCCATCAGAGGCCTAGGTGTGTGCTGTATTACACAGAACAAAATTAATTAAGAAATCCTGCGTTCTTGCTGGCAGTAGCTGGAGAGATATGCTGGGAACAGGAGACCTCACTGACCTACCTGGAGCCAGACTCCAGACAAAAAATCTGGGCCAGACTCTCAGACAAAAATCTCTACCCTGAAACTTGCTATGATGTTACAATTCTTTTAAATAAAATGCATTTAAAAAAAAAAAAAAAAAAACAAACCTATTTTTTCACCTCCACCCCAAGGCTGCAGACTCCCCATCTCTGTAAAACAGCCTGTGCCAAAGCTGCCAGTGAAGGGGCCTTTCCCCTTCATCCCCCAATAATCTCCCAGCCCTCCTCTGTGCCAGCACTGGCATTTGTGCAATCAGATGGTGAGAAATCAGGAATGCGATCTGGCCAACCCCTCCCGTGCTTTTTTCCCTAGGTTAGTTTTACAGTTTACCACTCGTGTTCATACTGGCACCAGAGAGGCGGCACAAACATGCGGCTGGGACCTCCCTTTTTGACGCCAGCCCCCACACACAGGGTGGTTTAAAGCAATCGCCAAACCCTATCAGTAACAATGTTGGCAGAAACCTTCCCACAGACACAGTTATCCTGGCAAAAAGTTACCTTGCCCCAGTGAATTTCTTTTTTTTTTTTTTTTTTTTTTTCTTAATTTGAATATCCGGTTAAGGTGGCTCTTTGATGTGGGGCTGAGGGGGAGGTTTCCCCAAATTGTTAAATAGCTCTGCTGGCAAAACTTCATGGCTGCAGTGCAGCAGTGCTGATTCCAGCAGAGCAACGCCAAGTGATTCCAGCAGTGATCCAGCCCCTAATGTTTTGGTACCGATTTTATTCGCTGCCTTGTTTCCACTCTCTTACACTTTTTCCTCCAAGGACATCAACCAAGCTCTCCATTTCTTTATGCTTTTTATCCTTTAATGTTTCAAGCTTGCCCACCAGGAAAGTTTTACCCCCAGCTGCCATAGCTCCATCAGCTCTCCTGTCAGGCCCATTTGAAAGAAGTAAGGTGTTAATTAGGATGTTAATGGTTACAGAAACACCTTTTTCTTCCATTTCAAGGAAGAAACTGCTGGAAACTCAGCATTCCTTAGAGAAGTGTCAGACTGCATAAAAAATTCAACAAATAAAAATGCTTTTATTTGGCACTCAGTATAGACAGTCTTTGGCTCCCAACAGCTCCAGACTACAGTTGTGTTTATTCTCTCTCATGTCTTTGAATGCCAAATATATATATATATATAAATTTTTTATTTATATAATAGATATGTTTATTTATTTATATGTTTTTATTTATATTTTTTAATTTTTTAATTTTTTTTTTTTTTTTTATAATTACTACCAGAGAAAACCAGAATGGTTTGGGGTGGAAGGGACCTTAAAGATCACTTCATTCCAACCCCCCTGCCACAGGCAGGGACACCTTCTACTAGAACAGGTTGTTCAAAGCCCCATCCAACCTGGCCTTGAACACTTCCAAGGAGGGGGCAGTCCCATACCAGAGTGCATCTTTCCCAGCAAGAAAATGTTTGAAGTGACATGTGGGTTCACAAGCCATCTGAGCCAACCCCACAGCCTTCTGCTACTGAAAGCAGCTGCCCTCCTCTTATTTTCCCTGACAGTTCTTCCTAGTGCCAGTCCGTGGTTGCACTGGCTCTGGCACTTTTTTATACCTCTGTGAGTTTGGTTAACTCACTAAACTGACATGAAGCTGTTCACATTTTTACTGGGTCCATTTTGTGCCAGTCAAGTGAGCTGAATGAACTGAAAGAGGGGGCAAGCAGTGGGAAACATGTACATGGGGTATTCCTCCTCTTGACAGCAGCAAGCTGCTAAAATGTCTCAGGCACCTTGTGAAACCTCACCCTAAAGGCACAACTTTACTGAATTGCCTGATACAAATTAAGAGTTTGCTATTACAGAAAGAGACAAGTCCTGGTAGTCATCTGATCTCATATTAAACTAATTCAGCTCACTAAATGGCAGAAAACTACCTGGGGTGGCAGTTGCTCTTTGCCAGGTCAGCAAGTGGAACTGGCACATCTTCTGGTAAGATGAGTGTGGCAGCTGATGCAAGGCACAGGCAGAACTGGGTGGCAGGAGTGTTAAGAAGAAGAAAAGCCAGGAAGAGGAGTGAGCCTACTCAGTTTCAGCTCTGATGAGAACTGAAAACTTGTCAAATCACATCCCATTTTATGAAAACTCCTTGCAGAAAAAAAAAAATAAATTATTTCTCCACTCCTGTTAACAGATAAATGTGAAGCTCCCATTCCCCCAAAGCCTCAATATAAAGCTCGCCTTAAGTAGAAGCTAAAAACTGCATTTCTTTTTTATAAAAATTTAAATTTTATGTAATAACCAAGTCTAACAGTCACTGCAAAAATAGATACAATGTTTTCAGATACTGCTGTACACCAGACTGTGTGTTACCCTTCTCACAGCTTGATGAGTTAATCATGGCTGTTCTTCATTCACTGCAATATAAAATCAGCATGACTAGTTCAAATTATCCTCTGCAAAAATTTATATTAAGCAAAGGAGGAAATTCTGGTTGCAATCTGAAAACACTTTCCAGAGATGTCAGATGGATAAGAAACTACTTCCTACTTATAAGTGAAACTGGCTGGATAGGCCCCCCCTCAAAGGCTTGTCATCACACCCATGCTCTTACAGGTATACAATACAGTCTGTCTCTTTAAAACAGCATCTTTGCAAATATTGGCAGCTTTCAACTTTCACTAGCTGCTGTTTTTTAAAATACTCTGTCTCTTGGGTGGGATTTCAGGGTTTTGCTTGTTTTTCAATAGAGCAGGTTATTTGGATTTAAAATGCTTTATGTTACAGCTAGACCAAGATGAGAGCACACTTGTCAGGTGATTTTATGTCATCCAGAGATTTGAAGCAGCGGGTACCTTTGCTGTCCAAAAAACCCCTGCTTCCCTCAGGATATGCTGCATCAGTACCAGAGAGGTGAGCATCACAACTGTGTCAACCCACATCTACAAGTTTGGCATGATAAGACCTCAGAGTCTTTATATGATTTTTTTGCTTGTGGGGCAGAGGAATATTTTCCCACTACTTCTATTCAAACATCCTCATATATTTGGCTTTTGGATGTTCACATCTATTTTCTAATCTACTCTGATAAAATCCTATTGGAAAAGATATACAGAAACTTCATGTCCAATTTGCAGGAATACCTGGACTCATAAATAAACAATGGAATTCATTAAGCCTCATCCATTAAAAACACAAGCTTGTGGCTTGTTTCTGGTTCTGGCAGATGATTTCTCCAAAGAAAAGCCATTGAAATTCTGCATATTCTCATCTGAACTCCACTCCAAACTTAATTTAAACTTCAGCTTTAATAAATCAGGATCATTACCTCATCCTTACATTTAACTGCTAACAGCAAGGAACTCTGTGGATTGCTACACCTGACAAATTATTAAATATTTCAGCTATTTTCTAAGTTATAAGTGAAATCTACAACATTTCTTTAGTCCCCATCTCCTTTACGAGAAATTAATGTATCTCCCTGTGCTTATCTTACTTTATTTAAATAACCTCATAACTCATCCTTTCTCACCTTCTCATGATTCAAAATAAATCAGTACTGTCTCTTACTGTACTCTTCCCTAAGGAATACACAGTCCTCTCAGATCTAGTCTTCTTTGAGTAACTAAAATTTTCAAGTCTTTGAATCATTCTAGTTTTGTAATATTTTTCTGTAATAAGAAAACCAGGATGCAGGCATTACCTCCCTTAATTCAAGTTCTGACATCTCTATTGGCACAGAAAGGCTGCAGTATTGTATTTGGACTAGGTTGTTCACAGACATGCAAGTATTTCACTTCTGAAGTTAAAGAATTGTTGATCTTTTTAAAGAAATTATTGTTCACTGAAACACTCAGTTAAGAAAAAATACTGAAGGGAAAGGAGTGAAAATAAATTATTTCTCCAAAGAAGGTAATTACATAGCTAAGCATTATCTCTGGAGAGAAAGAAAATACTAAGAATCAATAGGGATTGGCAGAATTACTTCAATGTTTGAGATATTTTACAAACACTAACCTACAATTTCCTGACATCTTAATTATATGTTTTTGACAAGAGTACACTTTGGCTACAGTGTGTCATACATAAAAAGTCCTTGCTGACTGAACAGAATGATATTTTTGATACTATTATGACAGGCTGGGAAAAGCCTTACAAAATATGCCCTCTAAAAAAATAAATCCCAGTTACTGGTCTACAATCATTACTCAATGCAATCTCAGCTGAGATCCAAACTTAATTCCCAGCACCCATTATTAACTCCACCAAAAGAGCCTGAATAATCGTTAGAACAAATCAAGAACAGGGTATAATATTCTGGATCCCAGGGGCCTGCAAGAGATATGATTTCCATGCTTCCAAGACCATGGAAAATAACCAGGCCAAGTATTTTTACCAGAATTAAGTATTAATGCTTCAGTAGCTTCCAGAAAGAATTATGATTAAATGGAGTTTAAAACCAAATATTAGAGAAGGAAAACAGATTTCAAGTTATTATGTAAACCAGACACTTTCTATGCAAATTCAGGCACTGAACTTCTATAATCTGAATTTTAAAACATAAGCTGATGTCTTGATTGTAAATGGTGGTTTGTTTTTTTTTCTGAATGTCATGCTGAATTACCATGTGTACATGCAAGGTGCGTGGGTGGAAAGGACTGGCACAAGGAGGAATTCATTCTTGTAAAAAAAGGTTTTTCTAAGGGCATGGAAAAATAAAAATATTGCACTTCCAATAAAAATGGAACTAACTACTGTTTGCAAACACATCAATGTGCAAATGAAGAAGCATTACTTGTTAGTACTGACAATATTTGATTCAGCCCATGTATATCCCAGTAAAATGGTCTTGCTGGCCTCAGTCTCACTCTTCTTATCTCTCTAAGTGGTTACATCCTTTCTGTGGAGATACCAGGGTGCCTTACAAGTTAATTTGGACAAACTTCAGATTGGTCTCCTGAACACACCCCCACTGTTAATTGCTACATGTATTGCATTCTTAAAGTGCAACTTAGATATACTAAATTGAAATACTTGGCTTCTGTAATTTCCATTTTGCCTCATTAGCAAGAGCAGCATAACAGGTGTTAAAAAGCTTTTCTATTTAAAACACTATTCTAGACCTATTGTGTACTTTCAGTTTACACATCTGCAATACAGAATAATGAGAGATAGATGGAAACTAACAATCCACTTCTAAATACAGCAAACAGTCTTAATATATGCAGCCATAGCTTTCTCTCATGAGTATGAAGAAGCTGTTTGTATATCTGGAAACGAGGATTGCTGAGTTTGTGAGCAGTGAATAAGCCCAAAGCCATCTACTCACCTCAACAGGATGTAGAAGTCCCCCACTCCTGTTCTTTTTGGACTAATACAACAGAACTTTTTAGCTCGTACAAACTGATGCAGCTCTGCTATGTCACTGACACTTCGCTATATCACAAGAGTTTAACCTTTACTAGTCAAGTGAAGGTGGGAAGTGCTTAAATAAATAAGAAAGCCTATTTCATGCTGCATCTCTATCTTGGAAGATCATTATGTGGTTAATTGTAAAAAAGAACTAACGAATGTTACTAAAAATGGACGAAAACATTTTTCATAATATGCAACATCTCAAAATATGAATAATTCTTTTGTTTAGACTTCAATTGTCAGAATAAGATGAAGATATCTCAGCATGAAATCTATTTGTAAGAGGTAAAAATATTAGTGTTCTGTATTGCATAGAATTTGATTAATGGCTTTTCTGGAATAGTTTCTAACTCTTCATCCCATAAGGATATTCACTAAAACCTGTCCTCTGTAACAGCTGTATACTATTCTGCAGAAAGATGCCAAAATGGTATAATCATGCGAGAGTATGTGTTAACATTTGGTCATCCTTCCAGGTCAGCTTCCTTGAGATAATGGTACTTCAGATCAACTCATATGTTTCATCTTAATGCTTATTTATATTTTCCTATTGAAAGTACACAAAAATTTAGTCCTTACTAAGGTTCTTTTTCTTCCATGCCAACAGCCTTCCAATAACTGAATTGAGAACACTTGCTGTCCAGCAGTATTTATAGAGGATAATATTCTACATACACCAGTTTAAGACTTTCTTGTATACCTTTTTCCTCCCTTAACCTAAATTACTCTTAATTTCTTTTTAATACAGATTATTTTTTGTGGTCACATTATAGGCTTAGGAATCAGGAGTTCTATTCCCAGTTCTATCATGAGCCATCTTGGCTAAAGCAACAAAACACTACTTAGTAAAATATTCTGACATTATGAGAACAATTTACAGAAGCCTCAACATATTAAATTATTTTGTTGCTTCAAATTGGCAATGTCTTTTGGAAAACACGAGGCTCTCAGGGTAAGAAAAAAGTAAAATATGCTTGGAAGAGAGATTAACAGAAACCAAATCAGTTTCATTTTTCTTATCAGAAAATGGAGCAGGTTAAAGTTATCAATGCAAAAAATAACTTTTCAGATTACTATGCTTTATTATACAAGACTGGCTGCTTCTAACCAAGGACAATAAAACTTGCATGGGTCAGAAGCCAGTAACAATTTGGGACTTAATGAATGTGAGGCCTTAGAAGTAAGAAAAAAGAAACCATCTCTACTGATTTATAGAAGTGTGAAATAGCTGAATGAACAAGCCTGCCCATGACATTGATGGAACGGACAGGTGGTTTCCAATTACTACCTCAAATACAGACATTTTACTCTGATGATGAGTGATAACACAGGGAAATTTTATCCTACCTGAAACTAAATGACCACTTTGGTTTCTTCTTGTCATAATATCAGCATGTACATAATACACTTTGCTTAGAAACTGTTAGCTAAAGCACGAAGAGCTTCATATAGAAACAAATGGGCTTTTTTTGACAAATGACAGAAATAGGGGCTTGAAAAATTATTGAAGATCCACCTAAATATTAACACATATTAATTGTTCTCTTTGATATATGAACTGCAATAACACCAACAAAGAAAAACCACCAAAAACTGAGCTCTGAAACATTCCACATCTTTTGCACCTCAACCTTTTGTACAACTCATTTTAGCATATAGTTTCAAAACATTATTTTTATTATCCATCTGTGTTTTATAAGGGCAGGATGTTTAAATAATTAAAAATAAAATACAAGATTTAATTTAGGATTAAAATACTCTCTTTTATGCTAAAATTCTTCACCTACAATTATATTTCATATGGCCTGATCCTTTTCCCTCCTCAGTCTTTTTCTTTGATCAATAAACCAATGCTAGCTGAACATTAATAAAAATCAGGGTCATTAAATTAGGAAGGCAGATGCCAAATTCAAATATGTACACTGAATACTTTCTTTCCATAAAGCTGCATTCAGCTTTACAATTAAATCAAAGCTGAAAGCTTTGTAAGTACGGTAAGAGGTAAATTAGGTAAAGGGAATATTTTTTAAAATATTTTAAAACTATTGATTACAACACTACAACTACTACTCTGCCATTCAAAATTAAAAAGGAAGTGAACTGATAAAAATATAAGCTGCCACGAAACCATACATTTCCTTTCTTGACACTTTTCATACTTGCATGACAACAATTTACCTAAAACATATCAGCTTCTGTAAAGAGAAACCCTATTTGTTTTATAAACAGCCACTATAAAAAATTTATTCAACTCACATTATGTTTCATCAATATTCACTGCTGTTTCCATAAGAGTTTTACAAAAAGAAACATCGGCTTTGTGTTTCATTATTAGTTCCGAAGTTCAGACCAAGGTCTACTTACTTGCATCTTCAATAAGCCTTTTTAAAAAAACATTTTAGGTAATATCTGACTGTTGCTTTGATATGATGGTTCATACAGACCAAACACTTTAAAAATCCAGTGGATTAAATGTATATAAACCAGAATAACCATGCAAACAAAAATGTTTGCATTGGGTCTCTCTTCAGTCACACTGCAAACATGCACCCAAAGGTTTTTTAAATCTCAGTGTTCAAATGTGAACATATGAGAACATTTGTGGCTTTTTTCCCCCTGTGGCTTCACAGGAGTGTGTAATAATTATAATGATCTGTTCCATATTTTAGAATTAATGACCAGATTTAAGCAAAAGCTATGAAGGTAAAAATGCCAACAGAAGGCAACTAACAGTGTCATTCAGATGTTTCTGCCCACATATTCAGCACAGGTTTGGAGACTAGAGATGAATAAGGAATGTACTTAAAGAGAGGATTATGTACTATGTTATACAATTCTAGAAAATTCCTGACATCTGTAATTACTTAACTAGAAACAACATAATTTTAGTATTATAATATCATGATATTCTTACATAAATTGTTTTAGGCAAATTAAGTAATAACCCATGAGAACATGACCCATTTAAATCAATTTCAATTATATCACTTTTACATAAAAAAAATAGCAGAAAACTGTCATTGAAGTCAGAACTGATTAATCTAGATCACAGCTCTGAGTATCGCTTGGCATTTAAACTGAATGCTCATATAGTGCAGTGAGACTTCATGATGCATCAGAAACTCACAGCAGAAGTAACAAAAAGCAGAAAGATACCCTTTTATCACCAGCTGCCAAACAAAAAAAATATGAGCAATTTGAACTGTGGATACTGAAGGTAGCAGTAAACATTCAACTGCTGTCCATGCCAGACTGGCTGCTATCATTGTTCCAGGAGTACCTGAACACTTCCCAAACAATAACATTTTGCTACTTTTCCACCTGTAGCAAAAGTAAAAAATGGGGTGGCATGGTGAGGATGTAAAGGATCTTTTCACAGACATTAGCAAGCTGAAGAGAGGAAATTCTGCTTCCCATCAGGAACGTCACATGAAATCATAAAGTTCTTTCTGTTATCATTAATGAACCTGAAACATACGCTTGAAGTCTTAATTTTGATAGTGACCCAGGTTCTTGTTCACTCCTTCATACTGCTTCTGCTCCAGAAAACAAGACTAAGATTCTGTTTGAAATCATGTGCTAGGATGCTGTCTACACATGGTGCTGAGTAAGAGAAACAAACCCCTCTAGATAGAAATACAACGGGTAGAGGAGATATGCAGCCAGGAAGAAAGCTGTGCAAGTCCATTAGAAATGGACTTATCTTAGAAATGTCACATGATAGCTGGGCTTTGAAATAGTGACTGCAAAAATCCCTATGAAGATAATAGGACCAGCATTTTCCCTGAGTGTTCTGGAGAAGAAAGTGAATCACCTTAGCCCAATTTAATAGTGCTGGGATGCCCCCTAGGCATGCTGAAGACATGATGGTCCTATTATACTTGTGAAAGCACAAACCCTTTGTGTTTAGAAAGCCCCTGGAAGAGAACTTGCCTGCTGATGGTTTCTCTATGGTTGATCACATCTCTGGGCCAGACAGAAATAAAGCCATGAAACTTGCCACATTTTCTTTCAGGATGTTATGAGGCAAGCAGGGCATGATGACAGATGAAACTTTTGTTTTCCTCTTTGTAAGCCCTGAAACGCTATCCATCCAGTTACAAGAGCCAGAAAAGGGTGCAGGTATTTCACTCTGACCTTCCCCCACTGTATATCCATGCCAAGGAACTTAAAGAAGCTGACCTTCTTAATAACAGGATTACAACTCTCAAAGATCTTTAAATACATAAACCTAGACCAACTATTACATCACAGAAATCACTTTGCATAACAACTGATTTAGGAAAAAATACACGTTTTTATTTTCCTGACAGGTCTCAAGTTGTTTATTTGTGGATGCACTGAAGTTGTCCAAATAAAACAGTAAAATTATCTACATGAATTATCATAGGTGCTATGACTAAACAACCCTTACTGCAAGGAATAAAAACCAAACCAAAACAACAAAAACCAAACCAATAGAGATGAAACAGGAAAGTTTTTTTTGGTTTGGCTTTTTTTTCCATATATAATCCTACTTCCAGATCTAGTTCTTTAACAAAGATGATTTCACATATATTTTCCTTGTATGTTGTGTAATGTCTAAACTGGTTTAGACATCTCCAATAATGAAGATGTTGCTACTATTATTATAAAGTCACATAAAAGTAGGTGAGCAGCTGTAGCCTAATAAACACAGCTGAACAAAGGAAACTGCTGACAAGCTGCAATCTTGTTTTAATGTAAATTCTCATGTGTTCACATCATATTTTTAATTGTATGGAACAATAAATAAGCTTCTGTCACTAGCAGTTTCTCATAAATGGGCTAATGCTAATTATCCCTCTATTTTCATCCAAATGGTTTTGGTGAAAAGATTAATGTCAGAAAATAACAAAAATAATAAGCTTTGCAAGCCACTTGAGTGGCAGAAAATATTATAGCCTTCTTTATTTGATTTTTCTAGTTTTATACAAAAGCTGTGACAACTCAAAAGACATCTCAAGATTTCAAGCATTAGATCTAGCAATATATTAATTATGTAAGAAATATATAACTTGTTTCTCTAAACTTTTCATCGGGATTGCTGTACTGGTGAACTGAAACCCAAAATGTGCAACTCCAGCATGACCACTGAATTTAAAGATTGGTCTTTCTCACCTGAAAACGTGATTAATTATGGGCAACAGTCTTCCCTTCTATTCTGTCCTTTATTTTACAGCTGGCATTAGGAAACATTTATTTGGTTTGAAATAATTTTTACCAGTCTGACAAAGTTATTTTAGCTCTGACTAATGATAAGGTACAACATTGAAAAGAATGATTGTCCAGGGAGTGATTAAGAAGGGTCACTCATGGAATCATAGAATCATAGATACAACATTCCTTCTTTTAATTTGCACTCTTTTAGTCTGATCAATCCTTCTAGTTACACGTCTTAAGTTTCCAGTCAAAATCAAGACTGTCCTGAGTACTGTACACACATATAGCTCGAGACACAAAGGTGATGCTTGCATTAAGTGGTGGTCCCTAGACCAGACACACACGTTTTCCACCCTGCAAGCATGGTATCAGGTCTGGCTAGAGCACAGCCCCTGCTGCATGGGGGAACCTACAGGCTTAAGCACAATGTGTGGGGTGAGGGTGTTTGCATCAGAGCAATAATGTAGCTGAAAGACTGGGGGATACAGAGACTACTGCACCTAGAGCTGCTTGACTGATGTGGTACCAGCAGTTGTCCAGCTGCAAGATAAGAGTGGGCATATTAACATTCTTGGCCCACCAGAGTTCAACAGTAATTCACACAAAGCTTTCAGTTTCATTTAAAAGAAAATAAAAAGTTTCCAAAAAATTTGGGAGCATCTGGTCCCAAGAATAGAAGGATCAAACCCATAAAAGTAGATGTGGAAATGTAGAATAAAAAAAGACACATGGAGAAAAGGATCCTAACAAATACAATGATGAAGGCAATACAGAGACTAGAAGAGTCTATAAAATCATTCATTATTCAATAACACCACCTTCAAAATGTTATATATCTATTTCACTGTAGTTTCAAGATGGAAATGTGTGAGCATCTCTCTGATGTCATCAGAGCTCCTCAGTGGAACAAAAATCCACTCAAGCAATCCTGAGGGCATGTTATTTAACTCTTTCAGTGACAGCTGTTATTTGCTTTTTAACAATAAGAATTTTCCTCACCAAGCTAAAAGGAATATTGCTATATTAGCAGAGTCAGGGCCACATATGTTTGACTGATATATGGGGCACAAATTACTCTTGGACATCTTACAGTTAGAGACTTTGAAAATAAATATTTTGTGCCATTATGTGAATATACATCCAGCTATATTAAAATACATAAACTGTACTAATGGCTTAAAATGACAAGAGATGGCCCTGATCTTTATAAGCAATTATTACTTGTATGATTTATGTCAGCCTGCTATAAAGTGTTGTAAAATTACCATCATTAGTATTTAAATACTGGCAGTACTTAGAAGAAAAGTATCAGTGCAAGGATTTTTTTAGATACTCATTTTCATGGGAATTGTAAAAGACTTCAAAAGATTAACTCAGTTCTGTTTTTTAGCAATCATCTCCTTTGCTTAGACTTTTGTTCTAATGACAATAAGAAACACACAGATACTCACTGAGAGGCCCTAGTTAAAATTTTAGGGCTGACTAAAAGCAGTCTTATCAGTAAGCTCTGCAGAGCTTTTCTAAAGTTTTGGCACTCAGATCTAGCAGCACTGGGCCCAAACTCTTCTCAAAATTCCTGCCTTAATGGCTCCCCAAGCCCCCCACTGGGAAAATCTCTGCCTTGGGGACAGGTAAAGGATCCCAAGCAGCCACTTCCCTGGGAATGATGGTGTCTTGCATGAAAAGCCACAAAGGAAGCATTCGTTTAGAATAAGCACAAAGAATTCTGCCTTATTTCTCTTTTTTTCAGTGATGAAATGGGACAGTAGTAAATTGCAACTACAAATAATGTAATTTTTCTAAATTATTAGTCCCGTGGACCCCACTGTTGAGTATACATACCTCACATCACATACATATACACCTCGCATCATGTTTACATAGCACACATTTTACACACATTTTGTTTAGCACAGGCAGGGGCAGATTTCAATATCAATTATCTTCTTCTGATGCTAATATGCAAGCAGTCTCTTCATTATAATTACCAAGGATTCACAGCATAAAGGTGAGGTTTTCATCCACAAAATACAATATTACACACTATGAACCATACTGTTTTGACTTTTCAACATGTACTGGAGTTAAGATCTATAAAAGTTCTCTTGCCATTAAGTACATTTACATTTCCTTAAAAAAAATGAATTTTAAATCATTGGAGCTCTTTGATACTACAAAATTATATGTCTCTTGACCCACTTCTATAGGACCACTACATATTAATGGAAGAAGTAATCTCTTATTAATGTTAAAGGATTTAGGGTTTTGATATGCTTTTGTCATGACTGAGTATTGTGTGTCAGCTTCATTGCTCTTAAAATGTCCCCTGAAAGGTCTCAAAAAACAAGTTGTATAAGCAGAGTAGAGCTAGAATGTAAATGAGATGTTCATATGCTGCATCATATGAACTCATCAACTGGGCCTTGCATCCCAAATAAGCATCTACTGTGCAAAATTTAGGACAGCCCATAGAACACTGCATCAACAGAAATTAAATTTGTTATAAATTTATAATGATGTTTGTATAAAAATATTACCTTTTAATAGTTTAAAGAAGTGACAGCACTGGGCACTTTATAAATGTTTAACTAGTAGAGTCTTCATAATTTAAAATGTGGAGGTTTCATCCCTGAAGATGCTGGATTAAATTGCTGAATGAACTTGGGAAAAGGGGGGTCAGTTACTGTAGAAATCTACTGAAAATCTAATCTCAATGCACACAAATGCTATTTTTAAACATAACCTTATTTCAGAACAATTACATGAATCACAGACTCATGAAATTGTGCAGCACCATGTTCGTAGTGCCTGGATATAGTTATCATTGTCAGGGATTAGTACATGACCATGGGCCCTCTCTGGGGCCTTTAAATGTGTGCTTTTATCCTTAACACATACACCAACCAACCATTAGGTGCATGGGACAGGAAAAGCTTTAAGTGTTTTGTTTTCTTTCATTTCCTATAGGCTTTGAGTGATGACTGTAAAATAATTTTCATCTTTGGTCTTGCCAACAACCTCTAACTCCTTAAACACTGCCTTCCTTTTGCTTTATATGGTCACATTACTTATTATGGTCATATTGCTGGGTCTTATTATCAGGACCAGCATACTTTTCCTATACCTGCATCATATTTTTACTCATAATTTCCATCTGACAGACAACCCATATCTGAAATGAGCTATCAGATTATTCGCCTCCTTTGCCTAATTCATGTGCCTCAGAGTCCCACAGAGTCCAGCTTGATGGCCAAGGACTGCCTCCCTCTACAATATACCCCTTTAATCAGTCCAGCTATATTCCCTGTTTATCTTCATCTGTACCATGGCTATTAAATCAAACTCTGTGTAAGATTTGCTCATAGTAAGATTTTTGAAAATACCAGCTTCTCAGCAGTGCTCCAGCCCTGTAAGATAAAGAGGGTAAGGATCCAGACAAAGTGAAACACAGATGATGTTTGTCAGATGCCATATTAAAGTGCAGAACTTGAAATATATTTAAAAATCAATACATAGAATCATTGGAAAGGATAATAAGGGAGCACTGAATATTAACAAAGAGGCTATGTCCTCTTTGTAACCTTTTACAGTGACTGTCCAGTAGTAGGTGATTTAGAAGTCAAAGGAAGGACCACCCCTTTCCATTAGGGAATGGAACCTATTCTTACATTAGGTTTCCTCCTGGTACATGGTAGTGAAAATTTTACTTACACACTGAAATATCACTATTTCACGTGCAGTAAACTTGTCAGCAAGGAAAGTGAGTTTAAGAGAATCGATGAAATTAAAATTAAAAAAAAAAAAAAAAAAAGGAGGCTCTTTTGAAGGGTTTGCTCTATGAGTCTGCAAAAAGTCACAGTAAAACTGCTTTCTATACATAACTGTATCTAAACATGGGCAACTAAAATCTTTCAAAGCTTTTATAGTATCTCGTAATGGCCTCATATGAAGATTAGATGAAGACTAAGAATTCTTAAATACTCCTGTGGCCAGAAGAATTTAAATCTGGAATAAAAGGAAGATACCTTTGTATCAATAATCAGGAATAACGAGTTCAATTCCAAATCCTGCTTGCACAGAATTAAACACTGCTGAAGAAGCAAAAAAGCAGCAAAAGTAGGAGCCTTCCAGCTGTGTATTAGAAAGTTGTCAGCATCAAACAAATACTAAAGAAAAATTAAGGAAAGCCACTAAAATAGTTTCGTTTGAACTGCTGGGCTGGGAGAGGGAGAACTCAGTTTATGATCTCCTTGCAAAGCAGCTGTTTGTCTACGTGGTGGAAATACCAGAGAAAGGATAACGTGCTCTCTTTGATATGGAGGAAACACTTCACAGTTACAGTAAAAATACTGACAGCAAATCAGTCACTGAAGAGGTGTAAATGTAAGTAACAAAACACCACCTCTAGATTAAGATAGCCATGGATATTCTGGACATCACCAGCTGCAAAAAGGTAGGACTTAAATCACATAAAAAGTCCCAGTAAAGTCCTCCTTAACCGCAAGCTTCCAAGCTATACAGACTCCTATATAACCCCCCCAAATCATAATTCTTCACTGTCTCACTTTATGTACTACTGCTTAGTGTTTTGATTTTACCACAGGTTATATGAAGTTTAGGGTTTTTTTAATAGAATAGGCTCATTGAGTGCTGTGATCAGCTGAAAAAAAAAGAAATCTCAGCTTGAGTCCAACTAAAACAAATTCTAATTCTCACAGTTGTTAAGAATTTCTTGGCACCAGTTAATAATATCACAAGTCACATTAAAAAAAAGAAAAAAATATACTGTTTGTGGTTACAGATACACACAGATAGTGTGTAGCCAGAGAACTACAGAATTCACATGGCAGAAGGGAATTCTGACACAGCCAGAAATAAGTGCTCCTATAAGCCTGGACAGTCTTATGGAGATTTAAATACTTGCCTTTTCTATGAGAAGAAATAAGCAGAGCATTCCTGTACCATCTAGTGCTTTGGGAAAAAAAAACAGCAAAATTTTCCACAATCTGGTATCAGCCACAGAACTTCTGGACAGGATCAAAAGTGACAAGATAGGGGAAGATAAGAATTCCAGGGACTGCACTGGTGACTAAGACTTATCCACAGATTCTTGATCTGTTTAATTTCATAAGACAGAAGAATAAGTACTGGGAAAAAACCCCATCAGTATATAACTTGAGAATGCTGTGCTTAAGAATTCTGGCCAAGTTAAAGAGGGATACTGTAAAACTTAGAGGTAAATGAAGATGAAGGCTAATCAGAAACAGAAAGGGTCCATTAAAATTCAAATACCAAAATATTCTTCACTCTCCTCTGGTAGAAAGCATAATGTCAAAAAAAAAAAAGAGAAAGTCAAGGACAGTGCTACCATATTGTACCACTTCTCAGCATCCTGAAAACACTCCACAAATTACATAAATTAAAAATTAGTCTGAATTTAGCCCTTCACAAACTACATAAAACCAAGTCAAAAAGATGCACAGGCATTATAAATGAAATAATCCATATTTTAGGATTTGGTATCTATTGCAAAACACCTGAGAACAAATTGGGATATTATCAAGTTTTGGCTTTTCAAAAATCACACTTTCACCGTGTAAGTGTTTTCCTTCTTAGTGCTACTGAAAATGCCTTACTAAGCTTAAAATAAATCTTCTACGAGGGTTTAACAATGAAAATACAGTGTTTCATTTCCATGGGAATTGGTAGAGCCCCTAGAACATTACAATTGAAATACAAAGCTCAAAATAGAGCTTAGGTGAGATTTTAAAAAAAATAATACCCAAATTACTTAGGTAAATTAATCAATATTGGCTCAATATTCTGTTCAGTAAACCACAAAGTACAACAAAGGGGCTCTGCCACAAGAGAACTATTCTCTTCAAGCACTGAATTTCTTTAAATTACACTATATTAGTTCCATTTAAATCACTGCTTAATTGTTGTTTAAATAGTAGTAGAGCAGCTGAGATTAGCTGCATGCACCTCCTGAGTAATTTAAACCAGTTTTTAAGTCTGCTCACTCAATATATTGCTTCCTCACCAAAGGGTGGCCTTGCGATTCTGACTCGCAGACATCCCTGCTGACTGCTAATTTTCATCAGGGAAAATTTAAGTTTCTTTTGACACTAGGAGTCTCATTAGATTTTAATTCAGTCACAATATATGCAAATACAAGAAGCTTACTTTGCAACTACATTAAAACCCAGAAGTGGAGGAGGAAGTCTCCAGCAATGTTCCCAGCATGGTATGGTGGGACCTGGAAGTGCCACAGCAGAAACTTGCCAAGTGACAGCAGGTGCTGGAGGCCTCCTCACTGATCATCTCTGGGGACTCTCTCCTATTTCATTAAAACCCCAAAACAAAATCCTGTCTGAGTGTGCAAATGGAGGGAGCTTCCCCACATGGCAGGTAGGGTAGAGAGGCATTATCCTTGCCATGTGTTTGCTTCAAACGTTTTGAGAAACCTGTCCTATTTATGATCTGCACAGTGTATCTTACTGCTGATTAGCTTTTTCTTCTAGAGAGGATCTTAAGTTGTTTGTGTCTAATGAAGTGCTCCATACTACCCAAGACATTATTATATTAGACTGAAGCCAACAAAAGATGCTTATAAAGAAGGATGCAGGCTTCTTAGCAACTTGAAAATCAAAGACTAATACTAATGAAGGATAAAAATGGTTCATATAAGAGTGATGCTGGTTTTAAAAGCCTGTGCAATTTAAGGAAAACATAGATAGAAACACATGCATTTGTAGTAAGTACACCTATAAATGTCAGCAACCCACGAGGGAGTACTGTATTCATTGTCTCACAAGTCTCTCTGTTAGAAAGTCCCTCCTTAGAGTAATGGAATATTATGGACTCCCTTAGTAATTAATGAAATTATTTAAAGGCACACTTAAAAGATTCAGGCTATCTGAAGGATGCATAAGAAGTTTTTCTCCAGCCATCTGAGCTTCCTGAAGAGTGCTGTGTCCTCACAGCAGGAGTTGTGCCAACAGATTCCAGTGTTGTAAGACCCTGGGAAAGTGGAGGCTGCTGGGAATTGCTGCCCAAGCACCTCCTTGTGGTGCTGAATGCTTGGAGCTGAAGCCTTAAAAGGGATGCTCTCTGCAAACCTCTTGAGATTTTGCTTCACATTCTTTGGGGCAAGCTGTAGATGCACTTGTGTGAATCTAGAGAGATGGGAATCTCCAGCAAGAAGTTTGGCTTACAGAGGGATTGCAGAACCTGCTACCCTAAATCAATGATTTGTGCTACATGGACTGTTTAGGTCTTCTAGTTCTAAATGTCTTGCCTTATAATGCATGACCAGTGACTAATACAATGAAGACTTAATCTGGGAACTATCACACTGAAAAATATACACATATATTTTAAAATATGCAGCTGTCAATTCAAGAGGTGTGAACTTAGCACATTGCTCAGTATGGTAGAATTACTAATCTACATCACAGAAATACTTAGGGACACATGATTTAAATTATATTTTAGATATAGTGACCAGTGGCTCTCCAGGCTTTGGAAACAAGATAGGAAATCTGCCTGCAGGTACTCAAGGATGTTGTAGCTGTGGCCCAGACTGGCAGTGAGCACAAATTAGTGTTCAATAATCCTACAATGAAATTAATGAAAGTTATGGACCTTTAGCACAGCTCAAGTATTGTCATTCTTAACATTTTTACTATGCAGCCTAATATGATGAGGAAGCCTTACAGGTATTCCCCAAAGGATTTCTGTCATGCAGATAGCATTCTAAATGTTTTAGCTGCTCACAAATAAAGGACAAACATTTTTTTGTCAGTAAAGGCACAAAAATTAGTGAAAATGAGATTCTAGAAAATCGATCAGAAGAAAAACCAAGTGTGATTTAGGTAGAATACTTTCTGCCAAGTACTTAAGAAAAACATCACAGAACAGAGGCTCACACCCCACAGTGAGTGCTGAATTGCCTGTTAAAGCCTGATGCTTATTCATTTTTCTCTGAGGAATTTTTCCTTATTACTGGATAGAATAAAAAGTGTTGTTTTGAAAGATGAAACATTTTATCAGGAGCAATCCTATAGTAATTTTACATACAGTAGAGATATCTGTTAGTTCTATAAAAATTCTGGTAATAATCACTTGCCTTTACATTACTATCAGATTACTAGATGGTAAATTGAGATGGCAGGTAGGTTTTTCAGCCACAATTTGAACTATGTTCTTCCCGAATGAAAATTTCTTCTCCTTCACAAATAAATATTTTAAAGTAGGTGGTTTACTGGACTGTAATGAGATGCATTATATCTTCATAGAGGAGACGAAGTTATAATAGTGATTTCCACAAAAGGGCATCAGGAGAAGCTCCCAGAACCAAATAACAAGACAAGATCACTCATCCAATGTCACTGCTAAGAGAGATGGAGAATACCTGAATGGGAGCATTGTCTGGCCCAAGATGAGGCAACCAGAACAAGAGAGTGACTAAAGGGAAAAAAAACCCCATACTACCAAACCCTGCTTCTTCAATAATTTCCATCCATTATATCAATGCCAGTGAAAGTACTTTCTTCAAAAAGACTGATTAACCTGGGCCTGACCATTCCAAAGGCTCTGAAAGCTAAATTGTGATTATAAAAAAATGGAAAGACAATAATGAATGCTGCCTCTTTAAAGCTTTTAAATTATTCTTACTTACACTTAGTTAAAGAAGTTAGCTCAGAGGATAATTTTTCTGGTTTTCATTCCTAATGATTTCTTTTCACAGCAAAATTAAGCCTATAGAAAGGGTTGTTCATGGTGATTCCAGTAGTAAGCATGTACAAAGATACCGTTTCCTCCCCTGTCTGGCCTATGTCTTTATTTCTGTTTAATAAATAATGTAAAAAAATTGTAGGACAAGATAAGTGAAGAAAATGTTGCAAGAAGTTTATATTGCCCTACAGGCAATTTGTTGGTCAAAGTTGACAATGACCATACAAAAAAACCAAAACCAACCCAACCAAAAAAACCTTGTAATAAACCTCCAACTTTGTGCAAAAAAACCCTCCAGCCACTGGAGATGAATACAAATGGATGAATACTATTAAATTAAAGAACAGATACTGGTTTCCTTTTCATCGATTCTCTGGCATGCTGTAAACTTAAGACTCTGAAATTGAGACATCTGTCTCCATTGGTTCATGTCATGTATTGGAGTCATATGAAACACTTGGACAAAGATTAGCAAGTCCTAGTGTTAAGCCCTTTCCTTATTTACAGAAATATATGCTGTAAAGGTATCTGCAGCAAAACCACATTGGATTATTTTGCAAATTCCTGTCTTGCATAAGCAAAACATGTGAGTGTAACAATGAAGTTAATGTAACCATAGATTGGAAAGATGGTCTGAACAGCCACTGATTGGCAAGCATGGAAACTGGTTCCTTTGATGATCCCTTTATTAAAATATTATTCCAACACCAAGAAAAAAACCAAAAAAAACCTGCCAAACACAAACCCAAAAACAAACAAAAAAACCCCCCACTTCTGCTCTAGACTTCAAAATTCAGCATGAACAGCTGATGTGGGCTGAATTTTTCTTATATAGTTATGATTATATTTCAATGTCTTTTGTGATTATGACAATTTTGACAAGATAATAATCTCCTCTGAGCAGGACTTTTTAAAGCTTAGGGAAATAATGTAAGATTCATTAAATAATCTGTCAAATTATCTATGAACCCTGCTTTCAAAAGAAATCCTATGATCTCATTAAAATAATTACAGAAAATCTATGCCTACTATTATAAATAACAAGTGTCTGTATCCTTACTAGACAAAGCAGGGATCTAAAAGTACAGTACAAGTGCAAGATTCAAGAGGTGATAGCATAGCTTTGCTGTCTTAATATGATCAACAGAAGTTTCTGTGATAAATATCCTGCTAGGTCCACTTTTAAACCTTAGTCTTCAAAACAGAGGGAAAAGAAACAAGTCTGTAGTTTTGCTAAAAAATCAAGTATTATAAATATATATATATCACAGCCTCATTTCTCTTTTCTTTCCTTACATTTTTTTTTCTTCTATTTTCTCATTACTTTTGTGGAAAAGAAAAATTCAGTTCTGTGCAGCAAAACAATTATGCAGAAAGAGAATCACAAGTACAAGCAAAAATCAATAGAAAGTACCTTTTAAAAAATCTTTGCTAGAATTGTCTTTTCAGGAAGTACATTAGAAAATAAAGGAGTGAAACTTAAGATGTCAAAGAATAAGAGAAACTATGAATGTCAAGTACCATTCCAATGTCAATTTTATATATTCATGATTCATTCAGAGAGACACAGGACTGACCAAGACTGGGAAGAAGGGCACGGTGTTTATTTTCCTGTGATGTAAATACAGCAGGCAGGAGAAAGAGGAAAGGAAAAGTTTTGGAAGCTCTACAGAAAGGGTTGCCTCCTCTTAACTCTACGAGTGGGACAAACCCTGTTGCCACTGATTATGGCTTTACTCTAGTAGTCAGCATTGCACTTGGAAAATTCAAGTGTCTTCTGCCTCTTACACTGAGAAAGTTACATTAATTGAAAACTCCCTAGTCTTGGTGAATGAGGGGTGAAGTAATCAACCAATGCAAGTTCACAATGCAGGCAAAGCCTCTTATTAAGACACTTCAAGATAAAAGCATACTATTACCTGAGAGAATGTTAGCAATATGGGACAGTTTCCACCTAGGTTATTTGAAAGATGCTGTCATGCCACCGTGTCAAAGCAAGACAGAATTGATACTCCTACTCACCAATAACATCAGCAGGCTAAGACCCTGCATGATTCCCACTGATTGGCATTCTGCATGACAACCACTTTAGCAGAAGTGGTTCCTATCACTCATTGAGAGACTGAGGAGTCGACAGTCTAAGCATAAACCTATGTCAAGTACAAAATGGCATTTTATTTACCATGAAATCAAGCAGAGTTTCTGAGCAGCTATTTAATGCTACGAGGTTAGTTCTTTCAGAAGGCATCCAGAAAATTGTTCCAATTCTTCATAAAGATGAAATACTAAGTAAATTTATAAATAAAATGAGCTAATAAAATAGCTGGATGGTTAAATGAAATAAGAGCAAATCAACAATTTGTAAGAAGTTTTAAGTGTAGAAAGCTTTTTCTAGAGAAGTTATCTGAAATTTAGAGACATTAAATTTAACTTCACATGTTTTGTTTCAAAAATCTTTTATACTCCTTTTGATTTTAAGAGGGAAAAAAACCCCACAAGAGTAAAACCATTATCCAACGATATAAAAGAAATGCATAGACTTTTCAAAATTTTGGGAAGCCAACTCACCAGTCTCTTTATAACTCTCAACAAAAGCTTCAGTTGTCGTGCATCTTTTTTAGACTTCAGTACTTCAGCAAAGCTGTCCATGTTTTCTGGAGACATAGTCTCCTGACTGTTCCCTCCATACAGCTGAACCAGCAATGATAAGCACTGTGAGGAGCTCTCAAATATTTCAGTATCTTCACTGGGAAGCTAAAAATGAACAAACAAAAATCAAATTCCAATTTCAGAAAAACTGTATATCCCTGGCCATTGAAAGAGTATTAACATTTGCATTGTGCCAGAAAAGAAAAATTTCTAATGGAGTGACTCAAAATTCCATTAAACTAAGCCTAACAATGTGATGAAAATATAATTAAAATATCTCTGTTCTTAAGCAGCAGTAAAACAATGTCTCCAACATAATTCTTTCAAACACCCTATCTATAGTGACATCGTAAAAGCATGGAAAATGTTGCTCCCAACTCTGTTATTTTCAGACAGTGTATTCTGCTTTAAATAGAAGTAGTAATAGCAGAAAGTATCATTATAGACAGGATGTCTAAACTTCTACATAATTAACATCATAAAACTTCATTTAATTATATCTAAATCAAGTCTATGACTTCTGGTTGAGGTAGAGCACAGGCTATCTAGATATTTAAGAGATTTTTACATAGGCACATTACAGGTATGTTTTGCAGATTTTGAATATTTTCCTGAATTTAAGCTTTTCTGCACTCCTTTGAAGAACACTGGAGCAATGTCTTGAAATGGGGTGGGAAAAAAAATTGTTCTGGAAAGCAGGTATGTAGGAGATTTTGAGCCTCAACTAATAACCATCTTTAAATGAGCTTCTGGTAGTATGACACTGCTATCAAAAGGCTGTATATAATTTCTGAAAGTAACATCTGGAAATAATAAGTAGAGATATTATATTATGCTTGCAATTGGCACTTACGGAATGACAACAGGAACACAATTCCTAGTTTTAGGGCACATGATTCATGAAAGCTAGTGAAAAAATCATAGAGATTTCTGGGAAAAGGTAAGAGGACAACAGAATGGAAAACATAGCAGCAGAAGACTGAATGAATGGAACGTCTAGTTTATCAAAGAGAGGTGTTAAAGGCCACTTGATCATATTCTTTTGGTTATAAGTGAGAAAAAGAAGGCTGAGAATAGGTTAATTCCTTTACCTGAAAAAGGTCTGGTAAGGGATGATAGTTCAAAACCTTATCTAGAGCAACACATTATAGAAGGAAGAAAATACATCCATTTCCCTTTTTTCTTTCTTTCTTTAATAAGAGTAATTAACTGCTGAAACAACTTCATTAGAACTGAGATAGATATAAATTGCCTGTGACAGAGCGTATCATAATACTTTTTTTTTTCCTAAAAAATTAACGAAACGCTTTAATGAGAAATTAATTTAGGAAAGTTCTGTCTTGTGTCTGTCCTGGTTTGAGCCAGGACAGAACCAGTTTTCTTCCTAGTAATTTTACTTTTCAATTAAGTCTCTTCTTAATGACTGCACTTTCTGAAATTAACAGCATATTTTTCAGTCAGTGTCTGCTTCTAGGACTGATAAGGCTGGATGTCTCTAGTTATTTCTGGAGAATGGGATGCAGAACCAACAACATTGCTTGGTTTTGCTGAACTGCTTATGAAGTGGAAACAAAAGCAAGGAAAGGGGTAACACCTGTGACTCTCCTGTGAGAAGGTAAAGGGACCAGACAGGTAACCAAAATTGATCAAATTAAGTATTAAATCAGCATGAATTTGAGGGGTCACAAGGGTCAAGCTCTTTTCAACCACGGCCAGTGTCCTGGAAGATCTCCATCCAGTCTTCTGCCTTTGATCCAGATCCACACATCCTTTAATCCCATCATTCCTTAATCAAGTTCCTCTCTGCTACTGAATCCAGTCCAGGACTTTTCCAGGGCCTGCCCTGCAGCCTCAAGGCATGACCATAAGCATTATTTCAAGGGAGCACAATAGTGGTTTTATATGTATTTGTACATATTTCATTAATTTTTTTTTTCATCATTATGACTTCATTAAAGCTGTGTAGCTTAGTTTCCAACCCATAAGTCTCTCTCCCTTATTCTGCCCCTTTTTCCTTTCCTGGGTTAATTCATTTTAGGGAAAATTCATACAGTTACTATAAAGCAATCTGAGAACATATTATCAGACATATATATACTCCTCAAATATGCAAGAAGCAACTCCCCAGAGATCTGCATGCAAATACAATCTTGTTTTCTATTAGCTTCATAGAGCTGGCTGTTTAAAACATACTGAACTGAGATGTAAGCTCTGAATACATAGCCCCAAGACATATCACATTCTATCTGACCTAATGCTATGCCAGTGACAGGACGACAGCAGCTATTTCTTCCACAGCTTTGCTGCATGGCTTTTCTTCATTTCAAGCTAAATGTCACCTACTTGACTGTTTGTTTCCTTTCCAACAGCCAGAATTACCTAATAACATAATCAACAGAAATAGAAAGGCTTAAGAGGAGGAAAAGCTACAAATAGTAAAAATCTTTATAGCTCCATTGATATCTTCAATCCATATCAAGTAAAATAAAATAAACTTTAAGCTGACTTGTACTTCCTTCATTGAAAATAAAAAGCTACTACATAAATGAAGGAAAATTAAATTGCCCTAATGCATCTCTTATTCAGTCTAAAAGCAGCACTCTAACTTACAGTTTGTTAGTAGAACAGTGTAGGCAGATACAGCAAGCACTCTTTGAAGAAAATCACAGTACAGGAACTATAGTCATTTTCCAAACATTTTTGAAAATTGGTTAACCAACAATTTAAAAAATCAGTGAACATTTTCATAGATATGTCCTTGCCCTGGTGCTGCAGTGCAGGATAGCTCCCTTGTCTTCATAACCACAAAAATTCCATGCATAAATAATAATCAGAACAGCCATATTTGAAAGTGAGACTGTTCTGAGGATATTTTTCTGAGATAATCACTAAACATCAGAGAGGTGGAAAGGTATTAGTGTTTGCAGAGGACTGTCCCTCCAACAGTCTTGCATGAAGAAATACATAAAAAGCACCATGTCCTTCACAGTTCTTCCTGAGACCAGCAGCATCCATGACTTCCAAGGACGGAAATGAGCAAGTCCAACCTGTGAGTGTTATTCCCAAGGAAAGCTGTCTTCAGCAGGAGTCAGTGAGACAGTGAACATTTTGCCCTAGGTGAGGAGGATCTGGGCTTGGGCCAATGCCTTTGCTTATCTGCTAGAATTCTCATTCTTTTTTCACTGTTGTGGCTCTTCACAGGATATCAAGCTGCCAGTGACCATCCTGCAAATCTAGCCAGCAGTACCCTGCCAGAGTCTGCAGTACTTACCAGCCATGGCATCATACTATTCAATCACAAATGCCAACGAAAACCTTTATTGCCTGTTGCACTTCAGGGTCTTCTGGTCATCTGTTTCACCAAAGTCTGTTTGAGCTTCAGTGCTATCTAGAGTTTGGGGAGCAAGCTGCTGTCACCCTGAAAAACTGCAGGGTAAGACACTAAGAGCATAGGTCTCAGATGAATACAAGGAAAAGCTAGAAATAGGAAAGACCCTATTTGCTCTGGAAGAGAGGAGAATCATTGGCCTACAGTCTAAGCCATCGATAATTAAGGTGGAAGAGGAACTCTCAGCAATGTCCCCATTTAAATATGTATGCATCAGCATTTTTCTAACTCACCATTTTGCTGTTTCACTACCAACCAGTAATGATTTAGATGTCAAAAGCCAAAAGCTGGTAACCTGAAACTTAACAATGGCTGCCAGTCAGTGTCAGTACTTTCATTAATGCTTATAAAGAGTAGATGATCTGAAGAAAATTATTGGTATGAAAAAAAGCATTGACTGAAAATATAATAAATAACTGTAAATGTGGAAAACAAGGAATGAAAATTCAGCTTTGAAGTGAAAGCTGATGCAAGAATATCTCTAATAAGAACTGCAAAGCTAGAATCACGTTTCTAGACAATGAATATAGGTGAATGGTTCATCACTTAGTCAACTGGAATAAGTCTGATCATTTTTCTAATCTTAACAATTCCATTTGAGAAAAAAAAAATATATTTAAAGTCTCTGAAACGTATTTATAGTTTTTCATGATAGCAGCTACTTAACATTTTTCATTTAGGGGAGGCGAAATACATGAAAAACTCAAGTTCTAACTTTATCTCCCACTTTAATATTTCTTAATCACACAGAGAAACTCTACTGGCCTTTCATTTTTTCTTATCTTATCAGTTTTAGAGGGGATTATGGATTCAGCCCTTTAGCAAGGTAGAAACATTAGTACTCCTTCTTGCAGCTGTTAATATTCTGGGCTAGTGCATACCCTGAAGAAAATCCAGCACCTTACAATAAATTACTGAACAGCTGGAGTCACATTTCCCCCCATTCTCTAACTCATAACTGTGTATTTATTTTCCACTTCAAAATTTTAAAATGATGCCTCATGACAAGACCTTCGTGCAATAAAAATTATGTATTACTTTCTACTTAATTTTTATGACCATGTTATAATCTCCTGTAAACAGACTCATAAAATAAAATACTAATTCTTTTCCTTTCTAGATAGAACAAGTTCTTTGTATTTTAAGGTTAATGCAGTGAAGAGCAGGAAGTTTCTTGTTTCTATACATCTCTATTTCTGCAGTCCGTTGTCAAAAATGCATTCTTTTTGAACTGAGTTGCGGTGTGTTCATGAATTGCAAACCATTGCAAGAAATGTGTGATCATTTGAGCTGAAGTGGCAGTTTTCACACTGTTGGAGTTGTTACAGCATCTAATTTTAGAGCTAACAATGAAACTGTCTGGATTACCCGGAGGGGACACTATTTCAGTGCATTAATGAGGTTATAAACAAAGAGAGTTTATTATGATAAGAGATAGATGTTCATTAAATCAGTAATGTGATTACAGAATGTGCTGTAAAGGAAGCACCATTGGGAACTATAGGGAAGATAATTTTGCTAACATTAAACAAAATGTAAGAGGAAAACTCCATAATTAAATCTGCTAACTTTACAATGCTATTATTAGTAAACATGTCTATTTTTAAATGAAAAAAAATATTTTGGCTTAGGGCAAAATTGTAGTCCTCCTATAAATGGGAAAATATTTCAAAAAACAATATATTTTCAGTTCATCTTAATCTAGCCTAACTGCTGGGAAACTAAATCACAATTGTGAAGTTGTGTTTGCAACAGTGTGTTCTTATTTTCTCTGGTGTTTTTGTTTGTTTGGGGCTTTTTTTGTGGTTTGCTTTTTTGTTTGCTTGGGTTTTGTTTTATAGAGTAGCTCTGGAGAAGAGAATTCTTCAAAAATAATTTGCAGGTAACATTTCAAATACAATAGCAACAATAGATTATAAATACAGGAAATAAAGAGGTGTCTTTTCACGCTGATCACTACATTACCCTGGCCTTGGAGCCTTGGAGCCAGGGTAATGCAGAGCCTGAAAGGACCCAGAGGAGATCATCTCATCCATTTCTGAGATTCATTTCTGTCCTCTTCATGTTTGCACATGATTAACTGGTCTTTTAAAAATAATATACAGAGCCCAGTAATCAAGTGCAAATCACACTAGTAATACTATAATGAAGAAGCTTAGGACCAAGAGACAAGAAAAGTTCACTTTCAGGTAGGCCACAAAAAAGACTGGAGGATCTACACCTAGGATCTAAATCTAGGATCTACAGAGAAATGAAACTCCTTTCCATACATAATGGCAAATTTTCTTGAAAAGTTTCTGAAGATCCACATTGAAGTGATTTCTAAAGTAACCTTTTTTCAGTATAGCAGTACATCAAAAAGTGGAAGGTATTTTCTATAATTGCTGCAAGTTTCAGTACAATAATCAAATTACATTTATGTTCAAGTGGAGGAACATTACACAAAAAGCTAGGTGTAATTAACTTTTAAACACAAAGCTGACAAGCAGAAGACTAAATGCTCAATTTATTTTTCTCTTATGGATCAACTAAGGGCAGAATCATCACAGGATTAAATACTGAATTTTCCATATTTACACCATTTTCTGCATGACAGAATTTGTAATTATTACTTCTTTTGCATTCTTCAACTCTGATGTTTCATTTACATGCAATCCAGGTTTCCTACACTTGGTTTGCCATGCTCTATCTGATAAACTAAATCACAATTACAGAAAGGAAAAATTGATTCTAAGTTTTTGACATTTTCAAGTTTAACTCACATTGATTTTTTTAAGGATTATTAAGAGGGATAAACATGTAGAACTTGAGGAAAACAAAAAATAAATAGACAAGTCAATGGGCCACAGAACTATCATCTACCTGAGGGATATACATATCAATGAAGAAAGCAATTACTTGAAGTGAGATAAAAAAATTATAGACAGGTAGAAATAGCAAACCAGAGAAAATAATTTTAACTCAATATCTTAAAGTGATAGTTCAGAATTTAAGGCCTCACAAAGAACTGAATGGCTTAAAACAGTAATGTTATACAGCCAAACACCTTAACAAATAGAGAAAACTACTAAGGTCAGCTCCACAGAACATAAACTTGGGTAAAACTGAGTCTTTTTCAGGGGTTAGGAAGCATATATATCTTGAGAGACCTACTAGACTTCACAAAGAATAAACAGCTTAGAGTATAAAATATGATAAACAAGTGGATGTTAAATGTTATAAATTATTACTCCTTTTTTTGAACTCTTTCAGCCTTAACAAGAAAAGTTTAATAGAGCAATACTTAAAGGATAAAAAAATCAACAAACCTAACTAAAATAACTCTCCTATGTCCAATCAAGCATGTGTAAATACAGAACAACACATAGACATTGCAAGAGAAAATTTTACACAATCTTTAGCAAAATTCTAAACCAAAACCAACCAGCCAAAAAGAAGCAGCACCAATGATCTTTACTCAGATGTTAAAATTAACTGATTTTAAATAAACACTTCAAACATACCAGAATCTGTAGAAATAAAGAACAAAGTAAAACCTAATGGTAATTTGCAGCCATGCTTTTGAAATACAAGGGCAAGTCAGAATCTAATTAGTACATGCTAACTACAGAATTTTCCTGTCCTTTAATTAAAAAGTTATAAAAGACTTCCAGGTGGTATAGGCTGAGTAAATTTTGGCCTCTAATTTTCTGTTCTTTCGAGAGTTAATGGAATTAAATTTGTCTAATTTCACTTCAAAGTAACATTTGCATATCTTCATGTCTTACTATTTATCATATGCAGTGATTTAAAAAAAATAATCAAAAATAAATTAAAATAATTGATAAAGACAAAATACCATACAGCTGAAACTCAGTCACTTTATGTTAAGTCATTTAGTGAACATTTTCAAAAAGTCTTTGCCAATGTATGGTTAAAATAAATCCATTAAAGAAGGTCTTAGCAACAAGTACAATGCCAAAAATTAATAAAAAAGGAATCACACTCTTCCCCAAAATAGATGATGACAGAGTGCTCAAGATAGTTAAAGGTTAAAGGGCCACAGGTATTCCTATCACTATACATCATAAAATGTACACTTAAATGAGAAACAAACAAACAAAAAAATGGGGCTGGAAGAATGAATCTGAAATGCCTCTAAGTGAAATAATGTGAAAGGGATAGTGGGATATGCCACAAGGAAATTCTCACATCCCACTTTAATGACTTCACGTTGAATAAAACGCTGAGGAAGCCTCTAAAAACTGTTTGTCTGAAGAAGCATTCCTTTAGTACAAGATATTACACACAGAGCCAATACAAATCTGTGGCACAGTATGATGGAGGCTGAGCTGATGGGATGAGTCAGGGCCACAATACAGCATTCTGTGGAGACTGCAGTGCAGAGATGTGACTTCTAGTAAACCCTGGAAAACACTGACTTTAAACACACAGTCTTCAAAGGTATTCACAGATCACCAGGGATTTTCACTCTTAAATCCCTCAGGATCACGTTTAAATAAAATTAAACTCTTGAGAAAAACTCAGAAGGCTCAAAATCAGAAAAATTACATTAAGTAATTACTCACTGAAAACTAATTTTCAGTTTACAGACTTTTCTAATGGTAACAGTACTTGTTTTCAAATTTTGAATACCATCCTTTCCCTATGCAGTGTTTGGTAGACTTCTAAAGGGCTAAAATTTGGCTACACACATATATCTGACATAAGAATATATACTTGGGACAGACTTAACCTGATGTTGCTGTGACCTATAATTTCTTAAAATTTGTTAGAATCTTGCCTTTGTACTAAGTGGTATCTTATAAACGATGAAAAAAATAGCAGAGTTCTAAGATGTTGAATTCAGTTGAGTAATTCCAACTTCAGCAACATTCCAAAAGGCTTACAAACAAGCAAATTCTCACCAGTTGAATAAGCAGGCTAATTAGGTCCGTCAGGGGTTTATTGATAAGCAGAAGGTCTTCAGCAGCCTGCGTGTCCCCTCCTGTGCCAGATTTCTGTGCCTTAATAAGATGAGGAAAAATAAAAAGAAACCTTAGGAGACTGTTGCATTATGAGGAACAAATTAGGGCCATTAGGTGGTAGAAGTCTGAATGGAAGTTTGAAGAAGGCTTGTACATTCTTTTCTTGTTAACTATTCCTGGGCTCCCAATGAGCAGTTAATGCTCCCTGTGTCTGTAACAATAAGCACAAAGCAAACAGGCCTCATGCTGTCAAACCCATTCTGTACAATATACTGACCTATGTGACATTTCTTCAGCAAAATGCCATAAACTGTATATGCAAAAGATATCTCAAAAGCCATAAATGTTTCATGTATTTCTATTTTCTTTCACCATAATGTGCCTATATTAACATTAAAGTTCAGCTACTTTTTTTCCTTTTTCAAGAACAATTTTAAGGGCAACTTGGAACAAGAAAATCAGTGTGACTCAGCAATAATTTTCAACTTTGCCCTTCTGACTTACTTTGTATCCTGAAATATTCGTAATAGATTATAATAATTTAAATTAGCAGCTTCCCTGGGGGCTGGGTTAAGGAAACCCCTAGGAGACTTCCTAGGCTGGCACAGCCCTCAAACTATTTATTACCTGTTATTATTCTTCTATGTGTCAACGAAACCACAATGTGTAGTCCAAGGATGATTAATAGAGAGTTCAGGGCCTTGGGATGGTTGGTGAGAGAACGCAGAGCACAAGTTATTTTTTCTGTTCCTCTTCCAATTGCAGGCAGGAAGACTGGAAGATGCACCCAACCTATTAATAATGGCTGAGGTTGGTATCACCACCACAGCTTTGGGTTTTTTGATAATGGGATGGCCCACCTGGCACCAGGCTGGCTGGTAGTAGATGAGGTTCACTCTTCTCAAAGGGGGAAAAGAGTCTTTGCTCATGAACTAGCAGAGCTCACTGACAGAACCTTAAATTAGACCAGAAGGAGGAAGGAGATAATATGAGGCTTGCCTCTGAAAAGCTGTGGGATGGCACACCAATGTCAGAGGAACAAGGTGCTAGCAAGGGCCTTCAACCTGTTGCTCCAAGACACGCTGGGTACCCTGGAGCATACTTGAAGTCTTACAGAGATGAGCGTGGGGTTTCTGAGGTAACAGAAAATACCTCAAAGGAATTAAGGCGTATTCCTCTGCAAAGGTGACATGGCCAACAGCTCAGCTGGAATGGCTCTATATCAATGCAGGCATAGCAGTGGGTTCAAGTACACCCTCAGCAAATCTTTAAATTTCACCAAGCTGAGTGGTGCCATTTACACACCTGAGGGATGGGATATCATCCAGAGAAGCTCAAGTGAGCACTTTTGAACTTCATGAGGTTCATGCCAAGTGCAAGGTCCTGCACATGGTTCAGGTACCAGTACCAGCCGGGAGATGAAAAGATTGAGAAAAATCCTGTGAAGAAAGACTTGAGAATACTGATGAATGAAAAGCTGGTCATGAGGCAACAATGTGTGCTTTTCAGCTTAGAAGGCCAACTGTATCCTGGGACGTATCAAAGAAACAGGGCCAGCAGGCCAAGAGAGGTGATTCTCCCACTCTACTGCACTCTCATAAGACCACACCTGGAGTATTGTGTCCAATGTGGAGTCCTCAGCACAAGAAAGACATGGACCTGCTGGAGAGGCTCCAGAGAAGGGCCACAAAAATGAACAGAGGGATTTAACACCTATTCTATGAAGAATGGCTGAGAAAATTGGGGTTTTTCAGTGTGAAGAAAGCTCCAGAGTGATCTCATTATCACCTTTAAAGGGGGCATAGAGGCAAGATGGGGACAAACTTTTCAGCAGGGCTTGTTACAATAGAACAAGGGGTAATGGTTTTAAACTGAAAGAGGGTAGACTCAGACTAAATATTAGGAAGATACTTTTTACAGTGTAGGTGGTGAGACGCTTGTCTAGAGTGTTGGCAGATGTGCCACCCCTTGAAACATTCAAAGTCAGGATGGATAGGGCACCGAGCAGCCTGATCCCTGATCACTACAGGGGTATTGGAGTAGATGACCTTTAAAGGTCCCTTACAACCCAAATGATCCTATGATTCTATAAAATAGGAATAATAAAATTCTTAAGTGATATTAGTCTGTTACTTGACCTGTTACTACTTGTAATTCTGACCACAGTCATTCCCACTCATCAAAACACACTGCTGTCCTAGGCAGCATTATTTATGACCCATCCCTGCCCCAGGACTCCAGAAAGGTCTGCTTGCAAGATTTTTCATTTAACTTGATTATCTTGCAGCTGCTTTGGACCATGACCCAGCACAGTCTAGCTGTAAACATTTTGTCTGAAGAACACATTTAAAAGTCTTTTTGTACTGTTTTCCATTTAAAGCTTAATACTCAAACTGTCGTCCAAATGTAATATCTGAGGATTTTCATTTGGTTAAATGAACACAGGAGCAAGGCTCCTGAGAGAGAAGACACTACTGCTGAAGCTCCACTGTTGATACTGATGAGCTGAAAGGATGTCTTTCTTCCATGAAAAATTTTGAAATGAAAGAGATGTGAAATTTGTTTCTCCAGGTAGTAAGACACATTGGTATGTCTCTCACTGAGACTTACCACAATAAGCTGGGAATGACGAAGTCCAAGAAGGGCAAAAAAGACATAGTGCAGAGAAGACTAAAAAATGGTGTGTTTATATTAATCAAGAAAGGAACGTGAGCCACCTTCACCTCACAAAATTTACAATAGCTTCTTCTGGCTACTGCTTGGATGAGAAGAAAGACATCCTCAATCAGGGATGCTTGACTAACTGAAACTTTTGCATATTTAGTATCTTTGGAAAGAGAAGGAATGTCACTATAGGAATTAAAGTTTGTGTATGTGTGTAAAGGATACACACTACACCACATTTAAGCATACATTAAGTCACAAAATTAAAATACTATTATTTCTCAGATCAAGACTGCAAATTACTCTCAGCTACTGTGGATCACCTGTGGAATATGAACTGATGAAACTGCTCAAAAACACATACAGGAATTAATATGAACATTTGTACCAAAACACAAGTACCTGGACCACAGAGAGCTAGCTCTTGAATGAAGCTGGACACAGCTATCAGCACCATTCAGCAAAAAATACTGGAATGCAAAGGAAAAGCAGTGCCATGTTTTGCCTTTGCAGCTGGATACAGTATCACTTTACACATAAGAAACTTAAATCAAAAGGATTCAAGTGGAGGTAGTATCATCTGTTAAAGTCAACTTCCGCATAAAAAATGGGTAATAGGAGAAAATATGATTCTGTTTTTCAAGTTCTGTTTTTGAAAGTATCTTATTCAGTAGAGCCTATAAAAACAGGCAATTATTTGCTATCACTACAGTAATACATTTAGTGCACATGGATAATGGAATACTGCACAGACACACAGTTAATATTTTTTTCAGCTCCTTTTTTAAAAGGAGGAAGTCTTCAGTGGAGGAGGAAGTGCTGCCAATGCCATGATTCACAGTAATCCAAACAGAAACTTGGAAAATAAATTGATCAGCATAAGAGTGAATACTTTTGTCAAAACCCACGCAGAGGTTATGTATGCTCTTCAAGCACAGTAATCGCATGTGATTTATTAAAAAATATGTATTTTTTTCTACAGAATAATCTTTTTCTTTTCAAATAAATGGAAGAATATGGTTTTGAACTATGATTGAGCAAATGATGCAATACAGAAACAAAAGAGACAGCTATGATAATGTTTTTAGCATATAGTGAGGCTGGTGTGAATAGTCTAGCTAAGTAAGCACATGAAAGAGTAACATGCAGTTGAAAAGACATGCTCTTCTCTTTCCACCAAACTTAAAATTCAATAAAATCAGAATAGTGGGAATTTCATTATTTGGATACCAGGAAGTTACCTAAAGAATTAAGATGGTGATGACACCAGGAAACTGACACTTTTCTATGTCAGGAATGTCACCAAAGGAATTAAAGTTTATATATGTACATAAAGGATACACACTACACCACATTTAAACCTACATTAAGTCACAAAATACACTTTAATTCTCAGATCAAGACTGTAAATTCCTCTCAGCTACTGTGGATCACCTGTGGAATATGAGATGATGAAACTGCTCCATACCTGTAAAGTTTGGCGCACAATGTTGGCTGTATATATCAGCATACAGTGCAAAATTTCAAGTAAGGAAAGAAGCAGTGCATTTGCTGTTTTGGTGCTGCTTTTATCATCTGTCTCCAAGTATGCAGTCATGGTTTCTATTAGGAGATTACAGATGTGGTGAGTCAGTCCTACATAGAAAGTGAAACAAAAAGAAAAAAAGAAATAGACTATCAGGAAAAGAACACTGTGGAAAGTAGCCTAGTTAAAAATAACAGCTTAGCATAAAAACAAAATTCACACACATTATGAATATTTATTCAATTTTCTTTTTTCTCCATCATTATAGTTCAATTCTGTCTGGAGCAGCTTATAAAGAGAGCCAAACTGATACAATGAAATCTGCTAACTGCATGGAAAATTATGTAACTTTCATTAAACAGAGACATACTTTGAATCCTAAATCTTTAGAAGTAAATAACATCAACCCCTGTAGCTTGCTTAACCAGCAAACCAATTCACATATCAGAAAAAGTTTAAACCATTTCAAGACAACACCACAACAACTCAGAATATTTCTTACTTTCAAATACTAAGTGACAGAGTTAATTCTACTTTATCTTAATGTTTTTCTTTCAGAGTTTCCTAAAAAAAGACAGATCATTTATTCCTCACCAAGAACATTATGTTTGTAAACTATGTTCTTTTAAACTGGCAATCAGCTATACTGTGACTTGTGTGCATATAGGTAGCTGCATTATACTATATTAGTATACTAGCATCCAGTCTCCATGACTGTCAAAAATGACTGAAGTATCTAATTGATTTCACAGAAGTATAAAGACTTCTTTTTTAAGTTCTCCTTTAAGAAGTATTTTTTAAATTTTGCAAAAATCAGTACCAGATTAGAATGAGACATTGTATAATGTAATAGGTAATTATACCATTCAGCTCTTAAGAGTAGACAAATTTGTGAGGTGTTGAACTATTTTTGCTTCAAAAGCTGCCCCATCCATTAACTAAATTTCCATTAAATGTTTTCCTCTCCTATTCATCATCCTTAATACTTTCCTCAGGAAATTAAATACAAAAACATTCATTTAGAATACAGTTATGGGTCAGGATCATTAAGACTTGCTTTCTCCTTATATCTCACATCTTTTTGCATTTCTGTGTCTACTAACTCTTCCACAAGTTTGATTGATGGACTACGGCTCAGGCTAAGCTTTGAATTTCCTGGGGTTTTGTCTGCATAAACCAAACTCTCTAAATTACATCAGTCTAATCTTGCACATTTAATTTCCTTTCCCTTATTTAAAGGACAGTTTCTGCTGCATTTCTGAACACTTCACACAAAAATGAGAATGTAGAGACATTCAAGTGATGTCACCAACACCCACCAAGAAGAAAACAGACAGACATAATTGCATGTCTACCCAATACAAAACTTGCTGTTACTCCAGGCTTTTTTTCATCAGATTAAATTAGTATAAACCTAAGGAAACAATGCAGTAAGAATTGGTCCCTAACAAAGCAAGGTTGCTAAATTGCCTGCAGGGATATGTCCAAGTACACTGTTTCTCCCCACACATTTGACCACAAAACCCACAGCCACATCAAAATGAATGTGTCACCCCTACTATTTCTAGATGGCTTATACAGAACCCTTAAGACGGTGACTTGGATATTACCCCTGACAAGACCTCTTTCAAACGAAGGTGCTGTATGGATCATGATCAAAATATTTTTAGGCATTATAGTATTAAGTAGGGAATGAGAAATACTGAACAAAACAACAGGGCCTATGACTCCAACTCACAATGGTTTCCCTTTCAATTTTGAAGAGAACAATTTGTTTATTTATTCCCTGGCCTGTTACCCGCCAGAGTCTCACAGCTGCCTCACTCCTGATGAATGGTGAATGGGGAGGCAAACCAAATGCTCAACTTTCTCCTTACTTAGAGATGTGAATAATATCACCTAGATTTTCTTCTTTTGAAGTATTTACATCCTAAGGCAATGAATATTACCAATACCTGAAATACAACAGGATATTCTCATTCACTTAGCTAACAAAAAAAAAATCAGAGTTGGCAATTTTTTTACAGATATAAACTTTCTCAGGGAGAGTTATACATACAAAGATATGCATGGCTAACTTGGAAATTTTGGGGAGAAAACCAACAACTATTCCTGGACTTAGAATACCTTGGGAGAATTTCACACTTCAAGATTTTTTATAAAGACAGCTAAAATAAAACACTGGTGTAAAATGTCCCCTAACACACTGTATGACTCATACAGAAAACTGATAAATACTTGGTTGCACAGATTAAAAAAACCAACAGGCCAACTTCTTGCCAAGTAAATAAAGTTCTAGACATGCTCTTTAAAATACTTTCTTGTGTCAAACAAAATGAAAATTATGGACATGTAAATGTACTCCTTGCTTACACCACAAGAAAAAATACACATTCTTGTCCTCAAAAGAGAAAGTTGGGAAGCTGGTATAATTTACAGTGACCATGACAAAATTCAACAGAAGTTTAACAGCCTTGGCCACTGCCACTGGAACCAATTTACTCAAAAGGTACCTATAAAGATCAAGACTGGTATGTCACAGCATTTCAGAAAATGAACCCCAAAATAGATAATCTTAAAAAAAGACGATGCAATTCTATAAAAAGAAAAACTCATCATTCATAAAAAATTCATTATTCAGCAGGTCATAAAATAAAAATTACATATGGATATCTATAAATTGAAGATTTTCTGCCAGATCTTACAAGTGATTCAAGAACCACATGCTTCTTAGTTTCCAATAAAGCCTAAAACAATATTTCTCCTTAAAAACTTCCAACAGTATATTTTTGAGCTATATTTAACAGACATAAGTTTCCTATGCAGTAATTCTCAGCTCTTCATTAGAAAGTCAAATAGTCTCTGATCGAAAAGACAAACCCCATGCACTCCTGAATTTTTGAAGTGGTGGATCTGAATCTGAATTCTGTATCATAATGAAGACTTAAGCCTGATTAAATTAAACCACAGGAAGATTGTTCTGCTGATACTTACAAGTATGTTGGCAATATCCCACTTTGGACAGAGAAAAGTGTTAGCGACAGTTTATATGTAATGCATCATACTTTATTCCAGCTGGGCATTTCTTATTAAGGGAGTTAAGTAAAAACTTAATTAACTTACAGGGTTTTTTATTACTCTAACAATTTGCAAATTTGAGCAAACAATTAAAATAGATCACATCATATCATGTGTAGTTAGAAATTTATTCCAATATTTCATTGTGAATTAGTCAATGCCTACTGTTTATTTGTAAAAGAGGATTTTCGAACTATCAAGTCTCAGTGCAGTTCTCTGCTATTCAAATTTTGCAAAACTTGGAATTTGTATTAGAATTATTATAATTTACATAAACATAACTGGAATTAAACAAATAACTTTTTCCAATTGCAATCCAATATTCATAATATGTACTAAAAGGATTGCATCCAAAATTCCCAGCTGCAGTTATGTACCATCTGATGAACCTACTGTTCACAGCAGAATATTTCTCCTGTCCAAAGAACCCTGCAATGAACCGAACATGTCACTGATGGTAATTCATGACTGTGGACTGTTATGACTATTCCTATGCTTTACAACTCTTTTCAAAGATAAAAGGAATCTTTTGGCCCATGATTCTGTCATTGGACAGAATGTGCCATGATACCTTCTGGAATGAAAGCTGAGGGATTTTATTCTTACCTATTAGCAACATGGATAAAGGAAATGAAATCCTCGCTTCCAAACCATACAAAACATCAAAGGACAGCCTAAGAAGCAATCTTCGAGGCAACCCTTTCATGCCTACCAGCAATTAGAGCATTCAACAAACCTGTTCGCTTCCAGCTGAAGAAAATGTTAGAGCAGGTGCACTTCCTCTGAACAATGACACTGTGCAGCCAAGCAGCCAGCAGCAAACCCTCAGCCTGGCAAAAAGGTTTCTCTTTGTTCCTCTCTACATGATGCTCTCTAGAGAGCTGTTTTTCCCATTTGTATCACACCTACACAACTGACTCCCCAGGGACACTAACAGATATATATCCACTAGCCTTTTCTTCCTTTTATTTACAGTGGACCTGCTTGGATTTTTTTTTTTTTTAATGACTCAAAATAATATGAAATTGAGAATGATAATGATACTGCCAGACTAGCAAACATGTTTCATATTCTTTTTAATGTTAATGATAAAACCCAAAAATATTACGAAGTACTGCAGTTCAATAGATTCTTTCACATAGGAATTAGCTCCTCAGTCTCTGAGCACTTAAGATAATTCACTATGTCATAAATTCATCATAAAACCTTATTTGACCACATAAACCTGGGATTTAATTTGCATTCCTTGCATCACAGCCATACTACTCAAGGTTTATTCTCCTGAACAACTGAAAATAAGCAGCATTAAAGCAAATGGTATCTTTAGGGCAATGGCATTTTTTTAAAAAAGAGGCTCATTGCTTTTAGTGTTATTTTTACTATTCGTTACTGTTCACCTTTTAGTAACCATTTGTATTACTACTATGATATTATTGGGGGAAGAATAAACTAGGTTAGAAAATTAGGTCACCACAGATTTCAAGATTTGGTGAGTTACAAGTGCCAGCTCAAGTGGAAACAAAACAATAGGGCTGTCGAGCATATCAACTGCATGACTGATGCCCTGAAAATTATTTTCTATTCTAAGCTTAAAAATTAATAGCATCTTAAGAGAAAAGTACTCATTTTGTCACTCAATAAAGAATCGTTAAGTTTGAGGAATAAAAATCTCTGGATATGTCAACACTGCAGTGGTCAATGCTCTCCAGAGCTTCCCTTTGTACAAAGAGTGTTGCTCAACTTTTCCCTCACATGTGGCAGGTAGGACACTCACCAATGGTCCCCAAGCAGGCAGTCCTGCTCTCACATGTATTAAAATGGGTGTGGTAAGAATTATGACAACTGGGGAAAAGACAGTTGTCACCTTTATTACAGCTAGGTTGAAAGCAGACTGGGGAGTACCGTTATCTTGAGTGTGGATGCCCAAGAGGAATAGAGATCTGACATTCTCAGTGGGTTTTTTCTGCTTCATCTCAGTCAAAGCTCAACATGATTCTACTTTTTTCAGGACTGACAACATTTAGTAGTTATTGTTAAAGGCATTTTATAGGTGGCATCTTTCCCTTGTGGAGCAGAATTAGTGACTCCTCAGGGAACCGTGTCAAACTCTTCTCAGCCAAAGAGAATCCTGTCAGCACAGAAGAATATTTCTTCTAAATTTAAGCTATGGAACAAACTTGAGAGTGATTAAGACCAAAACGCGTTTAGAACAGAAAACTAAAAGATAAAAAACCAAGTAGATTCTCTCAATAAAAAAAATGAGTGTAATAAAAAATATTAAAATGTAACTTGAATATTAAAATGTATCTTACTAATAATAAAATCACATGCTTGACTGGTCAATATAAAAATAGTAAAATATAATAAATTCTTCCAAATAGGCAAGACTGTTGCTGTTCTATATGAAAAGATAAGGTTAGAATAACATACACAGAAGAGTATTTCTGAAAGTATTATCACTTCTGATTTGCTACTGCTTTTGAAAATGAAAAAAAAAAAAGGAGGGGGGGAGCTCCTATCTTGGACTCTCATTAAGGTTCTGTGACAAAATTTCAACTGAATTCAAGTTTTTGTGTCAGTTTGACTCAACCACTCTATAATTAATTCAGAAAAGATATCCAAGCTGTTTGAAACTAAGTTCAAAGCACACGGGTTTACATAGCATCAAAGTTCTGAAGGCGCGGAATTTTTTTCTGGACAAGATTTACTGAGATGGTCCTCATTCCTAGGAGTATAACTCATTGAACATGAACACAAACTTGTTCAATTTTCTTCTGAAAATAATTACTAATTATGCTTTCTAAGTCTATCAGAATAAAAAGACCCACAATTTATATGAAAGAATACTAAATAACTATGGACCGTGATGATGTTCCAGGGATCTACTCTCAGTGTTAATAAGACATTAATAGTGTCTCATTTTAGCAGTCAGGTTTAATGTGTTTGGTACATAGTCTCTAGAAATGCTATCTGCTTCTTACATTCTATAAGTAGCTGAGAATAATTGGACACTTACTACAAAAAGATAAGTGAAAATATAACAGAAAGGTAGGATCCACTGAAGATGCACATACAAACCTAAAATGCTCATATCAGGCAGTTTATGGGACTGCACATAAAAGAAACATTTCTTTTAAAATTATTTATTCAAATTAAACTTTTGCTTTCCAGAGAGGAAATTTAGTATCCAGAAGAGTCGTAAGATTTGTTGCCAGCTCTGCCACTTATGCATATATTATGTATATCACAAATAGGCTGCTTTTTTGTTAACCAGGGAGCATAAGGCTCTTGATGCATGTAAAATTGAGTGCTATCATCCCAAGAGGTACTGACAATGCAGCAGAGTACAATGCTGAGGCTGCCTGACAGACATTCATTTTGTAAACAGCTTTGTTGATGGCAAATGCTATTTTTTCCCAGCTGTTTGCTCATGATCAATTGTTGGAGGTTACTGCACCTACAAATGTCTATGACTGTGTATGTACTCCCCAGACAACCTGTGCTTGGCTGTTTTAAACTGCTCAAATGGGCAGCCTTAATCCAGCTGATTTTGCTTGAAGCGGATGCACACACTCAAATTTCTCTTCTACCTGGTAGACCTATGGAAGGATGGAGGTATTACAGTGACTTCACAGAATATACCTTTCAAATATTTCTGCCCCAATTGTGCATATATTAAACAACTAATTACCATTCTTTTCATATGGATTTAAGCATTTTTTTATACCAACTTTCAATATGTCAATTGTGCAATACTTGCAAGCACAAACTTCCATCAGAAAAACCAAAAAAATTAATAAACCAAGACAGTAATAAGATAAAATCACACTGTCTGGAACGACTACTATTGTTAAGTAAACTTTATAGTTGCTATTCAGCCATATGTCAGACACATTAGAGACAGTAGCCTATTTTTAAAAACATAGCAATACTACAGCACGCTATACTTCAGTCAGATCCTGATACACCCTATTTCATTCCTTGCTAGGTGTCAACTATGCTAAAATATCTTGGGTTTATTAGACAGAAGTTAGATAATACTTAGAAGATTTTCCAAACAGCAGTTCTAATGATCTGCACCAGAATATCTAACAGGATAACCCTCTGAGAAGCACAGTTTTAAAACCTCCTTTAAAACTTAACTGAGATAGTGGGTGTTAATTTGCAATTACAAGGAAAAACATTCTTCTTGTTTACATGGTTTATACTTTTTAGAAAAATAAAGCCTGCACAAAGCCCTCAAACTAATGGTAAAAAGCTAGAGAAAAAGTTCTTCACTAGATTAAAATCCATTATTTTTTGTTTAATTAAGAATTCTTCGCATTCAGCAAGATTCAGTCAGTGAAGATTCACTTTTGACTTACTTCCTCAGAAAGATCAAGCCTGCAACAATTATCATGTGATAAAATACATGGGGAATTTATATCCTGAGCTTTATAGCTAGAAATTTTTCTAAGGAGATTTTCATTTTAATAATAGACTTTCTTTCACAGAAGATTAAACCTTATTTATCTCCTTCAAATATCTTAACATGCTTCTGCTTTGGCATCAACTTGCCCTTCAACCAAAATCCTTGAGACACCACATTCAGATTTTGAGAGCTGCCTTTCTGACAAAACCATTGCAGCCCAGATATGAAGAGCCTCAGAATACAGATACATCCCTAAAATGTTGCCACAAATTGACAGCACTCAACAGCTTTGAATGACATTACCAGCACTAATTGTTCTAGTTAGGCCTTCAAGAGTCCCTGGACTGAAAGTGATAAGGACCAATGAACCCTGGTCTTCAGAAAATTCTCTGCAGTTTTCAAAGTGTTTTAAATTGCAGAAATATAACAGTTGACTACTGATCCCATATATATTCAAAGAATAAGGATAACAGTCTATACATTACCTACTGAAAAGTCATGCCCTGTAAGAAAAGATATTAAATATTTATTCCTACACGTCTTGGTCTTTTTACTTTACATCAGTCTTCCACAGGATGAAAACCTACAGAGAACAAATGCTTGGATTTTCAAGTAATAGTCTTTTACAATAGTTATAACTGAACCAAAGCACAAAAGTAAAGGCTAGCTTTTCCACTAAGTGGAATTTGTAATAAACACAACAAAACTGAATCTATGCCACAGACTCCTGAAACATCCTGCATTATTCATCAGTTAAGTTTACAACAGAAATGAAAGCTGATGAGCTGTAATTGCAATGTCCAAGGTGGCCTTGGTGTATTTAAATTTACCTGATCAAAGGGCTTACTTGAACAGAGATCAGGATGTTACATGATAGAAAATCTAGTTTTGCAGCTCTGACCTGATTAAATTCTGCAGCCTTAAACCTCCTCTGCTAGGTCAATTTTGTACAAGCAAGTGTTAGGATAGCTGTGACCAACAGATTCTCTTTCTAATTTGCTATCATCTGGCCATACCACATCTGATTAAAACTCTAAAATCTAACCACAGGCTTTACAGCTCAGATGTTAACAGACCTCTTAGTAGAGTGCCTTGGGCACATGCCTTACTTTGTTTGCATGGATGCCTGTTCTTTTTTGACCTATCCTTGAATTTCAACCTTACCTATGTAACAGACAAGCACAGACCCTTGAGGAAACTTCTGTGTAAGCACTGGAAGGAGATCACATGGGATAGTTTGGTCTACTAGGCTATCTTGGCCCAAGTCATCCAGTTTTGAAGGAAAACCAGTGAACTCTACCATTATACTAAAAAACAATTAACTGGACCCTGGTGCGGATCTGATACTTAAACCAAGAATACAGACTGTGCTTTGCTCAAGGACTAATTTTTTCAGAGGTGAAAAAGAAATTAAGAACATAGACACAACTACAGGGAGAGCAATGGCTACCACAGGAAAGAGGGATTCAGATTCAGACTATTTTGTTCAGTGGGTGCCCTGCAAAAACATGCAACAGAACAGAAGAAACTTGGTATGTGATCCCTGTTGTAGTACCTGTACTGGTTTTGGCTGGGATGGAGTTAAATTTCTTCTAAGTAGGTTGTATGAGAGCACATTTTGGATTTGTGCTGAAAACAGTGTTGATAGCACATTGATGTTTTAATTACAGCTTGCACAGGTCTTTTCTGCTTCTCAGACTGCCCGACCAGAAAGTATGCTGGAGGTGCACAAAAAGTTTTGGAGGGGACACAGTTAGGACAGCTGACACCAACTGCCCAAGGGAATATTCCATACCATATGGAGTCATGCTCACCAATAAAACTGGAGGCGACGCTGGCAGGGAGCTTTCTTCTCACATTTTAAAAAATTCTTATTATGATCAATTTTTAATTATTAAACCAGTTTTATCTCAATGCATGAGTTTCTTTCTTACTTTTGCCCTTATGATTCTCATCCCCATCCCACTGGGGCAGGGAGAAGTAAGTGAGTAACTGTTGTGCTTGGCTGCCAGTGGGGGTACACCACAACAGTAACTTTTTCTTTTCCTCTACCAGATCTGCTCTACTGGACACTGGATTTTTTTTAGACATTAATGTACTTCAGGGTCCCAGTAACTTTACCAACATATGCCCCAGTCAGTTCTTGGACTCAGCCCAGACTATTTCTGTATTTCAGAATGGTACTGTAATGCATAGACTCAGGCTGAGACCCATAGCCTGGGTGGAAAAATCTTGTAAGCAATGCTGTTCTTACCATACTTTCTGTCAAAACCCCTAAACCTGCTGTTACTTGTCTATTCCTTTGGGTATTTTATCTGCCTTTTCCTTATCTTGCTTATGGCTTTTCCTTACAGTGTAGGAAAAATACTGCCATTAAATTCACCTTCTGTCACCATCTGAACCACGTGCTCTCTGAACTCAACAACATTCAGTGTACTTTCTGAAGAAAATTCATGGTAAGTTCAAGCATGTTTTTCCTTTTCTGGTAAAATGAATAGTGGCATAAACCTACACCTCACATAATTCTGGGCATAATTCACATAATTCTAGGATCAAAATATACAGTATATGTGTTTGAAAATGACACAGCTAGTTTATTCAGCAAAAATGCATATTGGAAAGATTGTTGAGACATTGTGGGTAATTTAAGGTGTTTTTCAGTCTCTATGTAATACTTATCAGTAGCAGTAGTTTTGCTGTCATCCCAGGAAATAAGTCATATCTCATGGCTGGATAAAAAGCAGCTAAAAAGATTAATTTCATAATATGGGTATGTTAGCTAGGACAGAGCTATCTTTTAAAAGTGTGAATAAATCTATAAACAGCACTTTACTGGATTTCTGCCAAGTCTCACAGGAATAGGGGTGAGAAGTTTTTCACTAAGCAACCTGAAATATGATCATCAAAGAATGGACCTCAGAGAAGATAAGACAAGTTGAAACTAAATGAATGTAGATAAACACATTTACATCCTTTTTTCCTTATCTTTTTAAAAGGAGGGTGGCAACATGGAAAAAAAATCTTCCCAGGTTTTACAATCTCCTAAAAAACAGAAGAGTGCATTAGATTTTACAAATATACCCTATTTTTTCCCCTGTGCACCTTAAAAATTCAAAGGGAAGCATATATAATTTTCCTCAACCAAAAAGAAGCAACAGCTAGCAGATGCAATATTTTCTAGTGATGTAGAGACATCTATAGGAACCTTTAAATCCCATTTTTGAAACAAAAAACCCCCAATGTTTATTAAGTTAGGGCCTCTTTAAATGAAAAGTTGCACCAGTTTGCTTAAAATTCAGATCTGAAATCTACCATATGTGCTTCAGTACAAGTCTTTTCTAACACACTTGTCTTCATAGACCCTTTTTACATAAATATAATCCTGGTTGAAATAGAAAAAAAGTTTAAGCTGAAATGAGATTATTATTTTATTATTATTATTCTTAACAGGTGGATAGACAAGTTTGTACCACATTTACGAAATGTTTTTTTCTTTTTAATCAAATCACATCATGATGGTAACATGTTTGTCAGAGCAGCTTAAATAACCACTGCTCCTCAGCTACACAAAGGTTACCCCATCAGCTGACTTCAAAAAAACTTTCTATGTGTAGATACATTGCTATGAATGTATCATGGATATATTTATATGTTTAGTTACCGTATCAGATCTACCAGGAATTGATGAAATGCTGTAGGGGAAAAAAAAAAAAAAAAAAGTTTTTTAACTCCTAGTTAAGGAATAACTTAACAATAACAATAACTTAACTTAACTTAACAATAACAATAACAATAACTTAAAAATAACAAGAGAACATTCACCTGAATATAGTGCTTAACATGGTGGAAAGTCCATGTATAGATGTGAATCTATGGCTTTAGGCTTCAAAAGAAATGTACATATAGAAATTATTTCTTAAATACAAAACACACATAAAAATAAAACTTAAGAGTGCTTGGAAAAAACTAGGATAAACAGTATTATAAAATTAAATCATGAATAGTAAAAGGAAGCAACTAACTATAAAGACCACATATAAATGTTGTATTTGGGGTGAAATTTGAAAAAGAAAAAATATATACGTGGAAAAATGTGAACATTACAGGAAACATTTCAAGTAATATAGACTATTACTTTTTATTTGTAACCTTTGAAATTTTACACTTATCTCAAAATCAGCAGTGATCCATTGCTTTCATACTGAGACCTTTCTAACTGCTAGAACGGAAAATACATTAATGCTCTACATCCTATGGCATAGTAACTCTAATCGAAGAGTCTTTTTTTCAAATACGTAGTTACATTTTTAATTTCATTCCTTAATGTCATATTTTAGGTTACAAGATACATTTGACAAGCTACGTATGGACATCACCATTATTAGGTTTTAATTCATTATCTGTAACAAGTGGTTTGTATTGTTAATAGTAAACCTCTAGCTAAGACGATAGTTCCACTTCCACCCAGTTACTCATCTTCTCTCAAACTGCACAAATTCACTAGTTCTAATATATTGAGTTGGGTTGTACTTCAGGGGAGTACCAGCATTTCTAATAATGCTTAAATTAGCCTGCAGGAAAAGCAGCACCTAGAATGAATGCAAAGATGACAATCTCTAGAGGGGAGGAAAAACTATCACAAGGTGGTGAAAAGGAGCATGGGACTTGGTGGGTTTCTTCCTTTTCCTCAGTCCTGCGTTTATCATCAGTAAATCTTCAGATAGCTACAATTTCAGATTCAAAATCAATGCATTACGTTGTAACATAAACATATTTTTTTAAATTAGTTTTTCTGTTTCCAAACATTATCAGTCAGCATAATTGTTCAGACAGAACCTTAAGTCTTAGTTTTGTCTGGGAATTGGATAGGCATAAAGAAATGTTCATTATGGTTGGCATATTAGTACCAAAAAGACAGTCTAGGTTTTGAAATTTATTGAACTAACAAAGTTGAACTAACAAAGTTAAACTAAGCTGATCAGTTAAATCATTAGATTTATGTACACAGTGTCTCAGTCCACAGTATCATGGAATGAAAAGATTTTGAATATTTTTTGTTATTACTCCTTGCTCTTCCATCAATTAAATGTTAAAAAATGAGATATCTTTAATCAGGCAGCTACGCTGCAAGATGATTTCCTGTGCTGGCCACAGGGACAGTATCAGGAAACCTACTCTAACCACAGAAAGGCCAGTCCTCTTTTGCAGTACAGCACTACTGAGACAAGATGCAATAACCTGTTAAACCTTTATTAACTTATTTTATCCTTTGAAGTCACAGCCAGCGTGCTGTGACATTTTGCGCCTTCTGGATACAGCTCTCAACAACAGGTTTGGTTCTACTTGAATGGCATAACTATTTCTCACAGCAATTACCATTTCTATTTTCATCCTTTTCAGGTGGCTGCATTGTTGAATATCACAGAATTACAAAGGTTATTTTTTCCTCAAAGACTTCACTACTATCATGCTATTCTGACATGATTTCCACTTATCTTTCATGATACCAGACTTCTAAGTTTACCCATGTGATGTTACATGCTTTCATCTGAGTGACTGACATTTTGGGTCAGAAAAACATGTCTTAATACTGTTAAAAAAACATTCTGAACTTCATAATATCATAGACTTCTTCAGGCTAAACTGCCACTGATTTCTCATATAAGCTGCAACTCAGTGAACATAGTGACACATGGCCACTTTCTTTACATGTTCAGAGAGACATGGCCATGCTCAAGAGCTGAGCTAATTACTTCAATACTGGCAAGGAGCTGTGAAAGGCCTATGCCCTGCATGGCAGAAGATGTAAAGTGTACATCTCCTAACCAAGGACTTATCCTGTCACAATTACACTATGAAGAAGCAACATCTGCAACTACTCAGGATGATACAATTTTGGCTACACTTACTTTCTGTATTTTAAAATATAGAAAACACTTTAATCAATTTTCCATATTTTAAAATAATCTCTTACTTTAAATTTTTTTAACTGAGTGCATTTTGTTCCTAAACTTTGATTAAATACAGAAAAAAAGAGTGTATTTAGTTTCTTAGTCATACTGATTTTCCTAATGTATTCTCCCTGCCATTTTTTCCACCCAAAATGACAACATGTTGCATATGACCTAAGCTACTTATTTGTTTAGGGTGATGTATAACAATCAGGTATAAAGTACTGTCAGGAAGCAACATCTTTTCTATCTTTGGTCACTGAAAAAAATATTGCTATATTGTATCCTGCAAAAGTTCTGCAGAAGTCTTGCCTCCTAGGAATAAATAGGGGGTACTAAGGAGTGACCAAATGGCTCCAGAACCAGTCTGAACACGTGTCTGATTTCTTCACAGACTAAGTCTGTGGGGTTTGGGTGTTCTTATTTGTTCTATTGTTTGGTAGGTTGGGTTTGGTTTGTTTCATTCTTTCTAAGGGCATAATATTTTAAGTACTGTATTCCATATTTTATACTTTAAAACATAGATATATATTTGTAATTTATAACTACTGCCTTTCTCTTGCAAGTAGACTTCTCCACTGTATGACTAATCCATGGTTCTTTTCTTGATCACATAGAGTGAGTTAGTTTATCCCTGCCTTGGAAGAAAATGATGCAACTTCGAAGCCAGCTACCCCAGCAACTCACCTGTAGTCCCATGCACTGTCACACCAACACCTTCTCACTGGTTTACAGTAGTTCAGACCACTGCTGTATAGATGGGTGCAGCAGAGAGGAAGATCTGTGTTGCCAAGTTAGTGCAGTCTACTGCTGAATTGCTTGAACACTGAAAATTTAGCAGGTGAGAATGAGCTGGCTAGGAAGTGAGAAGCCGTTCCTAAAAAGTCTTTTATTGGCAGCGTACTCAAATGTCTTCTGGAGACTGAAATACAATTATCTGTGAGGAAGTGAAAGGTAGAAGAATATCCTCCAAAGATTTAGGTAAGTAAGAAACCTTTGAGATCTATCTAGAGAGCTCAGAGTTCACTGTCATTCATCTATCATTATGTCAAAGATCTATGTATGTAAAAGACTGATACCTTTTTGTTGTTTTTTAGGAAAAATATTAAGTTGGGTCTTGGTCTCATGAGTGCCAGTTTTTGGATATGCAATGCTTACCAGACCTTAACAATATGACACAGGAAGACATTTGAAATGCAATTAATCTCTTGACATTAGCCTAAAAGTCAAAGCAGTGGACCAGAAGATTAATAAGGATACTCCTCTCATGAAAACTGATCTTTCTTTTATGACATGCAAATGAGTTATGATGATCCGACTACAAAGTTTATTGCAGATCTCTTCCTCTTTAATAATTGTTCTAAGCACCTACCATGCTTTTGTAATATGGTATTTGATTTAACAACTATTGTAGCTGACATTCCACATTTACACTAATGGTCCTTCCTTAGGAACTTCAGCTTTTAGACAAACTGCTTAAAGTATCATTTACTACCAAGAGCTGTTGCATTTTTAAAGAAGAACTTGAAGACTAGTTTTATCGTTCCAAGTGTTAAACTTACAGGATTGTTTTTACTTTAGTTCCCAAGATTCAAGAGCATTAACACATAAGGAATAAAGTTCAGGTTTGCTGTACTATATAGTGGAAACTGTTTTTAAACATCCAGACAAACATCTCTGCTTACACTGGTAGTGATGGTTGCTTCAGGATACAGTAGCCAGATACAGGATCACAGTAGTAGGGGCTGGAAAAGGTCATTCTGTTCAACATGACTGGAATGAACTCTATATACAGAACTCTATATACAGGTCCTTAAAAGACCATCATAAAAAAAAGAATTAATCAACCATTCATATATATGTGAATGAGAGTCCAAAAAAAAGCAAAAAATAGAAACTCATTAATAACTAATACTGAGCTGCAAATCATTTACTATATTGGGTTTGAATTACAGTGAAACCTTTCCTAAGGCCAGAATTACTTCTTACACATTCTGAAAACAGGTGCTTATACAAATGTAATAAATTTAAGTCATTGCCAGGAATAAATAGCTGCAGACAAATTATCAGAAGATATCCACTGCAACCTATAGGATTTATTTTCTAACACAAACCCAGTCTTTCACAAAACCAAGCAGTCTTACTTACTAACACCATTTACTTATCAAGCAGCCAAACCTGGCTTTCTGATTCATCTCATGCCTACCTTTGTCACTTTGTCAGTGCCTGTCAATAGACACAGGAGGTCTATCACAGATGTCTTCCCAGTAGGCTGCCTTAATGGCCTCAGAAACAGATGATCATCAACCGTACTCCTACAACACCTGTTTAAGAGCTGATGATTCCAGCATCTTGAACTGGGTGTTTGTTCTATAGTTAACAAATATAATCCTTTTCACATGACCAGCACACAGCAATATACAGATTGTCATTTCCTGGCCAGTGGAACTACCAATACACCATATCCCACAGGTTTGCATTCTATATCCCTGCCTATCTCCTGCCATCTTTGTCACTGATAACTCCCATTCCCGATTTCTGAAACCTTAGCACCCCTCTATCCTACATCACCCAACTGTAAGCACAAGCTACAGAGGGAGTTGCTCCCATGCACTGACTGATCCTGTGGGATCACTACATGGGCGCCCTCCACAGCCACTGATCCACATTGTTGAGCTCCATGGTTACAAACCAAAACCAAAAGATTGAAAATATCTTTACAAGCAAATAGCAACTGAATACGAAAAAAGGCCATGGGAAATAAAGCAATATTAATAGATTCAGTAGACCTCAGAATACTGTATAAGAGTATATGTTTTATGCTTTAAAAATTAAGAAATGCTAGTGGAAATAGAGCCAAACCTGAGAATGTTTCACCCCCTTAGCAAGAATTGTTCTAGACCAAGATATAAACTCAGATCAGTTAGCTGCACTTTGATCACATTTTACTGTTATGACAAAAGAAGAAAAACAGCTTTAAAATTATTCTCCCTTCACATTTACATTCCTTATTTCCTATCTGAAGGAAGCAAGCATAATAGCTTTAATAGTTTTAAAAATATGTTTTAATAAAAGTTTTTAAAATTATGTAATTTTAGGTACTAAGATGTCTATTTCTGTAAAGTATATATTCTTGTTTTTTTGATGCATGTCATGTGTCACACAAATCCATTTTCTGTACATTGGCCAGAAACTGGTACTTGATAAGACCTTACTACTGTCTAAGCCATGACACTATCTATGATTTTTCTCCTTTCTTCAGTTACTGATTATTTTAGAAACACTACATACTTCCTATATTTGGACCTCTGTGCTCTCTCAAGTTAACTTTAAATCATACAATGATTTCAAAAGATGAGGATAGGGAGAAAAGAAAGAGACTAACAGACAGAAGCCAAGAGAGCATGCTTCATATTCCTAGAAGACCAAGCTAAAAATGACCACTATTTTCTTGGCTTTTTAGCATCTCACCTTAATTTTTCACAAGAGACCATACATTAATTTCAGTCTCCTTGCTGAATTCCAGTCTCAATAATTAAATGAAATTGTATTATTCCCCTCTGATTTTTAAGTGGAAATTGTCATTAATATTAACAGAACAAATGTTTAATAGCTGATAACACAGCAGAGGCCATTTTAAATTCCCACTGCAACTCTAGCTGCATGTTAATCTCCATTTCACCTTTAAACGTTACAAGTGGTTATCATTAAATATTTGATATATTGTCACACAAAAAGACACACTTCAGGGGAGAGAGAAATTAATATTAGGCAAGCCACTCTGTATGCCACTTGCTGAAATGCACAACCGTATTTTTGTAATTAATTTAAAAAAAAAAAAAATCACAAAAGTAGTAATGAGGCAAGTGCTATCACGCAACTTAGAGGAAGGGGAAAGTTCAACATGTAGGATGCAACCCATTTAAAAAAAAACAAAAACACCAAAACCAAAACTATCACCTAATACAGCCCTTTTGAGCAGAGATTTCTGAAGGCTAAGAGGCACAGAAGGAAACAGTGATGAGGGTCCCCAAATCATCTGCTTCTTGGCAGCTCAAGAAAGGCATACACAGAATTGGAAAGAACTCCTCATTGCTAACATATGGTCTCCTGGAAAAAAGAAATAAACCTTGACATGACTGTCCCTGTAACCCGAGTTCTTCACAATGTTTAGTAAGTATTGAAAATTTTTTATTTCTAAACCTTCATATATATATGAATTAATTACCACACTGTAATGGGGAAATAAGGGTAATTGATGACCCATAATATGCTGTATTCAGCATTTTAAGACAGTAGAATTGCTCATGAATGTTGAATACCTTCATTAGCAGCCTGAACATGGAGTATTAATAGGATGGAATAACATGCACTTTCAGCATATTTGAAGATGATATTGAAACAAGGCAAGCAGTTGATGTGATGAAGGATTGAGCCAACATTCAGAAAGAGCTCAAGAAATGGTCTGCCAGAACTTTCTTAGACTTTAGCAAAGTCAAATACAAAGTTCTGTACTTGGGAAGGAATAAATTCATGTGATAGTACAGAAAAAGGCTGGAAATATACACTTTGTGGCCCAGCCACATCAAACACTGTGGTTGTCCTCCTCTGGACTTACTCCTGTCTGTCAACAGTAGTTGAACTACTACAGTTTCCTGTAGTTCAGAGCAAGATGCAGAATTCCAGGTGCAGTCTCACAAGTGCCAAATAGAGGAGAATTATCACTTCCCTCAATCTTCAATTTATTCTTTCATGTGGATGCCTTGATTTGCCTTTATTGCTGCAAGGGCACACTGCTGACTCATTTTCAGCTTTTCTATTTGGACTCCAGGATCAATTTCTGCAACAATATCCATTTTACTAGATTGTGTTCTTCTCCATCACACAAAACCATTTAAAAATACGAGTTGAACATCAAAGAGAGTGGGAGAGGAAACTTGGTATTTTTTTATAGAGAACACTACATATTTACAGTTGGCAATTAAAATGATAAAAAGCCCTCCAGTTTCTTCCTTTTTCATTCAAGTATCTTACAGTTTACAAATTACAAGATCAATGCCTTCATAACATTCTTGCAAACCAGATTTCACAAGTTTTTTACTGAAAAATCAGGCTCTTAATCAATAAAGCACTGGCCAAAATCCAAGTTCCCTGTACTCTGGAGATCATCTAATGGGAAAAAGGTACAAGAGAAGACAGGGACATTTTACTTGAGATAAATTACTTTTTGCTGCTGTAGTGTCTTTTCTAGTTCTGTCATTCTCACAATGAAAAAGCTTTTCCTTATGTTTATACAGAACCTTCTATTCTTCAGCTTGCACCCATTGCCCCTTGTCCTGTTGTTGGAGATCACTGAGAAGAGCCTGGCTCCATCCTCCAGGCTCTCTCCCTTTACATATTTATACACATTAATGAGGTAACCCCCCAGTCTCCTCCAAGCTTTAGAGACGCAGCTCCCTCAGTCTTTCCTCATCAGGGAGATGTTCCACTCCCTTAATCATCTTTATGGCTCTGCTCTGCACTCTCTCAAGCAGTTCCCTGTTCTTGAACTGAGGATCCCAGAACTGGACACAATATTCCAGATGTTGCCTCACCAGAGCAGAATAGAGAGGGAGAAGAACCTCTCTTGACCTATTAGCCATCCCAATTCTCATGCACCCCAGGATGCCATTGGCCTCCTTGGCCACAAGGACACATTGCTGGCTCACGGTCATCCTTCTGTCCACCAGGACCCCCAGGTCCCTTTCCTCTACACTGCTCTCCAACAGGTCAGTCCCTGACCTATACTGGTAAATGGGGTTGTTCTTTCCAAGATGAAAGACTCTCCACTTGCCCTTGTTGAATTTCTTAGATTTCTCCCTGCCCTCCAGCCTCTCTAGGTCTAGCTGAATGGCAGCACAGCCGTCTGGTTGACATGGCAGAAGGAAAAGATAAAAGACTTTAATAATGTTTCTATCCGACTTCTTCAACTTGGAAATCAGCATAACAGAAGAGATGCATTTTATTTTTGGAGCAGATGAGAAGTGAAACAGTATTGTTTTACTACTAGCAGCATAAAAAGTACATGGGAGTTTACTCTGTGAGACAATAAAGAGGAGATATTGTGAGAATGGATAGTTTTGTCATGCTGTTCAACAGTTTTGCACCTAATTTGCTATGCAGAAAAGTAGAATGGGTAAGGCATACCCATTATGTGGCTAAAGGGCTCATAGGACTTCATTATCTGACAACCACTACAGAACATAAATGCACACAAGTCTACAGTTTCATGTAATGTCAGCTATTCCAACAGACTGGGAAACACCTATAGTAAGGAGAATAACTAAAGATGACATACCTTCTTCAAAGAGTAACATCATGTTTGTGCTTTTGTTAGCAACCACGTTATTCAGTAAGGCAATCACAGTTTGCATTGTGTTCCCAAGTATACTGTCTTGGTGTTCCTGTAAATACAAGAGAAAAATAAATCAAAAATATTTTAAAACCCATAAAATCTAGTGTTTCTTTGCAAGGTTAGAAGACAACAAAAACTTCAACTCTTCCAAAACTACAGCAATAAGAAAGCAATACTCTAAATTTCTTCAAGTTCAACATCTGAAATAATGGAAAATCAGCCAAATATATTTGTAGAGAACATACATTTCAAAAACACAAATACCGGACCAAAATTTCTACCACGTTTCTTTGAACTGAAAGACTTCTTAGCTAGGTCTAAAATTTTAGATCTTTTAAAAATGGCATAGAACTTTATCAGCTTAATCTCCTTATATTTAGAAACAGAAACATTTCCCTTTGTATGGTATTTCTTTTATTAATGACATTAATTTTACTCTTTTCAGTTTCAGCTTCTTAATCCACAGTGAATCTTAGAATCTATTGTTTTTGTTTACGCAGTTTCATAAGTATAAAATTAATTTCACATGCACATTAAAGTCCTATTTCTATATCAAATTCATCACTCTTAAAATGTCTCTCTCATGCTTATGATATGAACCCTTGAATACAGCCAAAGGAACACTCAAAGTTCCTTTTGGAGATGAGCAGCAGTGGCCAAGAAGAGTCTAATCTCTACATCTCTTTGCTGAAGCATTTATGACCTTTTGTCTCAAATGTATGCTTTAAAAAAACAAAACAAAAACAAACCAGAAGCAATCTGCCTTTCTTTGTGATAATCTTACTAACCAGCTAAATACTATAGCTGAAACAGAATAAGACTCCCAGACTGTTAGACAATAGCAATCAGAGGAACATATTTTATTCTTCTTCTGAGAATTCACTTCAAGTCAACCTATGAATGGCATTCAGAGTGCTATCTCCATAAGCCACTTTTTGAGCCAGCACTAAGTCATCAGCACTGCATTTAGGATAAGCCACACTATTTGAAACCCTGCCTGGAAACACCATATAATGAGCTGCAGGATTTCTCAAGTGAGACACTATTTCTTGACTAGTCTGATAAAACTCAGGATACTGTGAAATGCATGTTCAATGCCACTTCAGAAATTTCTCTTTTACAGTAGTAAAGGGTCATACTATGTGAAGGACTAATGTTTTCCCTTAAACATATAACTACTGAAGGAAAGATTTTGACAGGCAATGGCTCAGATGGTTCCTTTGGGAGCACTAATTTCTCTTTCTGCACTAAAAAACTAAATGCTATTTTTTCCTGTAAATACCATAAAATATACATGATAAGGCATAATATACTAACAGGTAAGGAAATACATAAGCTTACATGGCTTCCTATTCACTTCAGCCTGTATGAATTTTCTACTCACACCAGAGCTATTTAAACTATAACATATAGAGAAGACAAGGAAGAGTGGCTCACAGCCTTTTGAAGGACTGTCATTTCCTACTAAAACCTAAAAAATATATATCCAAGAGCCCTGAAATTCTGTTTACTTTTCATAATACTCTGAGATGTTGTTTATAATTTTTATAAAGAGCACAATAAATATCTGTTCCTCTGAAGGTTTATAATACAGCCTCATCATTTTAAAAGCAATGCGGAGAAGTATAAATGCTACATTCTTCAAATAAAGAAAAAAATACCATAAAGCCATGGTACTAAAATAAATTTGATTTCCTACAGAGTTGAAGGGTAACTTTTTTTTTTTTTTTTTAATCAACAGCCTGTTTATCTGGTAGTCTATCATCACAGTATCTTATTAAGTGTCCTCAAGAACATTTAGAAAACAATACATTATATAGTATGAATGATAGATTTATTGAAGATCGTTACAGACACTAAGAATATAAAATTAATAAAAGCAAAAATGAGAGCTGACTAATATTTTCTTTGTAACTGCAGTAATTCTGTTACTGCCCCATATATATGAAGTAAACATCTTTGAGTGAAATTGCCTTTTGAGGTACACAATTACAAGACAAGCTGGTAATCATTTACAACAGCAATCTTTTGCATTCACCAGGTTAGTAACATTAAAACTGAAGACATCTTTGCTTTTAATGGAGATCACTTATACTACAAAACCCTCTACTGAAAGGGTAGCACTGATGCTTTTACTTACATCAAGGCATATATAACAAGACTCATCTTACTACTCAAAACTCATATAAACAAGAATTCAAGATGCAACATAGGTTATCTCAAGAGAAGAAAATGGTCTGTTAATGAATAAAATAATCCTACAAATGGTATACTCTGCTGTACTACCAGAGTTTTAACGTATCTATCATAGATGGGTTTTGACCAAATACTTGGTTTCAAAAAGCTACGGGTATGCGTTATTTATCTAAGTCACCACTGATTGCTGTTAGACTCGATTTTAAAGGTTTTTATAAAAATATTTAACTTTGTCATAATCTACCAAGGAGCAAAGCTGATCTAATTTGTGTGCACGGCACTGCAGACTGTGGACATTTAATGAACAGTGCACTTGACAGCTTTAATAAAACATAGCATTTGCCAGCAGAGATAATTAGAATTGAAGCAGCAAAATTCTAGTGTTTGGCAACACAGATGAAACAACTTCATTAAAATGTACAGCTTCGGTGAATGAAAGGCAGGAAAGCACTGGACCCTGAAGAATCAGCCTTCTCAAAACTAATTGCTTCAGTGCTTAAAAAGGACAGCTATGAAATACCAAGGGCATAACAAGGAAATACTAGTATTAAAAAAAAAAAAAAAAAAAAAAAAGAATCACAGAAGATAAATCAGGCTTTTCAAACAAGACTGCACTGTATTTAGGCCATTAAACTTTTCATTCTAATTTTGAAGGGTCGTATGCTTACAAAAGAAATCAGTTGAAGTCTTTTTTAAAGCCATTTAGGTAAGTGGGTGGGAATTAGCAAAGTAGGACTATGAATCTTGGCAAGACACTATGGGTAAATCTGCCATTTCTCTTCCTTTAAGTGGATTAGAATTTAGAACAGCATAGGTAAACTACAGTATTTTAGTTACATCCTACATAACAAAAAAAGATAGCAATTGTGATAAGAAGTTACCAATTTGGGCGACTTCCCACATATGCCCCCTACTCATGTATCTAAGAATCCAGAAGAAAATGAACTAGCTCTGTTTACAGATATGCTATAATCAAATCTGTATGCCACTGTACTACTGACCATTCAACATAATCAGAGTGATTAAACTTTATTGATACAAGGTTTCTTCTCCTTAGCTTATGTATGACCTATGAATGCAAGTCGGGTAAATAAGGGGGAGTAACAAGATGGAGGCTTGATTTTTCATACACTAAATCCAACAAAAGAAGAAAATTATAGAAAGGTACCATATTCAAATTATACTTACTAAAAAAAAAGCCATTTTTTGGCAAAGCCAAAAAAGTTGAGATAGTTGAGATAAAATAAACCAAAGAATTCATGCCAACAGGACCTCTAATAAGAGCACAGCTTAATATCGCATTTAACCTCATTTATTTTGATACACTGTATTGCTTTCTGTATATGAAATAGAGGATCAGAGACTTTTCCAAACATAACAGTAGAATTTTCTGTGTGAAAAGATATTATTAGCACGCAGCCTGCAAGGGATATTCACAGCAGCATATGCGCTGGTTTTTAATGACAAGCCCACCAATAAACAAATTTAATCCAGCTATATACATAGCTGGCTAATCTGGTCTTCAATGTTTTATGGCTTTTGATGCATAAGTCTAGTTATGCATAAACTGAAAGCCTCTAAATATGGATCTCGACCATTACTGTAACTATTCTCCTGTTTGATGACTTAAGTCAGAAGTAAGCACATCCATATATCTTGTTATTCTAATTTAAAAAAAAAAAAATCCACCTTTTTCAAAAGCACAGTTCTAACAAAGAGTATTTCCAAATATTTTCCTCTGGGTATGATCATACAATAAGGAACAACTACAAATCTGGCAAGCAATTTCTGGAATAAGTCAGTCGAGGACATAAAAACAGTAGTAATTATTTTAAAGAACTAACAAAGGAGAACAGATACCATTAATAAAAACTTACGATGTCAACCAACAGAAAGCGGTAATGTCCATCTTAAACTTTGTTCTTCCCATGACAGCAAGTGGGATACTTTTTGACAAGTACATCCATTTTTGAGAAGTACATCAATTTACAAGTGCTTTCTCAGGCACTAAGTTTAGATTTTCAGAGACCTAATGATTTTTCTTTTTATTCCGGAACTCATCTGTTACATCCTTTTAATTTGCCCAAATTCCTTATTATCTTGGAAACAAGCATACAATTTTATCTGTATCAATGGTCAGAATCTCAAGAGGCATAAGGAGGAAAGGTGACATTTACAACAAACAGAGGTCTAAAGGCATTGTTTCTGTAGAATCAAAAGAGAAAAATTGTTCTTTTTGGAAAACCAGCTCCTACCAAGATCATAAAAATACTTCTTTTGTACAACAAACATTAAGAACTGAAAATACAAATAAAGACCAGTGGCCTTTCTCTTCTCGTTTTATTGTCAGCTCCTGTAAGAATACAACTTCAAAGAATGGACATGTGAACAAGAACAGTATTTTTAACACCACCTATTAATAGATTAACTACTTTTCTTCCTTTAAGAGGTCTATTTCATGTTTCAGACTTGTGGAAGTTGGATAAAACAAGCTAATCCAAGAAGAAAATATTTAGTAAATATTAAGGAGTTAAGGATTACAAAACTGTCCTATGTCAGCAAACATGAGATTTATAAACTAAAGAGAAGTATACCCAAATCTGTTCAGAATTAGAGGTAGACAGCCTTCAAGGTTACTTAGAAGGAAATTGTATAAAAGTTTGTCACCAATACTACCTTATGTATGGTGAAAAAAGAAAGAAGCCAGATCATCAATAAACTTTCACAATTAACTTATTTTATAGGGTGAATTACACAAGTCCTATATCTTGAATAAGAATTCCATTTTGTCCTTGTTTTTCCTTTGTATTTATCTAGCAAAAAAACCCCAAACTATTGGCATGAAAGTTTCTTTTAGTCAAATTTCAATGTATCAAACAGTAATCTTGTGGAAAAAATACCAGAAAGCAAGAGAACATCAGGAATCTAACGGTCCAATTCAGTGAAATTCATGTGCCATTTTTCGTTCAATTTTTCGGACCAAAACAGGATAAATTTTGATGCAGCACAACAGAGAAAACAATAACCAGCCACACAGCCTTACAGTCTCTGTCACAGAAGACATGTAAAACAGCTGAGCAGCAAACCTCTGTACACAATGTCATTTCTTCTTCCTACAGAGTTCCTACACTTAAATTTCCCATGCCAATGAAAACTCAAAGCTTCTCCGTCTGCTCCTTCATTCTCAAGGGAAATTTTCTTTACTGTCAACAGAGGGAGCCCAAGAAGACTCGTCCCGTCACAGGGAGGACACTCTGAAGCAATTTCTTTTAAAAATATCATTTTCCTCATTATCTAAAAAGAAGAATCCAAGCAATTAGCTCCCTGCGTATTAAAACTGTTCATTGTGAATAACAATCAGAAACACCCTAAAAAGAAAAATTTGCTCAAGACTGAAGAAAGAGGATGGAAAAGAAGTTATACACATATCTTACTCCAGAAAATTAAGCTGTCACATATCAGGGAATAGCTGTGCATCACGGAAGCATTTATACTGGTCTAATCTAAAGCAATGAAGCTCTAGAAGTATTTGATACCCCTACAGCAGTAACTTCATTTCCAGTATCATATATCTGTAGATGTCTTGGGAGAGTTCTCAAGTATCAGTGAGGCATTCAAACCGCAAAGTCACTTGGGAGCTGCAATCAAACATTAACCTAAGAAATTTACATAACAAAATATTCACTTACCAGACTTGTGTTTTCAGCATTTAATTAAACACTAGTTCTTAAACAACTGTAGAATGGCAGATATCAATGAATTGACATCTTTTTTTCCATGTGGATTTTGCTTTGATGTAAAAGACACTTTGCCATTACAAGGAAAGACATTCAGATGCGTTTGGGGAATTTGCTGATGACATTTTTAATTTATCCAAAGGCTCAAATTAAAATTTTTTACTGGAAAAGGTTTGAGGGGTTTAGAATGGAATTTCTGCTTAAAATCATAAAAAGAGGTTTTTGCAGAATAGAGTACTAAGTTAGGGCACTTACCTAGGATAATAAAAATTCAGTTTCAAGTCTCTGCTGGAATTGGGCTGTGCAGGGATTTGAACATTGTTTATCTTAACTCTGCATTCCCAAATCCATCATTAACTGTTAAGGAATGTGTCTCTGTTTCTATTCCTTCTCTATAGTTAATTGCTAAATTAGAAATCAAAAGCAGAAACCGATAATGACTGATAATGATAATTATCATCACAGTGTTTTTTTTGTGGTGTGCAATAAACATTAACTCTCAACACTAAAGTTGTTGCCTTAAGAGCAAAACCCATATATATTCTAAAGAAATCTCATAGGGAGGTTTTATTTGGAATGATTTTTCTTTGCTTAATATACATAGCCAAGACAATACAGGATTGACCTAACACTTAAATTGTTACAACTCCCTTTCAAATCTCTAGTCTCCTCCCTTCCTCCTGACATGGCAGAAGGTTACAGAACTGGGTATCTTCTCCATTTTAGCACTCTTGTTTCCAGACAATTTAACAGTGAAAAAAGTACAATGGCATGGTAGACTCAAACACACATTTGGTTAGTTGGTTTTGGTTCTCAGTTAATTAAGGGCTATGAACATTAGCACACCTTTACTGTAATCAATTTATTAAATACTTACAAATCCAGGAAATGAAAAATATTTTAGATATAGTAGAGTATCTCTGCGAAATACAGGAAGTTCCCTCTCCTATAAATTAGTTGCATATAATCTCTACTCTCAATTCTATCTCAAGTTACTATACCCTGGAAAGCAGTAGGTATATTACACAAAAACACTTTCATATCCCACGAGCCACAGTGTTACCTTGGCACCCTTTCAAAGACTCAAGGATAAATGTGTTTTCTTCTTCACACTGTGTGTATGAAGTTCAAGAATAAAAAGAGCTGGGGTGAAAATGAAAATCAACGGTGTGAACAGAATCAAGGAATAAATACTGGGGCAAAGATTCTGAATTTGAAGGTAAGATTACAATTCATACTCTGTGTGTGCCACAGGGATTAACACACTTGTGAGAGTAACTGGATTTGATACACATATTTAAGCTAAATAAAGCTCAAAGCCTTTGCTGCCTCTCAATGTCACTTCACAAAAATAAGTATTTGTGAAATCCAGGCCTAAAAAATACAGCGTTCACAGCAACCAAAAATCTCACTGCTCTCAGAGAAACAAGTCTGGTACTAAATGTTTTCGCTTGTAGACACAACAGGATGGAAGCTCTTATCCAAAAATCTCCCACAAAAATCTGATCCACGCATTGGCCTGACCTGATGTCAAGCAAACCACCAACACTGTCCTTTAATCAAATTCTGTACAAGGTTAAGACGATTTTGCTTTAATATTATTTACCAGAAGGAAATGCATGTAAGTTAGGACAAAAACCAAAATAATTAAAAAGAATAAATAAATCTAGAGACTAAAAAGACAGAAATTCAAGGTTAAATGACAGTACTGCCTCTTTGCTTAAATTATTCTAGTATCCTGCTGTTTTCCAGACTCCACAGAGTTTGCTTTCTAATTAGTTCTGCCTGCAGCAGCACAACTAAAATGGCATACTTATCTTGGTTATGTTGGTATGAGACATTAAAAAACATTTCTACTTTCATCATGATTTTTATTTATTCCTTTATTTGTTTCCTTACTGTTTTACATTTAATACTTAGTCTGTCTCTTCCTGTGACCCTTGAAAAAGTGAACATAAATAAAATTCACTCTAATAGGTCATATTTCAGCTATATATTTTAGCAAAATACTTAAGAAGTGACAGCTCCATTTTAGCTCTATAAAATACTGGCTGCATGAATGCAACATCAGTCACAGGAATTATATCCTCCAGGCACTGGAATTCATAGATATTAGAGGACAACTGTTTCCTTAGCTGACAGTGGTCTGCCAGTGGTGAGAAGCAGAACCAGAACTGACAAGAAAGAAATTACAGCTAACAAGATTGGCAATAATAGTAAGAATACAAATACTTACGAGTATTATGCAAAACATACTTACAAATGTGAGGTTTATAATATAAATATGTATGCTCTAATAGATTACTACTCCTGTAAATTTATGATGGTACTTAAATGAAAAGAGGGTAGATTTAGGCTACATATAAGGAAGAAATTCTTCAATATGAGGGTGGAGAAGGTTGCACAGGGAAGTTGCGGATGCCCCCTGAAAAGCCAGGTTGGACTGGGCTTTGAGCAACCTGGTCTAGTGGAAGGTGTCCCCTCTCAAGATACAGGACTTGGAACTAGATGATCTTTATAGGTCCCTTCCAACTCAACCATTATATAATTTCATTACTTGAGCTACAGCATCTAAGTTTTCACACAGCAGCTGCCACTAAATAAAAGACACAGGCAACTCGTGAACAGTTCTCATCACCCAGAGTATTAAACTAGGAGGAAAAGACAGAAAAATATTTACTTCACTGGGTATATATAAAAAGAATATATCACAATGAATTTTGGAATGGTCTGAGTCTTGCTGTCACGTTAGTAATCTCAACAGTGCCAGGCCATAGACAGTTCAAAAGGTACATGATACAGATCTACTTAGCACTGCAGGGTCAGCTGATATTCCACTGGTACATCCTAGAGCTTTGTGACTTGCCTGGCAAAAGCTAAGCATCATTTCTGAAAACTCTCACTCCATTTTTATAGGAGATTAACAGATGGATCAAAGACACAAGAATTACTAATATGAACAAAATACAAAGCTCTGCTAAACAAGCCTTACTTCTGTCTCAAAGACATGTGAAGCTATTCTGTGTTTTATTACTATTATTTAAGTATTTTGAACATAAATTTTTAAATTTGTACCTCTTTCCAGGATAATCTCCAAATGATTTGATTTTTCTTCATAGTCCTGCCCCACCTTCTCCCCCCAAGTAATTTCTATTTAGATGCCTACATATTGGTTCAAGAAATGACCTTTAGGAATACAGGTTTGAAAATTGGTATTGTATAGAAACATAAATTCTAGTTAATGAGAGAAATATATTCCAGTAATCAATTCTTGTTTTCTTCTGGGAAAAAGTCAATTCAAACCTTTCTGCTTTTCATGATTGTTAAGTTATCTCCTGGAAACACAGGAGATACACTATGAAGAGACTGAATACATAGTACCTCGAACCTCCAAGAGAGTGATCTTTTTTTTCTTCTCATGAAGCTAATTTCAGAAGTAAACAGATTATAAATGATTACATGAGAATTTACATCTATTGCTTTAAAAGAAGGACAGGATACATTGAGGATATATACACACACCTGTGTATACATACACACATTTTCTCAGAATTTTTTTTTTAACTATGACATACAAAATTCAGATGAAACTATTTTAACAACACTGAAAAATAAATGACTAGACACTTTGTGTTGTTTCAAAACAGAGCTAGATTTTCCATTCCCTCAAATGTTTAGGACTTCAAAAAAAAAAAACAAACGTTCCCAGTCTGCACTGACACACACCCTAGGTTTTCAAATTATCTGTACTCCACAGTGGTTCACTCACTGTAAGTGAGTTTCTCCTCATTTTAAGTAAAAGTTCAGATCAATAGAAGCCTTTTCTACAATGAAAATTTACTGTATGCAAACAGTGGTAACTTCAGTAGGAGATAGTGAGACATCTAGTAAAACATCTTGCCTAGTATATAAACACATAATTTGAGTTCAGAAACCCAGAGTCAGCCATTCCTTCCACTTGTTTCTGAACTTGGGAATTGCACTTGGCCTCTTCCCCTAAGGTGTTCCTGATCAATAGGCTACTGGCTACCCTGAGGTCTGTCTTCCTCTTTTGCCTTCCATGCCACATTGTGTAGAAATTTCACCCATGAACACCCTCTCATTGAAACCTACATCCAAATGGGAATAATATCATGAAACACCGAAACAAACCAAATATTTCCTTCCTCACACTACACACTTGGGTCCTGAAAACCAGTTCTTATCAGCAAGATACGGCTGCACTGCTCAAGTTTTCTACCAACAAAGAATGGTTTTACTCTCCTATGAACTCATAGCCTGGAAAGGAGCTGGATACTTTTAGATCAAAGTAGAATTCTGATGCTGAGAGAGGCATAAAATATCAACCAGAATGACATTTATTATCACTAGAGGCCAGATGGAAATTTTAGCCAATGTAAAATGTCATACAGTGTGTCAGTAAAAGGAAAGAATAAAGGAAAAAACAAAACACCAAAGCCCCCAAAATAACTGGACCACTGGATTAAGATAGCATAGAAACATGGTTTATATGAAATGTTCAAAATACTAACTTCATTACATCAAAGGGTCCTAGTAATAATTAAAGGAGTTAATTTTTTAATTACTCATAAGTTATTTTACAGTTATTAATGTAACTGTATTACTATTTTACTTCATTTTGTTCAACTCATCCTCCCTAAACAGTTATTCATACTGAATATTGTGTACAATAGATGAGAGGAAATAAAAGATGAAAGAGGAAACCAGCTAAAATATATCTGAAAAGCTGGTAACAAATTTTACAAAAGCCAAGGAGAGGAGAGTAAGGTACTATTAGCCATTTTTATATCCTAATGGAACATGCAGGTTTCAGTCAGTTACTAAGAGTGGGTCCATGGCAAAGAGCCCAAATGATCTCTGAGAAAGGATAATGTACCTTTAATGATTGAAATAGCAAGAAAATTAAATCCAATCATGTTTCATTAAGCATACTCTAGCTCCCATTTTTACTAAATTATTTTATTATGATTTCCCAACTGTCTGTTGAAATAACCTTTTACAGCAATTTAATTCACCATCATAAACAAGTCTCATTTCTCACAATGAAGTCCCCAGGGAATACTGAGAGGAGACAGATAATCTAAACCTTGCCAATCCTGCAGCCACTAAGGTAACATCTCAGACAACGATTTTTGTTTCCCTATTTGTGGCTGAGATCATTAAGATATAATTAGAAACGTATTCATGAGTAATAGAGCATCTGTTATGGAGATACCATTCGCCAAACAAGCATCTTCTATACCGGCCCTTAATAAGAAGGGCAGCAGGCATAATCCCCACTTCACTCTCTGGAGAGTTCTGCATTAAATGGATTGCATTAGACATCCCTCTCGCTCCCCCTTTTTTAATGGAATCTTATTCAGGCAACCAGTGTTTTCTCAGACTCCATTGTTACCATCAAAACGGGTAGTCTGTTTGCTTTCAGCAATATGCTCCTGCAGTGCCATCCAGATGTGAGCCCTAAAGAAAGCTACGTGCAGTGAATTTAAATCCCTCTCCACAACTTGTCACAGGGTAAGCAAATGTGGAACTTCACAATATACAGTAACAAATTAATCAGACTGTTTGCAGAATAATCCTTGTCTCTCTGTCGTAGCAGAAGAAGCTATCAACCTCTGTATGCATCTCTTCTCCTTGGTTCCTACTTTACTCATCAAAGTAATTCAAAGAAATCTGTTTTGTCCTTGAATGAAACTTGACTTATTGTCAAACCCCTTTCAGCCCACAAAATACAGCAATGGAAAGTTAAAATTAATGTCAACCACTAAACACCAAGCAGTGCTTATGTATCTGCCATAGGTAGCAATTTATGGCTGCCACATAAAAAGGCCAACTGAAAAGTCCTCAGCAACTGTGTGTAGTATGATGATGGTTGAACAAGTTACTACTATATTTGGTAGCCAGGAATTTGAAAGGGACCAAGTAAATGTAAAAGAAAGTAAAGAGTTCTAGGGCCCAACCTTGCTTCCCATATTCATGTGAATAGTAAAGAAATACTTGCTCAAAGCAAGCAAGGGGCAAAAACTCCATCTTATAATACAACTGGGAGACTTGAAACACAAACATAACAGAAAAAAAAAGGAGATTTGCAAAATCTCAGCTGACTCTCTGAGATGAAGTTACTGTTAAAATTATAATTACAAACTCACAGTAGGTAAACTAAGGTTTAATCTTGTTGCATATATTTGACTATAAACCTATTTTAGCAAAGCAATGATTCTTAAGCATGCCTATAACAACATTTTATAAACCAAAATATATTTAGAAACGAAGCTCATAAGACAATAAGCAAATTACTCTTGAAAGCAGAATATTAAGATTTAAACTGTTTTCCTTTGTGGAAGACTGACATTCTAAAATCTAATTACCATCCTGCAATATGAACCCTTCAGCAAGTCATTAACATAAGGAATGTATTATGCACAACTGAAGCCAAACCAGACAAATTTCTAGATAAATTATCAGAGTTCAGAAGCATAATATGCAACCTCTGCCAGCCAGAAGCTGTTCATGGACATTCAATATTCTTTTACAAGCTCTATTGTGAAGCACACAATAGCTATTACCTTAGTCATCAGAATGCAGCTGGTCAATAAGTGTACAGTCAGCAAGTGCCACATTCCTACACCAATATTTATCCAGATGAGATCAGAAGATACACCTCAGTCATTTGACAGGACAAAGATAATGTCACAGTAAAATTCTGGTCACAAGATCAGTAACTTTAGTTCTGAAAAGCATGAATCTCAGCTTTACTACATTATGAAATTGTTACTTAAATGCTTTCTCTGCCTTGATATTAGCAGGAAAGGTAAATTGATGCACTGGTCTCAGTCAGCATGAGAACCACAAATTTTGGGAGCAATAGGATTTTGCTTTAATGTTACTTCTGCAGCAAAAATAGCTAAGTATTTAAATGTAGGAATTAATCACTTCAGGTGAATGTTTTCGTTGACAATTTGTTTCTATATGACCTATTTAATATTTTGCATAAAATTCCCATAAACTGATCTTCCCATAAAAATGGTAAGATCAGGTTTCCCTCCCCAACTTCTAATTCATAAAGTCTATAAATTTATACTAGACTTGTAAAGTCCCATGCTAGGAAGAATTGTCACTCATACTCTTTCTGCAGCATCTGCATTACACATATTTGTAGCATTTGCTCCTCTTCTTGAGGTCTCTGTGTGTCCTTTGGCTTGATCAGTGATCAAGTTGGGGTGGAAGTGAGGAAAGGCTGCAGGGCTGCACCCCAGCCTGTCCTGGGGCATGCAGAGGATACAACAAAAAAGCAGCTCTCACCTCCCCAAAACTGTTCTCCTCCCTACCCCCTGCTCACAGTCAGCTGATAGGTAAGTCCTGGGACTAGGCATATTTCTTCTGTTTTTATGTCACAGAATCCAGTATGAAGAACACTTATCAGGTCACAAAGACATGGACAATTTTAACAATAAATTATGTCTCATATATGAATATATGCTTTATATATATATATGTTCACTCATATATATACGTGTGTGTGTGGTGTATATGAATACTACAAAATTAAAAACTGATTAAAGGACAAGACTAAAGAAAATTAAACCTGTCCAAGGCTGGGCCCTGCAAGACTGTGAGAGTGAGATGAAAAAAAAAGCCTAAAGACCAGGAGGTGAAATTTACCAATTACTGATAAAACTGGGGTTGGATGGAGGATGAAAGATAAAGAATTTAATTTGTTTGATTTTATTCACAGCAGAATGAGCCACCAATCCAGAAGATTAACTACTTTTGCTGGTACATTAAATTAAAATGTAGAAGAAATACAGCGAATGCTAAGGAACATTTGGAGAAAAAGGGTGTGATAGAAGCAATGCAGTTTCTGAGGATGATGATACCAGTTAATTCTCTAATTAAAAGGGAGGGCAATTACCCCTTTGCTCATTCTCAACCACCTCCAAAATATTTTTCTCTAATAAGTGTGAAAATGGTCCAATTATAATGAATAAGTGGAAAGGTCTTTAATGAAATAAAAATTCCGTGGAAATGTTCTGTATTAAATATGGAGAGCTGTGAAGCTTATTCACAGAGAGGGAATCTATGTAAATACAGGGAGAAAGACTGTATCTGAAATTTAACATAGAGAAAGCAATGCACATAGTTGGGAAAAAGTCCTAACTTCATATATGAACTAATAATATCAGATTAGGAAAGACAGTTTCACATGAAGCAAAAAAACAAAGCCAAGAAAAGAAGAAAAAATAAATAAAAATTTAAAAAAACAAAACCCAAAAAACCTGAACATTACTGTGCCACTGTATAAACCCATAGTTCATCCACCCTTTCAACACTCCATTCTGGTCCTATATCTCAAGAATTATATACAAAATTTGAACCTATTCTGAGAAAGCATCAAGAATGATCAAAAGTGTGGAATTTTAAAATAGCCAAGTAATGATGGCTTTTTATTCCAGCAAACTGAGAGGGAATATTGAGATTTACAAAATCAAGGCTGTCATAAATGGATGAAGATTCATTGTTTGCTGATTTTTTGAAAGCAGAAACAAGAAATAATTAGAATCCATGTTCAAAACAGACAAAAGGAGCTGTTTCTTCACTCAGTGAAAAGAGATACAAAACCAAAAGGCTGGTCAAGACCACCGGCATGGCCTGATGCAGCCTTTTTAATGTTCTTTCTAGTTGCCTGTACAAAAAGCTAAATGACCATCATCACACTTCAAAAAAAAAGACCTACAGGAAATAATATATGACAAAAATCAGATTTCGTATGAAATCCAAGAAACCCACAACAGCCAAAGACAGTCTGAAAAACTCTCAAACAAGTCTGTTCAAACAGAAGAGTTTCCAGCATTTTTTATGCAAACAAGAGACCTCTGATTAATCACACTCTCAGCAAAAAAGAGACAAACAAACAAGAATTAACACGGGAAGTAGATTAGGTACCACATGTTTCTTAGATATAACATAATAACTTAAGCATAGGGCAAGACAGATAAATATTTACACCCACATTCATTCTCCATCTGTAATTCAGATAAATATTTAAGTTTTTACAAAAATATTTCTAAGTAGAAAATACTATTTTACTTATTTGTGAATGACAAATTATTTGAAACGTATCAGCCTTCAGAATCATTTCAGTATAACAAATTAATATTATACCAACACCATTAATCCCATAGATTTATCACAGATATTAATTATTCAATTAAAAATGTGACAGGACTTAAAAGTCATATTGCTTGTCAATAATTCTCCTTTAAATGATAAAAAAAACTATACATATTTTTTAGCATGAAAACTCCTATGAGTACAACTCCTTTGAGACTGAAAAGACTGGATTTGTTCAGCCTTGAGAAGAGAAGGCTTGATTACAGTGTCCCAGCACCTAGAGGGTAGCTACAAAGATGATGGAGAGGAAGAGTCCCTGTTTATAAGGAGTCACTTGGACAAGACAAGGGGCAATGGGCACAAGTTGCTCCTGGGGAGATTCTGTTTGAATGCAAGGGGAAAATTTTTCCCTATGAGGACGCTCAGACACTGGAATTGTCTCCCAGGGGCAGTGGTTGATTGCCCCCATTTGCAAAGTTTTAAGTCTCAGCTCGACAGGGTGCTGAAGCATCTCTCAAACAATAGTATTAGAAGGGTCGGAACTGATGACCCTTGAGGTCCCTTCCAACCTGACATTCTACGATATGATTCTAAAAGTTTCATTTTGTGGAGATAGTTTCAAATAAGTTTCTTTATAGTAAAAAGTCCATACGTATTTGTTTTTTTTAAAGTACATACATTTTTTAAAAAACAAAAACATTGCACCAACTTACAAAGCCTAATTCCTTCTGGTATTTTAAATCCAGCATTTTTTGAATAAGGGAAAAACACCTTTTTGCATGCACTATTTGCTTACAAATATATATTTCATAACATATAAACAAGACCATGCAAATCCTAATTAGAAATACTTAGGAGATTATGATAAAAATTCAGGATACGCGTATAGAATAACTCATACTGAGATAGAGAAGGATGCAACTTCAAAATAGGAATGGATTTTTTTTCTATTACTGTTATTATTACATTCCCCAATCAAGAAGGAACTTCCAACACATTTCTGAAGTCAGGTACTATTGCATACGCCTGCAGTCACACAAGTAAACCCTGCTGGAGTCAAAGGACTAAAACAGAGCTTGATATTAAAAACTATATATTTTGTAATTCATACAACTAAAAATTAGAGTTAAATAAGAAGTTTATGTCCAAATTTGTTTCTGAATTCTAAAAATTACTATTTTTATCTCATGTACTCATGGATACCAATATATCTGAATCCAAACAAGTAAACAGCACAGACTAAAAATTAACTTCATAACTCAAAACTAATACTGTGTACTTTTAACCTGATACATTCTAAAATAACTTGTTTCAGATAACAAGTCAATATGTTTAAGTAATACAAAATAGTTTGGTTTCTTATACAAAAGTAGGAGTGGTAAGACAAACTTCTACAGTTAATAACTAAAAATTTACACTACAGAAAGATTCCCATGCATGTATTTTCTGTATATAAGCAGAATTTGACAAGTTCCAAACTGAAAGTCTGCCTACTCCAGCAATTTAAAATGCTCATCAACCCTACAAGCAGCTATGTAAGTACAAGCCAGGTACTAAGAACACTTTCTCCATCCTCTAGGAATTCATAGTCCAAAGACTTTGATCCAAAAGCTCTGTTTGAATATAATACCTCTCAGGGAATTTTTTTCCAACAATTTGTCCTGTCTTTTTACAGTTCTTATATTAGAAGATACAATGAACAGCAATACTGTTCCCTATTGACTGTGCCTGAGCCACTCATGACTATGCTATGATACCTCCTGCTCAAACATCACCTCCCATATTAAAGCACATGGGAGAGTAATCTCTTCTATAGTGGCCATTTGATATCTCTGCCCTTCTTTGTTGCAGTTTTTGCAGTTCTACTATAATCTTTTTCAGATGGAAAGCCCAAAATCCACACATGGATTAACATGGCTCCATGTTTTTCTGCTTGCCATAGCAATACTTCCTCTTACAGTCTACATTGTTTGCCTTTCTGACCTGGACTGAGGATTAAGCAAATGCTTTCTTAGACTGTGTTTTTTATCTAGCCATAATATAAAATATTAAAATAAAATATAAAATGATAAAACCAACCCATCTTGCATCAGTGCATATGTAGAGTTGGGTCCATCGCCAGTAGACACACACTGTGTGTTCAAAACACATACAGGCTTCAGGGTTGCTTTGAAAAGGAGTGCAAATTAAATTGAAAGTGAGTAGTATTAGGCGTCAAAAAAACTTGTGAGGATTTAATTATACAGATACTCATAAGATTCCAAAGGTTCTGTAAAAACTTTAATCAAAAAAGGCTCAAATCAAGTGTGATGGAAGAATATGTGAATGCTGAACAGCTTTATGTCTGTGGAAAAAAAAACAACCCAACCCAAAACTGCTGAAGTGGGAGGAAAAAAACCTTGATCCACAAACTGCACTGTAGACTTTGTAACATCTTCAAACACTTCACCTTTTCAAAAAAACTGAAACAGGAGAGAACATGAGCTCCAATTGTTTACCTATCCAAGTCTTCAGGCAGTCTGTGGTGATGGTCAGTCCCGCCCTCTCACTCATGGTACTGGTGACATCCATCATGGAAGCTCAATAGCCTTCTGCTTTAAGTTCCCAAGACTGATGGACTGATCTGATAACTGAAATTAAATTACTAGTACAATGTTCAGTGACCACAGAAAAAGGTCATAAACTCCACTAATTCAGAATAAATGGGGGGGATCATTAACAGAATTATTCCTGACAGAATGGGCTGGACAAAAGAATGCACCACGAAATGCTGTGCTGGAGACTAACTTTTAAAGTTGTATATATATAAAAAAAAAAAAAAAAAGGACAGAAGAAATATGATTTCCTACTCAGGTTGAAAATTCCTGTATTTTGAACTATGCACGGACTCAAGTCTTCCTTTCTTAGTGTGAGATAACATCAGGTTTTTATAGGACGTCTGAACTGCAGAGAAAAATGAATTAAAATATTTAACGCCATAGTTTAAGCTACAATAGAGAACTCATTAACCAGTCCTTAATTTGCTTTTTTCTTTACATATAATTCTTCTCCTAAACACTATAAAAATTTTCTTTCTCAATACATATTTCAAATATTCTACAAATCTTAACAGTTCCAAAGGTGACCAAGTTTAAAAAAAAAAAAAAAAAAAGTTTTTAGTTAACATCTAATTACTCCTGTTTTCCATTCAGTTTTAAAGGATACTCTTCCAATATTCCAAGAAAAATCTAATAGCATTGACTTTAGCTGTCAGGTGCAAAGCTGAAGTTAGCATATTCCCATAAAGGTAAAGAGCTGCACTGTTTAAGGTTAAAATATAATAATTAGAAAAATATTCCGTCTTTTGCCCTGAATTCAGTACAGCAATATTCACATTATGCAGTCACAAAAGTTATATATATACACCACTTCACTAAAAAAAAGTTGTTCAGAACACTGTTCAAAAACCACAAAAGTAAGACTCATGTAAGGTACACCTTAGTAACAAGCAAGAGTATTGCCAGACAAAACCAGCTGGTTGAATCACTGGTTCATAAAAACATCCACATTCAGTATAAAATACAGCTGTCTCAGATAAGGGAGAAAGGGAGGTGAAGCCAAGCCTGCTGAATAAGCGTTGCCTCTTCAGTCCATCCACCTTGCTTACCATGAATTTGGAAGCAGAAAATAGATTAAGAGCTCAGAAAGCCAAACTCACTTGGGAGACTACTGACTTGGATATTAATCCAGAGGAATTAACACCAGGCAGGACCCAGTGAATGTGGGATAGGTTTGGGCTGGTTGGTTTTCAGGGAGATGGACTAGATTAGGCCAATCAAATCACAGAAGTTGTCTGTATATCAACAGTTATGGTTGGGGGTACCTTCGGAACTCTAGTCTCATCCCCTGCTCAAAGCAATCCTGACAAAGCAGACTGACTCAGGGCTGCATCCAGGTGAGTTTTCAGAGCCTCCAAGAACGCAGATGTTGCAGCCTCTCTGGGCTCTCATTCCAGTGTCTGATCATCCTCCCCACTGCAAAAAAGTTTCTCCCTATATCAACATAGCATTTCCCATCTTCCAACTTGCATTCATTCTCTTGTCCTTCCGTTGTGCCCTGCTGAGACAACTCAGGCTTCACCTTCTCTGTACTGCCCACCGAGGTAGCTACAGACAGGAATAAGATCCCTCCCAAGCCACCTTTGCAGAGATTGTCTGGAGCCTGTTCTCTCAGCTTGTCTGTGTCTGCCATGTGCTCCAGACTCCCTGATCATCAGGGTGTATACTCACTGGGCTAGCTCCAAGACATCCAAGGTTCAGGATAAGCACTGTCTTTCATAATATATTTAAAATTCTTCTCTGAGCACAGTATTTGAATGAACCAGGTGTTCCTAACCAGTTTAGCCTTCCAAGATAAACTTATAAAAGATATTTAGGATAAGCACTCCGACAGCTTTTGTAACTGCAGCAAAGTCCAAGGGACAATATGCAACCTTCTAGGTGCAGCAGGAACCTTGTGGATTTGGAGCAATAGCCAAGGGCCAGCACACAGTAATAAGCAGATGCTCCACCCTTTGCAGGAATGGGAACTTCTGAACAACTGTTGTATTGGATCCCAAGTCAGTCACTAAGGGGATCACAGGAGTTCTGTACTCCATACCATAACACTGGACAAATATTAGGGTTGTAGTTACTTCTTGTTTTGAAAGGACTTCTAACTCCATCACCACCACGTATCCTTGTAACACTGGGCTGTGTGTCTCAACCAGCAAGAGAATCAAAAAGAAGAAAGGCCTCAGCTGGGCTATAAGTCACTCTTAAAACAACACTGTAATGTTCTTTCCCCAAGGGATCAGTGCTGGGCCCAGTCCTGTCCAACATCTTTATCAATGACCTCAATGATGGGAGAGAGTGCCTTGTCAGCAAATTTGCTGATGAGACAAAACTGGGAGGACTTTCTGATTTACCTGAATGCTGTGCGACCATTCAGCAAGATCTGGACAGGACTGGTGAGCTGGGCCATGAGGGGAACCTAATGAGGTTCAACAAGAACAAGTGCAGAGTCCTGCACCTGGGAAGGAATAACAAAATGCACCAGTACAGGTTAGGACATGATGTGTTAGAGAGCAGCCCCATGGAAAAGGACCTTGGAGTCCTGGTGGACAAGAAATTATGCATGGGTCAGCAATGTGCCCTTGTGGGGTGCATGAAGAAGAGTGTCCAGCAGAACATGGGAGATTCTCTTCCCCCTCTACTCTGCCCTAGTGAGACCTCACCTAGAGTACTGCATCCAGTTCTGAGCTGCCCTGCTCAAGAGGGACAGGGATTTACTTGAGACAGTACAACAGAGGGCTACAATATGATTAAAGGACTGAAAGACCTGCCTTATGAAGAAAGGCTGAGTGACCAGGGGTTTTTTAGTCTGGAGAGAAGACTGAAAGGGGATCTAATTAATGTGTATAAATACATGAGGGCTGGGTACCCTGTGAGAAGGGACAACCTCTTCTCACTTGTGCCCTGTGATAGGATGAGCAGCAATGGATTCAAGATAAAGCCCAGGAAGTTCCACCTCAACATGAGGAAGTATTTGTTTACTGTAAGGGTTACAGAGCCCTGGAACAGGCTCCACAGAGAGGTTGTGGAGTCTCCTTCTCTCAAGACTTTCAAGACCCATCTAGATACATTTCTGAGTGACCTGCTCTAGTTTTGGTCCTGCTCTGGTAGGGGGGTTGGACTCAATGATCTTCAAAGGTCCCTTCCACCCCCTGACTTTCTGTGATTCTTTGAACAGTCAGAGCAACAAAGTGATAAAGACAGAGATAGGCCCATGCAAGGCATAACAGTGACTGCTACTCTGCAACAACTTTCTCTTTGAAATGCATAGTAAAAATACTTTATTTCCAAAGACAATTTGTAAGACATTATGCTGCAATACACAAAGCAACCATTGACTTTTAACTAGTTTAGAAAAGTATTATAAAAAAACCAAACCAACAACCTTCAAAAATACAGTATGCTTGCTTGCTTATGGAAGACCAGTAAAATAAAACATGAACAGTGAGATCAAAGAGATGGAAAACAGTCACAACATCATAAAACTTAGAAATGTGCTCTAGTATCAGCAGTAATCATGGTCATTATTTCTGCAAAGCAGACCTACATACTTCACTACTTGTTTGTGATTTCCTTTTCCAGTGTGTTATAGCTAGCTTTAAAACCTTAATAAAATCTTTTAGATTTATGTTTATTATGCATAAAATTTTCAACTTCTGGAACAGGACAAAAAAACCAAGAAACACATAAGAATATTGTTTATACATGATCCCTTAGCACTGAACATAAAATTAAAACAATAGCTATGTAGCATACATACTAAAATATTAGTGTCTAGCAATAGAAAGCAATTCCTTTAAAATGCAAATAGTTGAATTTACCTCCTATAAAAGAACATAATACTGTGGACTCAATTTTTCTCTAAGAAGTGGAGCTTCAAGTGATTTTGTAAATAACTTTATTCCCTCCCCTAGCAGGAGAACTGGCTAAAAATACTTTTCCAGGTAAGAAAAAGAGTGACAGGATATGCCTTAGTAATTTTTTTCCTTTTTAAAAGCCATTTTATTAGTCACAATATCAATTTATAATACTAACATGATTTAAAGGATGGCTCTGATTCCCCTCATACATCTTTCTTTTTCCACTAGCAATCCTCCTGATGACAGATGTACACAGACAGTAATAAAATGGGCTGCTCAAATTTATTTAGAGTTTGTGCAGCACTTCTCGTAACAAAATCTGAATACGTTCTAAATTCTAATGAATTTTTTATCCCTACATCCCTGTGATGCACATTTGTGGTTTTGATATTACTTTACCATAAGGAAAATTTATTAAAGAATTGTTTTTAATAAGGTCCAGCTGAGACCATAACCAGGCCTAGTTTCAGAATGATGAGCACCAGTTTCTGACAGTTTTCTAACAGTAAATGTATTCAACACACACGAGGGATAGAAGCACACTAAGCAGATCTGAAAAAGAAGGCTTATACAATTTGCCCAGGGTCAAGAAGAAATGTGGACCATCAGCTGAAATAGGAAGCACTGCTCAGCTCTCTAGGTACTGTGCCAGCAAGCTCATTCTTCATCCCATGAATCATGTAAATGAAAAACTTTGGGTAAATGAAAAAAACTGAAACCCTGTTCTCAGATTCTTCCTTTTCTAACAAATACACATTTAACTGCTACCATTACAACCTCTCAATATTAGAAAGTTGAATGAAAGCCAGTCAAAACTGTTTGACTGAAGCAACTCCACAAGAACAGCTGGTGATCAGCTACTAATACCACTTGGAAAAAACCCACAAAACTTGCTACAACAATAATTTGCTCAAGGTTATGGAGTTTAAGAAAGCCATTCCAGTTCTGTTTAAATCTAGCATCTCTTGAGAGGAATATTTCAGAAAGTTTTCAAATTTGTAAATTAAAAACTTTTAATTCTACAGTATTTCCTAATAATATTCATAAGAAGAACACAAAAGAAGTGGTACACTTCACCTGAGAGGTATAGAGCAACCTTCCAAGTGGGTGAGATGTGGTTGCCATGTGGTCCCTGAGAACCTGGAATACATTCCCATCACTTCTGATACTCCAATTCCACTCCTTTCCATAAGATTTCTTCAAACTACATTGGTCTTTTTTGAGTATAGCAGAACATCCATACATTCACTGAGAAGGCACCCTTTCCTTTGAACTAGCGAGGGCATCCAAAGCAGGATAGCTGCAGCAGCTAACTGCCCAACTATTTATTAAGTTTCACAGAAGGCTTTGCACTTTTTAAACCCTCTGTTGCTGCACACACATTACTGACATTAGCTAAGCTAATAGCTCAAAGTTAAGCAGAGTCATTTTCATGAATTGCACAATGACTGCAGCACAGACAAGGCCTTAAGCTTTGTGGTTATAGCAAACAAAGTTTAGCCTAAGTTACCATGAGTTTGAAAACTCAACTCTTTCTCCTATGAATGTTTGTAGCAAAATGCCTATTCAAAGACAACTTCTGTTGACCTTTCCAACTGGAAGACAAGAAGCTGGAGAGATCTGGAGGTTTGGGTTGACGGCAAATTGAATACGAGTCAAGAGTGTGTCCTGGCAGGCAACAAGGCCAACCATGCCCTAGAGTGCATCAGGAACAGCGTAGGTAGCTGGTCGAGGGAGGTGACTGTCCCTCTCTGTACTGCACTGGTGCATCTCCACTTGGGCTACTGCGTGAGGTTTTGGGTGGGTTTGTACGAAGGACAAACTATTTGAGTCTGTCCAGAAGAGAGTGATGAAGATGGTGAAATGTCTCAAGGGCAAGACTTACAAGAAGCTACTGAGGTCACTTGGTTTGTTCAGCTTGAAGAAGGTTGAGGGGTGACTGGATTGCAGTCTACAATTTCCTCAAGGAGGGGCAGGGGAAGGGGAAGGGCTGATCTCTCTCTCTCTCTGGTGACCAGCAACAGAACATGAGGAAATGTAACAGATCAGACTGGACATCAGGGAAGTGTTCTTCACTGAGAGGGTGCTCAGTCACTGGAATAAACTTCCCAGAGAAGTGGTCATGGCACTAAGCCTGGCAAAGTTCAAGGGATATCTGGACAACACTCTTGGGCTCATCATTTAGTTTTAGGTAGTACTGTGAGAAGCAGGGAGTTGGACAGGATGATCCTTATGGGTCCCTTCCAACTTGGGATATGCTATGATTCTATGATTGCTATATCCAAAAAACACTGATCATCATCTAACAATATCTGGGAAACAAATAATATACCACGGATTCCCCTTATTAACCACAATCAGAAATGGCTTTTATACCATGAATGTTGTCCTAAGTGTATAAACAACGTAACAGAATAACAGAAATAAACCTCTTCTATCAGATGACCCATATTTTAGTCCTTGAAAACTGGCAATTATCATACTGTACCTACTGCCTTTTACAATATCTTCTTCATCCTTTAGAAACACTCCTATTCATTTGAATTAGGAGTAAAGAGTAAATAAATATAGTATCTTACTGAATATTGACATAGGACTTCAGCTCATTAGTAATTTTTCTGTTTGGAAAAGGTTCAGACCATATTCTTAGTTAAAATGTTCTTCTACTCATGGTAATTTTTACATTTGCATTGAATTTGTCTGATTTAAACTGTACCTCAATTTTTTATCATTCCAAACACATAAATTCTAAGATCATCTGACACTCTTTCACTAGTTTCTCCTTAATCTATTTTTGGATATTAAATTTGTTTCAAAGTAAACAACTATATTCCTTTACATACCATCCATTAAAACAGATTTTGGGCACTTTCTCTTTCAGAAATCCTCACAGATTACATTCCTAGCCTGTCACAAAGTTTTACATATACTGCCACAGTGTACATATTGGCTATCAAATCTAGCAGATTTTAGGAAATATGCACACTTCACAAACTGAGAAAAAAAAATGGATATTTACAGATAAATCTAAGGCTCTTAACTATAATGAATAACTGTCCTGTGAAGGACAGAATCTCTTAGAATCTAATATCAGATATCGTAGAAATGCACATTTTCCCTAATAGCAGCAACAAGCAGACAAAATACACCAAAACGAGCCGTTGCATTGAACTATTTATAACAGCATTGAGTACACAGTCAGGAACAGGAATACCACACACAAAGCTATTAAAATAAATAGTATTTCCTGTTCTTTACAACACACGTTGCCTAACCATTCCCAGAGATCTTTGTGTTGATTTTCAGTAGAGGCTTGAGGCTAAATTAAGGACTGAGTATGCCAGCAGACTGCAGTGAAATGTCCATAGCTGTCGATTACTATTAGTATCAATCTTCTCATGCAAGCACATGGCTTAACAAGGACTTGAGCTCAAAGCCCATTTACAGCACAGAGGACCATGTGCCTATTCCCATTGAGTGCTAGAGTTTATACAATTTGCCATTTTTGCTATAATAATTTTCTCTAGCAGCAACATACGCCCTACAGAAGATAAGAACCAGAGACTCCTAGCCTGCTGTTGCAAGTATCCATCCTGAATGGTCTTGTAAAAAGGTAGAAACATGCTCCCCATTCTTCTAGACAATCAAGAAAGTGTGCACCACGCTGGACTAAGATGTGCTTAGTTTATCACACAGGAGTAAATTAATGCTTCAACTGTTGCAATAACCTCTGCCACTTTGGGGCAATGGCTTTAAATTAGAGAAGAGTAGATTCAGATTGGATGTTAGGAACAAGTTCTTTATGATGAGGCTGGTGTTAAAATGGAACAGGTTGCCCAGGGAGGTAGTTGATGCCTCATCCCTGGAGATATTCAAGGTGAGGATTGACAAGGCTCTGAGCAACCTGATCTAGCTGACAATGTCCCTACTTACTGCAGGGGGTAGGACTACGTGACCTTTAGAGGTCCCTTCCAACCCAAATTATTCTATAGTTCTATAGCTATCATTCATGACACTGCTAAACAGAGAAATACCTCTACCATTTCCCTCACATGATATTTTGACTGTAGTTTCTCATCAGAAAATCGAAACCATTTTTATAGCATTTTCACAGTATTTTCACAGGAAATTATTGGCAGAAAACAAGTACAATATTTAAATGGTTCTAGGTGGATGGCTTCATTCCTTTAACTGGATGACAAGGAGTGGAATCTCTCACTGTAACCATTTCCAGTAGCTTGATTTTCTGCCTTCAATTAAAATGAAATGAAATTGAAATGAAATATTAAAATGAAATATAAAATCCAGCCACTGATTCCACTTGGCTGCTATGCAACTTCTTTCTCATAACTTTGTTTTTCTGGAAGGGCTTTGGTTAAAATTATTTTTAGTTTTTAAAAAAAACCAAAGCAACCTAGTAATACATGTATCCCTATGTATCCTTTATTTAGACAATATTTTTACAAAATTGGTGGCTTTTTAAAAAAAGAAAATATTACCTTTTTTTCTTATTTTACAGTATAAATGTTTAACTTTTTTGTTTAACTAACTTTGATGTAACTGAGACAATTCTTATAATCACATCTAGCTAATATTCTCTTCCTGATGGAATTCAATGGAACAATGAACTTGATTTTCAACTGCAATTGCAACAGAGTAAGCAAAGCACATCCTCCAAAAGGATCAGTATCTGCCTGCATGACTTCGAAGCATTTTTTGAGCAAAAATACAAATAACCACAATTTATAAAAAAGGAGTAAGACAGACTCAATTCCTTCATCAACCTCCCTTCACAAATATAACATTATTAAAAAAGAATATTTTGTATATAATAGTGATATTTCAGATAGATTGGAGATTTGATACAGTAAATTAGGAACAGAATACTAAGGGTGTAGCAGGAAAAAGCAGCAAGAAATTAAAACATGAAACATATCCCACTGTAACTTTTCCTGCTACAATCCCTTCTGCTTCATGAAAAACAGCATTTCATATTTATACCTTGTATCAACCAAACTTTTGGCATTACTTAGTCACCTTGGAATTTGGGTCATTATTTTTAATCTTGTTAGCAATGGGAATTTGCACATTTTAAATTTTGCATATTATGATGACTGCTTTCCTTCTGTTTTTCAATCACTTACTGTCCTGGACATACTTATGTATTATTGATGTCTTCCTTTCTCCACAGATGTAATCACTGCATCTTCACTGCTCTTAATAGGCATTATAGCAACACAAATGCCACTCATATGGCACTCTTACCTTCACATTGCTTTGTAGAGCTATTCTTAACCTATGCAACCACTAGCACTAGGATCCAGCATCAGGGTATTGATGAAATTAATCTGCATTCAGCTGTAACATTAAATTCTCCTTTGAAGTTTTGCAACAAAGGACTGTATCCAGGTCTTTCATATAGTCACAAAGTACACTATTAATTTGCATTTCCTAAATGTAACTAAGTGTTCAGTGATAAATGAGTTCTGAGGGTTACTAGGGGAAGAGCAACTATATTTAAAAGCCTGTTACTAATAGATTAGTAACCAAAACCAAGCTCAGGTGACTAAAACCAATGGTTATTCCCCCAGAAGAACTTTTTAGGTGGACAGTAACAGCCTTTTTCATTGATACTGTCCCTATTGCTTGGCACCTGTAACATTTACAGAATCAGTCATAAATGACATGAAAGAACACATTTGGTGTGATTCATCTGATTCAGAAATCTAACTGGACCAGATACATGACAGATGGTAAGAAATAGCTCATTCTCATTGTTACTGCTTAGACCATAACATGGGGTGTATGCAATGTATGACATAGTGTAACTCTACATCAGTGAACACAGAGAAGCAGTCACACTAAAACTTATGTATTGTGTTTGATTCAGTCCAGTATCTGCAAGCCATCATGTCTTCCCTGCTGTGATAGCTAGATTAAAGCTAGAACATTCAATCTCATTTTGATTGTGCTATAGTCTAGAAATGAAGACTGCTCCTGGAGATATTTTCCAGTTCTAAGCCCACATTATTTCCCTTCAGAGCTTGAAAGAGCCAATAATCCTGTTAGTGGCATCTCTGGAAAGAACATAAGCTACATATATTGATACATAGAAAATAACATTGGACATTTGATCTTGGCATAACGAATTAAGTACTAGTGATATTCCTCGAACTTGATAGTAATAGTTACACATTAACTTACTGCCAGTACAAAATAGTGTATTGGCTAAAGTATAACTGAACATTTTAGGGTCTGGTAAAATTCTAGGTTCAACAACAAGACTTGATGTTACCAAACTGTGCTGTTTCTTGTGATCAATAAAAGTATAAAACTTGATAAGGAATAGTTTATGGACTGTAATGAGAAGCAAATGATATGCAGCTCCCTTCACTGATGCAACCATAAAAATTATTTCAGAAACCTATAATGAAGGATAATTTGCTAATTTGTTCTGGTCATGAGGAAAAACAGCCTTCCAGTCTGATTAGTCCTGGCTACCCAGCCTTCGCAATGGCCTGACATCCCTAGGCTGAATTCACTGTTCAGGAGGGGAGCAGTAGGGAAGGTATCAACCTGAAAGCTATAAGCTTTTTCCCCTTAGAACTCTACCCATTCATTGCAAGATAGCTACAGAGGTTTAAGAGAGCTATGAAACCTTTGACAACCACCAGTCATGAAGATAATTTAAAAAAAACCTACTTCTAGAACTCATGAGGTCAAACTGTGTTGAGACATCAAGAAGGAGTATTTATGACAGACTCCAACTTACCCTACTTACATGGCATAGCATATAAACATTTCAAATACCACGACTGTAGATAAAGAGCTTTTCAAGATCTGGGTATATTTCTTGAGATCATAACCATGCTTAGATACTCATGGCTATATACTAACACATATATATATATATATATACACACGTGTGTGTGCATATATATCGGCAGTTAAACCTCAATATTCCAACACCTTGAGAAGTTTCAAACATTAATTTCATATTTCAGAATATTAACATTACACATTTGACTTGCTGTGTTGCTCTTTTTTTACTACCTAAAGCAGTACTACACTGGGTAAAAATATTTATGAAACGCTGTAAAATGTTTTTATTGTTAATACTTATAACAAGTAATTTGTACATATAAATACACAAAATTGCAGAAAACTTGTCTTCTACATGCTACTGTAAAAATCTATTAATAACAAAAGGTTCATATTCTTATGAAGTATTAAAGAGATTTAAAATTATAGGCAATAAAATAATTCACTGCAAAGGAAGAGGGGTGAAAATACTTAAATCTAAGAGGAAAAAAATGTCTGATTCAGAATCCCATTTATGATTAAATTTCAAGAATAATACAAAATCAAGTATGCAACCAGCTCATAGTGCATAAACTATGTGTATTTATTTATAATGTGTATTAAGTATTCATTAGGTTTTTATTTAGTTCAAAATGAAAAAATATCTTAGAAAGGTTTTATAAAGTAGATAGTGAGAACTGCAGACATCCACTTACACTAAATTCTTTTGTATAGATAAACTGTTCAATTCAATTTTATCAACATCTCTTATTAAACTTACCAGGTGAAATGATTTGGAAGATACGATACCTATCTACTAGTGTGTATGTATATATATACATATATGAATATATAAAAAATATTCTTACCAAGATGACTTGGAAAAGAACTGGAAAAAGATGGGCTTCTTCCACAAGCCTGTAAAAAAACGTTTTAAGATTTATTTAGAAAAAGAAGAGAATTCTTGTTTAACACACTAAACTCACAAAAAAGCAGAGTAGTAAAATAGTTGTTGCCAAAATTCATGACCCAGAACCTCAGTCTTTGACTAGTTCTTAAGAAAATTGAACTCCACACTTCTGCTATTATATACAAACAGCAATGTTATATTGCTTCGGAAATTACTTCTAGGTCTGTTTCACTGATGCGACTCAAGTGAGTGGAGCAGTAATTAAATTAATATTTTTAAGTGGCAGAAATTAATCAAAATACTGAAATATAATATACATATTCTATAACAGCATGCACCATTAAATAATTTAAATTAATGGACTCAGTACACACAGTGAAATTTTAAATATGCTGTGTTTTCTAAAGTACGCTACATTAACTTCTGTGGGTTAGCATGTTAATATAATAAATTTGTCAGCCAGTTCTCTTAACAATATTGAGGCATTTTACTCAAAACAATTTAGCTATATTATCCAGAATTTCAAAATCAGGTAAAATCCAGTGTATAACTATTTATAAGAAGAATATGCTCAAAAAAGATTAATACTTCACATTAATGCATAATTTTCTATTCTTAAAACCCAAAACACCTTTATTTATTAGTAAAGCACATATTTCTCTCACAAACACTACAATGACATATGAATTACATTACTAAATGCTCTTTACTGTATTATGATGGTAAATTGTTCCCTGGAGACATTCAAAGCCCACCTGGATGCATTCCTGGGTGACCTGCTACAGGTGACCCTGCCCCCTGGGAGTGGGGGTGGACTTGATGATCTTTCAAGGTCCCTTTCCAATCCCTAACTTTCTATGGTTCTATGAAACTGAAGAATAATTCTCTCTTCTCCTTACACACTGTACTAGATGCCTATTTACCCAGTTCTTTTCATGTGTCTTTGTAACATTATGAACTAGTTCATAAATATTAGGTAGGTTTTAGCCTTGGGATACAGCTATAAAAGAAGGTTGTGTTATGAAATCCATGTAATAAATGCAAAACTTGAGCAAAGAGAGTTTGTCTAGAAGAGTTAAACATGCCCATTGTGACTATATTCTCAATAGAGGCAGATGCTTTTGCACACTTATTCAGGAAACTCAGCACAGATTACATACTACAAAACTGTCTTGTAAGTCGTACATCAGTTGAGAAGAGAAAGTTTTTAATATAATCATTTATGAACAAACAGGAGTCATACACAAGTAAAATAAACAGTTCCACATTTGAAGCTTTACTCAGCAGTATCCTATACTGTCTTCTGGTACAACAATGATCAGATTAATTCTGTTTGGTAAACTATTTGTTAAAAAGAACTCATACATTACTAAAATCACATGATTCCATTTAACAGTTTTCATTCATGTCCAGTAAGAAAAAGGAGAAGGTATTATTTCTGGATAGTGTAAGATAAAGCACTAGACTGTGAACTAAAGAAACTAAAAGGAATTACACATTCTCTTTTATTGGCATAATGAGAAAATTGAAAGGGGGCTAGAACAAACATCCAAGGGCCATAAAATCATAAAATCCTTCATTTAGGCTGATGTTACCTATCACAGCTCTAGATGTTCATATTTGCTGCAATCATATTATGTAAAGGATATACAATATGGTAATAAGGAATGAGAGGCATGCTAACAGAACAACTGTATTTATGAAGAACTGAGAATTACTTAGAAGTCTTACATGTGCATTAGGTATAAATAATTATTGCCTATTGCATATTCTTTCCTAATTCTATGATCCTTACCTTGACCTAAATGCAATAACTGTGATGATAGAATCTATATAAAGTTTGAGCGGGAGTGATGGTTTAGCATGATTTATTCCATCGTACAGGACTTCCATGCAGACACAAGAAAAATGCACTCACTAAACTGGTGAAAACATAACAAAGCAAAATAATCGTATGCACCTCTATGAATGTGTTTAATACAGCTAAGTAACAGCCTTGTTCAGCCAAATGTGTTCAGTTTCACTTGCATGCAGAAATGTGTAAAAGCACAAGTTACAGATAACAGAAAACCTAATATACTCTGAGAAAGAAGAGTTTATATACGTGTCTTGGTTTGAGAGTACCACAGTAAAAATTGCCTCTAGCCATATAGGCCTGAGCGCACCTGGGTACCCCACAGGTGCTGTGGGGCTGTGGCTTTGGCAGTGACAGTGGGGAAGGATGGGTAAGGTGACCCAAATGGACCAACCACAGTGCCCTTGTCCATGATGATCAGCATAAAATGGCTCCTCAGAGAGACCTCTCCTGGCCTCTCTGGCTGATGTATTAGGGTTTGCTTGTTGGTAATCTCTCCCTGGTGCCCCGCATATTCTTTTCTCATCAGAGAACACAAGACAAGTCACCTTCTCATTACACTCAAAGTAGGACCAGGTCAGTTGATCCATTTTTTTTTGAGGGCTGTCACTGGGATTTTGGATTCAAGCACCCCCCCCACCTGTACGCAGTCTTGATTTCTACAGAGTTAAAGTCAGCTATACCTGCTGTTGAGAAAAGCTAAGATGAAACCACAGCAAATATCACATTTTTAAAGGTCATCTGCAAACTTGTATGATTCAAACAAAATAGCTTCAGTCTTTAGAGAAAATTATACATGTAACTTAGCTGAAGCAGGAAGTTATGTCAAGCAATGTATTAGGACAAAGATTAAATACAATTTATCCCCACTTCATATATATGTTTGCAAGGTGACATTATCACCTTCATTGTTATCTTGCAGTTTACAAAGAAAAAAATCTTAAAGCAGATGAAAGAGGAGTTTATCTATGGAACTTATTTCATAGACTGCCCATAATCTAAATCAAAAGTATTTTGGTTCTATGTAGATTTTTAAAAAATTTATATTAATTTATATAAAATCAGATTCTATCCTATTTGGAAAATGTATTGTTTTGGAATAATAATGGTACATGTAAGCTAATTATAACTCTAAATGTCAAGTACTTGCTTTTCCTTTTCATTTATATCGACACCCAAACTACACGAGCTCAAAGCAACTGGTCATCTGATTTTGTAAGACTTGCCATCAGTATTGTCTGAATTTTCAAGTCTAACAATTTTCAGAAGGAAATTATACCTCCAATTTTGCTTTCAAAAAATATGCGAGATCATTTTTTCTCATACTTCCTTATTTGCCTCCTTGCAAAATATACATGCACTGCAAGGCACTGAGCACAGAACAAAGGCTTTTTGTTACACTTGTGATTCCTTTAACAACCCCAGGCACCTACTTTGAGGAGTCTTACAACAGGACTTCTGGTTTAGAATGTAACCTCTCTGTCCCTGCAGCTGCATGCAAAAGGAAGTAAATTCACCAGGCTGTGAATTTACACTGCCTTGCATTTGCTTCTCACAGGAATAATTCTGGTACACAATAATAAAGGCAGTCTGGAGGAGACAGCATAAGACTAACTGTTTTCTTATTAGGCATCAAGAATATCTGTATTGGTCCCATATCCAAAATTCTTTTCAGTTGTATGTGTTCAAGCTGGATATTTTACCAAGTTAGGAAAAAAAAAAAAAAAAGATTGCAATCAATAAGATTTCTGATCTTGTGTCACTTGCAAAGTAATTTAATCATGTTACTATTTTATTCCTCTAATTAATGTTAATCTAACAATTAAAGATTTTTATTTAGGTTTTTTTTTTTAACTAAATTTTTTTAATAAATTCTCTGCTCAAATACAAACTCATGAATTCTACACGTCTAGATTGATGGTTTCCTTCTTTATAAGTAGGATTTGCCTGCAGGCAGTATATACCTAGAGTGGCAGCACCCTTAAATAAAGGAAACAGGGCCAAGTTTTTCCATAAAAATACAGAGTATTGAATTTTCCAAAACACTGAGATTTGTGTTTTTAAGTCACTTCATTTTCAAAAATCAGCATATTATAGTATTGTCATAAGTTCTGTAAAAACAATTGCTACACTTGGAGTAAACACTAATAATGTCTTTCAAAATAAACACTTTTCCTAAAAAGGGCAGTCCTGAAATAACATTCACAATAAAAACAAGGAGCTAACATACAATCAGACTTTGATTTTGATCCCTGACAAATGACTTAAGAATTACAAACCACAGAATTACCTTGGTTGGAATAGACCTTCAAGATCAGTGGCTCCAACCGTAAGCTAGCACTTACCAGGCCTTACCCAAGTCATATCCCCAAACACTATGTCTACAGAACTCTCAAATACCTCCAGTGATGGCAACTCCACCACTTCTCTGGGCAGCCTGTTCCACTGTTTGATAACCCTTTCAGTTAAGAAATTCTTCCTAACATCCAGTCTAAAGCTCCCTTGGCTTGACTAGAACCCATTACCTCTTGTCCTATCACTTATAACCTCATTGAACAGACCGATACCCACCTCTTTACAGCCCCCTTTAAGGTAGTTGTAGTGAGTGATAAGGCCTCCCTCAGTCTCCTTTTCTCCAGGCTAAACAACCCCAGCTCCCTCAGTCACTCCTTGTAAGACTTGTGTTCCAAACCCTTCACCACCTATGTTGCCCTTCTTTGAACATGCACCAGTAGCTCAATGTCCTTTCTATGGTGAGGAGCCCAAAACTGAACACAATACTCAAGGTGCAGCCTCACCAGGGTGTAAATTGATGCTCTTCATACCCATGATGCACTGTAGTCTACTATTGTTCATGTCTGTATTTTTTGTCTGGATTGCTCACACAAAATCTAACCCCACAAGCATGCAAATGTTTGCATTACCAAACTGAAAAGCTGCTATAAGGGCTAAAGAACAAACACAAAAAGGCCAACGCTTTAGCAGTATAGAACACTGGTGGAGATGGTGAACTGGTCTCACTCTGAAACAACAAGTAAACTCAGAAATATGAGTTTCTGAGTTGAAATAGCCTCTCCATGCATGGGTACCTTGAATGAATTAGAGTTCACAAAGTTACTCCTTTTGGGTGAATCTCAAATAATAAAGACCCACTACTGAAGTGGAAACTTTCAGTCATTTTACTGTCACACTTTCATACTGTGCACTTCAGTAGCTGTTCAAAGGCAAAGACATAGATTTTAAGAAATATCAAGGCGCTACTTACAAGGGTATCTAGCATAAAATACACCAGTGAGAAAAGAAGTTATTGGCCTTATCTTTAGGGGACCAATTATTTTAAATTTAATTTTCTTGATAAGTGTTAATCTATTCAAGTTTCTAAGCATTCTCAGCTACTGTAGTTTACATTTCAAATGACCCAGAGGAAAGAAGGAAGAGAGGACTTTTGGCCTTTATGCAGGCAGAAAATTATGTTGGATATAAAACAAATAGATTTTTATTTAATGCTTTACTTTTTCTAGTAGACAGAAAAAGAAGATAAACACGACAATGACAATCTGTATGTGAGTGATATGCATCACCATTACTTGGTGATTATATTTTAAAGATGTTTCACGAGTGTATAACTAGTATTGAATATGGAAAATTTAACAAGTAAAGGCTGACTAGTATTTATAAACACAAAGTAAAAAGATCTGATAATTAAAATAAACATACAGCCCCACTGTAAGAAAAATAACTGAAGCAGGACATTCTTTCAAATATCTTGAGTAGTTGCTGTCAAAACTGTTTAAATACGTGAAATTCAAGGAAAATATTTTTTCAGTAAGTACCATATGAAGATTTGCATTCAGTGTATTGATCCATAGAGGTTCTGTTTTTATTATGTATCAGAAGATGAATTGTCGAAAACTTGCAGTAATTATGTGGTGAAATGAAAAGGGTTTACTTTCAGTCCCAGCATAAGCTCACAAACTGTCTGCTGCACCCATTTATTGTAAGGGTATTAAAGCAATAGCAGTCATTTAGCCAGCAGTCTTGGCAAGCTTACTGTGGGAGAAGAATTTGCAGTTTTCAATTCCTGTTCAGTTTCCAGATTCAAAATTCATATTTTTATACAAACATTTGTCTTGATACATCTAAATCAAAACATGTGTTTTGCCAATTTCTCATTATTTCCTACAATTTTACCCTTGTCTGTTCACAAGTCACTTAGAATACCTAACCAATAATCCCAAAATAAAATGTCCCTCTTGTTTTATATAAAATCATAACACAAAATGATTCCCAGTCAGTGAAGGACAAACCCCAAGAGGGCACGAAAATTATATTAATTGTCTTTTAAATTTGTAAGTGAAGTGTTTTACCAGCCTCAAACATTACAGTCCTACAACATGGTATAAAAGAATACACTATAACCAAAACTTGAGGGCCACTAAGGTTTATTGTCATAAAGAAAACTTTTGAAGCTCTCTGACAAAGTTACAGCCTCTGCAACTGTGCTCTGCACATTCACTGGAAACATAAAACTTCTGCCTTATAGGTATTACATAAAATTGCTTGCTTTTTAGTGTATATCATCTTTGTTTCTAATTAAAAAAAAAAAAAAAAAAATCAGGCTTAGCTCTTTAAAAATATCTGATTTGAAAAACTGTATTTCTTTCCCTTGAGTGCTGAGTCCTGAGGGATATTTTGCCTGAAAAAATTATATTAATTTCCATTATGTGTTATCTTCATGGTCTCTTGACACCTACGAGTCGATATTTCCTCCTAGCTTTGAAAAATAATTGATTTAGTCTAAAACATGAAAAATACATATTCAAACCTTTTTCAATGGTCTCCTATTTTATTCATTCATTCCAATAGCAAGGATTCGAGGTTTAAGCCTGTAGTGTTCCAATTCATATTATTGATGACACTCTAGAAAGGAAAATTACTTCTCTGAATGCTCCTCCTGAAATTAGATATTTACTCTTTATTTGATATATACAGAGCCTAGCTATCTGTATATAATAAATGTAGTTGGCTCCATTGTTGACCACAAAAATAGTCCAATACTGCTAGTGATAAAACCTGCACACCACAGTTAATTTCAGTTTGTTCAGTGACATGTTTCAATATGGATACAGAGCTGGTAATTTTTCTATTTCACTTATCTCTGGGAAACCAAAACAGGAAAACTATGCATTGGTTTACCTACTACACAAACTTGAAAAAAAAAGGCCAAAATAAAACCAACCAACCAAACTAAAAAACTGATTTACAAAGCCATAAACTGACATTGGCTGTAGATTGATTCATTCAGTTTTCCATAAGCATTTTACAGATTTTTTTTCCTCTCAATGTGCATAACAATCACAGCTGTACTCTTAGCCCTATATGACTGCTACTAGAAATCAGAAATTCAAGAAAACAAAAGCTCTGTTTTGGGACTTCCCTTAAGGATCCTAAACCATTTTCTTGAGCAGAGCTTTTTTGATGTTGTTGCTGTTAAAACCTGAAGACTAGTATTTTCTGCCATGCTGGGATTGCATACTTCAGACTGATACTGTATCCAGCTGGAAAGCAAGAAAAACAATTACACTGTTCCTTAAGTTTTAAAGACTTATTTAAATGACAGGAAGCACAATAACACAAGTCTTTTCTCCGGTTGTGCTATTATTTTACATTCTATCAAATAAAAACTGCAATAAAGTTTTCATAATTTAATTTGAAGATTTTTATCTAACATAATGTATCTTGTCTAGAACAAATCAATAGCTGATTAGACAAGTTATTTGAACCGTATCTCAGATACTTTACAAAGCCTTTTCATTTTTATGCATTGTGTATTTATAATTTTAAAGTCAAGCCTGACCACGACTTCAGCCCTAAGTAGATGCAGTTTCTTAAACCTAAAATCATCATTTGCAAAATCTAATTATTAGATATACGAAAAAGCTTCAGACAGTCCTGAAAAACCTTTTAGCCTTATCCTGTTAGTCGTATGATTTAGTTTTACATAGTCCTGGGATCTGGACTGAATGATCTTTATGGATCCTTTCCAAATTGAGATATTCATTCTATGATTTTCACAACAGTGTGTATCAAGCAAGGCTTTCTTGCTTCTGGCCTTCTATAGCTAAGCACTCTCATATATATTTGTATAACTAAGGACTGCAATTAGTCTTACACATCAACCAATGTTGGGAGAATTTTTGGAAGAAAATGGACATGTGAGCAATCCTAACTATTCAGCTTTAGCCAGAGTGAGCTAGGGGCCTTGAGGCCCAGTTGCAAGGTTACTGAAAGATCAGCTACAGGCAGAAGTTAAGGGAGTTGGCAGCAGAAAAGAATAACAGGATGGGAAAGCATGGCATAGACAGCACATAAACAGTTGTATTTAACCAGTTAGATAGTGCCCTGTGGCATATGAAGAATGTGTTGTACCAATCAGCAATGTGCTTATATTATGTTTCTCAGCCTAACTGTGTATAAAAGGGCTACTGCTGCTCTCAATAAACAGCAATGGTTGGATTATATTAATCTGCGTGTTGTCCACTGCGCTCTTCCCGACAAATGGTGCCCAAACTGGGGCAAACAAAGACCTTTGGTTATTTTTATTCCTGAGAATCTATAAACACAGTCTGTTAAAAGAAAGAATAAGGTTGAAAAAATACTTCATGGAACAACAAAATCAACACTCTACCAGCAAGTTAGATTAATTCCAAGAAGACAAAGCATACACTTTACATCTCAGACTTCCAACACCGTATTAGTCAGATAATGTTAATGAAATGAACCCCTGTGGTTTTTCAAAAGGTGATCTGTAAGGTTTAAACATAGATGCACTTATCTGCATAAGCACCCACCTGTGTTTGCAATGCCCTAAGTAATGAAGGTAAGGTAGGTCTTATACCTTCAAGCAAACTCATTTGAGACTCCTCTCTTTCTACATTTCCTAGAGATCATGATACAACAAGGAAGCATCATAAAGTATATTACATGGGTTTGGGGGCAGTTCTAGAATACAGTCTACAGTATTATAAATCCTTCTAAATATTCTTCCTTGTACCCTCAAAAAAAAAAAAAAAATTCTTACTGAATTTAAAATATTAAAAAAAACCCCACTTTGGACTGATGTTTGACCAGGGACAAATGAAAGCTATTAAAGTGAACTTAAGGCATCTATTCAATAATGGGATTAAAATTTGAGTTGAAAATGAAGATCAACATTTCTGGTTTAACTTGTGTAGAGGCTGCAGCTCTTGCACACATTGCTACTTCTGTTTGTTCTTCCTATGCTCTCTCTAGGGAACAGACTACATCCATTTAATAAAGCTGTAATCAGGCAGACCACCACTACTTAGTATAATGATAACATCTTTCAATCCTATGGATATTTCATCCATTAAACTGAAAAAGAAAAAAAACCCCAGTATTTAATAGCGGCGTTTCTGAGTTGGATCTGCATTAGGATTTAGGTGCCTTCATGGTCCTAGAACTTCTAGTAATAAAAAGTAGAAACATATATTGATGTGGAGAACATAAGCCTTAACTCAGGTCTGTAATATCCAGAACACTGAGCATCAATCTGGCTCATCTGGCCAAGATGAAGGCTTAAAATGCTTTTATCTTCCAGGTTCAGAAATCAATACTGATTTAAGATTCAGCCTCATACATTATTCACTGCTTTTCTTTTTAATAAGGATAGTTCTGGGTTTTCATTGTGTCCTGTCTAAAGAAGGACAAAGAAGAAAATGTGTCTTGTCCAAAGAAGAAGACACAAATGTGTCTTGTCCAAAGAAGAAGATGTCCAAACATCTTCTTTCAAAGTGTAAGAGAGACCTATATTCCAAACGTCTTCTTCAATGCTAACCTTCTACCTCCAGGGAAATTTAGCTAGTAGATTATGTTAACTTCATAGAGGGTTACAACACTCCAGCCTTTCTTTGTGAAGCTTCCTTACTGAAGAGAAAAAGGATTGGAGGTTTATTAGACCACAGAAGGAGAGAAGGACTTCGCCGCCTATTTCTGCAGTTGATCATCTAGCAAAGTGAGATCACAGTATGTAACCTTGTTTAAAACTCTCTTTCATAGGAGAGATTTAAAAGACAGAAAATGTGATGTTATTGTATGAAAAGTCAGATGGGACAGTGTGAAAATCTGGCTATTACAGACTTCTAAGCTGAACAAAAGAGTAGAAGCTACTCTGAAGAACAGAACTGGTAGGAATGCATCGAGCAAGAACATTCATTGGAAAGGGAAGAAGGGTCAAATCCATGACTTGAAGAAGTCAGTGAATATGTGGACACAGGAGAGATGGGTGATATAGTATTCTTGAGTTTTCAAAATGTATTTTACAAGGACCACTACTAAAGGCTCTTATAATAATCTGCACTGTTCAGATTGCAAAAGGTACAGATAAAGGAGATAATACCCCAGAAATCTATGAAGTAGCATGTACTTTTTTTCATTGTAAGAAAGTGATGGCATCAAATTAAGTGGCAAGTGCCAAAGTAAACAGAGAAATCCAAAGAAAACCTCTAAAGATGATAAACACTCCATGGCATATTCACTTGCATATAAAGAACAACAAATATTGAAAGTTATTTGTAAAATATCTTTTTGAACCCATGTAAATGAAAATTCTGCATTATCTTCCTATAAGGCTTCTTCTGAAAAACCAACTGACAGGCACCTGAGAAAGCCTGGAGAATGTGTGGAGCCACTAACTTGCATTCTTCCTACAGACTTTCAGTACCTGCAGCAGTTGAACACAAGACAATGGATTGGATGGTGGTTTAGATTTACTTCATGCTGAACAGCAGATTTGTGGCAGAACTGAATTCACTCTAGTCTGCAGTTCCAACCACAGTACCCTAACCAGCTCACCCTTCCTCATTATTTGCTATATTTTTTGTTATTAATATTCACAGTAACAAAAAAAAAATAGTAAAAATAACTGAAAGTAAAAATAACCAAGAATGAATGCATTTTCTCTTTCTGTTTAATACTTTAATTAAAAGAGTAAATATGTGAACCTTAAAAAAATATTTCTAAACACTTGACTTGACCATAACATCAAACAGTAGCCTCACATTTTTAAAACTTAGGCATTCAGCAACTGATCAGCAACACAAAAGAGAGAACAAAATTACAGGTTTAAGGTTAATAGCTAATTCCTTTACTAAAGGGGAACTTCTATAAAATGCAACACTAAGGAGTTGTGTTTAACATTAAAAACGGTGATTAGTATTACAGTCAGTACATGAAGAGACTATGAGAACTCACTTGCAATAATGAACTTTGAACACTGTCTTTGAAATGAATTACAATGGTGTGCAACTTGACAACAGTGTTATTAGCTGCCACACAATTTTTCAAGTCTGTTGCTGGCTAAGAGTTCCTGCCTGCTGGTGTTCAATAAAGCAGCACAATGCAAATATTTTTACCAGATCACTGGATAAGCCAAAATCATTTGACTTCTTTGCTGGTTTATATCAGCATTATTTCTCTAACAAGAAAATTAGGGTTCTTACAAATCAATTTCTATAGTTGTGTAATTAGTGTAATCGGCGTTGGTTTTAAACTCTACATAAATATTCCCCAAAGTTCTAAAAAGAAAAAACCAAAAACACAAACAAAACAACTGTATCAGCCTCCACCAATCTCTCAACTCATCTGCATTGTGCTATTCTCACTAATGCTGTACACCTCTACCTAGCATGTAATCCAACTGTTCAGCTCAGCCAGACTAGGTCTTATAGGCTCATGTATAATCAAAAGTACTCCATATTATTTTATCCATATACATTTCAGAAAATAAGAAAACACATCAAAACAGAAGATTAAAACAGAGAAGTAATTTAGAAGCAAACAGATCTACTTTAGTGAGCACTTCAACATTCAACTAGAAAATTAAAAGTCCTAGTGAGAAGGAAAAAATTTGGTTTAGGGCAATTAATAAAAGCTCACATTAGCCAATTCACCATGAGAGGAAAGCATCAATGTGTTAGCTCTCCAGTAAAATGGAAAAGAAACTACAACAGGGTCAAAGATCATGTACGTGCAATGATAAGAAGTGCTTTGAAACTAAATCACATGGGATGTCACTAGAATTCTCCATTGGTAAACTGGAAAGCAATAGAGCGTAAGAGCTCCCATAATACAGAATATTAAAAACAACCTGAACAGTGGAAGACTGGCAAAGATTACACACAATTTTTTTGTATTCTTACTGAATATTAATTATTAAAGGCATTCAAAATGTGTATCCCAGTCTAGCAGTATTTTATTGTAAGCTTATGAGATAAAAATATATAATATTTTAGCATCTCTGCCAGTACCTATAGTAGGAAACAAAAGTGGTGAAAGAATGGTAAGAAAATTATGGAGTTCTTTTCCTCATATCACAGCTAGTTAGCTGATTTATAGCATCAGCTATGAAAAAAGATGACAAAAGTTTGGAGTACATCTGTCTCCCTTCATGTGCTAAAATAGCAACTGCTCAAATGTGGACACTTTTACTGGGAAGCACACAGGAAAAGACTGAGGGGATGGGAAGAAGATAGTTAAGCGTGAGACACAAGAAAAATGGTGAGATTAAAGAAGAGAGAGCAAGAAAGAGAGAATGCATAGGTAAATATGTCTGAGAACAAGCTTTCATGGAAAAAACCTGAATAAAGCATAGCAGTCCTAATTTCGTCCTCCTCCCAATTATTTTTTTATTTCAAAATAAGACTATAATAAGACTATTACTAATAATAAATACCTTTGAAAAACACAGAAATAATAAGGTAAATACTGAATTTTACATTTTGTCATTTTACAATCTTCTGTAAAGATTATAAAAAATTAGGAAGAGGACAGGCCAAGAGAACTCTATAAATTTAATTCCTTTAGAAATCTAGCCAAAGAAATGGTCTTAGTGAAAGTAAAAAAAGAGGGCCAGTAAGAAAATCAAGAAACAACAATCAGAGGTGTGTTAGTATGTGGATCTAGTAGCCCATCCTTAAATAACAATACCTGACATAATATTTAAAATTATTAGTAGTTCATTGGATACCTACAGCTGCTGTTCAATAATATTAAGAAAGGAATTGCTGTCTGCTGCAAGAAGACCACGAGGAGCATGCATCCACTATGCCTACACTAAGCATAAGGGCAAAACACAGTTACTCAATTAAAAATAATTCATTATGCTGAGAAAAAAGTGCTGCTATAATAGCCAGCATTCTAGTTAAAGGAATATTTTTATAACTCTTGAAGTATCAGAATATCTGTAGGTTTATTCTAAAATTAGAATGCTGTACTTTTAATTTTTATAATACATAAAATCCTGCAGTAGCATAATCAGCTTCTATACAATAGAAACACAACTAAGTACATTTACTGTATTCAAGCCATTTCAAATCTCAAGCTAGTCTATTTTCTAGATCATTTTTAGTCCACTTAGTATATTAAAGCACTGTTAAAAGTAATATGATAAAAGATCAAAAAAGGATGTTTTCATCTTTAGTAATAAAAATAGTGGGGAGAAAAAATAAATTTCCTTCTGTATGCTTTTTTAATCTTAAACTCATTTCAGTCAATGAAAGGAAGACAATAGGTGCAGTGACCTTCTAGCCATAACATAACAAGACACCATGAACAGACAATAGCAAGTGCAAGAACAAATTGACTTTCTTGGCACATCTGGGAAAAGGAATGGCTGCATGTGTGCAGACATATGTGAGTGAGACTTTGTGTGTGTCCATGAGAGCCTAAACTTCAGAGAGAGACATTCGAATACTTTCAAACATACTCCATGAACCTATACCAAACATTAAAATTCCTACTTAGGAACTTAGAAGGGCAGGAAAACTGAACAGCCTTAAGTTAATGGACTGGTCTAAACCTTTTGTGAACACATTTCCTTTGTCTTCGTACAAATATGCTTAACTTGTCAAAAGTTTTGAAAATGCTTTGGGTTTAATTTTTTTTTAATTAATTGCAATTTTAATGTTAAAATTCTTCTGACTTTGACTCTAGCTTTCACTGTTAACCAGGACCATATAAAATTGGAACAAGAGAGATAAGGCTGCGTTCTATAACATACTCTCCAAGGATTTTCAAATCTCATAAATGGTAGTCAAAGGATTATGACAATGAGATCTAAGTTATTGTTAATCTCTAATGGAAAAAAAAAATAATCATTTGAAACAGAAATAATCCAGAACAACAGGGAATGTGTAGTTGTATCACCTCACAGAAGCAGGGTTGTGTTCAGTCAGGGCCACCAACAGTTTCAGAGCATACAATGGTACTGGGTCTGGAGCCATCAGAATGTGCTCAAACCTGGAAGAGAAAGGGACACAGTGAAAAAAAAGTCAAGAGGTGTGCATTTAGAAGTCGGTATTAAAAATACATCATTTCTCATATCCAAAGATTATCATAACCACAATGGGAAAACAATGATGTTTGTAATTGCAGAAAGCAAGAAACACTACCTGCTTAGAAACAGTATTTTAAAACTAGCATCAGGCTACCTTTAAAAGAAGCATTAATAAAAGAACACATTTTTAGAGAGAGACACAATTATAAATTGTGAAATAATATATATACTTATAAAACACATCCAAAAGTCTTATAAAGTCTTTTATAAAATATATACTTATTGAAGTTAATTCTGCCTTTATGCATATGATTTTATTGATCTATATATTTTTTTAAAATCTAATTTTCAAGTCAAAATGGAGCTCAAAATATTAGTCAGAAGATATATGGGGTGCTAAGAAAGACCATTAACCAACTTATATATCATTAATCTCTACATAGCAATTTTTAATCAAAATTAAATATTTTACTAGTAAAACACTTGCATTGAGCATTACGTTTTCAAATTGAAAAAAAAAATTTCTTTAACTACAGTATGCTTCTATTCTCCAAGTAATACAGAACATAGCACAATTACAGATTGGGCAGAGAACAAATTACTATCAGTCCTGAGGAAAAGGATTTGGGGTGTTGGTTGATGAGAAGCTCAACATGAGCTGGCAATGTGTGCTTCCACCCCAGGAAGCCAACCAGATCCTGGGCTGTATCAAAAGTAGCATGGCCAGCAGGTCAAGGAAGGTGATTCTCCCCCTCTATTCTGCTGTCTTCAGACCTCACCTGGAGTGCTGTGTCCAGTTCTGGAGCCCCCAACACAAGGACACAGAACTCTTGCAGCAAAGAGAAGGGCCACAAAGATGGTAAAAGGGTGGGAGCACCTCTCCTATGGAGGCAGACTGAGACAGTTGGGGCTGTTCAGCTTGAAGATGACAAGGCTCGAGGGAGATCTTACAGCATCATTCCAGTACCTGAAGGGGTCTACAGGAAATCTAGGGAGGGATTTTTCACAAGTGCATGTAGTGACCGGATGAATAGTAGACCAATGAATAGAACCCCCCTGGAAGAGGGTTCAGACATTAGGAAGAAACTCCTCACTATGAGGGCTGTGAGACACTGGAACAGGTCACCCAGGGAAGTTGTGGATGACCTCTCCCTGAAGTGTTCAAGGCCAGGTTGGATGGCACTTTGAGCAACCTGATCTAGTCAGAAGTGTTCCTGCCCAAGCAGGGACGGGGTGGAACTAGATGATTTTTAAGATCCCTTCCAGCCCAAACCATGATATGATTGTATAATTCTTTGAAAAATACTTCAAAACAATCTTGACTAAGAGCTAGAGTAATGAAGACAAAACTATGGGAAAAACATCTATAAAACATTTCCAAGTATCATCTCATGGAAATCTTGGTAAGGGAAAACAGGCTGCTGAAAACCAAAATGGGCCTTGCTGTTGCTGCAAGCATTCCAGTAAAGCCCACCCAACAAACAGGGATATTTTTGTCTAAATCAACATTTATCTGGAAGACAATAGGATAAAAAGATGGGAGAAAGATGTAAGCATAAAAAGCCACAGACTCAGTCATGTCAAAATACTGTCTTTGATTACAAATAGTGCTACTCTAAACATGTGGAAGTAATGGAATTGGAAGCATAAATCTCTTAATTTGTAAAAGAAAAATCACAAAGAATTAATCAAGTAAAAATAAAAGGATGATTTGTAGGACAATGTGGTAGGTTATCAAATTTTGTGCAACAGAAGGCTTCTACTACATTTTTTTCTTTTTTGTGTTCTGATGGGGGGAGGGCGTGGAACCAAGCAAATCTCTAAGTATTTTAGTTCATATCTTGAGAGCCCTAGTGCTATCTGAAATGAGCAACCGGTATCACTTCCCACAGCCCGGGTTTTGGCATGTGTCCTGTGTGCTAGCTCTTAGCTGGAATGAAGGTCCCCTCTCCTCAGCACCATACCTCAGCACTCCGATTTACACAGGAAGGAAAACTTGAAGAACGTGTGGTACTTTCTGGCCAAGTCTCTGATCTGGACAACTCTAAGATGAGAAGGGCGAAGCACACCAGCTGTTCATTCTTGACATGGGAGCTTTTTTACAAGGACTAACATTCCCAAACAAGCACACAGCCTATGGGCAGTGTGTCAGGGTTACTACACATAAGCTTGAATGCATTGCCATAGAGTTGCAAACCACATTGGAGAATCTACACAACTGACCAAATACAAATCAGTGTCAGCTTCATGTGATTAAAATCTCTCCTTTATAAATTACAGATTCCCATTCCTGAAAGAAAACTATTTCTTGTTGGTGATTAAAAAGATCCTTTCTTCGTAAAAAAAGAGAATACTACAATGCATTAGGAGACACTGAACCTGGATTTAGATCTCCAAATTGGTAATTCCTAATATTAATAATGAATGAATCAGCCATGCTATCTTGAAAGTCTGAAACTTGGCCATATACTTTATTACTATGAGCGCACCAATACCTTCCCTGAACAAATCAACTTTAAACAATTTTAATCCTTCTATGTATTAGTTTTGAGAGAGACTAGTACTATTCTGCACACATCTTATTTCCTGAGATTTCAGTAATAAACAGTCTCAATTTATTTCCTTTACTTAAAACTCCATTCTCATCAGATAACATTAGTAAGGATTGTTCTAAGGAAAGGTGCCAAATGCTATGTGAGAAAATGTAGATTATTAAAATTAATGTCTTAGTAATTCATATAAACATATTGCCTGGATAAAGGCCACTAGGATCTATGAATAAATGAATCTTCTGTGAAAGGAAAACATTCTGTGCTTAAGATAATTTGTTAAATGAATAAGCTAATCCAATGATTTACCTGTCACTACATAAGGGAAACCTATCAGTAACAACAGTTTTAGAGAACGTTTTATAAGGATTCTGTAATGCAAGAGGATATTTTGTCAATCTTTTCTACATGCAACAGAGCCAAAAGGACCTACAGATCTGGGGATGTGATCTTAAGCTCTTAACAAAGACCTAACATTTTATCAACAAATTATCTTAAGGATCCTGGCCTTTGTAATTGCAGAACTGACTTGGCAGTCTACTAAGAACAAGTTATGTAATATTTCAAATTAAATGAAACATTATTTACAAATTCTTCTTCTTTTGCTTGTTTTGGCTCCAATTTCAACTTATGATATATCATTAGGAATATTAAGAATTAAATTTAAAGGGTGTTTCGATTTCTAATAAAAATATGGATGTGTAATGAAATATTTGCCTTGTATTAATTTTCTATAGCTGAAAGTTTCCGCTTGTTTGTGAAACACTCAATTGAATTCAGTGAAGTTAAATGACACAATTTCATCCAATTTGATCAAAATCCTATGAGGAAGTTAACTTTCTGATCTACAAACCCACAAATATTTAATGAAATACCCTTTTACTAATGATGCAAAATACGAGAAAAAAGGTGGCGACCACTGCGCTCCTCCAGTTATCTCAAAATTGAGACTATTTATATTTCATGCATAGTCACCAGAATTCTATTTCCTCAGTCAGTTTTATATTTAAACAAATTAACTTGTAGAAGATATTTATAGCAGTGAAATACATATGCAAATGAGTACCATTATAACCTTCCTTCAAGAAGAGCATAACAGTTCTTAAATAGCAGAATTAAAAGGGGTGGAACTACCCCAGACTGCTCATGAACAAACAGCTATTGCATCTCTCCTCTCCTCTTTTGACTGTCCTCCAGCTGAGTCACACTGTCCTATCCTTTGTCCAGCAACAGAAAGACTAAACATCAGCAAACACCTATGCAGTCTTCAAATACAAGCAGGTTGTCTCCTCACTTTTCAGCTCAGAGTTTTCAAGTAATTCTTACTTCTTTGAATAGGGTTTTATGTTATCTTCACAAGCAGGCTACATTGAATCCTATAGCTCCTTTCTCTCTAGATTTAGGCAAGATCACTTTGCATTCAGACAGAGCTTCTTTTGAGAACTGTAAAGAGTGTACCAGCATTCATTTCTACCTCCCATCAATATCTAACCATGCCCAGAACACTGCTGAATCAAACTTACCTTCATGCCTTTTTTTGACATCCAAAGAAGCACCATTGGTCTTCTCTTAGTTTCTTTTTGAGCTTTCACCAAACTGAGTTTTGAGGCTTTGAAGACAAAACTGAGTTTGGGTTTTTTCACTGCATAAAATCCTCAAACTCCCATCCACTTTGTTTTCTCTGTGCCTTCTTACATTGATTACCTGCTCCCCACAGGTGAACATATTTACTAGGGGTTGGCTCAAACCACAGGTTCAAGTAATGTATTAAATTAAATACGCAGATACCAGTTAACTCTTTCTGATCACTGGAAGACTTACATACTGCTTTACTATGCTCCTGAGCTAGAGTAAAAATTGTTTATAACAATTTCAAATATATTCCAAATGTCTTAAACTTAAAAAATTGATCCCTGACATATTTTTCAAAGTTCTTTTCAAATACAATTATCACCATCTCTACTGATGAGAGAAATAAGGTGATTTAGAAAATACTTAAATCTTGGAACAAAATTATGGGCAAGACCCTTTTTTATATAACTACAATGCAATGAATGAAAAGATGGGACATGAGAAATCCCCAGAATAGGATCAGCCCAAAATAGAAAAAGAAGTCCCCAAAGTAGGTCTCAGCCCAAGAAGCCCTGCCACTCAATTGAACTAATTAGCTCAGGGAGAGGAGTATACTAGCTCTTTTCCTGCTAGTTTGGAACAAGTGTGATGCTCCTCCCCCCCAGTTCAATGACAAATGTTTTAAAAGATGGGCATGTCTACTCAAAGCAAAGACAGAACTTAGGCTCACTTGGCTCCATGTCCCTTCTCCTATCTGAAGAGAAGTATCTGATGGCTTAATACGTATTTTGAATATTTTTTTTTCAGTTTCCATGTTAATTCATAACAAAAAATCTGTATTTTCCAGTGAAAAGAAGGGTAAAAAAATGTGTGAAAATAAACCTCTCTATAGAGCTCTAAGATTTTCTTCCCATTCTCTCTCTCAGAGAAAAGCTGAGACATGTTGTATCGCTTTTGGACTTCAAGTTTTAAGAACATTAATCAATTAGCAAGAGACAGTCTCATTTTGGGGGAAGACTGATCATAATCCAGCATCCATTCCTCTACCCTTCAGCCACTTAGTTAATGTCAGGGTGGGGAACTATTTCCTCACTTTGGGCAGCTAAGTATTTACAATTCTTAACTTTTGAGGACCACACATTAAAATACACTGCAAAAATATTAGAATAATGTGAAAGATAAATGATAATTCATCTTTACTACACTCGTACTGTGTTCATGCTTTCCTTCCCTCTGCTCACAGATATTACCAGCCCACAGTATGCATGTGCATAACAGAGAGCTGCCTTTATGCTCACCTGCAAGTCATTTTGAAATGAGAGGCTTCATTTGACCATAAGCCATATAAATCAAGTTACAGGCTACATCTGGTCCACAGGCTGTAGTTTCATCTACTCTGCTGTAGGGATTTTCTGCTGCTGAGGGCAGCAGGAAAGGAGAGCAATTTAGAAGAAATAACCTTTGAGTGGCTCAGTGAGGACTAATCTATACTATTTAGAACATCTTACATGAGGGCACTATCCAAAGTAGACAAAACACTGCTGCTATTAGAATGTTCTGGCTTTATTAGCAGCACAGAGAAGAGTATTTAAATCACAGACCAAAAGCTAGGGAAAACTTTTTCCACTCCAAGAGCAGCCAGAGGCAGGGCATAAGAAATGAATGTCATACAGAAGTTGTCTTTGTGTTGTATATGACAAATTTCTACATAAAACTAGGAGAGAGAAGTTGGGCAGAGAACTCTGGCAACATTTAACTGCTCTTCCTCTTTTCATTTTGCCATTTAAATATAAAAAGGGTAGGCAAACAAATACTGGGTCAAAATGGATTGAGTATCAAGCTATTCTTTATTACATGAGCAATATTATACTTACTGAGGCAGCAATGAATCTCTAACGAGAGACAGAAGCTTGCTGTTTGAGTTGAGGCTCTCCCCTTTCTCCTCAGCCATGACCTCGTGGCTTAAAAGCACTGATGTGGTTTCTGAGAGCAACCGCAAACTGAAGAGTCTCCATTCCACTTGAAAATAAAGGTGCCAAGAATGTGACCACACTGAAGTGTAATTAAAACAAAATGTGGAATTCATGGAGATTGTAGTTGATGTGGCCATATACTTACCATTCTGACTGTGGACCAAAGAAACTAGCGGTGGGAGGATACAGTCTTCAACCTAAAACAGAGAATTAAAAGATCTGGCTTAGATTATTCACAGGGAAAAAAATAGAACAGAGATATACCATCACCTCTGTTTATTCCACTGCTAGAGCCCTTAATGAAAGAGATTAATAATCATGGAAATTCATCCATAATTACACTCAAAAAACCAACTTCACTTTTCTCTGGTATGCTGTCAAAGTTATAGACAGCAATATATTTTTATATAGAAAACAAGTATAACTTTAGTATAATTTCTGGAGAAGGAATTTTACTTTAAAATACAGAATTCAGTACAGATGAAAGATATTAAGAAAAAAAGCAGCAGAATATCAACCGTGATGCTTTAATCCATAAACCAATGTTTGAACAGATTTCAGAAAAAACAGCCTTCTAAAACAAACCTGCACAGAACTAAAATACATCAGGAAAATGTACTAAATCTAATGTAACTTCTTTAAGATTAGTAGGGTCTTGATAAAATTTTCATTTTTTTCATTCTGGTAATACAGTCTTCCATTAAAGTATACGTTTACAGACTTAGGATTTCAAATATAAAAGAAGATAATCCACTGAACTCTTTATTGTCTATGAGTGCATTGCTACAGATTAAGAATCTGTCATAGGACTATTCGGCTGAGTTCCATCTAAAATCATCTTATGGCAAACTAGGTTTTATATATCTAAGAGTATTATTACTATTCTCTATAAGAGAATGAATTGCTAAGTCTTAAGTCATTGGTAGAATATAACTCATTTAGACAAGACATGCTTTGTTTTTGAAAAGAGAATGGATGGACAGCCCTTCAATCTTTAAGCATGCATAGCTTGTGCTTGGAAGAATACCCAAACAGGCATTCATCTTTTTCGTCTTTCAAATGACCACTGACAACTACATGGATTTAAATATCCATAAATGCATGAAAGTAGTCAAATATTATTTCTGTTTCAGTCTTTATCCCTAATATTGCTTTCCAAAAAATTGGGAAATACACTTCTGTAAGACTAAACAGACTAAGTAGTTTAAATGTGATCATAACAATAGCTGGATTTCTACTATCTTCTAAGTTGCCTGATAACCTGTTCATGATAAATCCCTAACTTCAGAAAGGAAGTGTGTTCTGTAATGATGGCACCTAAAAGATATGCGGCTACAACTGTGTTGTTAGCAGTACCCAAAATAGGAGTTAAAGACTAGAAACTTTCATACACATTACATTCACATCCCCTAGCTATTATATATAGGTACAGGATCAAAAAAACCCCAGATGTAGCTCAGACCTAGTTCTGAGACCTAATACTAGTTCTGACACCTGTAAAGAGTAGAAAATAAAAAGGAGTAGAATAAACAGAACAAGCATTAAGCACGACTGTGGTTTCTAGTAAAGCAATTCTTGAGTTAAGAAACTTTCTAAGATGATGTTGTATCTGTATTTTGCATTTAATAATTCTTACTAAGCTTTTCTCCCGTGTATTTTCGCAGTCCTAACTTTAATGTATTTATACTTACAGAATGTGCAATACCTATGGCACTGCATTCCACACTTCAGTTATGCTTTATAAAACGGCCCTACCTTGTTTATTTTAAATCTGCAAATTCAATACCAGTTTATCCTGATTTTATGAAAATAAAATACTATGCACACTCGCACTCCCAAGTGTTTTGTCTCCGAATTCTTATCTACTCAATTCCCCCTTGCACCATTGAGCTGTACATTTTCTTGTTAAGCTTCATTCCCTTTGAGAGCAAATGTCCACAACTGCATTCAGTATTCAAGGCTGGAGGGCACCATAGGCTTACCCCGTAGCATAGTGATGTTTTCTGCTTTTTGGTCTCATCTTTTGCCCGTCATTTCTAATAATCTAGTTGTCTTTTTGACTTCTGCTGAGTATAAAGCCATAATTTTCCTAGAAAAATGATGCTAACAAATCTCCAGAACATTAATAAGCAGTTTAGAACCTGACACCGTATGCGCACAGTTGGAATTATTATCCCCATGTGCATCACTTTACATTTATGGGCATTGAATTGCATGTAATTTTATTCTTCTCCCACTCAATATCTTGAAGCCTTCAGCAACTCTTCTTGTCAGTTTTAATTTTCACTGCTGTGAATAATTTTTGTGTCAGACAGCTTTGTCATGTCCCTGTTCATTCCCTTTTCTGGATTAGTTAAAAATAGCACATGTTGCAACGCCGATCTTTGTAAGGCACCAAATCTTAATACACCTAAATTTTTCAAAACTAATCTCTCAGAGGGGAAGAGGAAAGGACCACTGATGTATTTGAAGAGTCTTTGGTGCACGACTTTGTCAAAAACATTTTGGAAACAGAAGCATACTATTCAAAACCAGAAGATCTGTCTCTAAGTCATTCACTGATTTCTGCTAGGAACATTACTAGTGAGCTATGAGCACCCAGCAAAAGCTGTGCTCACTTTTCTACAGTATTTTATTACTTCCAAAATTCAGATATTCTAAAAACAAGGCACAATTTTTATAGAAGTTCTTCTGCAAGTCTGTATGTTACTTTAACCCTCAAAAAAGAAAGAGATAAAAACCAGAGTTTGAGTATTTACGTGTTTACCAGTTACAAGTGGCTTGAAAACCTGTCATTTCTGTCCTTCTCTGCACTGTTCAGGAGATGTCAGACACAAGGCCTGCACTATAAACATGTTCCTGCTTTCCTAGAAATGAAAAACCCCACTTCAGCTTTACTTAACCTCACCAAGCAAAGTCCAAGCTCTACAAATACCCTAAAGAGAAGTTATAACACTGTAAGGGCTCATAGTGGAAGTATCCAATACACTAAATCCCTATTTAGCAGGAGGTACCCCCTAAGAATGATAATGGAGAACTAAACTTCTATTCATTTGTGACAGTCAGCAAGGGTGAGTTCACCTATTCAACATACATATCCAACCATCATGTATTAATGAACCAGCATATAGTTAAACTATCCCATATCCCCTAACAATTTATGCTGTGTTTATACAGGTAGCTTAACCCTCTTCTCAAGGCCACAGAACTTACCTTAATATGTTTAACTTACTGACCTAAAAAAATCTCTCTCTTGGTTAAAACTGAGTTTCAGAGCTCTTCAAATCAGCACATAAGGCTCAAGTCTTGACATCTGCTGTTACACTGGCCAGACAGAAAAAAGTAAGCAAGCTTAAAGCCTGGTCTAGTTGCGTCTGTGAACCATGCTCTTCTCAAGAGAAAATCAGATCCAGGAATTAACAACTAAACTTGTATAAAGAGACTACACTATCCATTCCATGCAGCTACCACACCCAAATTCTCAAAGCCCATTACTTTACTTCCAGAGATTTTTCTATAGGTACCTAGCTATTTTCAGTGTACATATGTTTAACTTACAACTATTGACAAATATCTTCTCCTTATACACTATCAAAAAAGAACATACCAAAGCAAAGACCATCATCTCCCAAGCCCATTTTTACAGTCACATGGAAGATCCACAACATCCAATATCACCTTGACATTTATTCTCATTAAAATTCCACATACAAAGTTATTGCTGAAAGTGACCATTGAATTAAGATCAGCCTGCCTTCAACCTTCTTAAAGCATTCACTAGAGGCACAGAATGCTCCTCAGAGTTTTAATATTGCCAGTAACCTCTAGAATATAATAGGAAAAATATTCTAATGCATGTTATAATGAACTGGGGAGAAGGATGACATTTCTATAAGTTTTCTTTTTTTAAAAGTCTTCAGAACTTCAGAATCATCATTGAGGTTTAGGGTTTTTTCATACTGCTGGGAAGAGACTATTGACTGAGTCAGCATGTGTCAATTAGAACACAACTGGTTTCTCAAAAAAAGTCTCATGTCATGTGGATTAGCATAATGGACAGAAAGCCACATGGGGTATATAATTTTAATCTACTTGAAAAGGAAAAGAATTGAAGAAATGCTGTACAAGATGTTCACATAGTCATGTCCTACAGTGACAAAAATAAGGTGTCAGTAGTCAGATGAGAACAGCCTGTGGATGAAAACCACCACTGATGCTCAATCAAGAAAAGACTAAGATGGGCAGAGCAAAGTACCTGTAGAAGTTGCTAACTCTTCTGTTGTAATCTTTGGTGGAAATAATAACTCCTATGTTGTCAAGCAGTACATTTCCATGTCATACTGCTTTTCCCTTGACTTCCCATTAAGCAACTCATCATGTTCAGGGTGCTTTTATTTTAGCCTGATTTTCAAAAATAAGCTTTAAAACCTTGAGAAGGAGAATCACTGCTGACAACTTTCGCCTCAATCAGAGAAGAGCTCTCTGCACAGTACACAGATCATTTTTGGGAGCTAGTTAGAGTATAGGAAAGACTCCCACAGGAGCTCCTTGCCATCATGAACCTCATCACTGCTCAAGGTGCTCTGAATCAGCGTACATCCTTTTTTCAGGCAAATAAATACACTTAACAGAGGAACTAAAAATGCAAATTATACAGTCAACACAGAATTATTCCAGCTAATTATACGTGAAAACTTACCAAAATCTTAAAATAAATATTGTTATGACACTTATTATTTGATTTTAATAAATATTTTTCCATTTTAGGAAACAGGCAGTTAAGACTTGTGTCAGTTTTCAAAACTGGTATTTATATTCCACTCCAGACTACAGAGTCTTCTTGATGGCTTTCATCATCACATTTGCATACCTGGAAATCTACAGTTTTGGCAAAACTTGCTGATTCACATTAAGCATGAATTTTGATATCTTCTAAAAATGCACACAACTGCATGCAAAATGAAATTACTACTCACTATTTGCTTTCATTTGAGCACTTCCAATTAATTTTCCTTGACTTTATCACTCTTAGCAATATCTAATACAGTGAGTTCTCACAGTAATTAATCTCTCCAGAAACTGACTTCAGGTTGATGGTGATCATAAATTTTGTTAAAAAATTCAATGTATTCAATTTGGTTTGAATCAAAACAAATCAAACATAAACTACGACCCACAACAAGCAATTCTCAAAATGGAAAAGAACTTGAAACGTTGCTCTTAAATTCCTATTAGCTGATAGAATTTTGATTGCAGCTAAGGTAGAACCAGAACAGAACTGAAAAACTTAATAGTTCTGCTTCCTTAATGCAATCTCGCTTTTTATTAAGTTCATTAAAATTCATTAGAAATGCATTTAATTTCTGATTAGAAGCTTTAAAACAACATCACTGTGTAGTGGAAAAAAAGAAGGCATCCTCTTCCAAAGGGTTTCAGCCTTCCTCTTACCTCAGTCATAAAATGCTATTTGTAATCAACTTTGTCTAAATGAGCAGACCAGGCTTCAGAGATCAGCCTAGGATACACATTTCTTTCCAATGAAGGAGTTTCCTATTAACCACTGTTACACTTAAATATTGATCTGGAAGCTCGAACATGTCTGTCTGCAACTTTTTAAAAAAGCACCAAGTTCCACTGAGTGCTGGCATTTATATTCATAGATTCTAGTCAAGCTCAGCGAGTGGCAATTAGAAGATATCCCTTGAGTAATAGCATTTCTAGAAATATTCTGTATGCATCATAGAAGCTGAAGTACCACTTTCCACTAAAGTAATGTATGCCACACATTCAAGCATAATTAGCACATAGACTTCGTAAATAGTATTAAACTAATTACTGTTTGTACCGCTAGTGGCAGATGTGGTTAGAGATTATTAATTACAGTGGACAATTTCTTGAATTTAACATACCAAATAAAAGGCAAGTTCTCCACTTTATTTTGTGTCTGAATGGCTATTTGCTGAGTGTCAGGAGTGTTCTTCTATATTAGGAAGAGCTATTACTTACAAAAATGAGCCAGTGAAAGAATAAATTTTATTTTCTAAAAAGCAAAAAAAACCTTGTTCATTGACATGTACATAATTGGGTTTAGCTAATAAATTTTAATATACACCTATTCTAATTCAGAGAAACTATCCTACAGAACTGCTATGTGTCATAAATTTAGAAGCACTGGAATGGCAGGAAGTTTTTTCTCTAGCTACATTAGGTTAACTGATATGTTCACACTAAACTAAAATTTTCAACATATGTGATAAAGTAAACTGTTCTCCAGAAATTTACATACTTAAATAAAACCCACTTACTGGGAGCTAGGGCTTACTTAAAAGACAGTAGGATTAGTCATTCCCTGGCTTCATATAATGTTCTACCAAATGTGGAAATTGGACCAGGGGTACAAAGGTTGTAAAGGAAAAGAACCTTAAGAATCACTGAAGTCTAAACATTTTGGGGAATTTTATTTAATGTGCTGATATAAGATACTGCAACTTCAGTAAATGTTGATGGGCATCTATAAAAAATGGTACATATGTATTTTATATATATATAAATATATAACACACTGATAACCTACAGAAGTCAAGCAATTATTTTTAAAAATTTACGTGGTTCTAGAATGATACAGTCATAATACAAAGACTTGCAGGCTGACAGACAAGCAAGGAAATACCAATAGGCATTGATACCTCACTGTGTCATTCACATTTCTTTTCTAGAACATCCTTTCCCATATTAAAGTAAATTGAACTGTTTTCTGTATAATTTTCTTCTGACCATTAATTGGTTAGACCTTTGTTCTAAGGGCCATTTTCTTGAATAGCACTCTTCTGTGAGCATTAATGAAAATAAAGCATTAATGAAAATAAAGCATTCCTTTTAATATTTTTATTCATTTTAATATTTTCACTTATGAAGACTTTATAAATATGAAGACTAAGTACTCAATACACAAGCGCAATAGGATTCAGCTTCCAAAATGCACTCAATTTCTAAAATCAGTCATTCTTATCTAGCACAGTCCCTATGATCAGTCATTCTTATGAATTTATCAAATTGCTAATGCCTTTCTTGACTTGAATGTTATACTGAGTGTGCCCTTAACCTAATTCCAATAAAAAATATAAATTTCAGTTTGAATTTAATGGCCAACCAGTAAATATGGTGGGTTACAAGTCTTGTAATAATTCAGCCACAGAAATGCACTGATACATTATGAAATGATCTGTTAATCACAGATTCAAGCATTCCAACCTATTGGTTTGCTGACAACAATTTTACAACATAACTGCTCTGGCTTTAGATAGCTTAGATCAAAGCAAATAACAATTAAAAACGTGGAAGAAAACAAATCTTTTTATACTTAAACAAAAAAAACCAAACAAAACCCAACTATAACTTCTATAAACTGTTACTCTTGATGACTCTCTCATCAGGAAGAGTATGATGGAACAGGATCATCAGCCCCCAGAGGTCATCTTTCCAACCAATGTAAAAAGCAAAATGACAAATGAAGTGTGACATTTTCACTAACATATAGGAATATAATCATTTTGAAGCTGAAAAAAGACTTACAGAATCAAGTTTTATATTCACAAGAAAATTATTTTAAGAAGTGCTCTTTCTAAATTTTAAGCCCTCTCATTCTATTCCTAACCTCTAAGCTAAATATAGCAAACTGAGTTGGAATGCCATGCTGCTTCTTTTAAAATTAAATCTCTCTAAAAACAATAAAGATTTTTCCTTTCAAATATAACCACAATACATTCTAAGCCATAATTTAAGGAGTTTCTAAATCTGCAAATCATTCTATTAACAATAGAATAGGCCAATTAGCCTTCAACTATTTATTTTCTTGTTAGACTTACAGTCAAGCGATGGATTGTTAACAAGACAGGATGCTGTGTTACTGCTTCAAAGGTTGAGAAAGTAGTCTTAATCAACTCTTCTGATGCAGCTTGTCCTATTAGTAAAAATAATTGTGTTTCTTTATAAAATGCAAGTTATAATGCCTGCTTATAAAACTGTAGCACTATCACAGGTTACCTTACCTATTGCTCCATCCAAGTTCGTTTCTCCTGCATCTATTGATCTCATAAAATTCTACAGAAGAAGAGGTATTTGTATTAGGACACTTTAGAAACAAAAATGAAGAAGCAAAATTGCTAACTAATTCCAATTTTAAATTCTTTAAAGGACTGTGTAAATACAAAATGTTAATTAAACTAATGTGCTTCCTACATTAGGAAACATTGTCATAATAACTAAGATATGAAAGACAAAAAGCATTCATCACCGAGCTGTTACAATTTTCCAAGTCTGTAACAGTTGGAGAGTTAAATGTACACTAAGGATTATTACTCTGACTAATATAAGGAATTACATTTCCTGCTAGATAGACAGTAATTAAATGTCTTTATTTTTAACAGAAAACTGTAATTTCTAAGAAGACTTTGAATTTTAACACATGGCTGTGTTAAAATAACTCTCTAAAAAGACCAAGGACCCTCTAGAAAATGTAAATTTTTTTATTTGTATCATGGTTTTGCTCTCTGTGCATACTACACACACTGCGAATACAGTTATATATATTTACACACAAAACTGAATACCCTAATCAAAAATCATCTAAATTAGCCATCGTTTTGAGGAACAGGGACAATGAAATATTACTAATCTACGTTAAGGATTTTACAATTAGACCCATTATTCTCTGGCTTTTTAATCTTGATTTCAATCTTTGGCTTACACTTCTATGTATAGTTATTTATCTCATAGGTATGCCAAAGATATGTTATTAACACCTGCCAAAGAAGGAAAAATTCTCAGCTGAAGTTGTACTTTTTACTAATGCAGTATTTAACACACAGAGAATTTACTGTGGACTAATAACTTTCTGATTTTCAGTTTGTACAAATATCTATCTTTTTATGTGATGCTTGTTTTGTATTTCATTAGTGAATAACTTTTTTATTATATGTTATATTGGAAGAAGTGTTTTCTTTTTCTCTGTAAGAAATACCTGAAGGATTCTTCTCTAATTAAAAATACAGTTAGGAACTATTTATATATTTTATCATTTAAACACACCTCAGAGGCAGACAGAAAAAGCAAATCCTTCTGTAAAAAAACCGAACCTGATCATTTGAAGAAAATTACTTGTTATTATCTAATCAACTTGATTTGGAAGAGAGTAGTATTTTGTTTGTTCATTTAAGGCAGTTTTGCATCTAATCATAGTCTCAAGACCAGCCTGGAAAATTTAATGCAGGTGTTGCAAAAATTGTTTGGCTACTAATTTCTTTATTTTCTATAAGAAACATAAGATGATGTATTTATTTTTTAAAAAAAGGCAAAACCCCTATTCAGTCTTCTTTTTTTTAAGCAACAGAGAGGAATGGTGTATGTATTTCACTACAAACGTGTGCCCAATATATTTTGCCAGGAGCCTACTATTAGCTGTGCCTTTGCAGCAGACCATGTCCTCCCTGTATTTCTACTCAGAACTGAAAACATGAAAGGACTGCCCTTACTCCCTCTCCATTTCTTTGCACAACAGTACTGAAAATTACAGTGATGATGGAAATAACTTCAAAGCAGGAAGAAAAAAAATTCTCAATGAACAGCAATTACAGAAAAATATCTCTTCTATTCCTTCCTGATACCAAGCACACATCTTTCCACTCCTAATAATTTGTTATTGTTAAGACTAAAATTTTTGAATAAATCATTTAAAAACAAAACAAAACTGAAACACTGACTTACTGAAGTCCTACAGGCCTCAGTTATTGCACAATACTTTGAAGAAGTACAAGCTGATGATCAAATGTTTATGGATGCCAGTGTGACTACAATAGTACTACTTCATTTTTCCTATACTATCCTCTAGTTAGGCATGGTTAAAACATTAATTTTCTATTGCTAATGTCATAAACAGGTTGTAGATGACAATACATGATAATATCTTAGGTCTGTAGCTTACAATACTCAGCTTTTCATCAGCTATATTACAGTGCAAGATACTTATACTTGCAAGAAGGTGACAGAAGGAAAGAATACCTTAAGTATAGATTAGATTATAATTTATCTGTCATTTCTACTACTAGTATAAAATTCTAGAAAGAATATTGTATATTTCAGTTTCTCTAGTATAGAACACGGGATAGCATATTTTCCCTTTAACTCAACACATTACTAAATAAAATATTTTATTATAAAATATACAGTTTTGAGTATAATCAAAGCTTAAATTTTATGTTCAGAATAAAGTTCCCACTCCAAGTTAAAAATTTAATGTAATAAAATTATATTTAAATGATATGCAATTTTTTATCCATATGTAGACTTTATAAACAAGATTTAAGTTAAATATTTGTCTATACTCACAAGTAAGGTCCCGTAGTTGAAAAGAAACTCCTCTGTTACTATCTGGGGACGAAATACCTATTTGAAATTAGCAGAAGTTGTAAAAATTCCATCAAATGCATATCTTACAATCAGAAAAAGTTTAAAAAAAGTATTTAAGAGCCATGTTAAAAAAAGAGGACAAGATATGTATCAGCTTCTATCATAAGAATTGTCTTACAATGTGTGAAAATAAGGCTTACATTTTTAATGCTGTTACATAGCTGGAACACTCAGTACAACTACACATTAATAAAAGTCCTATTTTATCCATTCTGGTCATGATCAGCAGAAATTAGATTTTGGGAAACTGAAAGAGTTTGTTGTTTGTTTTAAATTTTTTTCAGAAAAAAAAATAAATCTACCTGGGATGTTACAAGATGAAACACTACAGGCATCATAGGAAGGCACATCTTCAGCTGTTTGGCCTGAACTGTTGATGGGTGTTTACGTCCAGAGACGTTAGCTAAGGCAGTGAGAATGTCACCTACATAGAAACAACATTTCAGACAGATCTCACATAATTGCTTTACTTAACAATGGCAAATGACATATAAAAACCATATTTGTTCCAGTATCATCTGTTCAGGATACTGAGCTTCTCTCTCCTGCTGGAAGGAGTGTTCATGTGAATGCATGATAAATCAGGCTGACCCAGCACTTTTCTTTCCTAGTTCAGTGTTCAGCCAGGCCAATTTCCTGCTCTGGCTACAGGGACAAACACACAGATGTGATCTCTAGCAAAAAGGTAAGAATACAAATATAAGGCAGGTGTAGAAGCACAGATGAAATTGCCCCTCTTGGCAGGGTGGACTTACAAGAGCTTTAGGTGGCAACATATGTGTGGAATGATAATATTAAAATTCTGTGGATGCAATTTTGTTTCCAGTGAAATAAAAGCAAATTTCTCTTTACTTCCAGCTGGCCAATCAAGAGCTGAATTCACCATGGTTAGGAGGTGACACAGTGCTCAAGCTGTACCTTTTCCTGTAGCATAGTACATTGAGAAAAAGCAAGAAATGTCCTCTCCCCTCCTTCCAAGAGATCCCTCCACCAGCCAGGCACACACAAGTTTAACAGTGCCATAAAGTGACCTAAAGCAACAGGAATTCTCACGTTCTTATAAAAGGGGTGGCAACAGGTCAATGAGAGAACTTAGTTGCTTCCATACCAAAACTTCAGATACAACTATGAAGGAATACAATTTTAATTGCAATAATGAAAAATATACTTCACACTTCAGAAGAGACATAAAAGTCAAGGAACATTTTGCTAAACTTGTGTTACATCAATGATTGCCTCGGAACAGCAAAACCTCTTTTCCATTGGAAAAGAATGGAAGTATGAGGAGAAAAGTCATGGCTCAAAGAAGGAAAATTCTGTCCATATAGCCTGAAAATATTAGTCAAATCCTGCCTTGAAAGGATAGTTACTATCTATTTTTGCTTAATGAGAGAGCTGCACAAACTGTAACAGGGAATTCACATAGACATTAAACAAATGTCTGACATTAAACAAAGGATTCTGTTCTTTATATCATTTTCATGACAGAAAAGACCCTTCTTTTCAGAGTAAGTCACACATTTTATTCATGTTGAATAATACCAGTGCTATTCTTCTGCTCCTGTGGAGTTCAGTTTTCAACATAAACAGAAGTGACAGAGCCTGGCCCTAAAACAGGCTGTAAAAATACCTGACCTTGAAGATTTGACTTGCTCTGTAATATCCTGCACAAAAAAAAAAGTATGTGTTGCCTAAAACTCTCCAAATACAGAAAAAAAAATACCATTTTTTTTAATCAACATATTTCTTTTGAATTTCTCAAAACACTGTAATTCAATGAGACATATTTGTGGTTTACAAGAAATAATTCACTCAACAATCTACTCTTTTTCTATGTTTAAGGCATATATAATCATCCATTGTAAATGCCAATTTTGCAGTTGATAAATACATAGATAGAGTTACTTCTAATTTTAGCATGACCTAAGAAATTTATATCTACTTCCTAGAAACAGGTTAAATATTATAAATGCAGAAATAAAATTAGGGGGTTTCATCTACAAGAATTGAAAACTTTTAAAATTATCCACAAGATTAACATTTTATTTCATTTACTTAAATTTATTTTTAAGGCCCATTTCTACAACTTAATCTGTTTGGTGTATAGCTACATCTGGTGGAAGAAGATGGGATCAATAAGAAGCTTACATAAATGCATATTAAAAAAGTCAGCTAGGATTAATTCTAAATCAACAGTTAAACTGCTTTTAACTGTTCCACTTTGCAAATCTGCTTATTTTTCTTAGGATCCCACAGCTTTCACCTCCTCAAGCAAAACATATTCCTTTGTCACACTCACAGCAATAAAAAGTAAAAGCCTTCTGACTAACGTGGACAAACATGGACAGATAGCTTGATCTTAATAAAAATAATGAACACAGAAATCTCACTTGGAAAGGAAAAGAAAGTGTAAAAATTCTGCTTGATTTATTAGTTGTCAACAATGCACTGAAATTGTACATCAGTAGTAAAACAACCTGGCAGAAGACAATGTTAACACAATTGTTGAACTATGTATTGTAATGATAGTAAATATATATTTGATGCATACTGTGTTCAGGTTCTCAGGAAGTTGCAGGGCCTACTGTTTAGTTGCATATAGTACAAACAGACAGTGGGAGGTGAATTTCTGCCTCAGACATTTATAGTCTTCCAATTCCCAAAATATATCCAATATTCAATCCTGATATTTGTTTAGGAAAAAAGAATCAGATATTTCAGCAAGCTAAAAATTGACAGTCATAGAAAGCAAAGTTTCTTTTAAAAGAGAAGCATGACATTTAAGTCTACTGACCTTTACAGTTCTACAATTTCATTTTCAATATTCTAGAGATAATGTAGAAGATGGAAAAAAAATAAGGTTTCAGCTTAACAGAAAATATTTTTGTGAAACAAATCTTTAATGATTAAATGACAAGGCACACACAGCCAAGCTGTCCTTCTGTCCGTCCTTCCTTCCTTTCTCCCTTTCTTCCCTCCCTCTTTTCCTTTCCTCCCTCCCTCCTTTCCTTTCCCTTCCTTCTCTTGCTTTTTTTCCTTCCTTTTTCTTCCTTCATCTGATCCTAATTAACTTTCCTTTCCTTCCTTCTCTTGCTTTTTTTCCTTCCTTTTTCCTCCTTCATCCAATCCTAATTAACTTTCAAATAAACCTCCCATATTTCTTTATGTAACATAGAGCATAGCTTTTTCCAGGAAAGAAAATCCCACCATTCTTACTTACGTAAGGGCTTTTTTCTTTGCCATTTCTTTTATTCCATATTGACCCTATGTTCAGTTCTCACCAGCAGATCCTGCTGAAGTTTTCAAGATTTTTCCTTTTGTACATATGCCCAAAATTCTCACCTTCTCTTGACTGACTTCCCAGACTCTCAAACTAGTTTCCTTCTACTCCAGTTTCTTCTCTAGTTGCCCAGTGAGTCCAAATTATGCCCTGCAACTTGCAGGTTTTGTCTAAGTTATATGCATGTCTTTCACCGTTCCTTCTGCAAGTCCCCTCTCCCCCAGTAACTCACCCCACAATGGCAGATATGAGTATATTCTGCAATAACATTAGCTGTTATTAAACAGCACAAAGCTCAGAGGAGCTTTTAATCATTCCAAAGGCTCAAATACCTGTGAAATTTGATCAGATATTTAAAAATATTGCCCAAATTAATATCTCCTTGGCACAAAAACTACTTTGCTAAAACTTCAAGTCCTTATTCCTAAATATAAGGGATGGATCGAGGTGGCACTGATGTTCTCTAAGTGAAGAGATTTCCATCAAGGTCTCCCACAGCATTCTCCCAGATAATGGGAAGTGCATGTGTTCTGCTGGATAAACAACTGGTTGGCAGGCCGGGTGCAAGGAGTTGTTCCAAATGGAGTTAAATCCAGCTGGTGGCTGGTCACAAGTGGTGATCATCAGGGCTCAGTGCCGGGGCCGCTCCTGTTTAAGATCTTTCTTGCTGATTTGGATGAGGGTGCACGCTCAGTCAATTTGCAGGTGACACTCAGCTGGGTGGCAGTGTCGATCTGGCCAAGGGTAGGGAGGATCTGCGGAGGGTGCCAGAGAGGCTCCATCCACGGGCTGAGGCCGACTGCATGAATTTCCATCAGGCCAAATGTCAGGTCTTGCACTTGGGCCACAACAACCCCCAGCAGCACTACAGGTTTGGAGAGGAGTGGCTGGAGAGCTGCCCAGCAGAGAGGGACCTGGGGGTGTTGATCAACAGTCAGCTGAACATGAGCCAGCAGTGTGCCCAGGTGGCCAAGGAGGCCAGCTCCATCCTGGAATGCATCAGGACCCCAGCAGGACCAGGGGGGTGATCCTGCCCCTATTCTCTGACTTAGTGAGGCTGTACCTTGAGTACCGTGTGCAGCATTGGGCACTGCAGTATAAGAAGGACATCAAGGTGATGGAAAGGGTGCAGAGAAGGGCAACAAAGCTGATTAGAGGTCTGGAGAAGAGGCCTTATGAGGAGAGGGGACTGTTCAGCTTGGAGAAGAGGCTGAGGGGAGACCTCATTGCTCTCTACAACTACCTTAAAGGAGGAGGTAGTGAGACAGACACTGGCCTCTTCTCCCTGGTGACCAGTGATAGGACAAGGAAATCAGGTAAAGCTTAAGTTTGATACCAGGGTAAGCTTAAGTTTGATACTACGAAAAGCTTCACAGAAAGAGTGGTGGGTGCACCATCCCTGAAGGTGTTAAAAAAATGGGGAGATGAAGAGCTACAGTGGATGCTTTAGTGATTAAGGGTTGTAGAGTGGATGGTCTTAGAGGTCTTTTCCAACCTTGATGATTCTATGACCCTTTCTTATGCATGAGCAAATCAGTTTCAAATATCTAGAACAACTGAAGTATTCTGGCTCAAATTTTCCAGAAAAAATGCCTGAGGCAAATATTCAACATGTACGTTTCAGTGTAAATGATTGGAAGATTTGATTGTACATTTGATTGTACAATTGGACCCTATTCCTGACTTAGTAACGGGGCTTACCTTAAAACAGAAAAATCATTAACATAGGAAACTATGCATTCCAATGCCAAATATATGATCATGACACAACTAAAAACTCTGTGAAGCTGATATTATGCGAACTTTATGTAGTCAGACAATACAGTCTTTCTACTCATATATGTAAAGAGATATTTATTTCTTGAGGGAGTAAGCAAAGGTAAGATCTGCAAAGTTAACCAACTGAATTTACCTAGAATTCCTGGCAGCTCCCGCACAATGTGATAGATGAGAAGATCCAAGCATTTTGACAGATATTCACTGCCACCTTGTTGCTCTTTCCCTGGCGTGGTCTTTCTGCTGTCTCTTTCAATATACATCACAAGTCTACATTTAAGCAAGTGCAAAACATTACCTCTCAGAACAAAAACCAACACAATATCTCAATAATACTACTGAAGCAGACAATTCTAATATCTGTTGTTACGATCAAGACAATACATTACTTTTTGCTCTGTAATTTTGTTGAAATGAAATTTGAGACTTTTCCTTTCAAATAAACAAATTTTTAAAATAACACAAATGACAGTGTGAAAGAACAAGAGGAAAGAAACCCTTAAGCTTCTGTAAGTGGAACTCTGCTAGTTTAAATGGACATAAGATGATAAGATAAGGAGTTACTCCCTCTGCAGACGTAGAGTGTAATTTTAAAATCCACTTCATTTTGAAATATATGACCAATATGCACAATATGAGCAAAAGACATTAATTTTTAACATCTATGTTTTCCTAAAGCAAGAATAATTTTAGTTGATGTAAGAGTTCAATCTCTCTGTCAAGAAAAATCATACCGTATAAATCATACTACAGCCTATCAAAATATTACTCCTAGTCAGAACACTAGTTAGAGTTATTGAAAGAAATAAAACACCAAAGTAACCTTACATCATTTCTCTGGAAAGTTGGTGTTTAAGGTTTCTAAACACAAAATGCAGAATGACATCTCTTGTAGTATACTATGGTAACAGATTTATTAGCCATTGCCTAACTTACAAGAGGCTGCAATAATAATTCACCTGTAATAGAATGCTTCAGGCAAAATTTTGAAATGCTTATTTGAATAGACAGAAGGGTCAGACTTCTGTTTAAAGACATAGTATTGACATCTTTATTTCACATTTTAACTCCCTGGGGATTCTTTGCACAAAAACATTAGTCGCTGGTGAGCAAAATCCACGGTCTGGATGTTAAGAGGTACATGACAGACCTTTCTATTTTGTTTTCTCAGCAGATCAACGGCTCACTTTTGTGGTATATATTTTGCTCTACCCAAAGCAAAATCTGCTCACTGTGACCACAAGTTACTTTAAAAGAGAGACTCTCCCCTGTTAGACAGTGGTTTCCCCCTGTGAGTAATCACCACATGATAACCTCAGATAAAAGAGAACACTCTCCTCTTGATATTCTTACGAATAAAAGGATCGCACAGAAGTTGCTCACTCCTAAAACAGTGGCTCGAAAATACCACACATTTTAAAGTATTTCAGGTATGACTTTGAAAATAAGCATTACCTCTCTAATTATTTTCTATTATTACCTCACCTTGCTTGACAACTGAGTAGCAACATCTCTCTGTTATTAATTAAAACTTGTAGCAGGACCAAAAAGGCTTTCGCACGAATAAAAGTTGAAGGACTTTCAAGTAAACGAGTAACTGTAGTCACAAAATCCTTGGTGGAAATAAACACAAATATGTTAATGTTATGTAATAAAAAAGGTTATTTTGCTGTATTCTGTACACTGTACACATTAAAATTTGCTCATATTCATGGGTGTTTCTTATTAGTAAGTTATGTTTCATGTGACTCATAATAAAAATCCACACCATAAAATGTTACTCAATCAGTTCTGTCCAAACAGACTGGCCCAGTGCAGAGATGCATTGTACATCTTCAAGAGCTGCAACAAGTAAAAGCCATCTAAAATATTATGTCTGAAATGAACTACTAAATACAACAGAACTTGTATTTTAAAATTTCTTGCCTTAAGGATAAGCAAATGATATTTTAATGTATTTGTTTTAAAAGAAGACTGAAGGATTTTCAGAACACAAAAATATTTCAGCACAATTACCACCAAATATTTACCTATTAGTTCCAGTATGTGCAGGATAATTAAAAACAACACCTTTGTTAGATACAATCATGTCTGCATCAGACACTACATTATACAGTAGATGCTCCAAATAGACAGCAAAAGTATTTCTACCCTCTCTGACTGTACATCTTTTTGTGCTCATGAAGTAAAGGACACCTTTTCAAGGAGTAAACCCCATTAGGACTTGATATTCTCAAGAATAAAAGGATTACACAGAAAGTAGTGCACTACTAAAATAGTCGATAGAAAGAGGATAAACCACAAGAAGTAAGAAACAATGACTTTCTGCATGTTGTACACAAAGCTTAAAATCCCGCTGTGTGATGCATTTTTAACGTACCAAATATTATTCAAATTCCCTCTTTTGCTGACAGAATAACTGAAAGGCAACTTAATTGTCATGAAACTAAAAGTCAACCCTGAATGCAATTTATTAACGATTTGCAACAATTAACGATATGTCTTTGCAGAGACTGGAAAAGGAACACGAGTGTAAGAGCGACCCAACAAACCATTAGATTTTACATTAAGAAACCCTGTAAAGCCTCAGAAAGAGGATATATAATGCAACACTGCCTGCTAATATAAATGAATTTGACAGACCAAGCACAGGGAAACCACAACATAGACACATGCATCTACAAGCCAAAGCATATCTGACAACTTTTAGTCTTCATGCTCTGGAAAGCAAGACTACTTCAATGCTACAGGGAGGGGTTACAATGGCTTAAGACAATCTTGTAAATCAAAATCAGTTACATCAGATCTATCTGGGAATGTTCTAATAGTATGGCTTAAGAAAGAAATGTGATATTTTGGAACTTGCTTCTCTGGTTGGACTAAGAACTGCAAAATTGCAACAGTTTATCCAAAGAAAATCTGAAGTACATCTTTGCTGACCTGAAGAATCCAATACATCAGAAAAGCCAAAAATTGCTGAAATACCCTCTAATACATTAATTATTAATCTTTTCATTGTTATATTATTCTTCCGTCCCCTTCAACTGTTTACTGAAATACCCTCTAATACATTAATTATTAATCTTTTCATTGTTATATTGTTCTTCCCTCCCCTTCAACTGTTTGATGTATGCATGGAGACTATGTAGGCTAAGGACAGTCTTTTCATTTCAACTGAATGCACTGTCAACTGCAACAAGTTCATTATTTTATATTGGATATCATTAGTAATATTAAAAAGCAAGTTTAAAACAAATTACAAAAAGCAACTATATTTTTGAACTGGTTACCCAAGGGGAAAACAGACCACTATTTCACTATACAAGAGCTGATGTTGTGATAGCAATCATTTATTACATGGCTGTGCATTTTCAAGTTCCCTTCCTATGCACTGCAATTTTGTTTGTAATATTATAAGAGTTATAAAGATTTTTTTAGGCATTTATACTTTTATTAATTCATATCAACATTGACATAACCATCAACATCAGAGGTTGATGGTTGCTATTTGTCAATGATCAGGTAAAAGACAAAGAATTTTAAAAAGGAGTTTCCAGATAACACATACAAAGCTAAATGATCTCATTTTGAATTTATATATTTAAGCATCTTTTAATATGTTTGCTTACAGATGTGTTAAAAACACAATCGTAACCTTGCCACTACCTTCTGTACAATGCTGAGGTCCTTCTGTGCCTGAATATACAGTATACAATACTTCTACAGAAGGCAAAACACTTTGTAGGCTAACACTAGCAACTTGGTTTTTCTTTTCCCTTCTCTTATTAAGGTGGACTTCTGTGTCATGCTTATGGAAGACTGAAAAGAGCCTGGATTATTAAATTCAGTTTTCAGCACAAAAATGTTCTTACTCCATGTAATGTGATAGTACCTGGCAGTTCAGTTTAGGAACAGGATTATATTTTTAGATCCTATTCATAAAAAATAGCCAGTTTCTGTTCCCTAGAATCCCATTTGAGTAAAATATATATTATAGGAGGTAAAGATTTCTCTGAGCTTTAAGGCAGACACTGTTACCAGATGCAGGCAGATGCAGTAGATAGACCATCTGTACCAGTTTTACAGCACAATGTTTTTTCAGTTACCGTTTTGGTATTATTCCCACTTCTATAATTAGTTTGATATATGCCGTTAAAAGAATGTCTAAATTTGTCAATATTTCAATTTTCTCATCTGCAAAATTGCAACAATTGCTCACAAAACACTTATGACGATTCATTAACGATTAAGCAGCAATTTCAAACCCACAAAGTTTCATTCATTACTTTACTGCGTGCCAACAAAATACTGTTTTCCCTTTTGTCTGACAGTTCCAGGGTTCATTATTTTTATAATGTCAAAAATTTCATTAAGGAGTTCATAAGATATACCCTGTCAGAAAAGGAGTCCTTTTAGCCATGTTTTAGGCAAGTCCTCTATAAACAAGAAATTCATTACAGAAAACATGATGCTGTAGCCACAGGCTTGCTACACATTGCATTCTTTTGCTGAATGTTTAAGAGAATATTTCTTTAATATTCTTCTCTGACTATGCCACCAAGTTACAGTAATGTGCACCATTAGAAACTGACATTACAGGACAACTCACCACCTGTTAGCACTGTTGTAATGGAATCTGTGGAAAGCTTAAGGCCAGCTGAAATATGTTTACAAAAACACACTGGCAGATCTGACAAGGCACAGAAATAACTTTTAGGAAGAGAATGAACAATTTTAGGCTGCAAGAAGAGATGGGTGGGAAACAGTACATTATATTTTAATTTAAATGTTATTTTAATGACATGTATAGAAGCTAAATTAATCTCTCTCAACTAAAACCTAATAGAGTTTTATAGTCAAGATGACTGTCAGGTTACAGCATACATTACAACAGAGTAATAGATGAATACATGAGCTATAGTTCCTATTTTCTTAGTGATTTTTATCCTTTCCAAGCAGAAAGGGATTACTTTTGTTTATGAATTTTGCAAACTTACTGCCAAAAAAAATGAACACTATTTCTCTAAGCCTGAAAGAATTTGGTGATCAAAATACAAAGCTTTTAATCATCTCTTCCAAAATTATATTATACATAAATCAGAGTCAGTAGTGTTATTCAGTGACACTAAAAAGAAAACCCTGAGTTATTAAAATGCTAGTGTCTGCAAGACATTTCACTTACAAATTCCTTTAAGAAAAACATGAAGTACAGCTTTAGATTCAATCAGGATTCTCATTATTTTCTCTTTTAAATGTCTATGGGAATTGTGTCAAGAGCTTGTCCTCCCGCATTCCTTACTGTTTTTCCTTAGGGTCATTACCAGTTGTGGTAAGCCTAGAGTTTTCTGAATGGACTGAAATCAAGCTACAGCAGCCATTTATATACCCATAAGAAACAGCTGTTGAAGATCTGTGAGAGTTAAAAAAACACAATTATATAACTCATTTAGATATTAAGCACATAAAAATATAAGTTCATTGCTCATTTCCTGCTGTTCAGCTCTGTAACTGTCACTGAGGTAAGCATTTTGAAAACACAAAAAACAGAGCCCACTTTAACTTTCCATTAGTGAAATTACATGGTTGTGGGCAACATTAATCTGACATCAAACCTTTTCTTGAACCAGCCTCTGTAGATGGATCCCTGATGCCAACATGGCTGAAAACATGGTGAGCATATACTGCTGGATTTTGCATATTCCATTTGCCAAGGAATTCAGTACAGCTGTTAATCCCACTTTTTCAATGACACTCTGGAAAGCATTAGGTGAGAAGTGAGTAATCCTGCACAGAGCCTACAAAGTGACAAAAAAAAAAAAAAAAAAATTCATGGGATTACCATCTTAAGAAAAATAATGGGGAATAAAAATGGGTGATGACTTCTACAATAGTTCAGGAGCATAAAGAATTGACACAGTTTTATTCATAAGAGAAATATTAAGAGAAGAAGCTACTTATTTTTAAGAGACCTGGAACTCTTCTAAATATTTTGCTTTACACTCCATGCAGCTGAAACCGAATTATTTGATACATCAACATCACTCCCACTACTCTTCCCCTCTAGAGAATAATAATGATGAAACAGCAGAGTCCACTCTTGACTCTTTTATCAGCACAAAATGTAGGAAGCCTCAGTTAACACTGTAGTAGAAAGGGGCACAAGCAGCAGAGAATACAGAGATGGCACACACCACAGAAATTCTGGTCACTCACAAAGGTGGGCATCTTTTTTCTCTCTCTCTGAGCATGAACCATAATCTCACATGCAGCAGTTCACTTACCAAAAGTCCATCTTTAGACCCAGATACTTGCTAAGGAACAGTGTATAGTATAGTAAGCGTGCAGACACTTCTTCAAATGGTTGATTTACAAATACTAGTGATTTAAACACTTCTAACAAAAAATGCAGATAGTAACTTGACTACTGAAGTGAACACAAATCTCTTCTATGTATACTATCTTAGCTATTTCATAACAAACATTACCAAATGATCTCTGGGGTGGAGGACACATTTCTTGGGTTTGAATGTGGTGTTATGATAAGAAAATAGATTATGTCAATTATTTGAGTCATGTGAAAATCAGAATTGGTTTTTGGGAAAAACTCTGAATGCAACTTTCTTCTGTGGAAATTACTTTCTTCTGTGCAAATAAACAATATTACCACTGTTCTTTTCAGACCACCTATATTTAGAAATTTCTGCTTAGTTGGTGTGCATTCAATACTGAAGTCTCTCATTTAGGAGAAACTAGACAATCATACCAACACAATACAATCATCAGAGAAAAATGTTTCCATGTGGAAACCTCAGAAACTGTGCAGTTCACCAGTGCCCTTAGAAACATTACTCAAAACACACTAAAATACAAAACAAACCCAAAAGGAAGGCATAAAAGACAATAAATCAAGAACTTATAATTTTTACACAGACAAAAGGTTGACACTGTTTATCTTCTCTGCTTCTGTTCTTCCTTGTGCTTTTCTGGTCCAGATTGCAGCCTTTATTTTTTATTTCTGCTTTTTTTTCCCCCCATCTTCTCCTTCCTCCCTCTTTTAGATCAGACACACAACCTCAGTTTCTTAGTACAGCAGTCCCAGTAGTCCCTGTTTCTCCAAGGACACAACTCAGACCTTCACCTCTAGTTTGTTTCCTAAAGGAGCAGGCAGAAGGTATGTGGGTTCACTAAGCCTATCTTTGAGGGTCAAATTTCCAGTGAACTACTGTGACATAGAGACAGACTGTGTCAAATAAACATAGAGCTAACCCAGTGGGCTAACACGGTGTATGCAGACCTGGCAATGCCAGGCAATACCTTGTCAAAAAAGGATGACCATAGTAAAGAGACCATTGGATGACACCCAGGCAAACCTGGTAGGAAAGTCATGGCTGTCTTCTAGGATTATATTGCAGTTTTGGAGACAGCAGGAAAGCTCCAGCCCACCAAGACCAAAGATAGTGGAACAGGATTCAGAAAACAATGATAAAAGGGAAGAGTAAAGCTCACACCATCATCTCTTAGCAGAAGTCTTGAAACACGAAACAATTAGATTGAGAGTAAGGCATTGGCAAAACCTCTCCTGGAATTGGCTTCTCTGTCCTTGCTCTCTGCACAGTCTTACCTAGCACCTTTTCTCCCAGCAGCTCCAATGCTAGCATCATTATCATTAGCAATCCTTTCCAACTTGAGATATTCTTAAGATTTTATGATCATCAATGCCCTATCCATTGCTCTCTGGTATAAGATGCCATACAGTGGCTGGATAACCCTCATCTTCTCAGGATGTACTCCATGACTCTCTCAGGTCTGAGAATGAATACATTAATGTATCTGCAACACCCAAGTCTGTGAAAGAAACTGTTCAGCACCAGTTATTTAAGAAAATAAAACAAAACAAAAAACAGCCCTCCAAAAGACTGTATTGAGCTTTCTCAAATGTTTCCACTTAAGTAGCTTATATTTTTTTATTCCTCCTTCAGCAGAAAATGCCATCTATCTCATAGAAGTGAAATTAAAAATTGTTTCTAAAGTTATTTTTTAAAATTTTTGGTATACTGGAAAGAAAATTTTCTTCCTGTTACTAAACTTGTTAGAATGTCACTTTGACATCTCACAGAATTATTTCTTCTCCAAGACTATCAAAATGATAAAAAGATTTAGATTGAAATAATCACAAGTAAAATTCCACAGTGCTTTACTGCTGAAATACTCTGCAGACAGCCTGTTTGCTCTAGGTAAAGGTGTGAGACATGAATTTCTTGAAATGTATTTTCACATGTGAATATAGATGTCATCTAAGAATATTCAAGATATATTCAAACAAGGCAGGAATGACTGCATGATAAAATACAGTAAGACATTGACAATTCCAATTTATGGTGTTGTGCTGAATAAAGATACCCACATATTTATAGCAATAAAGTAATGAACATATAAATTGTACAGGGTAATATAGCTAGAGGATACATTAGTATTTTACTTTAAAAATTATTATGTTACTGAAATCTCTATAAGCTTCATCTGGTGAAAACTCTGCCTGTGCTATATTTCAATAATGATTGGTTGGGGGTTTTTTTAGAGATTATATATCTAAATATATTATATATCTAAATACTGCAGCAGTATTAAGATGTAACCATGATTTATATTGGGCATTGAATAATAAATCCAACAAATAAGGCCACTCTCTTGTTACTTCAGTGTTTTGCTAGAAAGCAGCAAAAAGAATAAATATCACCTTAGCACATCCTACTTTAGAAGCTTCCTTGTCCAATTGTCTTCATATGCAGTATAAAATAATTAAACCACAGACTTTGATAAAGGACACAGTCTCCAAAACACTGGAGGGGGAAATCCAGGAACACACTCAGACCAAGCACACTTGTGTGATAAGATCTGTCTGGAAAAAGGAGATAGAATGGACTACATGGGTAGCAGTAATTTCCTTGAAGAACAGAAAAACAAGAAACAAAACTGTTGGACCAAGTATATAGACTCTTACAGTCTTCCTTACTGCTGCTTTCACTCAAAAGTCTCCAATATGTTAGTGTGAAGCATGATTAAAACCTCAGTTTATACTACAGTATAAATACGGTAACTTGCTATACCTGCCACTTCACTTAACATCCCTGGATAGCAAGAACTACACAAAGATCAGGTTGCTAAATCATAATTGCAGTAACAAGAGGCAAACAAACTGAGGAACTCAAAATCTGTGATACTTCTACTCTCCTCACTTGGAAGAGATTGCAAATGCCAGCAATGTTCAAATGAACAGAGCATTTAAAAAAGCCTCATTGACTAGTAAGTGGTGGTAGCTGTTAATGGACACAAAAAAAAAAAAAAGAAAAAAAAGAAAAAAAAAAAAAAGAAAGTAGGAATAAGGAATAAACTAGGCTACAATAAGCTCAGCAGGTTTTAGATTCCTCATAAACATTTCTACCTGTCTTGTGGACTAGATACATAAAGATTTTCTTCTCATTAGATGCTATGGAAAAAAGAGGCAATTCCAGTAGTGCTTAAGAGAGTCTAGCTACCTGTAACATAAATACTATGACAAACATCTTTCAGTGGTTAACCTTGACCTTGTACCCTTGAGAAGATCAAATGATCTTCTGGGATCTCAAAAAGGCTGAGGACAGAGAGTATAACATGATCACCAGCATAAAACATGTTCCAGAAGATGATGAATTACAAAGATTTTTCATAAGCATTGGACTGTAACACATGCACTTTTTGACTTCAGAAAATTTATAAATGCGTTTTATTGCAATCTGAAATATAAATACACATACATATAGAAAACACACTCAATACCATTTCAGTTTTGATTTAGAATGTCTTTCAAAATAAACCCCCAAATACTTCTATATCAGGAAGGGAAATTCCTTACCGAAACAGCAGTTATCTTCAAAGAATCCACAGTAGAATGTGTGAAAAGATACCACAAGACAGGTCCAATTTCTCCTGTAATAAATCCTTGTGCACAGGAAGAGGCAGTAGTGCAAACATTTTCAATTATCTTTGCTGCCAAATGGTTCACTACCTTGTCTTCCTATATAAAGAGAGAAAAGGAAAACTCATATGCAAATATTACTTATGTTTCTGATTTCTTTTTAAACTAATGCCTATGTTCACGTATATTCTCTTAGTGTGGTTTCTTAATTTTATTTGAAACAGTTAATGGGAAACCTCAACTTGTGACAAAGTTACATCTACAGATAATTCTTTCCCACACTTTCTCTTCTACTGCAAAGAGAATATACTACAATTATAATTTAATAAAAAATCTTTCCACTCCAAATTATTACCCCAAATTAAATGTAGTCGCTTAACAATGACAAGGTATTGTTATGTTAGAGGTGTTACAGAATCAGTGCTTCATCAATGAACGTTGGTGTATCAAAACTCATCACTACAACAGCCTCTAGGTAGCAAGATTAGGAGTCAGACAATTACATTCAGAAAAAGCAAAACATTACATAAAAACCTCTTTATTTGGAAAAGCAAACGACTACCCAGGATAAAGAAAAAGCCTTCTTGCAAATCATTCTAAAACTCTCTTCTCTTCCTCTTCTATAGCAGACAATCCTGACCAATGTTTAAGATAAACCATTTAATATCAGTTCCTAATTTTCTGTAAGGAATTCTGAATTCTTTATATTTACTACTAATGAAATAATTTTATCTGAAAAAGAATTTGTAGAAAAATTTGTACATATAATTTTAATATCTGCATAGCACTACTCGTACTGCAATGTCTCCAAGAAATAAAAACTACCGTGTTGGAATAATCACCAGCCATTGGCACATCATAAACATCACATGGAAGTATTTCTTTCTCAAGAAAACTGTTAAGTACTCCAATGGGATTTGAACTAATAGAGATCACTCAAAAGCAGAGTCCCTACTTTCTCCCTCTTCTCTCCCTCATCTCACTTTTTTTTTTTTTTTCCAAATTCTGCTTTTCCTTAAAGGCAGAGCTTCTCTCATAGCTGGTGATTTTGTTGGCTGTGTATTGCCTCACCTTATCTCAGTCTTTCATTTTGAATGAGTCAGGTCCTTTCAACAATGTCTTAAATGACATTCTTGAATTCATAGCCTGGCTTCACAAATAATTTATCATAATATCGAATTGATTTCTTTCCTTAAACTAATCTCCACATTATCATACTAACCTTTGGATTTTTGACATTTATCTTCACAATCAGAACCGCCAACAACTGTGAGCAATGATAATGAAACCTTTCAGAAAGCATTAAAAAAGCCTTCCAGAAGGGGAGAACTTACATTCATTAAAAATACATTCAATATCCACTCTTCCTTTTACTGACTTAAGTATTCTAAAATATAGACATTGATGAAGAAATATTTGGAAACTCTAGTATAATGCTGTTAAAAAATGGCTATATTCATGATTTTCATGCTAATTCTTCCTGTTCTTTCAAAGAACTACAGCTCTACTCAAAAGAAATACTTAATTTAACTCCCATCTAAACCAGCTACACTATTTTATAAAACTCTATTGATTTTTGTGATCTTCCTTCTGATTTACAGACATGAAACCAAGGATGATTTAGGCTTCTGTTTTTACAGATGTTAGTACTGCAATATATTCCATTATTTCAATCTACTGAAGACATAAATACACAAATATATTTACCAAAATTATGTTTCTCAAAACCTGTTATATCTAATATTAGTTTTTATTTTTTTCCTTTTAATTATATTTCTGAATTTCAGTCTAGCGTTTTTTAGGCTCAATTAAAGTAAAAATAAATGGATTTATCACACTAACTATATTAATTTAAAATCCAATCCATAACTTAGGTGTTAATAGTCAAGTTAAAGCTGTCATACATGAAGTAATGACTAGAAATACCAGCTGGGACTCCACTGATACTTTAAGCAGGCAGAAACACTTAATAAATGCATGATAAACCACTAATTAGTCATAATAAAAGAAGGGTACAGCTGATAATAGTTATTATGAATGTTAACAAATTTCATAACGTAATTACATCTTTTCTTTGTAAACTTGGGTCCTGAAGATGTGCTTAATTTCCTTTCAGTCACCACTGAAAAACTACACTTTGGAGAAGATACTCCCACTACTTTGGCTAGAAATAGGTCATGTATTTTCAGTGTTATAAAAACGCAGTGAGGCTTTCAGATTAATTCCTTTTCTGTCACCTGAGATTGGCCATCTCAGTTCCTCTGGGATCTATTCCTGAGCACACTTTAAGCAACAAGACTTGTAGCATATTCTACCTCATTAGCTCTGTGGGAAGTAAGCCTGACCTAAACTAATATTTGGCCTCTTAACTAAAAGAGTCATCTTGTCGTGTTCCCATGACATCAGCTGGTGGTGAACACAGAGAACAGCAAGCAGCAAGGAGCTGATCCCAGCAGAGGTCCCAGGGCCATGCCAGGCACACAGCCCGGTAACTCGTGCTGCCAAGAAGGGAAACTCAGCGCTGGCCCCATGACCGTCACCTGTGGGGCAAAGCCCAGGGCACAGGAGACTCTCAAGGTGGTGCTTGGGCAGCTGCTGAGGGATGCATGGACGGTGGCAGAGAGGATCTGCTGGACCCAAGGTGCTGGCTTTGACCTGCTGCACCCCCACCCTGATCTTGCTTCTTGCTGAGAGATTGCAAAACACTTTCTTGCCTTACCAATTCCTACCTGCCCAAAACTGACATTTTCTCATGGTGTTCACAATTCCAAACGCTAAAGATTTTCTTATTCTAATGAGATGTTCCTTTCTATATCATGTTTAAATACAAACAAGACAAATTTTTTTACCTTTCATTTTTATCTTTCCTCCCATCTCCCCCTTTTTTAGGACATCCCGTTTTTGAGGTTCTCATTCCAGATTAACCTGGGTCATCCTGCACTTCATACAAAATTTCCTTCTTCCCATCATGATAAATTCAGTACCTGGAAACTCTGGTCATCCCCACATAGGTACCTTGCCACTTCTGCTCCTGAATTTGTCTCCTTTGGTAAGAGCTTATTTTGAGCAGTGCCTCAGTGACCCTTTCTTTCCAGCACTACACATTTGCAGATGCTCCAGTAAGGCTTAGGGGCAACATATATAAGAAATAGAGTGCAGCAGTTAAAAACACTTGTCATCACTAGTAACATTTTTTTCTACTTTGGCACAGAAAAGTAGTGTTAATTAGATACTTATAAGATATTGTATGCTGTATGAGCTAGGATTATTTCCTTTTCCCCATGTAGAGGTGTAGTGAAATGAGGCAACCAGGTGTTGCTAATTACGAGACGGGAGGTGTGAGCTTGTGTTAAGCCCACCTGTGCCCAGTTAGGGCTGACCCCAGCTGCGCATGAGCAGGATTGGGCGACCAATAAAAGGTGAGCTTCCGAATGCATGCTCGGCTCACACTGGAACTCATAACCTCGGCATTGCTCGGCTTTGTGCTGCTTCTATCAGCACCACGCAATAACCTGATTGTGCCACTGGAGCTCACCCCCTCACCTTTTATTGGTTGCCCAATCCTGCTCATGCGCAGCTGGGGTCAGCCCTAATTGGGCACAGGTGGGCTTAACACAAGCTCACGCCTCCCACCTTGTAATTAGCAACACCTGATTGCCTCATTTCACTACACAGAGGATCAATTTTAGTTTAAAATAAAAAGCTATTTCACCCCACCTTTGAGCACCCTGACTTAGTGGGAGTTGTCACTGCCTAAGCAGGGGTGAGCTTGATGATCCCTCAGTGCCAGGGAAGGTTAGGGAGCAGTCATCTTGAATGCCATCACATGGTACATACAAGAAAACCAGGTGATCCGTTCCAGTCAGCATGGGTTTATGAAAGGCAGGTCCTGTCTGACTAACCTGATCTCCTTCTACAAGATGATTCACCTAGTGGATGAGGGAAGAGCTGTGGGAATTGTCTATCTGGACTTAAGCAAAACTTTTGACACTGTCTCTCACAGCATTCTTCTTCAGAAACTTATGGCACGAGGCTTGGCTAAATACACTCTGCACTGGATAAAAAACTGGTGGATGGCCGGGCCAAAGATGTAGTAGTGAATGGAACCAAATCTGTCTGGCACCTGGTCACGACTAGTATCCCCCAGGTTTCAGTAGTGGGGCCTGTTCTCTTTAATATCTTTATTAATGATCTGGATGAGGGGGTTGAATGCACCCTTGGTAAATTTGCAGATGACACCAAACTAGGTGGCTGTGTTTATCTGCTGGAGGGTAGGGAAGGCTTACAGTGGGACTTGGATGGGTTGGGCCCATGGCCAAGGTTAATTGCATGATGTTCAATAAGGCCAAATGCCAGGTCTTACACCTGAGTCATAACAACCCCATGGTAAGATACAAACTTGGGAAAGTGTAGTCAGAGAGCTCTAAGTTGGAAAGGGGCCTGGGGGCACTGGGACATGAGCCAGCAGTGTGCACAGGTGGTCAAGAGAGTCAATGGCATCCTGGCTTGTATTGAATAGGGAGGTGATCATCCCTCTGTACTCAGCTCTGGTGAGGCCGCATCTTGAGTACTGTGTTCAGTTCTGGGCACCTCACTATAAGAGGGACACAGAAGTGCTGAATCGTGTCCAGAGAAGGACAACAAAGCTCATGAAGGGCCTGGAGCACAAGTGCTGTGAGGAGCAGCTAAGCGAGCTGGGGGTGTTTAGTCTGGAGAAGAGGAGATCTTATCACTCTCTTCAGCTACCTCAAGGGAGGCTGGAGCGAGGAGGGAGACAGCCTCTTCTCCTCAGTGGTGTGTGACAGAACAGAGGTCCGGTTCATTTTCCAGAAATGGATGTAATGGAAATGGATGTAAGCTATGCCAGGAGAGTTTTAGGCTGGGTACTAGGAAACATTATTTCACTGAAAGGGTTGTCAAACATTGGAATAGTCTGCCAAGGGCAGTGGTGAAGTCACCATCCCTGGAGGTGGACCTGCTCCTTAGGGACATGGTTTAGAGGTAGGCTCACAGTACTGGTTAAAGGTTGGACTGGATGATCTTGAAGGTCTCTTCCAACCAAAGACATTCTGTGATTCTGTGATCTTTAAGGTCCCTTCTAACTCACATCATTTTATTATTTCATGATCTTCAAGATTTTTACGACTATGTAAAATAAAATAATAAAAATACCACCACGCCCACTAGAGAAGGTCCTGAATGCCTCATCTACACAGTTTTTAAATACCTCCGGGGATAATGACTCCACCACTTCCCTAGGTACCCCATTCCAGCACCTAACTAATCTCTCAGTAAAGAAATTCTTTCTAATATTTACTCTAAAGCTCCTCTGGTGCAACTTCAGTTCATTTCTCCTAGTCCTATCGTTATTCACTTAAGAGAAGAGGCCAACACCCAGATCCCTACAACCTCCTTTCATGTAGCTGTAGAGAGCTATAGGGTCTCTTCTCAGCCTCCTCCAAACTAAGCATTCCCAACACCTCTCCTCTAGATGCTTGTTCTCCAGACCCTTCACCAGCCTGGCTGTCCTTCTCTGAATTTGCTCCAGGGCCTAATGTCTTTCTTGGAGTGAGGGGCCCAGAACTGAACACAGTACTTGAGGTGCAGCTTCACCAATGCCAAGAACAGAGGCACAATCGCTTTCCCTGTCCTTATGGCCACACTATTTCTGAAACAAGCCAGGATAACAATGGCCATTTTGGCCACTTGGGCACACTGCTGGCTCATATTCAGCTGAGTGTCATGTCAGTCCACACCTCCAGGTCCTTTTCTGCCTGGCAGCTTTCCAGCCACTATTCCCCAAGCCTGTAGCATTGCACACCATTGTTGTGACCAAAATGGACCCAGCACTTGGCACTACTGAATCTCATATTACTGGCAGCAGCCCACTGATCCAGCCTGTCCAGGTCCCTCTGCAGAGCCTTCCTACCCTCAAGCAGGTCAACACTCCCACCCAACTTGATGTCATCTGCAAACTTGCTGAGGAAGCCATCAATCCTTTTATCTGGATCATTAATGAAAATATTGAACAAGACCAGCCCAAAACTGAGCCCTGGGGAACACCACTGGTGACTAGTCACCAAGTGGATTAAATACATTCTCATATAGCAGCTAACTAGCTATAACTATATATATATATATATATATATATATATATTTTATATATATGTATAAATATATATATATTGATTTATCCATGCATGTATCGCCTATATGTAATTTTTTTTTAGTTTCTGTGAAGTTGCTGCCAAAAATGCACATAATTATATACCTTTATATTTACAATTCCTTACAAGTAAGGAATGGATAGATTTCAAGCTCCTGTGAAAGGTTTTTCAGTGGTTCTATGCTTTCAGACAGGAAGACTTAAAAAAAAGGAGGCTTGCACGGTTTCTGACCCCACTGTCTAGTTTCAGTGAAGGATCTTGGCAAAGCAAAACAGCCCAGACCAATTCAGCCAAATAAATACTGTAAGAGGCATCAAAAAGTAGTTTGGATACGGGAAAGACTATTAATACTAAGAAGACTATCTGAAAAAAAATGTTTTAAAAAGAGGCTTTGAAGGAAGGGAGGACCAAATGTAAGGGATAGAACAGAGGAAGGTGAGAAAATTTACTGGAACATATATGTGAAGAGAGACAAATGCAGAAACTAAAGCTGAGATTTCACTTAAGATTAGTTTGAAACCTAAATTTTTAATGAAAAACAAAACAAAATATATGCAAAGTCAATGAGGACATTCAAATAAGAGACAGGATGATATATCTGGGGTGAAGGAGACAAGGGTAACTTTAGCAAAGGAGTTTTGAATAAATTAAGAAGATGGAAAATACAAGGGTAGCCCCATTAGCATGAAACACTTAATATTAAAGGATATCCTTTGTGAAACAGATATCTTTTGTCACTGCATAACACAGGAACTGTAGGGACCAAGCACTTCAGCAGGAGAAATCAAGACCCTGCCACCTTAAGCATTTAAAAGTTGAAGTAGATGATGAGTATAGATGCCTGGAACTTGAATTGTGGGTCAGTTAGAAAGAGTTGTTGGAAAATATTAGTAAATAAATACCTCAGTATTTACTACATGGATTCTCACAGTCTGCAACATTATACAAAAAACAAATGTCAAATTTGGCGTGTAATTTATTTATTTGCATGTACAAATTTCCTTATTTTGACACATCATGCCTACACTGAAAATCAACATCCTTTTCACCTTCACAGAGCTGGAGTGTGGGAAATGTGAACTTGTGAACCCCAATAGATAAAAAAAATTTCCCATCTTCTGCTGCTGTTATATTTTCAGGCATAGAAGTGTGGAAACAACACTACCTAAATTTTCTGAATATTTTTTTTCTTCACAAGCAAATAAAAGGGACACATGCACATTTTAAACTCCTTCCTGCTCTACTGTTCTGTTTCAGGGGACAATTCTGCTCTGATTATGATGAATCTTATAAAACCCCAGAGATCCAAGTACACTTCAGAGCAGTTCATAATGAAACTGAAGGACAGTCAATTTATCCTACAAAGCTTAAAGCTTTATAAACTATAGTACTGAATGACAAGAATGGGATTTATTTTCTTTAATTCTTATTAAATACATCAAATAAAGCTTCTTAACTGGCAATAAAAACTACAAGTATTAATAAGGCGTATAGTTACCATACTCTGGTAATTACAAATCTATTACAAAAAGTTAGTTTGCCATTTTTGATAAACACTGAGGCCATATGCAAATATTAATTTGAGAAAACAGACTGTGCTAAAAGTAAACAAGCATGGAACAATTAAAATAAATTTATTTAATTAAAATTATATTTAATTAAAAGTAATTCAGTTTCTTTACTAATGTAAGAATACAAAGTTTACTTACATTTAGTAAATAATAATTCAGGGAAGTTTATTGAATAAATAGCTGATAATAGGCTACAATGCAAAATAAAGAAATGCAACAACTAAGATTTTAAGATGCAGTCAAATAACCTTAAGTACAGTGAAGGCAAATTTAGACAATATTTTCAGGATTTTCATACCCAGTTCTTTACAACTGGCTAAAAATTTTTAAACAAAAAATTTACAGAGAACCTAATTTTATTTTGAGTCAGACTTTTAAAAATTCTAGATTGTTTATTTTAACTATTTCTGTTACGTCCTATTTCACAGCAGAAGGATGGGTAGGAAGTGTCATTCATACCCTCCTCTGCCACATCTGCATAACAGCCACTGAACACTGAGCAATTCACTGGCCAAACAAAGCAGCTCTGCCTGCTACCAGAGAAATGAGAAGTTGACTAATAAATGAAAAAGACAAGAAAAACTACCAAAACAAAAACCACCCCACGTAAGAGCCAGTGTATTGTGTTAGCAAAAAAGAACACTGATTTGAAACCAAGACACTTGAAAAGCAAGAGGAAGGAGTTCTATTCATATATCAGTAACAAAAATAAGACTACAGAAAAACTGAGTTCACTGTTGAATGAAATGAAGCCAAAGGAAAATGAAAGGAGGTCAGTGCCTTCTCTGACACAGTCTTTACTGCTCTTCCACACCCATGTGACAAACAGCAAAATCTGAGAGAGTGCAGTATACCAACAGGACAGGAAGATGGAGGTAGGGGACACTTAAGCAAACCAGACGTGTGTAAGTCCATTGTACCAGAGAGGATGCAAACAAATGTGCCAAGGAAGCCCGTGGGCACGACTGTGAGGGAGCACACATCTTCAAATGTTGATAGTAATTAAGACAATCCAGGAGAAAATCCAGAGTACTGGAGCACATGACATATGAGGAAAGGGCAAGAGAGCCATTTAGCCTTGAAAAAGGAACGCTCAGGGAAGATTTCATTGTTGTCTACAACTACCTGATTAAAGGATAAAGAGAAATTGCAGATAGATGTTCTCAGAGGTGCATGGCCATAGGTCAAGAGGCAATGGCCACAAGCTGTAGCATGGCAAACTCCAATCATACAGAAGGGAAATGCTTTTCCAGTATGAGGGTTGTCCAGGCATTGATCAGAAAGTTTGTGGGATCTCCATTCTTAGAGACTTCCAGGAGTCAAATAGACATCCCTGAGCAATCTGAGCTATTTAGACCTGCTCTGAGAAGGCTGGATTAGATGACCTCCACAGGTCTATTCCATCCTAAAGTATTTTACAGTTTTACAGCTTCTTTAAAAAAAACCAAACAAAAAAAACAAAAAAAACCAGAAAAAAATCTCAAAGATGTGGGTATATTTTCAGTTTGATGATAACACACAGATGTTTTCAGAAAAAATCATTAAATAATTTTTTTGTGTGTAACTTTTGCTGCTAAAGATTGCAAGATCTACTTTTTCACTAAAAATGTGACAGTCTGAACAGACTGATATGCTGTCATCTGAATGCATCTAACTATAGCAGTCCTAGATTTAAATGTTTTGACATAAATACAAAAATATTCAAAAAGGACATTATAGACTGAATAAAAACTTTCTCTCCCTCTTTTTCCATCTTTGTTCATTCCTCCTACACCCCTGAATACAAAACAACTGATACAAAAAACTTCATCTCTCATTATTCTTTCCATATAAAAACCCTCTTGCCAATGGAAGTCTAACAATAATATGATTTTAACTATTTAGTTTTAAATGCTGCAAGATCATCTTGTCAAGAATGATGGGTGGCTGGTAAAAGCTATGGAGAGGAAGAAGAGGATTGCTACAAAAATGGAGGGAAAACTGCAAAAGAAAAGAAACCATAAAATTTAATAGTAATGGGCATTAATTTTATCTCTCAATTTTCATATGCTGTTAAGTACTTTACATATTTATGGATATTTTTGATTCTTCAGATGGTGGTGCTCTGGAAATTTGAGGCTGTTACAAATGAGGCACAGCAATCTGTATTACTACATTTGCACTGTACTCACACAAATACTTCATTACAAACCTTGAGCATCTTCACAAATAGAAACCATAGAAATGTACAGCTGTGCTTGGTTAGCCTACACATAACTAAGTTCATGCTTAATTAAATTTGATTCAAACTATTGCGTGGGAAATTAATTTCTATTTTGTGCTATTTTTTGAAGATGAATATATTACGATAAACAATTAAAATCTTTTTTACATGTTTCAGAACTAAGAATTGATTTTATTCTATAGAAACAAATTAGTCTCTTATGGATGTCTCTACACTGAACATTCAGAAATAGCAAGTCTTCCATTACAAAATTTATAATTAAACAGCTTGTCACCAATGTGCCTTAGAATGACATCTTACTCTAATTAAGAGCTGGGAACAGACCACAGTACAAACAGAGTTGTGTGTTCTTGATCACCTAAAGGTTTCAAGACACCAAAATGTGCCTTGATTCCCTTCCTATTACTCACAGTCTGTAGGCATTAAAGATCTCAACAATAAATAAATAAATAAATCAATAAATCCTTTTCCTTTCCTCCCTCCAGCAACCTCACACATGTTTTCTGCCTTGAGCTTTGCCTTGGGCAAAAATAAAGTCAAGTGGTCTCATATAAACAGTAAATGCCAATCATCTACTTAATTCTTTTTCATTTTACAAATTGGAACTATGCATGGTTTTCTTCCCTTCTTCTAACACAGCTAAGTCAGTACCAAGAAAAATGAAAAACACAGCGTAGCATGAGTACAAGAATAAAACTAATTTTATTATTTGCCATCAAAAAATTGCTGACAACCCAGTACATTAAGAATGCACTTTTCTACACCTATGTATCAGCCACTTCAAAGTTGAAAATTAATCTTGCTCAAAGATTCATGAAAGACGGGCAAAAATCAGATTGCAAGAGGACAGTACAAACTCTCAGAACTTTTCTCAAAAGAAAAGTTATTATACCACAGCATTAATATATTCCATATTTAGTAAAAGTAATTTATATTTATTGTCCTATTTCAAAAAAATACATTTTTTTTTTTTGTACAGAGAGCAACACTGCATTTTTGCACTAATCTTCTGCTTACCTCATGGTCTTAATCACAAGAATTTAAATTCAAGAGCAATACTTGGATGACAAGGTACTGCAGTGCTGCAGGCTACAATCTTCACACAATACCTAAAGGGTTATTACAGTGGAGAAATTCTATTGAAGTCAATGAAAGAGTCTTACCCCTTCCCGAAGACATCTCATTAGCACAGTGTAAGTAGCTGAGGGAACAGTCCAGCATACTCCGGGGTGCTCCTTTTTTTCCTCCTAAAATCAAGCCAATGGTATAAAATATTAGATGAAAAAAATCACAGTGATCTCATATAAAAAAATGAGGATTGGATTCTTAATAAGGTTCATATTATACACATTTCAAATTAACATACACTAGAAAATACATTAAATTGCAGAGTAGTATTCCTATCTCAGATTATTTCATGTGCAGTACAGAAATTGATCTTTTATTTAAATAGTTAAATAATATCTTGTTTAAACAGTGTTATTTAAATAGTCTCCAAAATTCCTGAAACCTAGTATTTCTGGGTTTCATTACTTCCTTCTAATTCACACAGACAATAAAATATTCTTGCATTCCTCTCAATCATTTTGATTCCTTCATCCTTCATCTAATCTGAGTAACATGCTGACATTTAAGCACAGTTTGCTTTCCAAGGTTTAGTGTATAAGTTTAAGAAAAAGCAGGCCAAGCTTCAAAGCAGAATGGTAGGTCACTTTCTAAGAAGCAAAAGTAGAACTTTCTTACCCTGGAAAAAGCAGGACAACACTAGGTATTATGACAGAGTTAACATGACAGCCTGTGCTGAAATTGGCATGGGTCTGCTTCTCATTTTACTGATCTAATCAGAAATTCTGCCAAGTTTTTCTGTAACCATATATATTAAATGTACTATAAAGCAAAAGGTCTTAAGAAATAGCACAGTCCTAAAACATTAATAGTTCTTCCATTCCTCAGACTAATTAATGGCTTTCGGCAAGGTTTAGTCCCTAATTCGAAATTCTAAAAAAGGCAAAGGTGTATGAAACTTAGCACCATTCTTAATTAGGCTGCCTAAACATACCTACACTATTTGACATTTACTAAATGTAAACATATCACTAAACACTGGGGATCATCCTACTTTTTGCTCACATCCCAGGTTGATTTTGACTAAACTTTAGGTTCTGCACCCTGGTAACACAAACAGCAGGAAATGTATGGAAATATACACAGAACTTGAAAGTTTTCCCTCAAGGCAATTCACTTAAGAGTAATAGAACATCCCCTCTGGGGTCTGCTCATGCTACTTGTGCATTGCTCTTGGCTTCTGTTCAGAAGAAAAATGCAGAGATGGACTGACAGATCTTACTCATATGCGAGTACACACATAATATCAGAGTTTGGGATTGCAGAGGACTTTTATAACTGTGGACTTCTCCCCAGCATTTTCTAAGCTGCAGTAGTGCAACCTATGATCCTGTACTTAACCTACTGAATCATGCTGCACCTAGATAGCAGAACTTGATTTTAAGTCTTTCATAATTTATGATCTATCAAATGTTCGTATGAAATAATCTCTAGCATTATTTAATATATTATTTAATATAATCTTGTGGCTGGACCTAGAAACACTTAGCAAAACCCCACTGGGGAAAAAATAAACAAAATCAGCCATGACCACAAAAAATTACAGCTGAAATGATAAATATTTAGCAGCTTGATAAAACAATCAAGCAGACTAAACAGCAAAATTGAAGAAAACATGGAAAAAAAGGAAAATACATTTTGTGTACAGTCCTTAATGAATCAGATGCAGTCACAACTTCTTTCTTGAATTAGGCAAGGCACAAAGCTTTGCTGTTTAAATATACAAATAGAGAATAAACATTCATTTCATCTTATTTTACTACCATTGATTTGGTGTGACATCTTCCCAGGGTCATTCAACACTACTGTTCTTCAATTTCATGAGCTATAAGATACCTACAAAACTACAGTATTCTGAGGTTAAGTGGGTGCAGTATAGAGAAGGTTTATAAATGGCTTTTCTTAAAAAACTTTTTATTTTAAATAAAAAATATTAATTTCTCTAAGCATAAAAATAGCATCGATATTTTTTAATTTTACCAAGACACTGTTCATGTATGTAAAGTAGTTCCAAATATTTCTTAGCTATAAAATTCAAAGTAGTGCAACCCATTACTATAGATCTTCCTGAAACATGATAAAACTGTCATTAAATAAAAGTTATCATGCTTAAAACACTGTGAAGTTCAAAGATAAAAATACACACAAAAATTTGTCAATTCAAATTTTCACAAGGAAAAAAACTCTGCTAGGGTCAGTGTATGCAAATAATTTTCCTGTTATAGAACAATGTAAAGAGATTTGTTTCAATCACTAAAGTTAACTTCATAATAAAAGCAAATGCAAAATATACTTGCCACATAAGTTTTATGTTTATTTGTTTTTATTGCTGGCTTGAAATTACATACTTTGCAATCTGCTTGATGATGCTAAGTAGAAATTTTTGTCCCCCAAGGAAACCAGGGAAGTATTTAAAACATACAAAATTAAGCTGTGGATGTATTTTCCATAGCATAATTTCTCAGTGTTATAGCAAGTTCTGTGACTGTGTGTTTGGTAGATATTCTGGCAATTGTCTAACCAGAAAACTATTCTACACAAACCAAGGCAACTCTTTCATCTTGTGGAACATGCAAAGGAGCCAGGGGATGAGGACAATAAATGAGGGGAATTCAGGACAAAGCCATAACTACAGTAAGCCAAAATAGAGATCCATTTGACATTTTCATTCCTTTATCAAGTGACCTCACACACTAATATTAAATAACAGGATAGCATTCAGAGAAATTAGATACTGCAGTTAATACCAAGAAGTCACCATTCCTGGAGGTATTTAAAAACCATGTAGATGAGACACTTCAGGACATGCTCTAGTGGTGGTTTGCAGGGTTTCGGTCGGTTGGTTGTTTTTGCTTGTTTGCACATTTATTTATTTTTTGGGGGGGAGGGGGAGGAGTGTGGGGGCAGTTTGACAGTTGGATGCAGTGATCTCAGAAGTCTTTTCCAGCCACTAATATTCTGTGTGATTCTATTCTATCAGTCTCTATTTAAGATAGGTTCTAACAATGATATCTGCCATTTGGAGATACGTGAGTCAGCAGTCAGTATGGTGATGGATGAAATTGTTTTATTTATGAAGTCAAAATATAATACTTGAAGAATGCAATTTAATTTATCTCAGTTGAAATACATGACTGGACTTATATGTTTCTTAAAGTAGAAAAAGTATCCCAGAACATAAAAGGACAAAAATCTGCCAAGCCCACAAATAAAAAGTAATTTTCTTTTTCTGTCTACTTTTCAGTGGCAGAATTTTTTTCATATTTGTTAAATTTATATGGATCACATAGAGACAGTCTTACCTTGTTGGCTATGAGGTAAAGAAGCTCCCCAAGTGATGGTAAAAGGCATTGCTTCAATTTGCTGTTTCTGAAGTTCTCTCTGATGAGTTCAGTTAAAAGTGCAATAGCCTAATATAAAAAATACATCATAGAACAACATCCATAATCCTTTCTCAAGCAAAATGTACTGTTAAAGGTAACAACCTTTATCTGAAATGCCATCTTACTGATACACTCTTCACTTACACTAAAGGCCGTTTACACAGGATTTAGCATAGAAAGAGAAGAAAAAAACAATAGTTTCAAAATAAATTTGTGCGATTTGGTGAAAATGTAATAAGGAAATAGCTTAGGTAATGAACAGTCACCATCCTTTCTTCCCTTGCACTGAGGATAAAATAGAGGTAAATTTGCCAGGAAAAAAAATAAGTCTACTTGCTGTTCCCATGTTTCCATCAGATGTAAAAGTTATCATCATCATCATGTTACAAAAGGAACAAGCAACAAAAATACACAATACTTTTTCATAGATATAAAATTAGAAGATAGGAACTCTTACAGTTTTGTCTCCTGATCTCCGAGTTTAAGGGTAACTCACTGTGTGAGAACTAGACACACTATTTAAGTTCTCTGTTTGTAAAGCATATATATTTAGATAGATAGATAGATAGTATTTATATGGAAGGCTTGGAGAGAAATTGAAAATTATGTTTCATCTTGTGCAGGTGACCTTGTAAGAAATCACTTTCCCATATACATCTGGAACAGATTTCAACCTAACTTTTCAAGAAACTAAAAATGATTTAGCTACCACATTAAATTGAGAAGTATGCTATCTGCTGGCTAGAGTGTGCTCCCTCAAATCCAAATGGGTTCCAGTATGTACCAAGTAAATAGCAATAGAGGAGACAGTTGTTCCTTTAATTCATGAAAGATGGATCCAGATACACATGTACACCTTGCTACAAAATACTAATGACTTCCAAGAATAGGAAATGAAGACAGAAAATACAGATTTAGTACACTTCCTATGTCCCTTAAGTAGTCCTTTTGGCTATTGGGAAGGATTTAGTTCTGCTACATTTAAAGTACTTATGAGATACAGAAAAAAGCTCTGTAAACAGATACTGTTGGTGAAGTCAGTGATTTCTAATAGTTTGCATGGTAGTCTAAGTGAGATTTGAAATTATTTTTATGTACTTTGTACTTTTAATGTAATGTTGCACATACTTTTCCATTTTAAACCTTGGAAAACAGTCAACCTGTTAGTTATTATTTTAAATGTGAAGTGCAAAGTAGCTTGCATTACTTTTTTATTAAACAGAGAAAGCATTACTGTCACGTATGTTAACCTATGGAAACAGGAAAAAAATAGCAGTTCAGGCAAATAACAGTATTTATTGCATATGTCACTATTGCAAAGCAAACAAAGCAATAGAAACCATCATGTGATAACCTCCAACAAGTAGAGCATTAATTTTATTTTCTTCTGCTTATGAACTCTCCCCTTTCTGTTTAAACAGCAAAACCCCAATAAGCTTTATTAACACATTAATTTAACACATTTCATGTGTTTCTTTCACACCTTACTAGAGAACAATGGACTTTTTTAAAATGGACTTGTTTCAAAACATTTTAAAGTAGGGCTAACTCTGTGACAGTCCTATCCCAAAGTCATTGAGTCCAGGTCTTAGATATTGATGATGCTACAAATACCAGATCAGAAGCACTGATCAGAATAGGACATCAGAAGCATTGTTTACAAAACAATGATCATATAACTAACCAAATAATAATGAAAAAAAGTACTGGATCTCTGTAATGGACTTTTATTTATTCTCTTTTATAGTTTATCTTGTTAGAAAACCATGGCCCAAAGCTACTTCAGTACTTACCCCCAGAGGGGAGAGAGCACATCTACAGTGCTTCCTCTGAAAGAGATTTGATCTAATGTGACTTTGAAGAGATGTGTAGTAACTGAAGGATGTTACACAAGTTTTCCAGAATTACAAAGACACACATTCTTTGCTTTGGGTAGCACAGGGGAAAAAAATTAAAAACCTAAGCAAGCAAAAAACAGCAACACCAAACAAACCACCAATACCAAACAAACCACAAGGACAACACTTTGGTTTTCTAACAGATCATGAGAAGCATTGGCCAGAGGCAGAGGTTATCCGAAAACAGTCCAGGCTCTCTGCTTTCAAGACATGAGCTCTCTTCCCACTACTTCAGAAGGCCCAGCAAAACATAGTCCTATCTAATCAATTGAGCAAGAAGCAGCTAAAAACAAAGCATTATTCTGAGGTTTTTTTCAGAATGCTAAGGAAAATCATAGTTTTGAACATACATCCCATTCTGTATAAAGCAATGCATAAAGTTTCAAAACATAAGCTGGCTGCTGACTGCTGCAAACCAGAGAGCAAATTTGTCATTACAAAAATAATTATTAAATCATTGATGGAAGACATGTATATTGCCTATCTGCTAATAAAAAACAAACCAAAACAAACAAAAAGCAAACCAAATAAATATATTAAAAGTTTTTATCCACAAACAAAAATACACACCAAAACAGTATAACTTAGAGTATTTCAGTATTTTAGCTAAGAGGTATTCCAGGCAGAAGACAAAAATCTGTTATTTTCTGGGAGAGGGCTAGTAGAAATTCATATAATTCGTATAATAAATTCATTATTATCCCTGACTTCCCAGTTCAGAGTATCAGAGTATCCTGATATATTAAACTGTCTCAATACTTATCAGTATCTTGTAAGTCACTTCAGATTTATTGCAAGACAGGATCTTCTAGAGATCTTTATTTTCTTCTTTTCTTCCTCAGATCACTGAAGAGTTTTTATCCTCAACTTTCCTTGATTTTCCTTCACCTTGTAACCTTAACAGTTTCATAACATAACTCCAATCTTCGTACAAAGAAAATCAGAAAAACTGGAAATGTATTCTTCAAATCAAAGCAAAAAGATCCCCTAAACAAACATTGACCTTGTCCCCCTTTTTTATGTAATGCTATGCTCATTACCTGTTTTCTTTGACTGCTTTAAGCATATTTCTTAAATGTTACTGAGGAACCTTAAATGGTCTACTATTTCATAGAGTTTTCACTTTCATATTTAAGTGAAGAAATAAATGTATCAGGTTTTAAAGCTCCTAATATGTCAGACTCAGTGAAATAGTCAAGTTGGCTCAAGTGCAGTTCTGCACTAAATGATGAATACATAATGACAGCATTTTCTCCTTTATTAGGTTTGCTTTCTATACCTACACAGAATTGCTCTTCCAACGAAATACATATTTTGAGAACTACTTTCCCTGTGCAATCAATACCACCAAAAGTACCTCAGTACTGTGGCATTAAAAGACATTATCCACATTCAGATAACACCTCTCCACTTTCCCTCTTTAGACTGAGAGTGAACACATCATGAAATAGTGATTTTGACTACACAAAATTGACAAGTCATGTGGCAACACAAGCTGCAGACAATATTCCCAGCAGACTAGATAGGGACATTAAATCTTGATGATACCTAAGTTTGCTTGTTTGTGTGCAGGTAGGACTTGATGAAGAAAATACAAATCAAATTGTACATCTTCAATACAGAATCAAAGCAGGTTGTTTGCCATTTTATTATGCTTCTTAAGCAGCAGAAAACCTTTATTTAGTATCAACATGAATCTTGTTTTGCACCTGTAATATTTATTTTCCCAAAGCACAGTTAGTGTTTCATCAAAATTTAAGTGCATTACCTAGACACATTTATGTATGCAGCTATAAAATTCTAAGAATCCTATGTTCTATTAAATAAAGTAGTAAAATAAATTTTGTGTTTAATAAGTCATTCCTTTAATTAATTGTACTAAGATCTGTTTGGCTGCCTTACAAACTGGAGTTTTAGAAACTCAACATTAAATATACTGGGTAGATTATCTATCTTACTTGTTTGTACATCAAACTTTAAGATTTAGAAGTCATGAAAACTAAATGGAAGAACAGTATTTTATATCTGTGAACAGAAATTACTGTTTCTCACTCTCCTTCAAGATTTTAGGACTAGCAAACCTAGTTATCCTTTTTATTCAGAAGTGATAAAAGAACGTTGTTTTCTTGATTTTCCAATTCCTACTACTCTTTTCACAAATTTGAATGAGTTTTACCAAAAGTAGTAAAACTGAGTAGAGAAATCTTAAGTTCTTTCCTTCCCTTTGCACTAACAAATACTGCCAAAAAACTAGTTAACACTGCAATAAATTCAGTGGTTTCATTTTAGAAAACTTGGTTTATTAAACAAGAGAGATCTGTCGGAAGAAATCTGAGACGTAAGGTCAGTTAGTGACTGATTTGTAAGGAATTATTAAATTTTTGCCATGAATTTTATACTGTTAATCTTCACATTTGCCATAAATTTTATACTGTTTATCTTCATATATTATGAAAAATTTGTCCATTAAAAGTTAATTTTAGTAACTGCAAGCTGATTAATACCAAGAAAAGAACAATTACATTACCAGAATCCAAAGACTAACAAAGATGTATGGGTAGAAGGCACTGAAGATTAAATAATTACTACACATTTCAGAGGATACTCACTGTTCTTAAGTGCTTATGGTTAAACACAAGTCTGTATCTACCCTAATCAGATAATGGCCTCTTTTTCTCTAGAGAGCATACCATATAGAGAATTTACCCTGACTTCCCTCTTTTCACTGAACATATTTAAGTAATCAAATATTACACAAGTGCAGGAAATGGAAGCTCATAGAGTATATCACATACTGAACAGGCAGTGTCTGTGCTATTAATCAAACTTAAGAAAATCTTCATGCCTTCTGCAACAGAAGCTATGAAACAGGAAGTTGTGATTCACCACCTATATTATAGGCACAATTATATATATGCACGTATTTTTACAAAATACATTTACTGTTATATAGTGTAAGATATTTTTGATGTATAATTTAATGAACATATTTTAAAATTTGGGAGGAAGGCAAGTAGTTTTCTACTCTGTCATGTGCACAGATTACTTCTAATTTTGACATCAGTGATTTGGAAAACATTTAAAACAGTCTTTCATCCTCTCCTGAGGAAAAATATAAGATTTAAAAAAAAAAAAAAAAAAAAAAAAAATCTACCCAGTTTGATTCACCATTGAAGGAGAGTACAAATTTTAGGTAAAGAAAGTTCATTACCTGGAAAAACGCACAACAGAAAAACAAAATTTATTTTAATTACATAGTCTGACAAATAAAGTCTTCTTATCTATAGTACTTTTTTTCTTTTAAAGCTGAATACATTTTTTCTTTCGGTGAATAGTAATGGACTGCAAGTCCTATACAGTCTTGTAAAAACATCTTAAATTGAATACATTACCTACACCTTTTACACTATCTGTCAAACTGGATGGCTATAGTATAGTTATAACAAAAGAAGAATGAAGAATAATTCATATCTGGATAGACAGTTGTTACCTTAATTTACAACAGCAGTGTGGGGAGTTGATTCTCAACCCATTTCAAGCTTTATCTAGAAGTTTTGCTGAAGCTTAAGGAGCCCAGAAGTGAAAATTACAGCACATTCAGGAAGAGAAGGTATTTTATACCTTAATACGTAAAGTGGCAATGGATAGATTTGAAATATTACTCCATCTTTGATCTATTAGTATGACTGTCAACAAGTATTAGTGGAAATTAAAACATATTTGGAATTCCACAAACCCTTACAGTGATAAAAACTGCCTATGCTTCAAGCAGAATGGAAATTGCTTTGAGTTTATTTTCTTGTGAGCATACACATATCATGTAAAGTGGGCAAGTAATGCTAAAATAATCTCCCTTTTCTTGGAGAAAACCACTCTCATTGGCTAAGAAAGAATGTCATGGTTGTATTGCCACTAAACAAAAGAGAAACTATAGTTATATGTACATATTCTCATCTTTAAAATATTGCATAAAAAAATGATGACCAGCCTTCTTGGAACATCTCGAGCTTGTTACCTACCTCCCTTCTTAGTAGAATATGAATAATTAAAGCATTACAAGGGATAACTGTTCTTAATCAGGAGTTGGATTCACATGTACATACGATAGAGATACTTTTGTCAAATTCTTCTATGAAGTGTAATCACAAGAAAAAAGGAAAGACTAGTGAAATATTCACGCTTTGCAAATTTTTTGTTCAGTACAATAAATTGGGTCCTGAACTCAAGAGGAGTGAAGGGGAGTCTGAGCATCAGACTTTGGATGTGATATTAATGGTTTCCTTATATTTAACTATCATCATTACATATAAGTTTCTACCACTCATCCTTGCCTTTTCTCAGTGTCATGTTTCTGGATTTTTATTCTATTTATGACTCTATATGAAGTTACTGTAAGTCATCTTCTTCTGCTTCCAGACAGTGGGTCTCTTATCCACATGATTTAGAAGCTGATGACACTCTTAAGGAGTAATGTCCATCAAGAAAATACCCATGTAGGGTATTTTAGGTCTATTAACTCTACATAGGACTTCCTCTATTTAAAAATATTCTATAGACTCTGAGGATTTTCCATAAATTTTCTTTTAAATTAGTTCTCTTTCTTTGTTATTGCAAATTCCTTTAATCTGCTCTGTGGAGATGCCAACCAGACTAAACAACACGTGGTTAGACATTTCCTTCCTCTCTATAGAATTCTTTTTAAAGAATGTTTCAAAATAAAATCACAGGGGTTTTTTCCAGATTATAGCTGAAAAGGCAGGTACACAGAGGAAAAGCTGGGACTACAATCAATAAGCAAGTGATTTGGCCTAACACTGAGCCTGGTTCGATGTGCTGTAATCAGAAGGCAACAGGAAACTAGGTTTTCCAGTTACCCCCAGCGTGCAATTTCTATCACCAAACCATGCTGTAACCCAATTGTGTCAATCCAGCAAGTGTATGCCTAAAGGAAAAGGCTAGATTTTTTTCTCCTGTTACTACTCTATGATTTTCCTTGCAAGTGCAAGACGTTTTGTCAATCTAATAACTGAAAGAAACATACAATTTCCAAACTATTAATTTTGACATTTACCTTTTCATTTTCTGTTCTACAAAATTTACCCACAGTAGGCCAGTTAAAGTAACAACACAACTGATGCTGTGAGCAAAAGACTAAAGTTTATTCACAATCCCTAAAAAACAATAGTTAAAGAACATATCTGATTTAAATCTCTTGTATGCACAAGATTAGCTGCCTAATTTTGAAAAAGAAAGAGGGAACTGTAAGCAGTAGGTGCTCTTAGGGCTTAAGAACATTTGAAATTTTTCCTCTCTTTACCAAGAGGCTTTGGCTTGGCTTTACCAAGAAAACCAAGTGTATATTTCCAAAGGCAACTGGTGAAGTGGATGACAGTTTTGTTGTTACCAGTACCTTCATTTAATACTGCTAAGAGGCTCAATTTTTCAATTTTTAATGCTTTAGGACACCCACCTTCATGTTTTTTGAAAATAATGGCAAGGTACCTTAAATTTCCCATACAGGATTTGATTTTACCTGTCTGGATTTTTTTTGTTGTTTGTTTTAATTTATGATAAAAATAAAATCCATACTCAATTAATCTTTCTCTGTGAGTATCAATAAAGCCAAAGAACCCCTATATGAAACCATGCATTTCAGTTTAGATTTCCAAATACAACAGTTAAAGAAAAAATTATTCCAAGTGCACACAGAACAGGACACAAGTATATTCTAAACCCTCAGGAAAGCGGTGAGAGAAACTGAAACTGAAGAGAAACTGAAATCAGTTCAGCAAAAGCCCACATACTACAACAGTCCCAAAAACTACCCTTCTCTACACATGATACATATAGAAGTAGCTGTCAGATAGTACATTTCATATAACCATCATTTTCCTCTGGATGTAAATTAACCTGAAACTGCTTGTCAGCCTAGGATCAAGAGAAAAATGTAAATCCTATTCAAGAATCCTCCAAGTGTGGTATGCTAAAACTATGATCATCTGTGAGCTTGACTCAAAAGATTGTTTAACAATAAAAACAACACTCAAGCTAAACGGGTTGGGAACAAATGACCAAATTAAAACATTTTTATTTTTATCTCCTTACAATATGGCCAGATGCAGACCCAGAAACAGGAGTTACTACAGAGATAAGGTAGGAACATAAGTTAAAAGTGGCATTCTCTAAGAACTAAAATGACAACAAACTACTGATCCAAAGTATCCACAAGCAGACTAGTTAGAGACTACATAAGAGTTTACAAGTCATGCACCTGTAGCTATGCAGCTGCTTTGCTGCATTAATTTTGGATCAAAATTAATAATAATTAAAAAATAATAAAATTAAAAAGATAATTAAAAAAACCAAACAAAGCCACAGAAATAAAAACGGTTCAAATTACATGAAGATTCAATTGAATGAAGAGGGAAATCATGCTGTTCCATTGCTTTGACAAAGGAATAACATTCTAAGCTCAGTATTACAGAGGTATTCTAATATGCTGTCATTTTCCATGGGTTATTTAGTTTCATAATTTGGCCATGGAATTCCATAAGCAAAGACTTCGCAAAGGAACCTGCTGTGTGAAGGCTGTAGCAGGTTCTCTGATCTCTTTAAACACTCAGCAGGGTAACTGACCCAGGTTTGTGAAAAAACAGGCACAGATGCTTAGGTCATAGTGAGACCAATATTCCCCATTAGCAAATTTAGAAGAGGTAACAACAAGGGCTGGACTTTGGCCTCCAAAAGGACAAGCAAAGACCAACTCATTCAGTGGATCAGGGTGGTCTCCTCCAGAGAGAGAAGGAGACTGCTCCAGAGCATACAGGCATTCTGTGAAGCTGCTGTATCATCTCTTATAAAAATAAAAAACAGAGTCTGAAATTTCAGGTCAGGATGGCTGTGTTCTGGATGGTAGAAGACCTAATCTATTTACAGAGAGGAAACAAAAGTAGCTTGCTTTAATAAATAAGACAAATGAGATAAATGGAAGCAAGTCTCCCTAACTTGGGAAGAATAATTTTCTTTCCAAGAATCCTGGAAAGAAAAAACATTTTTTTCATAGATTCTAGTCTTATCAAAAGTTTCCAAATGTAAATACAAAGATAAAACTTCAAGATCTAGATGTTTTTCTGAGATAACCAGGAATAAATAGAGGAAGTGATATTTCACATTTGTAAATGGCAGTTCCTTGGTAAGAAAATACAAGTCAGAAAAAAACCATGATGTATAAACAACTTTTAGTGCAATTTCCAGATAGAAGAAATTACATAAAAAATGTTTTCACCTTCAGTATAAGATTGCCCCATTTCATTTCTAAGATCAGTCCTATTTTTTTCTAACCAGTGCAGTTATCTTCTAAAAAATACTTAACTGGAAATAGATCAACTGCAAGTGAATGCAGCAGTAAAAATATTCATCTATTAGGATTCTTTTTTTTTTAATATGACCTACATTTTAGAATACATCGACAGAATAAATACAGTACAGTTCCACCTTTGTGTAGTCTGTAAATTATTTGCTTGTATTTTATTTTTTGCATCTTAGTGACCTCTAGTGTTTACATTCGAAATAAATTGCTCTTCACGGATTACCTAAATTTTTGTTTTTTATATAAAAAAGGGAATATGAGCAATTGCTGAGCAAGCAACAAATTAAATTCTGTTGGCATACAGCATGCAAACATTTCTTTTAGCCTGTTAAATAGGATGAGACTTTTTTTCTCTCCCTAAAGTTCTTCTGCTTTTTCAGGAATAAATGTTTCTATTTAACAAATAGAAACAGCAAGGTTAATGGTGCAGATTCAACCTCAGAGCTAAAGGAAATATAATTAAAAATATAACTGGGTGAAAAACAGTAGTGGGTAGAAATGACAAGCCAGATTTTAACATGTAACACCAGCAGTGGTGTCCTCCAGAAGCCTCTATTGGTACTGGTGGTTCCTTAAAAACACAAAAGAAATCACGAGTAGCTGGATGTGTGCATAATGAGGCAAAAAGGTACTGCAAAGGGATTCTGATTAAGTGATAAAAATTGAAAAGAATACTTGGTGTACATAGCATGGATCATACAGGGGACATAAATAATTCCAAAATTGCATCTTCATAGCTCTGAAGTGACTTTTTGCCCTTAGGAACAAAACTTTAGGGCTACAGGGACATAGTTTTACAGGGAGACCATTTCTAAGAGGGGGCAAAAAAGCATTAGAAGTTACTAGGAATGGAGAAGGAAACAAAGAGGAGAAACCGCTATCAATATATAGATCACTCATGTATCTTTATCTGTAATAGCTGGATCACAGACAATCAGTTTAGTTTATGTTGTTCTGACTAGCTGCAGCTTTGTTTTCACATTCCTAAATCACAACAGTAACCAAGAAACTTCAACTGGAGCATCAGCTGGCTCATACAAGAGGATAAAATACAGTATTAAAGCATTACACAACATACAATAGATGACAGTCCAGAAGAATATTCAATGGACCCACATGTTCATTTAATTCCTTTGGGTGGAGCAGAGGGAAACACGATTCTAGGTCAGAAATTCCTAAATGACTCCTTCCTACATTTTCTATAATTGAACTGCCAAGTTTTGTGTACTGATTACAGTTATCTTATTTTAGATTACATGCTGCAAGACGAACCCCTCTTAGGGCACGGCACTCCAAGGTCCAACAGGTGTTCCAGCAGAAGTGCACAAATAGTGCCCTGAGTTGGTTGCTCTCAGGGCTGGTCAGCCTGGCTTGGTGCTGCTGCTCCGGATCCGACTGAACTCTCTGCTGGCTTGCTCAGGAATGAGCTGAGCCTGTGTTTGGAAGCTCACCTTTTATTGGCCCCCTAATCCTGCTCATGTGCAGTTGGGGCCCGCCCTAATCAGGCACAGGTGGGCTTAACACAAGCTCATGCCCACTACCTGGTAATTAGTGGCACCTGTTTGCATCATTTCACTACAATTACATATGCAAAAAGAAGTTTGAAGACATGAAAATATTAGGATTATTTTCTTCCTCATTCTAATTTTGTATCAGCATTTTAAAATATTTGTAAAATTCAGAAATATTAATTTGAGAGAAAAAACTTGGGATGAATGTCATTACAGCAAGCACAGTACATGGCTTTTGAACAGTACGACAAGTCAGATTTGTTAATTTTAAAAATAATTATTAATTTTCACAGTGAATGTATGTAAACATTATTTTTAATTCACATAAGAATGGGGCCAGAAACCTGTAATGAAAATTAACTTTCCTTTCTAGTCCTAGTCCTAGTTTAAATGTCACTGGTCTTAAGGCATACTTCAATGTAAATCTGTTGGTTCTACATACACTAAGCTGACTAAGATATGTATTTCCTATGATGGAAACTGGAGAGTCACAGAAACTGTTGCTAAATACATTAGTGCTAAATGCCTTAAACACCTAAAAGCCAAAAGTTACATGGACATCTCAAAAGTTCCATTTAGTATTTTCACTGGAAATTTTAGCAGCTGAATACCAAAAATATCTGCGACATACAAGAGTGCACTTAAATTATGACCTGATATTCAGTGGACATGCAGCTGGCAATAGTGAAAGACTTTGATCGAAATTCAGTGATTGTAACCATAAGGACTCTTCCCTCACTTTGTAACTTTATAAAACAAAAGCAAAAAAACAACCCTAGGTAATAACAATAATGGTTGGAGTTCGGTTTTCACTACAGAATTGAACTGTTAAGGAAGACACCAAGCTAAAAGAAAACTGTTTTTGCTGTTCACTAGGAAGAAACCAGAGGGACCTAGAACCACAAAAAATCCTTAGCTGCATAGCCATTAAGTCAGCTGTTAACCAATAACTCCACATTGCTATATGCTAGACTTGCACAGTATAGATGTATATTTGCGGGTTTAGCAGTAGTCACATTCAAACTCCCAGTACATTCAAATCCTGAGTTCATCTCATGAGGTAGGAATAATGTCACATTCACACTTCAGACAGGTATTAAATAGCAGATTCTGTCAAATTTATACAATTTGTGTGCATGCATCACACACAAAAATTGACAGTAAGATGGCTTTTTTGATCAGTCTACCATGTAAGTCAACTACTGAACATGCAAAAATGAAAAAATTAGAAATTTTTTCTTTTCCACACAAAATTACTTGCAATTCATTACATAGATTCATCCATAACTGTGTTGAATCTGAAACTACTTCCATTTCAATTATTGGAAAAAAAGATGTCTAAGAAACAATACTATTTTACACTAATTATAACAATTACACTTCAACATAATCAAATATGCCACACAAGAAGTATGGCAGTGTCTACTTAAAACTACATAAATAGTAAGAGCATTAACATAGCTCCCCAAAAATGCCTCAAACCACAATAAAAAAAAAAAAAAAAAAAAAAGAAAAAGAAAAAAAAAAAGGTTACCTCAGAAACAGGTACATTTTCTCCAATTTCAGATGTGTGCAGTGCCAGTAAACCAATCACTCGAGCAACTTTGGCACGTCTGCATAGGAAGTAAATTTTTTATATGGGTAGAAAAACAATTATGTCCTGGTTATGTTTTACAAAGATTGCTAAGGGCAGATTGAGGTATAATTTACATCTCATATTTTCTTATTATTTCTATTTTATTTGTACCATCTAAGTATATAACTATTTCAAATCAATTTAGCAATAAATTCATACATAAAGACATTTCTTTCCTTTAGCACTGATGAAGATTCTTTGATTTGTTATAGTATTACTAATAGGCGCATGTTCAGTTTTCTTACAACACAGAAAAATTGGTAATTTTAAACTTTTCACTGCAGCTGACAAAAAAGAATTTAAATCTACAACTCCAAATCAGTTTTATGCTTCATTAAAGACAAAAAAGAATGAAATAAAACCAACATTCATGAAACAAACAGAAGAGGGCACTATCACATTGAAATATTTCTGACCAGGCATTTAAAAGAAAAAAAAAACTTACCATTACAGTTATTTTACTGCTATTATGGTATGGGTTGGATTATGCACTGATTTTAACTAACACTATATGTTACACTAAATTATATAACTTCTAGATAAAATTTTAGATATTTTTCATAATCATTGGTCTTGTGAAATAGCAATGTATTATTTCAATTACTTCATTGCTGAAAAATGGGGTCAGGTATCACAGCAGTCTAGCAGGCTAAAAGATTTCTCCAAGACCCTGTTAAGTAACATCTTTTAAAAACTCAGTGGTAATATCTTATTTGAAAAAATTAATTTAAAATAACTGCTACTTACATATCCCAGTTGGCAGCTACACGCAGCTGCTGTATCAATATAGGAAACTATAGTTTAAAGAAGATAAATAACGTCAGTGATTTTCACTGATATCGTATGTCCCAATGATAAACAATAAAATCAAAATATGAGTGATTTTATTAAAACAAACATAGAACATTTGCAAAAAATATTATCATAGACAAATACTGGCTATACATAAATATTGTGCAATTGTTAATTAGAAAAATAGGGCAATTAGTAAAAACAATTTCTTTTTTATTCTTGTCAAAAACTGTAAAACATACATCAGCACGTTAAAATTACCAGACATTTCTTTTGTTATGAATAACATTATGCAGAGGAAAATAACTATGATACTTTCCTCTACAAATGCAGAGTTCATCATATAGAATTACCCAACAAGAACTTAATAAATAAAATTTATTTTGTGAGAATGGACAAAAATAGTTGGCCGTATTAGTTTTGTCAGCATACCAAAGATTTCCTGGAATACAACTAAAAGCAGCAAAATTTTGGTAAAATGGCAAGTATGTAAACCATGTTATCCCTTCAAAAGTTTATTACTTACCAGCTGAGAGCTAATTAGCCTGCTTGCAACTTCTTTGTGGATGACCACAGTACATAGGTAGTACAGTAAGTTCAGTTTAGAACGTGCTGCTCCTGTATTCTTCTCAGTGGAATCAAGCAGCAAACACACTCGTTGCAAGAAGTCATTCCAGTCCACACCTTTCATAGATGATAACTTCTCAGCTAACCATAGGAAGGAAACAAGATGTTAAAGATAACAGATATATTGATTTTCCTTTAACTTTAGAGAGTAATATCAATGGGAGTTCCAAAGTTTGCATCAAACTATGTTAGTACTTAAAATATTAAACAAATATGTAATACGTGTATGAAGGTAATAGAAATAAATAAAAATATTTAAAAAAAAAAAAAAAAAAAAAAAAAAAAAAAAAAAAAAAAAAGCAAGAAGAGAAACAAAGCATGATAATGTAGCAGAGTAAAAGCCTCAAAACCTTTTCAAAACTGCAACCATGCTAGGACTTCAACTAGGTAAATATTTATTGGCATTATATTTAGGAAAAGTAGCAGTTGTCCTTAATCATTACTAATTCTTAATAAGAAAGTGCAGTTTCATTAGAATAAATTTGAAAGCAAATTCTCCTCAGAACTAATAAACTTAAAATGTGTATAGTTATTCATATAGGTAGGTTTCCATCCTGTTGAGCCTTAGTACTATCAGAACACAAATGACTTAAAGAGGAACACAAAGAAGTCAGTAGCACAATTAACATAAATCCTGTAGTTTAATTAACTAACTACTGTGCAACAGAGAATTTTCAGACTTCCTCATCAGTCTCAATGGATTATTTCACTTTAATAGCCATACATTCCCCCAGTTTCAGTTAGCTATTTATTGAATAACTTAACAGCAATCAAGAGCAGGTCTTTTGTCTTTTACTCCAATTTTACACGTACATAACAACAACTGCTAAATAGAGCAATTGTAATTTTTGCTAGTAAAGATGAAAAGAGGTTCAAATTTCAGGTATTTATCTTAACTTTTCCATACTGACTTTAATCTTTGATAAGCAGCATCAATCACACTAACTTCTAAAACAATCAGGAAGCTGTACAGAAAAAAAACCTACAACCCTGCAAGTGTTACAACCACAAAAAAGAGTCTTGTATTAAATAGATACAGGCAACAGTAGTTACACATATCAGAAAAACAGTATGACAATTTAGTTACTTAACTGCAACGTGAAATAAAATACAAACCCCTTAGGCACTTAAATCTGGTAATTTTTGCTTAGGATGTTATCCAAAATGGAAATATTTTCTGCTACTATAATCCTCATTAGGAGACTGGGGGATGTCGTGTTCCTTTCCAACTACAAAATTTCTTCAACAAAGTAACTCTCCAAAATACATACTTTACAAAAGAAAAAAGAAACTTTTCCATCTAAGAAGAGGTGCTATGTGAATTCTAGAAGGACTACATATCCGGCTGACATCCTGCTTCAAGCATGGTAAAGTGTAATATTACTTCACTAAGTAGGCTAGAGGAAGTTTTCCAGTGGAAGAAACATTATACTCATGACAATGAGCACCCTTTGGTTTTCAGAAATTACAGCAGCGTTTCTAAATATCAAAAACAAAAACAACTAAAAAACAAGTCCCAAACAACTCCAGAAAAGTTACAAGTCCTCCAACTGTGACAGCTCATTATCTACAAAGGGAGGGTATAGGTCTTGTGACAGCAAGGTACACTATCACATGGAGAACTTAAGCTCTAACAACTTCAGCAGATCCATACCTGAATATGTTGGTATATGTAAAGTTTTCAAATCAAATCTAACTGGCATTTGCTTCATTATCTGGGAAAATAAACAAAAACATTACAACAATTAATACATTTCTGGAAATCTCTAAGTAGTTGAACATGAAAATAAAAAGATAGAGAAATTTTACAGAATAGGTATACAAACCACTACTCATTACTGAGACATTTTCCATTGTTTTCTGATAGGTATTTCTCCTAAGCAGATATTTAAGATTTAACTCCATATTTTAGTATATTTAAACTATAAGTATTTCCATGCATGTGCCTTTTTTTTTTAATGGAAATTTAAAAAAAAGATATGGATTTTTTTCAGTTTATGTTTTTATCTTGCTTGTATACACTTAATTCATTGCTACACATCAAATACATATACATAGATTAGAGCATTCTAGAATATAAAAAGTAATATTATTAACAAAGTATAAAAACCTCATGGGGCATAAGGTTTTCTTCCCCATAGCGTATAATTTGGTGGTATATTGTGAAACTGGATGATTGCTCAGTCACTGAACATCAAAGGGTGATTTCAAGTAACTAAAAAAAGTACAGAAAAAGATAACTGTATAGTGAAATTTAGACTTTGACAGAGGAAGCCTAAATGTAACTATTTTCTTAAAAAGGCCTTCAGTTCCACAAATCTGCAGAACACAGGGAAATTTTACAATATAAGCTGACATTCCAGCTTTTAAAATTCTGCCAGTATCTAGTAAATCCTGTTCCATGAGACTAAATTGCAAGCTCTTCAGTTTTACCAGGTGTCAGTATCATCCTTTAGTCTGAAGGTCATCAAGTATGCAATGACTCTGAGTACATGTCCCAGGAATTTAGTGGACAATTTTACATTAATTCTGAGCCTGGCATTGCATGGCAAGGAGAATAAACTCCATGGGTACATTTGTATGGACACTTCCCCCTCACCCTTTCTTTGTATTTGTAGGTATATAAGCAGTGGAGGCTAATGCTTTGTATTGTGAGTCCTGAGACAGAAGTAAATTACAGAGAGGGCATTCAAGTGCATTTTCAACTTTAAAATTCTCCACTGGCAACAATGACTCTCACCCCCAAAACAGTATTGTTACGTAGTTATTTCACCCAGCTTTAGAAAATTTTTAATTTTTAAGATGGTTAGGAACTCCATTCAAAAAAAAACCCACAAACAAACAAACAAAAAAACCAAATAAACAAACAAGTTGTTATATTAAGGCAATGCAACAAGTAAAAGCCATAAGACATTCTTAATGAGCTAGATGCTCACTTCCAATGAAAAATGTTGCATTCCTGGCACTGGCCATTTACCAGGTAAAGTTGTTGAATTTTTTTTTTTTTTTTTTAAAGAAATAAAAGGAAGATTAAAGGAGCTCTTGTCTATCCCCCCTTCTGCCAATACTACACATGTGCCCATACATGGACATTGCATTGTCATTGCAGTGCAGAGCTCTGATTCTTTTTTTGATTTTCCCTTTGCTGTCAAACAAGTTTCAGTCTGCTTAAGAGTCATCACAAAGTGTTGTCACATTATAATCCACATGACAGAAACTGGACATGGACATGTCTTGTAATTTCAGGTCTTCTCTTCCAGAGAAGATAAGTTCATGTATATTAGAAGTATATTATAGTGCCTAAATTTTAGAATGTCTACCTTTATAGAATAACTAATCTAGAAGACTTGATAAATGGTCTTATTTATAGTATACAAAAACACATTTGTTTCATGTTCATTTAATTGATAGGTATCAAAGCAAGTTATCAAAAATCACATCTGCCAAATCAGAGAACATAGCATTTAGCAGCTTCTAATTTTTGTACTATACTATTTAATATTAGTATTCAACCCCCAAATAACTCAGTTCTCCAAATTAGCAACACAATAGGATTATAAAAGACTGCCAAAAAACTGCATGAGAACTTGCCAGATGACAGGGTGGAACTGCTTTAAAAAGAGAATTTTAAAATACAGGAAAGGAGTTTCACTCTGATTAAAGATATAACTGCAAAAATAGCCTCACCCAGAGGTCCTGAATCTTATGTTTATTTTGTTATACCTTTGGATTGTCAATGATGGGTGTTATGATAAGATCAGATTCAGTGTAAATGAGCTCTTTCAATGTTGACTCCATATCCTGCTGACTTGAGCACGTATTTTTAGCCTAGAACAAGAGAAGTCTTTTTAAATACTGTTTTGCACACAAAAAAAGATGATATATTGTTATAATATTTCATTTCAACTTTAAACTACAAAACATAATTTAAATTACTTATTGTTATGTAGTAGCAGGTAGAGCCAACTAAAATATGTGACAAAGAAACAAGTTTGAAGAAAAGGTATTGGGTCCAAAAAACATAAGTTGCAAGTTGGAACAAAATAGACTAAGAAAGAAGATAGCATTTTCATGGAAGGCTGGAGAAGAAAATTGACTTTCCTACAGGCTCCGAGCTACAATTTAACTATAAAGATACAATCATCCCTTAATATTATTTTTCTACTCACCTTTTTAGAGTCTGAATCTCCCTGTGGAGAATTCTGGATTGCAGAAGTAGTAGCATCACCTACTTCTACTGCAGTGCTGGTCCTAGGAGTGGGACGGGAACTTAACAAAAAGGGAGAAAAAGAGAGAAAAAAACAACAGATTAAGTTTCACTGCAAACTACTTATTTTCAGTTTGCTTTTGAAACTTTCATGCTATCTGGTAAACTTTCAAAGCTGACATAAAAATTATGCTATGCCTGCTCCATCAGCTGAACATGAACTTCCTGTCTTTAAGTATCTGATTACAAGGTTAGGATTTCAAGGTTAGGATTTGCTTGTCAGTCAGAAATGAGACAGACTGGTTGCTTTTATTTAATTATGTAATTTGATTATTTTCTCACCCACAGTCAGTTCCTAAAGCTGGAAGTTCCTAAAACTTCAGTATCTTAATTCCTAGCAACAAACAGCAGACAAACAGAATTGATAAAAACTTGCAATTTATTCTATGCTATTTTCTTCTGACTGCCTACTATTGGATAGGAAATGGGAATTAAAAACTGCATGATTCTTGTGTATGAATATGAACTCGGTTTTTTTTTTTTTAAAAAGAATAACTAAAAATATGTCATTTGCTAATTAGAAGATGAAGAAAGAATACACCAGAACTTTGCAAATTTTTCATAAAGATCCCAGTGAATTTATTTTTTGTAGTATGCATTAATTTAAATCAAAGTTTTTTAAATCAACTTCATAATTAGTAAAATTGGTAGGCCAGGAAACTAATTAAATCAGTAGCTTCAAACAAATTTGTTTTCTTCATTAGCAGAAAGTAATATACAGCTGGCTGAAAATCAGTTTCATTTATTAGGAAAAAAAGCAACTAAATAAAAAATACAAACAACAAACAAGATTCTTATTGAAATCCTTGATCAAATTAACAACAGTTGTACTCATCCTTATTCTGTTAAAAAGGAGTATTCTATCTATTTTTTACAGAAATAAATTTGAAAGGATCAATGAAGAGGAGCCAAAATATTCTCTACTAGCTAGAGAAAACTATATATAAAATATTACAATTCCTACAGGAAGAAAACATATCAGGATTAACTTGCAAGTTGAAGCAGTCTTACTTCCTAAATCAAAAAAGTACGATTTTTTAGCTACAGGGTTGAACATATTACTCTAGGTTCCTACACGGCTCAAAACATGCAGATTCATGAAATATTTTTTCCAAACCTATTTTGTTTTCATATGTATGTGAGAGATGGAAAATCTTTCCTATTTTTCCAGTTCTCATCTGTTTTTTCAGTTTAAAACAAGACAAATGATGACTGAATTGATTTAATTGAAATTAGTAAGATCTTTTCCCTTTGCACATACAAATGAAGCTACTGCTGTTCAAACCTCATCAACGAGATAAGTAAATTCAGGTTCCAAGAGCCAGGCTGGCAGCTTACATTCACTTTAATGTTTTAAAAATTCAGCAGGTAACACATGTGGCTTTGAGAAATTAAATTATTCAAGCAAAAAGAATAGCAGAAAAGAATTAATTAAAGCCCCCTGTGTATTACATATCAATTTTTTATTAAAATTGATGTGTTTATTGAAAATAAAATGTGGTTCCTTAAAATACTTTTTTTTCTTCTCTCATTTCCAATATAATTTGGATTACATGTTATTATATCAAGTGTTTCTAATGCCATTGCAGCCCTTCTCTTCAGGAGATACCTAAGGAAAAAGAGCAAATGTCATTTTAAACTACTAATGGCATGGTTTTAGCTGTGGTGGTAGAAGTTGTAAGCAAGATGTGAAGTAATACTTTATTAAAACCAACTGAAATAACTGGAAACACCATCATGGACATGGAGTACTATTTCATGTCACAAAAGAAGCTTATTAGAGTATTCAATTTTAAAATGGAATATTCTGCTTGATGAGGACAAGAACAAAACCTGCTTTACTAGATAATCTTTTTGGCTTGAAAGTTCACAGAAAGCTTCAGAATCAAACCTCAACTAAAACAAGTAAGAGTTAAACCAATTAATATTTTTTATTTTAAATACCTATGTAGTAATTTGTAGATTGATACCAATGGTTTGTGATGAAAAGCTGCAATAATAAATAATAAAAATAAATAAATAATAAAAATAAATAAAATATTATTTATTAATAAATAAATTTATTAGTGGATTATAGGCTGAATGCTTACTCTTGTGTATTTAAAGTAAGCATAATCAAAGCATATTCTCATGTATATGAAGTAGGGCAGAAATTGTGAAGTAAATTATTCTCTTTATACAGACAGCTAAGAAATCAAGAGCCTACTTTCAAAAACTAGTACAATGAAACCATAAATGCATTGTTTTAACAGCACATACTGCTTTAGCAGCTCTTATGAGGAATCTTAATACTAAGTTCGTAATGGAAATTCAAAAGGAGACACGCAAACAAAATGTTTCAAAAAGTACAAGAAAATGTATGAAGAGACAAGGGAACAAACAAAAAAATTAAGTGCTTCAAGGGTTTTCTAATTGTTCCTTAGATTTCCATACCTGAGAAGAAATATTGATTCATTTGATTCACCATCACCTGCACTTTTGGGGCGCAATTCAGCCTGAGTTTCTAATGAAAAAAGAACATGAATTTGCATTTAAATGTTAAAGTTAAAAATAAGTTAAAAATAAACAAAGGATAGTTAATAAAGATGTAAATTTATTTAGCGGGAGAAAATTCCCCAGACAAACTAATTCACAATAATATAATAAATAATATTACCTGTCTTGAAAGAACTCCTTGGTGTCTTATGATTTAGTCTTGAAGATGAGAGGCTATCTAGATTTTTATGAGTATGCACTGGCTCTCTGGCAATCCAAGACACAGATGACTCTGGTTCTTCACTGCTGTTTAAAAAGAGATATACACAGATTAAAAAAATAAAAAATAGTGATCATATCCATTACATTTCACTGTACAATTTCACTGTCATTCTCTAGATCAGCACATTATTGTAATATGTGCTACACTTATTTTTTATACTAGAAATGGTAATGACAGAAGATGTACACAAAGACTTGGAAATATATTTTTTAAATCTCTAACTCCCTCAGTAGAACTTGTTTGAAAGAAGCTAGAAAAGCTATATTATTACCACATAATACCAGAACTATAAAGAAATTTTAAAAGCTTTATAGACCATTCAATCTTCACATGAAAAAGTCACAACAGACTTCCAAAAATGAAGTCCAGAGACTTAATTTAGATCAATAGAAACTACCTTTTTTTTTTTTTTTCTTAATGATTCCCATCTCACATTTAGTTGCAATTCTATTGATTTTGGTTGCTTGGGTTTTTTAACATACCTCTGTATTATTCACATGGAAATGGGTCATACAACCTTCCTGAGCAGGCTCTAGGCTATCAAATATTAATCAAAGCCATATTGTGTAGAAAACTGATACATGGGCATAACATTTGGAAAAGTACTGAGCTTTTTCTGCATGTCAAGCTCATGTCCTAAGTTTGTCAACTAGCACATAACTCAGTGGATATATCAGAGCTATTAGAAAACCCTCAAGAATAAATTCAACTAGCCCAAAATTTTGTTGGAGGTTAAGATTCTTCTGATGCTCTGAGAATTCCTCAAAGATGAGCACTGCAGTGGAGGCTGATATAAGTCTTGTTAAAATCCTGAATGTATTCTTACTTTGTGATATAATGTTTAAATCTTGATTTATTATCTGCCTTGGTGGTGAAAGTGGTAATAAAATTAAATGACAATGAGCTGTATCTCACACTAGACAAATGTTAATAAGAAAAATACTGCAACACTAGTATCAGAAATGGGTATTAAGCAACACTAAAGAGTATTTTTAAATAGAGTACAAAAACATTCAGAATCCTAAAAGACAGCTATTGTCATATTAGTTTCCTAGACTGGTATGTAAAGTATCCTTAAAATATTTAAAACAAAAGAACATAAAAGTCAAGACTAAATATTGCAATTCAGAATTTTAAAAAACCCATCACGCTGGCAGAAGCTTTGAAAAAGCCTAATTGCTAAATACATAGAATCTACTATTCACAAAAGGTTTGGGTTTCTCTGCACATCTAGCAGTATAGAATATAGAAATATAGAAGTATAGAATATAGATATAGAAAGCCCACTAGATTAATGCCTTATGTCATAAGCAAAGATTATGGGTCAGCTGCCTTTGCAAGGACATAAGGCTGAATCACACATCTAAGATGCTCTACTGAGAGGCTTTGCAATGCTCTAAGCCTAATGCATAAGCAAAAAAAACTCAGTAGAGAATGAACTGACCCATATTTATAGGATTCTACAAAAAGCTTAAAAAAGAGATCCAAATTACTGTGCATAATTTTTATATAAACAAATAAAGTAAAATGAGAGCAGCTAGTTCAGAAGTAAATTTTAATACATTCTATATCCAGGGGGATGGAATCTGTTGAAAGTAAACAGACAATGTAAACCTGATTCCTAAGCATTCAAAGCTATTCACTAAATGGTGGAAACTCCATTCACCAATTAGTTAATATGAAAATCTACAGAAATATATTAATATATATATTGTATATGAATACATATTTTGTGTATGAATAAATAAAAACATACATAAAAACATAATAAAAATACATTAACATTTGTTTGCTTTGATTCACTGTACAAGAAGTCTTCCTTGAACATTTGGTACCTTGAGCTTGTGCCCAGTCTGTCTGCAGAATCACCACCACAATGGCTAAGTGACCCTTTCCAGAACGGATGCTGCAATAGGTCTGTCCAATTCAGCCTTTTGAAAAGAAAAGAAAAAACAAACTAACAGAAAAAGCAGTGGAAAAATACATCTCCCCAGAGACACCAGAATAGTTTTTTGAACCCAGTGACAATTCAGAGCAATTAACCCTGTTGCTCACTCTTATTTGGTCAACAAATATGTTCTTTTACAGGACAAACTGCCTCATATCAGAAGAAAGAATTCATTCAGCACAAAGGTATGAGACTAAGAATGAAGGAAACTGCACAGTCAACCCCAACATTTGACCTGTCTGAACTACCCTATAAATTATAATCTTATGTTACTTAACAATATGACTCTATCAGCCATAAATCAAAGCCTCATAAAACACATGTCCAGTTCTCTGCAAAAGCAAAGCTGTCAAGTTTTGTAACTTCACATCATTTCATTTATAAAGTTATCTGGCACCAGCTACAAAAAACTTAATATACTTAATGTATATACTTAATGAAAACGTTCATTATGGCTATATTAATATATTAAAAAAGCACATTTCTGGTTTTATGAGGGATTAAATTATTTTTGCATACTTTGTGATCTACAAATTACTATACATATGCTATGATAGCATCTGTTTTTTTCCAGAGGTGAAAATAGACAATAGAGACAGCTGTCATGGATTAGACAGTTTACCTTTTTTGAGGATCCTTTTGAAGCAAGCCATCAAGCAAATTAGTGAAGTCAGCAGAAGGTTTGTGAAAAGCAGAACCTGTAAATAAAATCACTTGATAAGTACTCGGTAGCAAAGCAAACCATCACACAATGTAGATAAAATAATTATCAGATCATGCTAAAAAACTTTTAATTAATAATTTCATCTAAAAAAATCTGCACGCATGAAGAATCTTAAATATAGACTCTTTGCATCCCAAAGGATTCTCAAATAAATTAATAAACATCAAAACAAAACAAACTCAACAATAATCCAAACAAACCACCAGTGCTCTGGCAAACTAATTAAAATTTTTTCTATGTTGAAAAAAAAAAAAACCCAGCACCCTCTAATTACCATTTAGCTGTTAGTAAGCAGTGGAATTGATATCTGCTAAAATTCAAATTAAATTTCCCACAAGCATTATAATTTTGAAAATTATCATAGACGCACCCTAGTATACAATCGAGGTTTCCAAAATTCTTATTTAACTGAGAAAGATTCAACTTCTGAGAGGTCAGAACTATGAATTGGCCTTTATTGATTTTGAAAACAAGAGAGAATTGAAATTAGTAAAAATTTTAACTTGGCAAGTATTACTGTGACTTAATTAAACAAAAAATAACCAAACGTTACCCTCTGGTCTCGGTGGCAATGGATCTTCATATAAAATCTTCTCAATTAATTCAGAAAAGTTATCTGAGAAGAACGGTGGTCTTCCTACAAACAAACAGAAGTGTATTTCACAGATTAGGCAGACTTCAAAATGACTGTCAGGTGCAATGATATATGATGAACTCATACTCCTAAGGAAACATCCAAAGAAAATAAACACCTTCAGCCCAAATTCTGTTTATCAAATTCTCTTGTTAACTCAGATATAAAACCCTGGACCCTTTTCTTCTAGCATGAAGAAAAACAGGGACCAAGGACAGAACAGGTAACGAAGAGGCTTGATTTAGGTCACCATGATAGCCCTATATGAATCAGCAATGAGACAAGAGAAGGCACAGGCAGAAACCTCAATATCTATGTAACTGTGTTCATCCAATGTATCAGTTTATTGTTTAAAACTTGAGAAGGCAGCACTGTAATTCTGTTCTGCGATGAAATTTTCCTTCCAGATGCAGCCATTGTTACTGTGTACTTCACCTGCATTTCAGAAACCCAATGTAGAGTAGTGAAAGAGTTTTTTCTCTGAAAGATCAAATTAATAAACTAGAGTTTAATACTAAGGAGATTAATGTAGTGAAATGAGGCAACCAGGTGTTGTTAATTACGAGGTGGGAGGCGTGAGCTTGTGTTAAGCCCACCTGTGCCCAGTTAGGGCTGACCCCAGCTGCGCATGAGCAGGATTGAGCGACCAATAAAAGGTGAGCTTCCAAATGCATGCTCGGCTCACACTGGAACTCACAACCTCGGCATTGCTCGGCTTTGTACTGCTTCTATCAGCACCGTGCAATAACCTGATTGCGCCACTGGAGCTCACCCCCTCACCTTTTATTGGTTGCCCAATCCTGCTCATGCGCAGCTGGGGTCAGCCCTAATTGGGCACAGGTGGGCTTGGCACAAGCTCACGCCTCCCACCCCGTAATTAGCAACACCTGATTGCCTCATTTCACTACAGATTAAGAATGTTATACTATCAGAATGTGAGGCCTGCTATAATTTAAAATCATAGTATTTATATTATACAGGTTGGTTAGTATCATAATATTTAGATCACAGTCAAGAAGACCACTCAATAGTATTACTTCACTTGATTATTTGATAAAAGTCTCCCTTTTTTTTTTAAAGTACAAATTCTTTAAAATAATTTTAAATCCTGTTTTAAGTTCTTCTGTATCTTCACTTCACTAGAAAGTTAACAAGAATGTATTCTGAGACCATAATCTATGTGTCCATTATCACATATAATCAATACACAAATTTACAACCTGAGAACATTTCATAAAGTAAACATCCCAAGGACCACAGATCACTGGCTTTGGAGTAGTCTTCTCCCTTGATTGCTTCTGGAGCCGTGTATTGTGGAGAGCCTACAAAATAGAGCATTTATAATGCACTTTGATCGTTAATTCAGTATTTATCCTGGTCAGCACTTCAAACTTCAAGTTCAGTGAGTTAGGAATTAACTTCACTTACTATAAAAAAACTGAGATACAAAGCTGTCCTGGTTTGGGCCAGGATAGAGTGTTAAAGTGACAAAAATTTAAGTTTCAAAGGAACTTCTCTCACATAATTTTACTGAATTATGCAGGATTACATATGCTATTTTGTTGTTTATTTCACTTATATTTACCAAGCTAGCTTGTGCTACACTTTCCTAACATTGTGATTAATGCAAAGGATGTTTTGATGTATTTTGACAGCTTCCAGAGCCAAGCATACTGAGCAGAACAGTAAACTAACATAATTTGCACTTGAGGAACATAAATAATTATCTCACATGAGGGATTTTTTTTTGTTGGTTGGTTGGTTTTGTGGGTTTTTTTTTTCACAAGACAGAAACCTCCATGAAATCGGAAAACTCTTGCTACAAAACCAACATAGTTAGCCAGATGGATCACTGACCTAAAATAGCTATTTTCACACTAAAACATTATGAAGATATCACATATTAAATGTCAGCAGCTTATTCACAAACCCCTTTTATCTTGATATCAAAAAAGAAACACACAGTTCCTATTTCTACAGTTGTTCTCTTCTAAACACTAACTTGGTTCTCAAAAACCTCTAAAAATTACACAAACTCAGCAAAATCATCAATTCTCATCATCAATAGTACTTCAGAAAGCATATTTTGGATTTTTTTGTTGTTGGGTTTTATTTTTTCCAGTGACAGGACATTAACCATACACATGAAAACACCTGTTCTAGAAGGTGTTCTAAAAGGAGATTTGTATTTTTTCCTAAATAAAAATCTGGTCTTTACAGCATCATATTAAGAAAGCTCTCTTTGTTCCCGTAAATATTGCCAAGAACTCCTGATAACAATACCTGCTATGATACATCATTATCTTACAAACAGTTATTAGTGATATGCTCTGGGATGATGACCAATACAACGCTTGGAAGATTAAAACCAAGATTCTGAATTTTTCTTCAATGACAAAATAACATAGTATTTGCAACCTGTCAACCTTGCATGAATCTGTCCATTGAAAGCACAGCACACTAACTTTCTCAAACTTTAAAAAGGAATTATCATTCTTAAGTAAAAGGTACTGAAACAGTCAAGTCCCAAACTAGAAATCACTTGGATCATTTGAATCAGCAAGGACAATGAGGGTGCAGCAGTGCAGTTTGCAATGAAGGGCAGTTTTGCAGTTTGATGCAACACTGAATTTTGAGCATACAAATTCAAAATAGTCACCTCCAGTTATGTTCTATTGAGAGTTTGTTATACAAGTATACTACAGTTGTTGACAACCTACATATGAATTTCCATCCAAAAATAACCCGGTCTGTTTATAAAAAGCAGTAGAGGTTATGAATTGCTAATATGCCATACATTTTATGACAGACAGAAGTACATTTTTTTCCAACTGTTATTTAAACTGGCTTTATGAAACTTAGAATTACTGTAAATAGCTTCTTTTCTGTCTACTCACTTGCAGCTGCTGTTCTCAGAGTTATGTTCCCTCTAAACAACCTTCTTTCAGATCAAAATTTTGGGTTTGAGCTTACTTTAAAAATTCCCCATATGCAGGATATGTAAAGCCTGTTTACATAAAATGTACAGATTGTGCTTTGTGTGGTAAAGACAAACACAAACATAAGAAATCATTAAAAATTAAAACACCAACAGAACGATGAACAACTAATTTTTCTTCTCTCCAAATTATTTAAAACAAAGGTTTTTCCAACTTCCATTCTGTCTCTGTGGTATAATTTAGTTTTGAGTTGTAAAAATATCATACCTTGAAATCTCTTTTTCAGATTTCTTTGTGGAGTGCTTTCACTGATATCTCCTTCACCTTCTTCAGATCGAACTAAAGCAAAAAATTCTTCCAAGTTTTCACCCTCCACTTTAGCCAAGCAAAAATTACTGAATTTCAAGGTGCCAGGCCCTTCCAGCAGAATCTAGAAGAACAAACACAATCCAACAAAAAAATATAATATACTAAAACTGACGATCATTGACATTTCCAAAGAAAATTATAAAATAATTTTAAAAAAAACTCAGAATCTCAACTCACTTAAGTAGGTATAGTAGAGATAGTGATCACTACAACTAAAACCAGGGAAAAGTTTCTCTTTTAACACCAATACTGTCTTTTTTCATATAACAAAAAAATTACTGAATCTCACAATAGAAACCTGAATAGGTTTAAATGCACAATTTTCTTTCCTCATTATTAAATCTAAATGAGCAATGAAGTTACTATAGGAAAGAAAGTAAGAGTAAAACTATACAGGACACTAAAAGTACAGTTAAAAGAATCATTTAATTTGAGGAAAAAGAAAAGTGAATCTTTCCAATTTTATTTAATACAAAATTCCAAAAATTCCTCCAGTGACTGCGAGAGTATATCTACACATTCACTGCTTATTCTCATAAATAAAACCTTTATAATCAAAAAAAAGTTTTGAGAAATAGCTCCCTATTCAGATGGGAAAGAAAAATTAAAAAAAAAAAAAAAATTTACTTTAGCATTCAGTATTTTGTATTCCACAGAATACTTGACAGCAACATACTTCTTTGGAAGTATGAATGGAGGCATCTCCATTATGCTTTATTCATATTTTTTCTACTACTTTTGAACCTACAAATGACAGAAGTTGAATATAGTTTTTCAAGTTTTTACAGAAAATTCAGAGACGAGCAACTTGATCACTTAGAGATCAATTTAAAAAACAGTTACTGTTAAGCAATAATTTTTGGTTATAGTTACATTCTGGTTACTACATAAATTAAAAACAAACATTGACAAACATTGACAACTGTACATAAATTCTACAAGCATACACAAATAAAAAACTACATGGAGATTTATGTAAACATTGGAGAGAAATTAACTTGAGGGATGAACCACGCAGTGGATAAGGAATTGGTGAATGGTTGCACTCTAAGAGTTGTTGTCAATAGCTCGATGTCCAGGGGGATATCAATGATGAGTGGCATTCCTCAAGGTTTAGTACTGGGACTGGTGCTCTTTAACACCTTTCTCTGCAACATGGGCAGCGGAGTTGAGCGCACCCTCAGCAAGTTTACTGATGAGCAAGTTTGCCAAGCTGCGTGGTGCAGCCAACACACTGGAGAGGAGGCCATCCAGAAGGACTTCTAAAGGCTTGACAGGTGGTTCCATACCAACCTCATGAAGTTAAGCAAACCCAAGTGCAAGGTCATATAGATGTCTCCAGGCAATCTCAAGCAGAATTACACGATGGGGGATGAAGGGATGGAGAAGCAATTCGAGGGAGGTGATTCTCCCCATCTACTCTGCCCTCACGAGACCCCACCTGCAGTACTGTGTTCAGTTCTGGAGCCCCCAACATAAAGAAGGACATGGAGCTCTTGGAGCAAATCCAGAGGAGGACCATGAATATGATCCAACGGCTGGAACACCACTCCTATCAATACAGGCTGTTCTGTCTGGAGAGGGCTCCAGGAAGACTTTAAAGCAGCCTTCCAGTACCTGAAGGGGCCTACAGAAAAGGTGGGGAGGGACTTTTTACAAGGGCGTGTAGTGACAGGACAGGGAATAATGGCCTTACACTGGAAGAGGGTAGGTTTAGATTAGATATTAGGAAGAAATTATTTAGTGCCAGGGTGGTGAGATGCTGGAACAGGTTTCCCATGTCAGTTGTGAATGTCCCATCCCTGAGAGTGTTCAAGCTGGATGAGGCTTGAGCAACCTGGTTTAGTGGGAGGTGTCCCTGCCTATGCTGGAGGGTTGGAACTAGATGACCCTTAAGGTCCCTTCCAATACAAACCATTTTATGATTCTATGATTTGTATGTTTATACAAAAGTAAGATGGCAATTTAAATGGCATTTGGAAACAATACATAACATTATTAATAGAGAAAGTTTCAGTTAACTTTATTCCCTCATTAACATATTCTATTACTTTAAAATATTCTGCAGCATGAGTATAATAATAAAGTCATACATCCAAGATCAAAGAACTAAAATCCTTCATCAATTCAAATAAGTACACCAAATCAAAATTAATCTATCCCAATGCATCAAATATATAAAAGAGAAAGAAATCAATTCTATCATAAAATAACCATATGTCTCCACATATGTTCTAGAGCTAAAACTGGTCTCCAACCTGAGGCAAATCTCTTCCAAACAGTAAAATAGAACAAATGAAATGCTAATGGCATACCAAGTAACGTGTAGTGTCTACTGTAAACACTACTTCTCCTTACCTTCCCAGGTGTCAGTTCACAAAAGATAATTCCAAGTTTATGAATATGGTATAGACCAGTAATCAAATCAACACCAAATTCTCTCACTACATCTTCAGGTAGATGTTCATCTTGAGCAATAACAGATTCTAGAGAACCACCTGAAATACATTTACACATCTTCAGCAAGTGCATAAAGAACATGCCATACAGATAAGTTCCTGAGACATTATATAAGCTTCTTTAAAAGTTGTCAAGAAAAAAAATTATTATCAGCAGATAAAAATATTTCTTGATATTACCTATAGTTAAAAAAGCCAAGATATATAGAAAAAAATAACCTATTTCCAATACTGTGACAAAAATCTTCATTTTTCCCACAATTAAATTGACTGCATAACTTGCCTTTTTTCTTCTTCTTTTTCAAAAGAAACATAAGGGAGAAAATTGCAAAAATCATTTTTCTTCTTCCCCCATCATCTACTTCCTCACATCCCACTGATCCTCAGTTATATCAGATTCACTGCATTTGAGCCATTCCTGCCCTAACTGTTCACAGGACATAGATTTCTCTTAATCTCATTTCCCACAAGCTCATTGATCACTCTTTCTCTCTCCTTCATGTCCCAGTCTCCTGTCCTAAAAATGCAGTCCATTTCCTCTATCTCATTTGGTCCTTTCCTATTCCTGCACCAAACCTGATCCCCTGGTTTGTATTTTGTCAATTATCTCTCAGTTTCCTGGCTTATCTATTATTTATATTTCGGTCAATTCATGCAGATGAAAATCTCTGAATGAAAACAGGGATTAGGAAAGCTTTTCATAGAAAATTATACTAAATCTTTTATTCCAAATCATACAATAGATCATTCTGAGCTTTATTCATTTTGCTCAGTAATTTTAGTTCAGAAAATAGCAAGACTAAAAGTTTTGTCAACACAATATTCTTCAAATCATTAACACTGCTGAATCTTAAAATTATATTCTTTCTAAGCTTTTTTTATGCTGTTTAGTAAACCAGTTACTCCTTCGAAACCAAGCTCCATATTGCACAGCTATAGCAAAGAATTTCCCACCAGGTTTATTTACTGGGGTTTATAATGCATTTTAAAGAACTACATATAGAATAATACCATAATATAATCAAATACACAAAGGAAAAATAGCAAAACCAGCAACACAGAAATATGCTGTTCCAGATTACAGAAATTCACTTTGTCACCTTGAGCAAAGCACAAACTCACTTTGTCACCTTTCAAAAGCAGTTTTCAAGGCTCTACAAAATCGATAATAAATCCATGTCTTATTCTAAATAAGTTAGCTTCAAGACTCTCCTTGCAGTGAACTACAATACTGCAAGGTAAAATTGGATTATAACTGTTCAAACTATACTTGAACAGGCTACCTGTCTAATAACTTACATATGTGCCCATGTTAGACTAATCAAACAGACCAAAGCTTCCATATGAGCTGTTCACTTTTTATCACTGAAACAATGACCTGATTTTCTTTTTGCCAGAACATGTAGCGTCTCTGTCAGTAATTTGAAACAATTCTGGACAGAAAAAAAAGACTGCAAGTAATATGAACTTTTACTATGAAACAAACTCCATGCATCACTTGCACAACTGGATGCTTGTTTTTTCCATGTGGGGTACAGCATGGTATCTGGAGTTTAAAACATGTAGTTATCATGATTAAAGGGAGCTGCAGAAAATTTCTTCAGTGGATTGCTGAGAACCTATCAAAACTTCACAAATCACTTCATGCAGTTTTGGGTTCTCTGAGATCCAAAATTAACATCTTAAGATAAAAACCAAAATACTTCTACTGAACAGGAAGAAAACTTACTCATTTACTATTAGCTACAAAATTGCCCTTTGACTGAAACATTTATTTGAACAATAATGTCGTTTTTACATTGTAACTTGATTTGCTTCTTGCTGTCTTGCAAATCAGAGAAATAAGACTTCAAATGATTTCTAAGAAGGTTTCCAAAAGTAAAACCATTTTTTTATGTAAGCAGGCTTTTCAAGTTAATAACCAGGTAATTATTAAATATTTTCAATGATCTAAGTATGTGTAGTGGAGAAACTGTTATACAAAATCTCTTACAACTAGTGACTCCATAAATTTTCACCTTTTGAGTTTATCTTACCTGTGCATAATTCCACTACAAGCCATAGATGATTACTTGTTTCATACCATTCATGAAATGTTACTATATTCTTGTGTCTGATTTCATGAGTCAAGCGAACCTAGAACAAAGTTTTTGACATACTTAGCTGGGAAAAAAACCCAAAAGCAATATATACGGACTTAAGGTGGCAGAAGACAACTTTACTCAAGATGAGCTACTTGTTTTCTTACCTCTTGCAGTGCACTAAATTTATTCTTCAATTGAAATATTTTAGTTTATATATATATTGAGGAAAGATAACTTTCCTCACAGACTCTGCCCAACTCACCTGTTTTTTAAAAAATAGAAAAAAAGAAAAAAAAAGGAAGCTCCTCAACCCAAAATCATAAGCACTCTTTAACCTTACTGCATCACTAAAACAACAACAAAGTGTAAACCAGAATCTGGGGTGCAACTTGCATTCCTACTTTCCTTCCAATGAGAAAACACGCATGAGACAACATGGTGAATACAGTACGAGGAAATCAAAAGCAAATTTTTCTGTCACTCTTGATATTATTAGAAAAGAACTATCATTCAAGGGTCCCTGGAAATCTGTATTTCTATGACACCTACATGATCTAATCTCTACAGAAGCCTCTGTATCTTGTCAGAGTGCTATATAAGGTATCCCCGAGGGCCTTCTAAGAGGAATATGCTTCTAAGAAAAAAAATTAATCACCCAACAAACAGCAACTGAAAAAATGAGAGGCAATAGGAAACATTATGTATCTACTAGAAAAATTTAAATGAAATGTCTATTTGTATCAGTTACAGTTTATTTTCCAGAAAGTTTCTTATGCGTAAAATTCTGCCAAGGTATTACAAATCACAAGTTATTTACCTTAAATGCTATTCCTTCATCAAAAAAAATTTATTCTGCATGAGAAATTTATTACTATTTCTACCACTGGATTTGCAAAATTGATTTAAAAAATAAAGAAAATCACTACATGTAACCATTTTTACAAGTTCTCAGACGTATCACAGAAACAGTAAGCCTGTGAACATGGACTTATGCACGCAATTTAAACAATAATATAATCGGACCTTAAAATAATCCTCTTTTTAAAGAGTAAGATTTAAAAATTTTAAGACACCGATCTGAATTGAGAACATGGTATTTTTATTTTATATTAGCTGTGCTACAAGGTTTTAGTAAGCTATATCTTTTCCCAGAGTTAACAGGAAAAAACATTACTTACCCAGTTTGCTATTTCAGCTCTTTTGCATTTCTCTGTACAAAGAATAGCAACAAAATTAATTGTCCCCTTTCTTCTTCCTTTATAAACAACTGTCTTATTTCCTCTTCCAATCTCTTCATAAAGAATGAAGTTCTCCATACTTAAGGCTGTTTTACAAACAATGGATTAGAAACACGGTATTAGTCTCAAAAACAAACCTTTAAAGAAGGGGCAGGGGGGCTGGGAGGGAGAATTCAAATTTAATAGTAATTGATGAATAGCATTTACCCTCCCGATTCTTAAAAATAGAGATTATACACTTTCAGCAAGATTAATAACAATTACTTTAAAGAAGGCCTCCTCTCAGGAAATATCAGCAAAATTTTGAAGAAACGATTGAATCTTCCACTTCAAAAGTTCTTAACATATTTCTGCCCAAGTGTACTTCAGGCAAAGGGGCCTCTGCAACAATGTAATCTACACCTGCCAAACAACTCATTTCATCAGCACAACCAAAAAACACAGAACTATAAATATTAGTGTTCCTACTAATGCCAAGCTGAGTGCAGCTTTAACAGCTATAGCATTCAATATTAAGAACTTTTTATGGATAGAGACAATGCTTTGCAGATAAACCCTGAGTAAATTTATAGAATCACAGAATGGTTTGGTTTGGAAAGGACCGTTAAAGGTAATCTGTTGACAGATGTTGCATTGTGGGAACGAGACAGTTCCATAGGAAGTGAGTTTATATTTCTAACTACCATTTATGTATTCAGAATTTTATATGCTTTAGCTTTCATACTGAAACAAACACAGCATTTGTTGCAAATTCCAACAAGTGGAATTTATATGTTTATATAGTCAGATGCTTTTCATAAAAGTCTGGTTAAATATTCATTACATAAATATTTTCCCTGAGAATCATTAAGCAATGGGAGACCTTAAAGCAAAATACTTTGCTTTTTATACATATAAAGCACATATGTACATATACGTATGTGTATATATATATATTTAATACATCAGGTAAGAGTTCCTCATCAGCTTTCTATCCTACTCCACATCTATTCCATTGGATTAAGAGCAGAGAGACCCAATATTGGCATACCCCAGAAGCAGGATATGTTACTAACTAGTCCTCAGTGACCACCATGTAGTAACCTCTTTCAGCTCCAGGAGACTTTCACATTCAATGCCCACTTCTTCCAACTACCCATTTAACTAGGAAATGATAACTAGTTCCAAGCCATCTGGAGCTGTTCTTTCTCATGTCTAACATAAGGATGGAGAGAATGACTGTTTAAGCAGTACAGCTGTCAGATGCCTACTTGCTGAACAAAACCTCAATTTCACTGTAACTCTTACATGAGACACAAAACACTTAGAACAAATCAAAGACCAAAATGAAGAACAGAGAATTCCCAAGCTTTCAGAGAGGACTGACTTCAAGTGAAAACACAACAAAGCATTGGGCAGCACCAGACTACAAAGAGCCTGTTCACTGAAATACTGGCTCTTGCCATACACTAACCAGGTGCCACAGTACAATTCAAATGATCCAGAATTACAACATACCTAGGAATCTGATTGCAGGATTTCCTCCACCAAATATTCAAAACAGAAGTTTTCTTCCCGAAAGAATAAAGAAACTCACTATTAGAATTCAAAATCCCTGAGATTAATACTGTAAATTATTACTCTCAGACAGTGTAACACAAAAAGAAAGACCTTTTCTTCTACAGTTGCCTATGAGAACAAGATAATTATACAACAATCATGTTTGCCAAACATCCCAAAATAAGGAACATAGAGAAAGCATCCAAACAGATTTGGGTCTCCATTACTTCACATCTCTTTTCTGATTCATGCAGATCATTACACCATTTTAGGTTACTTCTTCTTTTCAGTTCACAAAATGACCAAATAACCCATAGTGTCACTCTCCAGTACACAAAGATTTCATAATAGCAATGCAATAGAAAGACATCCAACAAATGCAATTGCCAACCCACAGCCCATCCCCCAAATTTATATGATTACAATCCCTTCCTTGCTTTTCCTCTTTCCCAAGAATACTTTAAATCTGACATGTGCACTTCACCACAAGCCTAAAGCATATACTTGTCAGACAGACAGAAGATGTCTTCATGTTGGATATAAGAAAGCCATTATGATCTGCTCATACAATAAACCATACAGGTTCATTGCCAGATTTAAAAACAAGTACAGAAATATGTGGTTATTTAACAAAGCAAGACCAACAAAATGCAAGTGCACACTAGGACAGAGCAGTCATGGTCATGGGACAGGGAAGCCCTTCACTGTTACCTCACGACTGGCAGTACTTGCAAATAAGGTCTCCATTTCCTGCTCTGCAAGAGGCTACAGGGGTAGACAGATGCAACCAGTCTTGCATCCCTGAGTCTAAAGAGTAATGGCTATGTAATCATTTCAGTACACAAAACAATGGAGCATGACCCATGATACAGACAAAGTATGGTCATCAGTTTTGAAATAAAGTGCAAAGAGATGCAGCCAAGTGAGAAAAAGAAGTGAAAAGAACTATCCAGAGATGAGATGGCTGCTGTGGAAGCCTGCCACACGACCGTCTGCAATGAAACAGATCATAAACTCCACAAAAGAACACAAAACAGCCAACTCCGATTGCCAAGGGAACTCCATTTGCTCTGGGCAGGATCCAAGAGTACAACATCAAGAAAACACACCTCCAGAAAGACTCTTTCTTTCCCTTGATGAGTGAATGACCAGCGCAAGACCTGAGCTCTCCTGCAGCCAAAGCTTTGCTAAGAGCAGCCAGCTGGGCAGGTGCAGTGTTGTAGCCCTTGGGACACAGCAGCCCTCCTGCAGCGGAGGTGAGGGTGCTACAAGGTAGGTCACCCTCTGGCGGGTCTCCTGCCCCTTAGGAGGCCTTCATTTGGGGTGCCAGGGTAAGCTGAAGTACACCAATCCACCACCCACCAATCCACGAATCCACGAATCCACCACCGACCAACACACCACCGACCAACACACCATCCACCATCCATCATCCACCATCCACCATCCACCATCACCCACCACCCACCACCCCCAGCTCTGAGCCTGCACTCACACTCAAGGACCGTGGCCGCGGGTACGTGACCCAGGGCGAGGGGGGGGCCACGACCGTTAGGCACGCGCGCGCCAGCTAACGGCCGTTAACCGTCCCCGGGAAGGCGGAGCGGAGCGGTGCCGGGGCGATCGGATGGGAAGCGACAGCCGTACCTGTGAGGCGGAGTAGGGGGGAGGTGGGCAAGGAGGCAGCGTTACTACCGGCGCGCCGCCGCCATCAACCAAAATCTGCGGAGCTCCGCCCCCGGGATGGAGTCTGCCATGCCCCGATGACGGGGAGGAAGGAGTTGGAAGTGTCAAAAGGAGAAACCCATCCTTGCACGCCACAAAACACAGCCAGTCCGGAGAGGCATCTACACAAGAGGAAGAATGTCTCCAGGAATTGCTTTTATTTCCTCTTACTCTAGAAAGAACGCACTGCCGGATCCTACGACGCTCTGTCCACCTCTGGAATGATCGCCACCCCGCGCCCGTATCCAGGAGACGGCGCAGACGCCGGAACCGGACCGCAGCCGCCATTGGGCCAAGGAGGCGTCTACGTCAGAGAGGGTCCGGAGCTCGTAGGGAGTTCCCGGATGTCGCCGGGCGTGGTGGGGTGCCTGAAAGGGAAGGGTGTAAGGGGCACAGCCGCCCGGTTGCCAGGCAACCGCCCGTGCCGGGGTGAGGGTTGGAGGGGCCCAGGCAGCGCGGCGGGACCGGCAGGATCAACCTGGCAGCTGATCGATAAAGCCTGTAGCTAGTGGTGTCCCCCAGGGGTCAGCACTGGGTCCTGTCCAACATACTCATCAATGATCTGGATGAAGGGACAGCGCGCAATGATCAGAGTACTGGAGTATCTCCCGTATAAGGAAAGGCTGAGACCAAGCAGACAGTACCCAGAGACAGGACAAGGGGCAATTGGTACAAATTGGAACACAAGAATTTGCATATACACCCAAGGAAAAACTTTAAGGGTGACAGAGCACTTGAACGGGCTGTCAATAGAGGTTATGGAATGTGTCCTTCTCTAGAGACATTCAAAACACACCTGCATGCAGTCCTATGCCACCTGATCCAGGTAAGCCTGCTTTAGCAGGTGGCTTGGACTAGATAAACAACTTTAGCGATCACTTCCAACCCCTACCATTCAGTGATTCTGTGACTACCGGGATGGGGACATCCCTCAGGAAGGCCAGCTTGCCGAAAGGGGACTCCAGGAGCACCTGGCCATCTTCAGTCTGGACAGCTGGGGCTACTTCGTTACACCTACATAAGTTTAGCACATGTTGTGTCATCAGTGCTGTCATGGTGATCTGTAAACTCCTCACTGGGGAGCACTTTTTAGAATAAAATTTAGCCTTTGAAACAATTGGTTTCCATTTTTTGCGTTTTTTTTTTTTTTCATCCTAGGGTGCTCTGGTATTGGTTAGTGTAAAGGTCTCTGAACAAGTAAAGTATCCTTTTATGTTATGTGACAAAACATCTCACAACATCTGGTGTGTCCTCCTAAGAAAGCAGCAAGGAATTATGTTTTTTCTGTTTTCCCACCTCCACCTTGACTTCCTAGCAGTTTTGAACCCAAAGACAACCACACTGGATAAAAGGAATAATAGTATTCCTCAGAGGAAGGATACAATCTGTAGTAAAATGAGGCAACCAGGTGCCACTAATTACCAGGTAGTGGGCATGAGCTTGTGTTAAGCCCACCTGTGCCTAATTAGGGCGGGCCCCAACTGCGCATGAGCAGGACTGGGGGCCAATAAAAGGTGAGGCTCAAACTCACAGGCTCAGCTCACTCCTGAGCAAGGCAGCAGAGAGGTCAGTCGGATCCGGAGCAGTAGCACCAAGCCAGGCTGACCAGTCCTGAGAGCAACCAACTCAGGGCACTGTCTGTGCACTTCTGCGGGGACACCTGTTGGACCTTGGAGCGCTGTGCCCTAAGAGAGGTTTGTCTTGCAACAAAATTTTTCTTCAGGCTGGTAACAGATGGCCAGATATTTTTTTTTTCTCCAGGCTGATAACAGATGGCTAGATATTTTTTTTTACCCCCACTGTAGGAAAGATTTCAGGAAGAATTTAAACCCCCCAGATACCAAAAGGGACAAAAGAGAAAAAAGAGAGAGGGGGGGGTTTGATCCCTCTGGTTGGGAAAGGGTTTCTAGAAAGGTGTTAGCTGCAACAAGTGCTTCAATTTTGTTTTGTTTTGTATCTTCTTACACAACAGGACTGTTGTAGACACAAAGCACAGATCTGGAGAAAATTAAGCATTAATTACATAACTTGCCAAACATTTTGTTCCAATTCAGCTGCTGAGGGCTTTTGTATAGAGTGTACAGAACTAGTAAGAAATCAGTGCTGCACATAGGTATAGTTGTTGTTGCTCTTTTATTGGATTTCTACATAGAATTGTCCTGACTCATAAGCACTGAAAAATATTATGTGGATATGCATGGCAAAGTTGTTTGCTTCTTACCAATTTCAGGTTCTCTTGCATTTTGCAGCATACTTTTTTAGTGGTTATAGATCTGTAATTAGCAATGAAGCTACAACTTTGAAACTACACAAGCAAAACAGAATTTCCATCTCATGTAAATGAGAAGTTGACCAGATATAAATAAAATGGATGCCTATCTAGACATCACCTAGTTTCTTTCAGTAAGCACAAGAAAAATATGCTTGGAAGAGGGATTTGTTTAGATTTTAGAAAACTCTGTTTTATCTTTGGTTCTGATGAGCTTGACTGATATAAAGAAGAAGAAATAGAATATTAGCTCAACTGCAGAACTGGTCATGACAACAGTTTGATGGCAGTTCTTTAAGTCATTTAATTCATTATCCCTGCCCAAGAGGACAAAAATAAGGCACAATAACCAGCATATCACTGCTATTTTTTCCAGATTTCTAGTGTTTTGGCCTATGTGTAGTTTCCTGTTAAACTAGTCCAAATTAGGGACAATTTTTATGCAGAGAGGGTGACAATTACCCTGGAGGTATTTAAAAAACATGTAGATGAGGCTCTTCAGGACTTAGTGTAGTAGGCATGATGGGTTTTGGGATTTTTTTGGATGGGGAGATATGACAGTTCTGTGAAATATACCTGTTTGGGGGAGATAGTATGAAAAATAATGTTTACAAAGTCTTTTAAGATCTTCATACATTAGCCGCAATAGCATTAAGAAGTACGTAGAGAAACAATAAAATGTTGTAATAACAAGTCAGAGATTCAGAGCTTTAAAAATTAAATGTCTTAAAGATGAAATGTAAATTACTAACAGACACAAGGGAATATGTTGACCCATAACCCTCTGTTGTTGTAGTACTTGTTAGGGACTATAGCACATCTTTGTTATTGAAACACTTCACTACATGTCTATCTTTCTCATTAGCTGAATACACAATTGCAACACCCAACAGATGGGGAACTTTCCCTTCACTTTGGTACAAGAATTTGGAACTCTCTTCAAACATGTCACTTGCTCCCAGTATAAGAGTTACCTGGAAGAAATAATCTAAATTCAAATACAAATAAGGGCTGTAATTACAAGACTCTTTGTTGGTGGCTTTTTCTTAATGTTTTAGTCTGATACTCTTTTAGTCTGTTATTGAACATGACTTCAAGCATTGTATTCAACAAACTCCAGTTACTGCAGTAAACTTTTCTGTGGGAATATTTTCAACATTCAAGAATGGAATGCAAAATATTCTCTCTGCTGTTTGCACCATTTCAATACTCATAGCAGTCGGTACAGCAAACTCAATCTTGCTCTTTGCCTGGCTATTATATGTGGCAGTCTGATGTAATCAAATTTTTGTTCTCAAAATATGTGATCTAATTTAAGGTAAACTCTGATCTTGTAATTGAAACTACACCGTTCATAATGATTAAATATTTTGTTTCTCTGCCCTCAATGGGTACTACTGAAGCCTCTGACCTTGTTCCCAAAAGTCTGACTAACAGCCTATCGTACTAAAATATGTTTACATTTCATTTGCCTTTGGTAAAAAGATCTTGCTTGCTCTAGTGCCTGCTGAAGATGCTAGACAATTCTGTTTTATTTTGCCACATATCCTAGGTTTTCTCACAGCTATCATGTTTACTCAGTCTCTATCCCATCTTGCTAGTACATGATGTTTCTTTCTATTCCAGACTGACTTCATTCTCAAGAGAGTTTCTATTCTTAGTGTCCTGGATATGATGATACAGTTGCTCATGTACAATATTTTTATGTTCCTTTTGCCTTGACAGCTCTGCCATTTCTGGGAGATATGCAGGGCCACTTGTCTGGTATTTGACCATTTTAGAAGAATCATGCACATAAACATAAGCACATCTTTATCTTGTATTTGTTATTCTCATGTTCTTTTCCAATATCCCCTTGAAACTAATACATACTTTCACTGTTTGGGTGAAACTTTGTGCTTTCCTTTATTTCTGCATTTCTGTGGTAACATTAAGGTTTTCACATTGCAATTTAGTCACCTTTTTCTGGTACAAGGCAGCTGTACTCACTGGTCCTTCTCAGTTATTAAATAAATTCAAATGTTAAGAGTTTCAGAATTTTATGCTGCTGCTATTTGAGCAGTGAAGATTTTTCAGAATATTTTGGTAGCTTCTGGGATTTTTCTGTTTGAAAACTTGCTTCCACAAGCATACAGCTGACCTTTTCACTGCAGAAACATTGCAAAACAGTCCTTCCTAATGTCTTTGTTTCAGCAGTGAGGCAAAAACTACTAGTGGTTTCAACATAAGGACAAGGCTCCAGATCTCCCCTTACTGGATCAACTTGTAAGGTCACCAATATTGCATTATTCCTCATATCCCATTCTTGAGTTTCATCAATTCAGATGCTGATTTGTGAGGCTGGCTGGCAGACCTGGATACCCCTCTGCATGCTTCTGTTGCCTCTTCCACCATTATGGTACGTATGTTCAAGGTTTGAAAGAGATATGGTAAGATACTCTGCAATTAATAATTAATACCAAGTTAATACCTTTAAGGGTTGCCATGTTACAAGCTACTTTTACCTTCCCAAAATCACAGGGGTTTCCTTGAGAGATCAGCAACTGCTGCATGTGTGGTACTGAAGCCAAATCCAACTTTTTTTTTTTTGTTTGTTTTGTGTTTGTTAGCATTCAGTTTATCTGATAATGAGAGAGTTAATTATCATAGAGTGCCACTGTTTCTGCCGGGCATTCCTCATATCAGATTCTTTAGTTTCATCAGTTCAGATGCTGTGAGGATGACTGGCAGAGCTGATGATATTCTTCTGCTGCAAGGTTCACTGCTACCAGTATTCTCAACACCCAGGCCTACCTGCTGCTCTCTTCCAAAATATGATGATAAGATGGCCTTGCTCATTCAGGAAGGCTGGTGAAAACCTCACTTTTTCAGTGGCTATCATGCTGTTTATGTACTTTTGAGATTATATGAAATTATTACAGGTATTTTATTTTTCTGTGTATTTCAGTGCTCATATTATTCCTTAGTCTAATGCAATAGGTAGTGTGTAAAGCAGATGCTGTACTGGCTTAATTACTTTAATCTGTGTTAGGTATAATATTAGGAGGACATCCCATTTTTCTTCAAATACATTCAGCAGTTTGGACTCATGGAAGAGCCAAATGCTTTGCTATTGAGTGTACAAATTCACTGTTTCAGCAAAAGGCAATGGATTTTATGTTGCGTATTCTGAAGGTTCAGCCTGCGTACTCAGGATATCTTTTGCATTCTGATTAGAATTCACAATATCATGAAGGTATTACCATTCCACACTGCAATTTTTGTCAGCTTGCTTTGATTGCACTTTTTTTTTCCTTTCTTGCAAAATGCAAGCCTGGCACATTTGTCATTATCTCACTATTTTGTATTCAATTTCCTCTTTGTTTGTGTACTTGTCTTCACTTCTAATGCTAATGTGAGCTTTACAAACTATTTATTGCAACTTGCACTTCATTAATGTCAAAATATGTGAAAAACTCCATCCTTTGAGTCACTGTTAGCTTTTTTCATGTTTTTTCAGACCATGAGCTCTGGAATGATGCTTCCTGTTGCTACAATTATTAGATATGATCTTCTATGCAGGCCTTTTTAAATGTGTTTTCCCCTTAAGACCTTTTTATCTTGATTTTGTTTGTCTACTCTGCTTTAGCTTGTCTGTAAACTTTATTTTTTTTTATTTAGCATCTCATTTTCCTTATGTTCCTTTTCAAATTACGTAAGTCTGCTCTCCTTTGGCCACAGTCACAACAGCACTTCATCTGAATGCCATAAGCTGCTATTGTTCCTGAAAGGTGCAGCTCCATTACAGAAAATAAACTTACAGTAGAGAAACAGTTGAAGGAGACATCATTGGTGCTGGCTGGTGCTATCTGAAGGAAGGATAGAGTTCTGAATAAGAATATTGCTGTAAAACCAAACCAAAACAAACCAAATACAATAACAAACAAATAAAAGATACATTTTTAATATTGACATGGTCAGACAACTTGGAAGAATCTGTGTTTTGATATTTGACTAAAAGCATTCATAGCTTTACAGAAAAGACCATTTAAATGAGAGAAGATGTACAGACAGCATTATGCAGACACTTCATAGATCCTTTTGACAGACTTACAGCATTTCTTAGGCCATGCTGATACAAAAGCGTGAGAAATGTGGCTGCTAACACCATGCATCAGCAGGAAGAACAGAAAGACGAAGCAGGACAATTCCTACAATCCCTTTCTCCTTAAATCCATGACACAGCTATTCAAAATTTCATGGGATATGTTTTAGTGATTATACTTTTTTTTCTGAACAATTTTTTTAGTGTCCACTGGGATCAGCTTGTTTTCTGAGATTAAAAGCATCTACTTTGCAATCACAGCTTCAGTTGGGATCTCTAGCTGGTAAACTGAATTTTCAAATGCATTTAAAGCAACATTGTATTCTTTGATTGGTAAAAAGAGTTCTAGAGACAGCAAGTAAGGAAGTGTATGTAGCAGGGTGGAAGAAAAAAGTCTTGAAGATGTAATCAAGGAAGCTAGATTCAGAATGTGATAAATATCATGTGCCAATCACAAAAAAAAAAAAAAAAAAGGAAATGGAGAAGATAATGAAAATAGAAAGCAAGCAGAGAACTCTAGAAAATGTTTTTTAAGTATCTGTTTACTGTGTCAGTTGCCAGCTTTGGAATTACTGGGTAGATGAACTGAGATAGCATTAAGAAGGCAATGGAGTATGCTTTATGTGGTCTATAGTACCATGTAATAAAAAATCCTAAGGAGGATTCGGTGCAACAAGCATCAAGCAATTGCTACTGTATCCCATGACCATTGTGCAGACACACACCTTCATGCAAGGGACTGGCTCTCTGGTAGCTCCAGCTTCTCTCTCCAGATGTGTTCCCATACGCTCACTGTGTTTCTGTGGAAACAGTGCATGTCACTGCCATTTGTCCCACTGTGAGAGACTTCAGCTGATTCTAACAACACTCTTTCCAATCTCAGCATACACCTCAAATCCTTCTTCCTTACAGACATGACAGGTCAATTGGTTCTTCTTGACAAGGAAGCTCCACTCATGCAGCCTTGTTTCTCCCTGTTCTTGGTGGGGAGCTTCACTTTTCTACTTCCTGGTTTTCCTTCTGCCTGCAGATATTTCTGCCTTCCATTTTTTTTTTTTCGACATCGGAGTTTATTCCTGGGCTCTGATTACAAGATGCCTCTGTGTGTCTTCCTCTGGTTATGTGGAACTGAGGATTTTTTTTTTTTTTTTTTTTTTATCCCTTACCAGCCTATCATTGCTTTTTTTCTGCTTCTGAAACTGTTTCTCAAAACCACTTCTCCTTTATACAGACCCTTCCCCCCTCACGGCTGTCTTGGGCTCATGTTACACATTATAACAAATGCCCAGTTGCTGCCTAAAGGTTCCATCCCTTCTTTTCAACCACCCAGACTCATTCCCTCTCTTGTGCAGCCTCTGTTGCTCATCTCTGTCGCTGGCTGTTTCAGGAATGAATCTGACAAGTGTCCTTTTTAAAAGCCCGCTGATTTAGCTTACTCAGTGGCTAATCCCAGGGTCCCTCATATACAAGACTGGGCAAAAAGGAAGCAATGGGAGAAAATGGCTAAGGGCAAGAAATGGAAACAAAGCTTTTTACTGATACTTATGTGTTCCTAGCAGCAATGTGAAGTTTCTGTTTTAGGGAGGAGTTAGATGAGTTTATGGAGATGATTTAGAAGTGCAGTATCACCAAAGCCACGCTCCTGTTCCAGACATAAGGTTTCAACTCTTCCTTAGTGCTTACTCCTGGTACCTTTATGACCTTAAAGTGAATATATTCAGTTCAGCAATCTGGCAGAAAACTGACATGGGGAAAAAAAAAATTAACAAAAAGAATTAACTAGTTCTCTATCAGTAAACTGATTCACTGAGGACTCGGTCAGCCCCTGGGAAGCCCAAGAATTCCTGGGTCCTCCATAGTGGAAGTGGGAAGAGCAGCAGCAAGTTTATAGGCTGACTCACATTCCACATCCAACTGCACCCTTACTCATTTCCAGGGGATCTGCTCTACAGATACGCCTTCGCTTCAGGCGCCTGTAAATCTTCTGTTGTTCTTGTAACATTTCTTCCCTCTATCAGCCCAGCCACCCCCATCTGGGGTTCCCTTTGTTTGCATCTGTAAAGCATTGGATCATTAATTCTTATGGGTTATTCAGGGTCAAACCCCGATTCCATTTGCACTCACTGGAGGTTAACACACATCCCATGCTTCCGGAATCCTCTCATTGGGACTGTGACTTTTTGTCTTACAAGCTGTAACCTTGAACACAATTCTATTCTTCCCTTGCCGGTAAACAAAACAAACGCTCCTTCAGCAAATACTTTTGAGCTACAGAAATAAGAACTCTAGATTTCCTCTAGAATTATTATTTTTTTTTAAATTAGGCTTATTAAAACCCCACACTGAACCTTTTCTCTGTCAGTGGAGCTTAAAATAACAATTTTTTTCCTTTGGGGATTTTCTGGTGTCTAACACGTCTTGCACTCATACTTCAGCTTTCCTCTCTGGGAGGGCAGGAGCAAGATTCCTCCTCATCGTTCCTCCACCAGCTTTGAAGAAACACATGCTTTGAATGGCTAAATTCCACCGCGACCATCTTTCCTATTCCCACGTCGGTTGTTCTGTCCACCAACGACCCTGCAGCCTGTCTGCGTGTTTGCCCGGGGTTTGGTTCAAGCGTTTTGCTCAGCTCAGGCAGGCAGCGCTCTCGCATTCACCCTGACAAAACGAGGAACAGGCCGCCGCAGCCGCCAGCTGGCTGTACCAGCACAGGTCATTCAAAACCCAGACGGTGCAAAGTGAAGGTCTTTCCCCGTCAGAAATCCTAACACTTGTCCAAACCACCGCCTCCAAGGCTGGCACACGGCGAGCCATGCCCGCTCCTCACCAGCTTCCTCGCGAGTGGGGAACCAGGGTGGGTGGAAGAAGGGCCGGACAGACACAGCCTCTGCCTCCCGGCGAGGCCCGGCGGATCCCTCTACACCCCTCCAACCGGCTCCGCTGCCTTCGTGTGGCCGCTACCGACCCAGCCACATCATCCCCGCTCACATCCTGCGGGAGGCGGCCGTGTCGGGGCGCCGGAAACCCCAAACCTGCCTGGGCACGGCAGCGCTCGCTCGGGCTGCTCTGCAGGGAGGTCCCCGCGCAGCCACAGAGTCGAAGGCTGGGGAGCATTTGACCGCGGGCAGCCCAGCCACCTCTAGCCGCAACAGCAGGAGTAACTTCTAATGCTGTTAGGACCAGGGCGAGCAGCAGTGGGCATTGCTGCCTGCAGGCCTCCTCGGGCTGGTCCGCGCAGTGACGAATGCCACCCTCTACGGCGAACCCCTTTCGCCCCGGCTCCCCCCCTGGCCCGGGCCGCAGCAGGGGGCCGGTTGCTGAGCGACGTGCGGCCCCTCCTCCGCGGCAGGGCTGGGCCATGAGGTAATGGCCGCCGGGGGGCGGGGAACGCTGCGACTACGGAGCCAGCGGCCTCCGAGGTGGCCGGCGGCGGCGGGCGGTGCCGCAGCCCCCTAGGTGTTCTCGCCGCCCTGCCTCCCGAAGAGGCCGTGCGGCCCGGCCCGGCGGCGAGGGTGAAGGGAAGCGGTGGAAGGGGCTCCGCGTCCAATAGTGGCCGAAGAGAGTGACCAGCAACCGCCCCACGTGCAGTGCCGCCCGGCCGGCGAGAGGGGTTCGCAGCTGTCCCCGGGCGCTGTGGGAGAGCGAGCGGGGAACTGAAGCGGCGGCGGCCCGGCTGAAGAGACAGGAGAGGAGGGCACATGAGGCGCTGGCAGGAGGAGGGAGCAGCAGCCAGCCGGCCGCAGCAGCAGCCCCCGCGATCTGCCCGCGCCGCACACTGCGGCCCCTCAGCGGCGCGGGCCGAGGAGAAGCTGTGAGGGGAGAAGCAGCCCGGAGGTGGCCGCCGCCGGCAGGGAGGCTCCCCCGGCCCGCGGGGGCGCCGCCGCCCGCCCCCCGCTGCCCTTGGCGGCGCGCGCGCCTGGGGGGCCCGGAGCGGGGTGAGTGGCGAGTAACGGTTCGGTTCGGCCGGACCGCGGTCGGGGGTACGGGGGTGAGCGGTGGGGACCGGCGCGGCTGCGTTTCGCCCCGGCCCGCCCACCGCTCGCCCTCAGGTGAGCGGGAGGCGGGGGTCTGGATGCTGTGCTGCCGCGTTGCACGGGCCGGGCCTGCTTCGTTGGGCCGGGGTGCGAAACTGGTGGCTGAGCAAGGTGCAGCCGCTCCTCCTCCTCCTCGGGCTCCGCAAGCCCGTGGCAGCGGGGCGACCTTCACAGCCGACTTGCCCGGAGGCGGGCGGAGCGCCGCGGCTCTGGTGCTGTGCTCTTTTGTCCCTTCCTCCCCCTTAAAGGAAAGAGGCAGTTGGGTGCAATTGTTTACCGAAGGTCAGGAACCACTTGCAAAATTTGGCCTGTGAATTATTTGTGCTGCTGTTGTCAGTTGGAAGGACCCCCGCTTGTAGGAGCAGATTGGAGGAGGGATAGAAAAATACTTAGTTTCTTCAGTGTCAGGGTTTACATATAGGTTTTGGGGGTATACCTCTATTTAAAATGAATAAAATATTCCATTATGTTTTTTCTCAAGTTTAAAATCTTAGTGTCTGCTTTGGTTTGCAACTGATGATTTTGAACTTAATGTTCAGATATGCTTTTTCTCAGGTAAAATAGAAAAGAATAGCAGATGTCCCCAAAATAGCACATCTGTTAAAGGCTGGGAGCCCAGGCTTCTTTTTCTCCCTTGCTCGGACTTTTGCAGAAGTCTCCCATTTGGATACTTCTCTCTGTCATGCAATCTGTAACCTTACTTGAACCTTTCAGTCCACCGAGATTAAAGCACGAGTGTAATGGTTTTTGCAATTAGGAAAGCAACAACAACAAAAAACCCCAAGCAGTTATGATAACTAGTTTGCCATATGTGCATGTTTTATTGCTGCGCATTATATGAGTTCATGTACTGTAATTAACACCTTGGCTTCTTACCATACTGGAAGTGAACTGCATTTAAATGTTGTTCCTAGTCAGGCGCTTCTGGAGTTTCCATAAGGAGCCTGGAGGAAGAAGCGTTGTCTCCCAGCCCAGGAACAGTATTCACAAAGCTGCCCATCTCTGAGGCACTGTAACTAGTTTTAATTGAGCCAGAGCAACTTATGATGACAATAGATAAGAAAATAATTATAGAAGGACATATATTAAACCATGATTATAGCTATTACTACTCTATTTTTCGATTAGCATCATTATATGGGAGGAAAAACAGAAGATGGGAAAACACTAAGGGAAGGCAAGAGTTTTCAGCTTTTAGTGTTAGTGAGCTAAGTGAAGACCAGACGGCTGTATGTGTGGATAGTTTAAATTTATGTTGAAGTAAAACAAAACTTTCTGTCAGCTGTATGAATGAGTTCCCACTTGCTAGTGGAGCTAACTGCATGGTGCGTGACAGCAGTGGAAATAAGTTGAGTCTCTTTGGATCTAGTGCAAAGAAGAAACCAACCAAAAATCTTGTAGTTCATAACCGAGCTTGATAACGATGCTAAAGCACTGGGTGTAGCACGAGAGTGCATTGAGGAAGCCTTCATGTTATTAGGCACAAATATTAATGTCTGTTGTTCTGTATTAGCTACTTGCATGCATATAATCTTGGTGAAATCTGTGAGTTGTTGCTGCAACCTCTGACCATCTGACTAGTTTAATCCAGAGTCCTGACTAACGAAGCAGTACCAGCAGGTACTGGAGATCTGCAAGTACTGCCGTGTTGTGTTAATGGATGTTGACTTGGCACTGTATCAGTTTGTGGAATGCAGGTGAGAGTCTTCGAGAGAAAGTGAACTTGGGTGAGAGCAAGATCAGATGGAGATTTTCCTGGAGCTGTTAGGAACTCCTGTTGTTTGTTTCTGCAGCAGCTCACACTGGAGTTCTTGTTGCTTCTCGCATTCTTTCTCTTGTAAAAGATTACTAGCTGTTTTTGTAGAAATAATTTGATCCTAACTTTTCCATGTCCTCTGAGGATTTTCTTTTGAATGTTGAAATATTCTAGCCAATCTCCTTTGGGATAGAAGAATGGGATTAGTATTGTAGAAAGGAGTGCAGGTTAAATTTTTTTGTTTTAAATGTGCACTTGATCAACACTACTGCTTCTTGCTGTTGCTGCTGCATAAATATGAAGCTAGCAGTATGAAAAATGCTGAAACTTTCCACTATATTTGCTATGATAACAGCTCCCTAGAATTCTCAGAATGTGGGCAATTGAGGCAGGATCTGCAGTAACAAAATGCAAGAAGTTAAAAACAAACCTTCACCAGTTCTAAAAGCTAAAGGTATACACATTGTATACACATTGTAACCCATGTTACATAAAAATTCCCTTGGAGGAGGGCAGATAATCAGAGGGAAGGCAATGTATGGCAAAGTTATGGTTGTTTGAAATCTATTTCTTTCCAAAAATCTTTAAATTAGCTTTTCTTGATTTAAAGAATTGAGGTGGTTTAGTGATCTTGCTGGATTAGAAATAGCATTTGTGGGACTTAATTTGTTTTGTGTTGTCTGGATGGTGTACATTATGAGTGGTACTCAAGTAATGGTTGGTGAGATGTTTCTTGTTAGTTTGTGTCCTTTGTTTCAGATTTTGAAACTGGTAACCTTTCACTCTGCCCAAATAATGACTATTCAATTTGCAAAATGGGTGCCTTGTTTAATAGGTCTCCAATATTAGGCCAGATATTTTTTCGTAAGTGTAACTTTTTGAATAACATCAATTTATCCCTCTTAAAACTGTCAATTGCTTTAATGCACTGTTTATTTCACAATAATTCCACATTAATGCAAGAACAGACAGATTTGTATGATGTGAAAAGTCCCAATAACTAGAATATGGTACTGGGAGCTGTGTTTTAGCCTTAGGGTCATGGAACTATTGTTAATAACAGGCTGTTAAAAAGTAGTTCTGTATTCCTTTTGAACTATCCGTGTCTCCAGATTTATACAGCAGTTTGGCCTCTGTAGGAAGAAGCTTAGTGATGCTACCAAGATAATGATTAAAGAATGAATACACTTCAGTTGCATGTAAAATGACAACAGGCAGACTGACATCTTCTTGTGTGATGGTCATGTTGCTTTTCGTTAGTGCTGTGAGTGAGATTGTCACTCGTGTGTTGCATAACTAAAAGGAATAGATTTCAGTAGGGACAGCACACCAAGTGGCTTTCAGAGTTACCATAAAAATACAGTAAATAGGAGAAATACTTTTTACTCACTAAATGATAACTTGCAGCTCAGCTGTAGGCAGCTCGCTTTATGGATGGAATTTTGTAGTGCTGGGAGTGTAAAACTGGTTTGTGGTCTACAGTGTCTGTGCTGTAAAGGTATGTTTCTAAGTCATGTTTGTATTGTTAGAATGTCAAGAGCAATGTCATTACCTCCCTGGAATGCTACACAGTTTTGTGGATTCAGTTGTGAGGTCAGTGCTACTGGGAGAGATAAAAATCTTGAGAATTAACTTCCTGTAAATGTTGGCTTTCCAGGATACCAGTTGGTGTCTGGATACAATGCCTTCCTGCTTGCTCTGTGGTTTGACTGAGATAGCTGTACAAGTTTATAAGCACTTTTATTTTACTTTGTAGTGAATAATGTGATGTCTCCTAAATAAATGTCATGAGTTCACCACTGATATTTTTTTGTCTGAACTTGTCCTTTCTTTGAACTTTGATGCATCAATATTTCTCTTTTTATTGGAGCCTATTGATTACAGTGCAAAAACTAATGCTGTGTGGTTATCCTGCTTATGGTTGTCCAGCTAAGAGGCTTATTGATAGCACAAACAGATTAGCCTAGAGATAATTCTTAGATTCAATTATGTTGGCACATTTGCTTTCGTTAGATTGGTCAGTGATTGTACTGGACTTGATTCTTTGCCTGGTCTTGTAGTTTCTCTGGACAGGATTGTCTAGCCTTGCAGCCCATTAGATGTTCTAAACCCAAATGATCCTGCTGTTCTTTAACTGTCATGTTTTATAGTGGGGTTTTTTTTGTTTGTTTTGTTTTTTTGTTTGTTTGATTTTTTTAAGTATTCTTATTGATTGATATATATTAGAGCCATGCTGGGCTTGCTTGCCTTTATAGCAGAAGCTTAGAACAGTAAGAGAAAGAAGGAAGGAAACATGAGAAGAGATTGGCTTAAAAGCTCCTGTGAAGTTTCATTATTGCCTTATGTTGACATAAAACGGTGTTGCTGCCCAGCAGAGCAAATTTTTCCCTGGCTGTGGATTCCCTGTTTTATTCTCTCCCATATTATGGTGCTGGGAATCAACTCCATGACTTAACTGTTTTTAAGGCTAATTTTCAATCAGATTGTTGTCTGGGCAGCTGAGCAGCTGTTAGCAGTGAGGCAAAAGAAGCAGTAAGTGGCTGAGGTTTTGGTGGCAGGAGGGGAAACCTTCAGGGAACATAAGATGATTTTGAAGCCTCTGTACTCTAAGCTCTGGTATAATCAACATGAGTTGTGTATTGCTGGATGAGATGCTGATGCTAACACTGATAATGACCTGCTACATATTTGTGTTCCTGGAATATCCTTGACTTTTAGCAACTCTATGAAGAGAAGAGAGAAATACTGCATAGTTGGTCATCTTAGGCTATACAGAGACATTGTTGTTTATAATACAGAATGAGAATATACTTAAGAATAAATTTGATTGTTTTCATTTTTTTAGTATCTGGTTCAGTCTGCCTTTCTGAGTGCTCTTTCCTGAGGCCAAATATTATAGTCTCTATTGTGAACACTGCAATCCTCAAAACTTAAGGTGAAAACCAGTATAATTTTAGTTTTATAAAGTAATATGAACTAATCTTAAAAAAAAAAAAAAAAAAATCATTTTTTCTTCTACCTTCTCTTAATTGTTCTTTGGACAATCTTTCTCCCTTTAAATCATACAAATCCCTCTTTAAAAATCATTCAGAGTTTTTTGTTTGTTTGTTTGTTTTGTTTTTTAATCTTAGGCTTCACAGAATCAGCAGGTAGATGTTATTCTTCATAGACCAAAAGACCAGAAAACAGAAAACTACTAGGTGATTTAGTCTGACTATTTAAAATATGAGCTTAGAACTGCATTCTGAAGTGTTCTGAGCTAGGATTTCTGTATGTATTTGTAATTACTATGGGAGAAAACCACATATTTTTATTAAATGGTGAATATAGCCATGTGAAATAACCATGTGAAAAGTGCTCATGGGATTTCTCTTTTTCTGTAGTGAGGGGTGGGAGTTTGTTTTGTTAAAAAAAAAAAACAAAAACAAAACAAACAAATCACAAACCCAAAAAAACCACAAACAAATCACAAACCCAAACATCATGTGTTCTAAAGGGTTTGGAAAGTAGAAGTGAGAGATTTTAGTTAAGATAGTCACTTTTTCTTTACTGCTTTTAATTTGTGAACAACCTGAAACTTCAGAGGAGGTCTGCAGTACCTTTTAAGTCTTATCTGCAGTAAAGTATGTGTTTTTTCCATAGTTTCTCTTTTGTTGACCATTTAAGGAAATCAGTGGAGACCAGGATGAAAAATGACTGGTGTAAAGAGAAAGTTTGTAGAAGAGAAACAAAGTAATTAAGAGTTTGTGTTTCTGGGATTTTGCAGGCAATGGGTTGTAAAAAACCAAAGTTCTTTATGACTTTGTGAAGATAGAAGCACTGTGAAAAGTGTGCCACTTCATGTTCTATAGATCACAGCATGGCTGAGGTTGGAAAAGATTTTTGGAGATCATCTAGTCCAACTTTCCCTGCTCAAGGAGGGCAGCTGATGGCTCAGGACCATGTCCAAACATCTCCAAAGATGGAGACTTCACAACCTCCCTGGGAAACCTGTGCCAGTATTTGGTTACCCTCACAGTGAAGAAACTTTTTATTCAGGGAAAACTTCCTTTATTTCAGTTTGTGCCCATCACTTCTGATCCTGTCACGGCCCAGATTCCTCGGAGTCCTAAAGACCTTCTCTCTAGGTCCTTTTAGCCATAATGTAACATTAGCCTGGCTTATAACAGGGCACAACTGGAAAGAGCTTGGGTTCATCCTCTGCACTCTTCTCCCCTCGGGTATGAACTGACAAGGCCCTGCTGAGCCTTCTCTTCTCCAGGCTGAGCAGTCCCAGCTCTCAGCCTTTCCTCATAGGCTGGATGCTCTGGTCTCCCTTCAGTATGTCTGCAGCTCTCCCACGCTGAGGAGCCCAGAACTGAACACAGTACCCCAGGTGTGGCCTCACCAGTGTAGAGTAGATGGTAAGAGTTAACACTCTCACTTAGTTTCTCATCTGTCTTACAGCTGTTAAAGGAAACCATAAGAAATCGACTCCCAAACTCCCTTATATACTAATGCCAGTGTTTCAGACAAAACACAGAAAAACTGCTTTTCATTATTTTTCAATAAAGTTTAAAATCTGAAAGCTGAGTTGACTTGTGCCATCTTTTAATGGAAACCAAAGGTTAGGAAAATGTTCATACAATGGAGACATTTATAGCCTAGAGGGAAAGAATGAAAACTGTAGATACATTAGTATGTATCCACAATAGTTACATGCACCTCTGAGGTGATTAGTTGAGTACTGTAAATTGGAACCAATCAATGTGCTTCTGTATTGTATGGTCACATAGTTTTATTCTCCCTTTTAAAGACAGATGATGGTTATGTCATATTCATGCAGAGTCCTAAATCACATGAAATTAGGTCTGCCACCAGCACAATTTGGTGTCCTAAAGGATACCGAACTGCAGTTTTATTTGAAGAGCAGGTTATTTTTTCAAAATTACATTGATGTCTGCAGCTTGTGGGGAATGGAGACTTCTACACTTACCGTCCTCTCCAGTGTTTGCAGAAGTGGAACTTGTGTTACTTTTCTTTACTTAGTATTATTTGTAACATTGCCTGTTACAAAAAGCCTAGTTTCACCAGCAGGTACTTCAGGGTTGCGTGTTTTGCAGTGGGTCACTGTGCTTTCCTCTGCAAGAAGCAGAAACCTTGCAATTTGAGCCTTGCAAACCTATTACCCCAGTGGTACCTGTAAAAGGAGCAGAACTGGAAGATGTGTCAAAGCCCTTAGAATGTCTTTTAAACTTGTCTTGAATGGAATCTCTCTGCAGCAGTGATTGATCATACTTGCTGTGTTTCTGATGAGGCAGGCACTGTTGAGGTAAGAAGGATGAGGAGCAAATACATCTTTCTGGTATTATGGTTTATTATTATGATAATCTCTTATAGTCACAAATTGCCCCACCTTCAGAAAGCAACAGTAAACTTCTGCTTTGTTGTGGTAATACTGCAGTAATAATCACTTCCAGGAAATTATGGAGGGAGTGGCGATCAGTGTTGACAAAAATTACTAATTTCTTAGAGCTCTGGTCCTGTAATGAATTATGTAAACCCTCATGTGTGAAGGTCATAACAAGATCAGCCCTTTATGGTTCTGTTTCCTGAAGGTTGTGTAATCTTGTCAGGTGGTAAGGGTACTCTGGTTTGACCCAGGGACTTGGGACTGACCCGAGAGCCATAAATTTCCAATATAATCTGAACTGAAAGTGCTTTTTCTGTTTGTCTGAAATGCTGATAACCTTTGATTACTTTTGTATTTGTTGCCTATGATTTACTCCATAATGTATTTGTCAAAAATAATGTTTTGCAAGACATCCAATGCCATTAGGATGAAAAAACTGAGGAAGGTTAAATGATGCACTAAACTGTCAGGATACAAAAAGTTCTAAGTGGTCCTATGCTATTAGATGTATGTTATGCTCTCATTCTTCTGTAGAGAACTTTAATTCTCTGCAGCAGTCACTTGTACTGCTTTTATCTACTAAATGAAATTTCATTTAAGAATGAAATTTACCACAGGCAAATGCAACTTTGTTAATACTTTGCCCTTTTTTTATTGCAAAAGCTACAAAACATTCAATGCAACTTCTGATGAACTGAGGTTATTTTAAGCACTGATGAGTCACAAAAATCAGTTCGCTCACTTTACAAAGGATGAAGGGGGTCAGCACGATCAAAATGTTTGACTGAGGTAATTCAGGAATTCATGGCAGTAAGAGAATTAAATCCAGTTCTTCTCAATCTCTGTTATAAGCCTATCAGTCTCCTAGGATCAGTGAATTAGCACCCTCTTTCTGGTATTAAGAGTTTAGTTACCTGGCAGGGCAGAGTATCTGAAACAGGCAGCCTTCTCAGCAGACATGAGTGCTACAGCTGCACATTTTTATTTACAGTAATAAGGTTGGTAATGTACGTTACTACTCCTCCTAAAATAGGAAAATTCCAAGTGGGCCAGAAGGCACTCTTTTCTCTGAAGAATATATGATTTGCTCAAGTAATTTGAGTGCATTTTGCAGCAGTTATGAATACACATCTGGCAGACATGCATAGGAAAGTGCTAGAATTACAATAGTGATTTTAGTGAAATTTCTATATTCTTTTTGCCTTCAGTAAAACTGATGGACTGTAAATTTAGCCATGGTGTATTGCTATGAAAAAGTTTAGTTTTGAAAAAGGGGTCTGGGATTTTCTCAGGCAGGGAAGATAGCACATCCAAGATACTCTGCCATTTTCTTTTGCTCACTGGTGGCTGTTCAAGGGAAATAAGAGTCTCAGAGCATCTGAGTTACTGACCTCCTCCCTCCAAAAGTAAACACTCCACCTATTTTGTACTACTTATCAACTTTCAGAGGATACCTAAAGTATACTGATGTGAAGGAAGAAAACCGGAAAGTTTTGTTATTAATATCCTTCCAAAAGCAGAGAGGGTTTCTTAAATTCAACAATTATTATTTTATTATCATCTTACTTTATTCATTAAAGGATATTTTCTATTTTATGCCTGTTCCCAAGCTCTTGATTATACCAGATGACATGTTATCATCTAAGATCATATCATTAAGATATATGCAGAAAAGTTGTGGATGTGAAAACTGTCATTTGCAGTGTTCAAGGTGAGGTTAGGCAGGGCTTTGACCAACCTGGTCTAATGCAAGATGTCCCTGCCTATTGCAGAGCTGTAAAAGTTCCTGTCCAACCATTTTTCTGATTCTATAAAATGTGGCCTTAAATGTTGGTCTTTTGATCCAATGGTAGCATGACTGCCAAATGTTGAACTATATGAATATTTACAGTAAGATTTAAGAACTGGAATCGATTTCACATATTTGCTAATGTTAAATGTATGATTCCTTAAAAGCAGGTATTTAAACAGAAGTTGTAATTTACGTGGATAAAACTGTAGTTTTAAATGGTCCTTACTGTTCATGGTAATTCATTTTTTCTTTTTAAAAAATCTTGGGATTAAAACTGACCTTTCTTCCTTTCTGACTGGGTTATTCTTTCAATAACTGCCTGCTCTTCCAGCAGATATGAATTCAACAAGAACAAAAACGTCTCTTGGCTCTTCAGTTGCCAGCTTCAGCTTCATATGACTATTGAATCTGCCTGGGTTAATTGAAACTGAAACCTCATCTCTTTGTATCTCCTGAAGAGGCCATTGCTGTTAAGCCTTGGGTTAATGTTTTTGTCAGTTCTGTAAATTCTGGCTCTGGGCACTCACTCAGTGATTTCCCATAGTCCTGTGGTGTGATGGATAAGCACAGACAGCAATTAATGGAAACACTGATGTTTTGAGTCCTGCCAGAGATTGCTATTCTTACTGCAATGAAGCTTGGGAGATAGCATTGCAACACCAGTATTTGAAACTCCATAAATCTGCAGGTAAATTGTGAAGTGACTGCCTAACTGTGGGTAACAAGTGAAGTGACCAGAGTGCCCTGGTTTAGTGTTTTGACTTTGGTCTTGTTTTTTTAAAAAAAACCAACCCAGCAATTTCCTGACAAGCAACTGAAAACTGTAGGACAGTCCATTCTCACCTCTCATGCACTACTTTTTCTGTAGGCATGTAGTGGCCCAGCTCTGAGAGCTCATCTAGTTGAAAGCTACTCTCAGCTGAAAGCTGAAAACACCACCCCCTTGGTTTTCTCTCCTGTCCTCCTATCCTCTCCTTGGATCCTATCCTATCCTATCCTCCCCCATCGCCTTGGCTTGGCCTTTTAACCAAGTTCCATTCCTGGCCGCATTGACATGAAGTGGTGCAAACACAAATGTCTTCATGAAGATGGAGGAATGAGAGGAGTCAGTCACAGAATCATCCGGGTTGGAAAGGATCTCTGAGGTCATCAAGTCCAACCCTTAATCCACTGCCACTGTGGTTACCAGACCATGGCACTGAGTGCCACATTCAGTCTCTTTTTAAATATCTCCAGGGACAGAGAATCCACCACCTCCCTGGGCAGTCCATTCCAATGCCTGATCCCCCTCTCTGTGGAGATTTTTTTTCCTAATATCCAACCTAAACCTCCCCTGGCAGAGCTTAAGTCCATGCCCTCTTGTCTTGCTGAGAGTTGCCTGGGAGAAGAGACCAACCCCCACCTGGCTACACCCTCCTTTCAGGGAGTTGTAGAGAGTGATGAGGTCTCCCCTGAGCCTCCTCTTCTCCAGGCTGAACAGCCCCAGCTCCCTCAGCCCTTCCTCACAGGACTTGTGCTGGATCCCTTCACAGCCTCCTTGCTCTTCTCTGGACCCACTCCAGCACCTCAATCTCCTTCCTGAACTGAGGGGCCCAGAACTGGACACAGTACTCGAGGTGTGGCCTCACCAGCACTGAGTACAGGGGCAGAATCACTTCCTTGGACCTGCTGGCCACGCTGTTCCTGATCCAGGCCAGGATGCCATTGGCCTTCTTGGCCACCTGGGCACACTGCTGGCTCATGTTCAGCTTCCTGTCAATCCAGACTCCCAGGTCCCTCTCTGCCTGGCTGAATGTACCACTTCAGCTTAAGCCTGTGGTAGGATAAGGGTGTGCTTTTGGGACAGCCTACGCTTATATTAGCCAGACATAACATGGAAGGCCTGACCCCAAAGGTTGTGCTTTTTGCAGCCAGATCTCATGGCTTGCCATCTCTGGTAGAAATAGTCCTACCTTGTCACTGGCCATGTGTTGTACTGCATTGTCCATAGATCTTTTACAGTGACTGCTACCTAATGGGGTAATAAGTCAGGGAGGCAAATTAGGAAAACATGTTTTGAAAATTTTCTTTTATTTCTTTGCTTTTAGTTTTTTCCCAGCTTGTGTTTCTCAGGGAGTTAGATGGTTGCTGGAGATGGCAGCAAGGGCAAGGCAAGAGTATACAGGCAAGGCAAATAACTGTTTAGTTTGCTTTAAGTATATAACACTACACCTTGTATTTAACATGTTTTGGGGTTTTTTTGTTTGTTTTGGTTTTTTCCCCTCTGTTTTTGTTTTGGTTTGTTTTTTTATTGTTTGTTTATTTTATGGTGCTTGTATGGTGATGGGTTATGTTTGTTTTTTGGTTTGTTTTTTTGTTTTGTGGTTTTGTGGGGGGGGAGGGTTTGTTTGGTGGTGGGTTTGGAGGATTTGAGGGAGGTTTGGGCTGTTTTTGAGTGGGAGGTTCTTGGTGGGGTTTTTGTTTGGATGTCTTTTTTTTGTTGTTTGGTTTTATATTTTTCATGTAGTTGTTGGGTTTGCTTGTGGGATTGAGTGTTTTGAGTGCTTGTTTTTTATTTTTTATTGGTTTGTTTGTTTGGTTCTAGGTTTTTTGTTGGGTGGTTGTTTGGTTGGGTTGCTTTTTTGTTTTGGGGGTGGAAGGGATTTGAGGGTTTTTTGGGATTTTTTTGAGGGGAAGTTTTTGTGGGTTTTGATTTGAGTTTGGTTATATGTGTTTGGGGTTTTTGTTTTTTGGTTGTATTGTTTTTTTCTTTTTTTTTTTTTTTTTTTTTTTTTTTTTTGGTTGGTGCTTTTTGATTGTTTGAGTATTTTGCTTGGGTTTTTTTTCTTTGGTTTTAACAAAGAAAAGCAGTAATCATAAATTCTGTCATCTGAGATGGTGAATTAGCACTTAATCACCTGGTTAAGAAGGCTCAGAGGAAATTCCTAAATGCACCTAGCAGCAAGCCTATTGTTTTTGATCCTATGACCAGCAGGGCTAACTTGAAGATCAAGACGTGATATAATTTGCAGAGAAATGACTAAGAGGAAATAGGAGGGGCTGCATAGTCAGGAAAATGATTAGCTTATAACATGTTCTAGCAGTTGTAATACTGTGCTGTGTTGGGTGTTCCTCAGACCTTTCTCTGGAAAAGGTGAGCAAGCAGTTGTTGTAGTGTGGGCAGTAAATTATTTTTTAAAACTTCTATTTAGCAAACTCCTAGACTGAACGAGCTATGGAATGCTTTTTTTAAATCCCACTAGCTGGGAAGGCATGAAATTTCAGGGCTTCAGCCTGTTCTGGTGATGGTGTGAATGCTACAGCAGGTAATTAACTTATCTTCTGAGTGGAACTGGTGGTTCTTGATAGCCCTGATTTCTAACCAGAAATTGTTGTTTGTTTTGTGACAGAAAACTTACAGTACAGCTGTGTTGCAAGTATAGACTTGAAGAGGGACTTATTTGGATACTGCATTGTTCAGTGCTATTGTCACCACTGGAGAACTGAAAGGATTTTGAACTCTTGGGATTCCACAATAATTAAGACATTGGATATTGTTAAAAGGCATTTGCAAGCATCTCTTCCGAATTCTGACATTTCTGCTAGTACTCTCTATTGTTTCTCTTGTCTTTTTTCAAATTTTTGTTTTATTTTAACAATACTGTTTTTCTGGCTTTGTTTCACATGTCAAGTATTACAGATTTTGCTTTATCTCCTCAAGTGCTCATAGACAGAAATTGGCAATCTCCTTTACAGGGGGTCAGTCAGGTAACGTTCTGTCAATTTCTTGGTAGCAACTAGTTAGGAAGAGGTATTTGAAAGAGGGAAATAAACAAAAAAGGTTAAGTGGAACTGACAAAATGCAAGTGAAAGTCTTATTTAAGATTTAGCTCATTAAAAAGCAAACAAATAAACCCCAAATGTAAATATTTCTTTTTATAAATTTGTTTTCTAAATACCTGTTCAGAAAAGATAGAAAGAAGTTGTTGTGTAGGAAAACTTAGGCAAAATGCCACATTTTATAATAAATCCCAGAAATGGCTGTCATGGCCAAAAGAAGTTGTGCTACTTAACTGTATTCCATGTCCAACAAAAACTTTATGAAGTGCTTGTTAAAACTGATCTGAAAAAAATAGGCATTTCTGAACAAGCAGATTGGCTGACCTCTTGGAGAGTGGATTTTAATAGAAGTTGAAAACTAATATTTACAGATGTTAATGCCTATCAGTTATGAGAAGCAGAATGTAGCTCAGGAATAGTCTGTTGAATAGAGTTCAAATCGTAGGTTGTGGAGATTGATTTTAAAAGGTTTGTTTCTCTGGTGGTGTTGGTTGGTTGGTTGGTTGGGTTTTTTTGCTTTTGTTTGTTTGGTTGGTTTTTTTTGTTTTTTTTGTTTTGTTTTTTTTGTTGTTGTTTTGTTTTGGTGTTTTTTTTGTTTGTTTGTTTTTTTTTTTTTTTTTTTTTTTTTTTTTTTTTTTTTTTTTTGCTTTTTGTTTTTTTTTTTTTTTTTTTGCCTTGGGGGTTATCTTTGCTCTTTTGGAACATAGTTATCCTGTGCACTTGCAAAATGCTCTTGTAATACTTTTGCTCTGATGCTTCCAATTTTCATTTTGCCCAGGGATATAATACTTTATGATAAAGTATGCATGCAGTTTAGATGAGAAGGCAGGAAAAGAAGTAAATGTGTTTCTTGGCAACACTGGCACTTATCATTTGAGCAGTTCTCGAACCTGGAAGGTTGAATTGGCAAATGGGAGAGTTTGCTTGGGTTATGGTGCAAACAGGGGGGCAAATATAGTATGTTAGCCTGCCTCAGCTCAGTGCTGGTAAATGCAACTCGTGTATTTTGTCCAAGTTTTGCCTCTTGCCTGAAGAGTATGCCCAAATGGAAAATCAGGACAAAGTTGCAATTGTGCAAGCGGGAAATAGTTGGTTATGGTTCTTGCTTTTAGGGTTTGTTACTTTGTCAAAGTTTAGCTAAGTGGCTTTCACTGGTGCCTATCACCTGATATACAAAGTGCTCAGCTGGTGTGAATCAAACTGTAACAGAATATTAAAGCTGTATAAGGTAGGAGACTGTCTCATTAACCAAGCTTAATTGTGGTTTGACAGGCCTCTAGGCTACTCTATGGCTGCATGTCTGTGATATGATGGTATTTATGAGCTTTGAAATTAGTTTATGTTAAAGCAGCTCCTTCATCCACCCACAATCTTCTCTGCAGTCTGCGCTGCAGCAGTACTGTCAGAGATGTATTTCCAGAAGGCTGGGAACTGGGCCAAGCTGGGATTATTACAGGTTGTGGTAACTGTGTCTATCGGTGACTGTAGTTTGCAGTTATACAATGTTTGCATTGTTTCTGTGTCATCTGATGTACTTATTTGTCTTACACCCCAGTCTGTAGTTTCCTGAGTAGCAAAGTACAAGTTCTGTCAGGACAGCTGCTTAATAACGCACATGTGGAAATACTCAGGAAGGGAAAACTGTTTTCTGGATAAATTACAATTCGCTGAGAGGAAGGATGTAGCATGCAGATGGGCTAGAAAGCATGCAGGTTTATATTTCTGACTTTTTCCAAATAAACAATTTAGTATTTTAAGCAGAGTAAGGCTGAGCACTTGCAAATTTCGTGCAGATATTGTTGTGTTGAATGAAATAGAATCAGAGAATAACAGACTGGCAGGGACCTCGGAGATCATCTGCTCCAGGAGCACAGCTGCAGTGCAGAGTGACTGCAGTGTGGATGGCTGAGGTCTGTCTCTGTCTCTTTGAAGTGGGGAACTGCAAACCCATATAGGACTTACCTGCTTTCTATCACACGGGACTTGCAGCTTCAGCATGTGACACCAGAGAAACAGGGAAAAGGAGTTTGGGCCTGTAGCAAGTGAGGGAACAACAGCAGTTATATGCCCACTCCGAGTCAGCAATTGTGGACTGATTTGCATGGGAGGACTTTGATAGTTCTGCAAATTGTCTGTGCCTCTGGGAGATTAAGCTTGTTTTGTCAGCAGCAGTCTTCTCTGCCAAGCTGAAAGGGCATCATGTGGCTTATTCATAGTTACTGTATCTGTTACACAAGAAACAGCTCAGCAACAGGAGGCTTCTTTAATATGTCTGATGTCAAATTTATTTTTAAAAAGCAGTGTCATTCATAACTGGTGCCAGCCCAGATCTCTGCTACAGTCTACTCTTGTGACACAGCTGTCGCTGCCATCGCATACTTAGATCCCCAGTTGCAGCTGAAGGTGGGAATGGTGTGGGTTTGCTGTATTTGCACTGCCAGTAATCTACAGTATGACCACAAACATACAGTCTTTTGTAGGCAGTTGTGTTGTACGGTTTCTGGTAATGTTAAGAATTCATGACCAAACTGATATTTGAGGCTGTAACTTTCTACAGATGCTGCTCTGCTGCAGTTTTTTTTTTTTTTCTCATTTGACCTAGTCCTTGCTAAAGTTTAGATTTTAATTGAAAAGGTGGAACAGTTTGCCTAATTTCTTGAAATATAGTTTGTTATACTGAAATCAGAAATAAGAGTGTGTGTAGTTTAATAGCCTAATTGTGAGACTTGCAAAAAATGCTACCTAAAATGCATCTTGATCTCCTAGCTCTGAGAAGAAAAGTTATGGGTCAGATAGAGAGCTAGTAGAGGAGTAAGGCATATAACTGATATGTGACTCTTAAGTGTGTGTTTGTCACAGCCTGCCTGATTACTGAAACTGGTCTGATCTCCTGTATTCCTCTTTCTCAGAGTTCAGTGCTTTTCTATAAAACTAAAAAGTAACTTGCTTTGTATTTTCTCTTCCCTTTGTTGCTAAATGATGTGGTGCAAATTAAGAAAGATTATCTGCTAAATGGCTCTTATTTTAAAGTGGGCCAACATTGTTGCACAGTGTGGGAATTTTTTTATAAAGTGTTGTCTTTATCTGCTTTTGGTTTTTTACCCCGTTTCTCTCTCATGGGAAATAAGAATGAAAACATTCACTGATGAGGATGTTAGTGTCACATATTGGTGTTTTATAGCAGACTGAGTAAATGGGTTGTTCTCAGGATTTGGAGCTTAGTATTCAGTCTGTTGTTACTGTGGATACAGTAATTTGCAAAAGTAGCCACCCCTTCATGCTTTGCTAGTGACTAAACTTGGCTGTGGAATTCTTGGCTCTCCTGTCTGTGCAGTCAGTCACTGGTCAGGCCTAGCTTTTCATAGGTGCACCTGCACACATTATATAAAATAATAACCTGAACTCATCCCTGGCTGATTGTGTCAAGTTACCTGTGTTTTTTTTATAGATGAAAGTAAAGAGGACAGAGGGTGGACTGAAGTGTAATGAAAGTCTCAGGCACCTCATGCCACCCAAACATTGCTATTTTTGATCTCGCCTTCACAGATTCTGTCAAATTATTTTGCTAGCCACATCTTTTGGAAATCGAAGATGTTTCTCTTCAACATCTGTATGACAAGTACCTGGTAGTCCTAATGTTGACACTGAGTGAGCTGAAACAGTTCCATTTCCTGAGTTCTCTCCTCTTCTGCCTTTTTTTTTTTCTCTCTCTTTGAAATACAGTTTTTTTCATATAAAAATCAACATTTGAACATCTTTAAAATAAAGCAGGTAGAAATGTTTGTAAGTAAACTGAATGGACAGGAGTAGAAGATACTCTGTGAGTTTAATGGAGGAAAAAAACCCAACAGCTCCATAATAGAGTTCAGTGCAGTTAAAGCATTTTATGTTTCTAACCCTGGATCACTGACACAGTTGTTTTCTTGAGCAGTTTCATTTTATGGAATAGGGAGTGCTCTGGTAACCTGGAATGAAGTGAAAGCAGCATGAGGAAATCCTGTGGAAACAGTGACTGTTGAACTACTTGAAATGTAGGCATTTCAACTTGCTTTCTGCATTGGTTCTTTTGTGAAATGCCAATTGAGTTGAGAATGAATGAGTGACCAAATCCAGCTTTGAGTGTTTCTGCTCTTTGCCTGGTTTGGGGGCCAGAGATATAGGAGTGGTCACATGAGTCTCTGCTGAGATCATTAGGCTGGGGACACCAGCTGTGCTATTATTAGGGGTTTTAAAGTCTGTGGCAGATGTTCTTAGGCTCTCTTCCAGCCCTCACATATGGTGCTGTGAAGTACATGGAAGAAGAAATGTCTGACAAGTCTTTTTTCCATGCAGCAAACATTTTTTTCCCCTCATGCAATTTGGCAGGATATTTTATGTTAACTTGCAAGAATCAAAAAACTGTTTGAAGTATTTGGAAGCAGAATAGTGAAAAAGGGGGTCAAATGAGAATAAATACAAGTGCTTTGTAAGGATAGTAGGAGGGTTAGCCAGGTCTCAAGTCCATGTTCTGCCATTCATGTATTTGTTTTCTTTGACACTGCTGTTTAGACAGGGCTCTTGTTTTACTACTGTTTGTGCACGTATGTAATGTGCTGCTGTTCCTGCAAAGATTTTGAATGTACATATTGAGACATGAAATTGAATATGCACAGGGCAAAGAGGTATTAGTGATGTGAACAGAATTTCTGCTTGTTCTTTTCCAGTAGTGTAATATTGAGAAAAGTGTGGGTTTTTTTCTTTCTTTTTGCCATAGCAGGAAAAGGTATGTACATCTTGTTTTGAATGTATAATTTGTGTCCCTTATGGAAATCAGTTTAGAAGTTTAAATATTCTCAGAATATAATTCACAAGCTGTTTAGTATTCTGTATATTTTTGATTGTTGTACAAAATGCAAAAGGGAGTCATCTACCAGGAAGATGCAGGACTGATGGCAGACAAGAGAGGTACATGAGGAGCTGAAAAATACCCACTACTTATAACACGTGACAAGTATGTCTCTGTTGCTAAGCAGAACAAAAAATATACAAACAATTCCCTGTATATTATCTTTTCCTTTAGTGTGTGGGGTTTTTTTGTGGCTAAAGCATCTGAGTTGTGCTGTGTTAAAAACAAATGGAAGAAAATGTAACACTTGATTAGTTTTTATTTTTATAAAACCCACCACCTCTTGGCTTTTCATCTGTAATCAGATGGCTCTCTCACATAGAGCTTCTGAATGTGACTGAAGAAGACAAAAACCAAAATAATCTAACATGCAATTCTTGTGGCTTTCATGCTTTTCCCATGCATTTTCTCTGTGTGCTCAGTTCCAGATATTACAGGCACAGACCATACAATTGATAAAAAAATCTGAATGCTCATTCTATGCATTGTTTTATCTGCCACAAATCAATGTTGGTGACCTAAAGGTTTTTTTTGTTTTTACGTCAGCAAGATGGGATTTTAGTAAAGTGCCCACCCACCTGTAGGTGCATATTTCTAGCAAGATCTCTACATTTACTTTCAATGTGATTCCCTCTTTTGATCTCCCCATCCTCAAACTTTTCTGCCTTCTGGCAAAGATATTGTTTTAAACCACTGGAGACCCAGATAGTTCTTCAGGTTGTTCCCGCAAATAACAGTGTAAAAGCTCTGGCTTCAGTTACAGCAATCTGGAGAGCCTTGCGATGTGACTGCAGAAGTCTTTGATGGCTCATGTGGGTGAATACTGTTTTACAGCTATACCCAGGTGTCTGAGAGTACAGCTGTATGGTTGTACCCTAAATAAGCTGGTCTGAGTGCTGAAACCTTGGTATTGATTACTTAGATTGATAGCAGTGAGGAATCAATTGCTGCTTGAATAAGATTGTGACAATCTCTGGAGTCACATAGCTCCCATGAAAAGAGCAGTGCCTCCTGTGTTACTGACATTACAGTGCAGGACCCAGTGAAAGTTTAAGAGGATTAGTAACAGTGTTGTTGCATTAAAGCTGACTGCTTAAGGAAGGATTTTTAAGAAGGATTTTCCCCTGTAGATTATTTTGCTGGCAAACCTGAGAAAAATCGGGATCTTGCAAAGTCATAACTTGCTAGCATGACTGGTTAGAAGTTTTTCACGGGTGGTGGATGAACTGTTGTGTCTGCATAATGGGAGGACACTGTGGTAAATGTGTTTGAAGTACTTTGCTTTGTGTAGCTTCTAACAGCATCAACAACTTCCTAACTGGAAAATAATTGCTTAAAGTGGTAGAATCATGCACTCTTGCACTTAAGACCGGTTCATCCCCCCAACCACTCAGTTCTGAACATTATCAACTTCTCTGGTTTTCTGTGCATGAGGTGGGAGGAGAGGAGAAAAGGATTTGTTGTAAGCATGTTTCAGAAATGTATTTTTTTTCCTCTTAAGGATGTGCTAGAGAGAGCAATTTGGCTTGTAAAATCTTAACTTCCAAGATTCTCTGCAACTTGTGTGATGCCATCAGTGATGCTGGTTCACGTGCCCCTTTTAGCAGAAATCGCTTCCATGCAATGGGTTCAGAATAAACAGTTGTCAGTTATTTTAATTTCTCTGTAACTCTAGAATGCTTTAGACATGCAGATTCTCTTGTACGTGTGTATCTTTGTGGGTAGAATGATCAACCCTTGACAGGTGAAAATCTCATTTTCTTCCAGAACATATGTTCTGCATCCCTCTTGTGAGAATGAACAGGAACCTACTAGCCAATTTCACTCCCTCTTCAGCCTTAATCCACGTATTGTAATAATGTGGGAACTGCCATACAAGTTTTTGTTTTATGAAGGTTCATTTTGCTAATTGACACACGGATAGATTAATGCATACTCCTGCTCCTTGGGTCTATTAATAATGGGTGGTGATTTTTATTGTATTTGTTTAAATCCTCCCCAGCTTGATAGATCTTTTTGTTGATATCTTACTGTACCAAACATATTATTGCTTCATGTCAGCAATACAAAGAGAAACTTTGTGTTCTAAAAGAGTGAAACTCTAAAGAAGCAGATCTCTCACACCCTCCTCCAAGTTTAAATTAGATCTGCTGGCCCAACAGGAGGGGGCTTACATTTCTTGCTCATTTCCCAACTGGCAAGCAGAGCATGTAGTCAAGCTGAACAAAGCAGCAGCATTCCTAGATCCTTTTAATGATGTGTTCAGAACTACAGTGCCTCTTGATTTAATGAGTACAGTGAATGTATTCACAGCTAACAAGAGCGTGCTCGTTAAACAGCATTAAGTTAACTGTCCTATTCTCTTCTCTCCTCGCAATCCAATTCATAATTAAATGCTGCCATATCTGAATACAACACTTGGCTGTCAGACAGAAGGGTTAGATGTTCTGTGGGTATGTGTTCTTAGAGGACTGTTGGAGTACAAGTAATTTAGCTTAGCTTGCCCGATTGATAGGGCTCTTTTTCTTGGTGAAGGCTTTGTTTTTATGAGTCCCAACCCAAAAAGTTTAAATATAGCCAGTTGGCCAAAAAGTTACTTTAAATTATTTTAGTTTGTGTCTTTCAGTTTTATAGTCTACTATATTGTACTGCTGCTGTTGTGTAAATCTAAAGTAGCATAGCTGTACTAACTGGAATTACTAGAGTGTAATTGAGGGCAGAACTGGACCCTTTGTTGACTTGACTGCTACATAAACTTTGTCTTACAGTCCTGATAGCTAGATGGTGACATTTGAAAAATGGAGAGATCAGTTTAGTGTTTTGATTGTCAGATGCAAGCTGAACAAAGCTACACTGACTAGAAGCATACTGGAGCTCGTTAGAATTGTATTCAGTGATGTTAAAATCCCAGTAGCAACGTAGTGCTTGTGTAAGTTATTTGCCCTCAAAAGCACACTTATCTTAATTTTTCATGGAATTATGCATGAAAGCATAAATAGTGCATACTGGCTTTGCATTTAATTTGATATTTATTCTGAAATGTTTTGGGTTTAATAGTTAGAAGCAGTATTTAATAACAGCTTTGGAAGCAGAGAAAATTTGGACCTGAGGGAGGGATAACTTTTCAGTCTGCTTTTCTGCTGGCAACCTCCTGACACTCTTTGGGGGCTTTTAGCATAATCAGGATGACACCAAGACAGTTCTTATTTAAAACCAGCTGACAGTCTATTCAGCTTGTGCTGTCTGTTTTTCTTTAGACTGATTCCAGAAAGAAGCCATGCAGTCCTTAGTACCTGTTTGCCATCTGGAAGCGCAGGCTCCCGTGTGGGTAGAGGCAGATGTACTGAATATTTGACACAGCCTTCTGCAGCTGCTGCCTGTTCTCCCAGGCTGGTTGTACCTGGCTCTGGTCTCTGTTCCCCAGCCAGTCCTTGCAGGTCCCTGGCAGGTCCTCTGTGTCAGTCTATCAAATTCTCTAAGACATAATCACTGAAGTTTTCTTCTTTCATATTTTTCTTAAGAGCCATTTTCATTCAGATATATTGAGTAAGCATCATTGCTTGTCTTTACATCTGTCCTTCCACATTAGTACTGAATGGTAAGGTTCCTACCAAATGTAAACTTACTGCTTTGTTCATGCTGGTGTATGTTGCAAAATTTAAGCATTGATTTTTTAATGTAACTCAGGGGAAGAAAGCTTGCACTCTTGGAACTACTTGTGTCTGGTGTAGGATGGGGGTGTGGAGCGAGTGCACTGCACATGAAGAAGGAAGACAGAGGTGGAAGAGACTTGAGGAGACTTTCTTTCTCAAGTTTGTTTTAGTACTTAGTAAAACTTTCCGTGCTGATGTTTGGAGCATGTGAAGTGAGCAGCATAACCTTTTTCTGTAACTTCTTGTGGAGGTGAGATGGGTACTGTGGTAGGGACACCATAAAAATTGAGGTATGGAGTGATGCTTAATCGGTTGCTTTTGACTTCTGGCTACAGGGTTTTTTTCTGTCTATGTTGTGCAGATCAGTAAAAGGCTTGAATGTTTTTCCTCAGTGTGTGCTTTTGGGGGCTGGTTTGGGTTTTGTGGTGTGGGATTTCCAGGACAGAAAATAACTGTTTGGGAAACAAGCTGCTTTTGTTTTCTTCTTTTTTTCTTTGAGGTTGGATTGCTTTTAGCTTTTTTTAATACTAGACCACAAATATGCATTAAGTGAGGATGAAAGTGGGAAAAGTTCCTGTGTTACAGTGCTCAGTTCTGTTTTTGCAAGATCTTAAATCTTGCTAAATGAATTCTAAACTTTTTTTTGTTGTGGGTTATAGCTTTCTTATGATAGCCACATAACTTATTTTATGCTTTTTATATTAAGACAGTCTACTACTCTGCCAGTTTGCTGAGAGAATAATCTGCTGTTTACTGACTCTGGGTATCTGAAAAACTGAGACACATTCCAAATGTTCTAGTTCTGAATAATTTATCCTGCCTACATACAGTATTTTCAGAGAAGCTGTAGGGGAAGGATTTTGTATTGAGGGCATTTTTGCTTGTGTGGGTGTGAAAGGGTGGCATAGGGGATCTTCTCTGGGAAAATGATCCACAGTTTTCTCTGTAGACTTTCTTGGCCCACGACTTGAATTTGTATCTTTACGCCTACCATGCCTCATAGGAGTAATTACAAAGGAAAATTTTTTGTTAGAGACAGCTACTCCCTTCCTTACAGAATGATTGAATTGTTTTGGTTGGAAAAGACCTTTAAGATAATCAAGTCAAATCTATAACCTAAGACTACCCAGTGTCCCTCATTAGAATTCACATCTGTGCTTATTAAAATGCTTCCACGGATGATGACTCAACTGCTTCCCTGAGCAGCCTGTTCTATTTTCCCTAGATTGTTTTTAAAAAGACAATGATCTTTTCCTTCCTGACCACCAGTCTAAGATGGTAGTGAAAGCTATATTACAAACTTGTCAAACAGAATAGTTTAGAATTGTTGAGCTGAAGGATATTGTGGGTAAAGGAAATCAAGAAATGTGCTTCATGTGTAGACTTGTTCTGAGGGTGGAAATTTTTTTGTTTGGTCGATTGGGTTTTTTCCTGTAGCAAATGGGCTGTCAAAGAATAAATCTTCCAGACTGTAGACTTGAGTTACTTCAAGTATCTCTGCAGTAAAACCATGAAGTGGGGAGTCTTGGAGATATGCAGTGAGAGTAAATGGATAATGTAGATCATGCAGTACTGGATTGTTCCTGTTGGGGTGGCGTAATGTTTTATGGGTAGGCAAGAGACATCTAGGTAATGCCTTAAGGCTTTGGAGATCTCATAGTATCAGAGGGGTGACTCTTCATAAAAACACCTGTGTGTCAACAGCACAAAATAACTGTTTGCTTTTTGCTTAGAGAGGTCCTACATTTATATTTTGCAAAATACTGGGTAGTGCTTGGGTTCTCCCTTCTGTTTTCTTTTTTGTCTTCCTATCCTTCAGGAGCAAAGGTGATGGCACTTCAGTGCGAATTTAATCTCACTGCATGTACTTCAAGTATCTTAAGTAAAACATGCTTTGTGATTTATAAATGCCTTTTGTTTCTGTAAATGAAAGATAAAAAAAAGAGGGGATAATCATTCAGTAGCAGCTTACACAGGCACAGCTCAACAGTGTGTCTTGACAGAAATTACCCCTCTGAAAATCAGTTGAATAGTTGATTTCTTTGTTTAACAACAAATCGTGTATTTACAATGGAATGGAATAGAATGCCTCCAAGGTCTAAAATATACTGATCTGGCAATTCACATCCACAGCTGCATAGAAAGCAATGACTCGTGTTTCAGAATAAACTTTCCCAAATAATAAACCCAAGCAAATCTATACAAGACTTAGTAGCCCGTCAGCTGTAGAGTTAAATCCTGATTTATCTCACTGAATATTTAACAGTGACACAGTCTGACAAAGGATAAATAATCTTTCCATCAGTTCACTCATGATCTGAGAGTGTGAGTTAATCTTCCTGCAGCTAAAGGTTCATGGGTGAGATGCATGGCAATTACATGGACTCATTGGGAAATATAATAGAAAAATGTTGGTTGAAAAATGCTTGGTTATAAAAAAGAATAAATTGTAACTGAAAAATTATTGAAAGCAAAAAATTAATTTTCTCAAGATACTTTATCTGCTGTGATTTCAGGGGAGCATCTGTGAAAATCCTGACCTGTACACAAAGCATATAAACAGGAACTGTTTCTTCTTTAAAGATTCCTTGAATCTGTTAAAAAGATTTCAGTTTTCTCTGAAATTCTGGCCTTAAAATATTTTATTCCATTCACTCGCCCCTAAAGTGCTGTATTTGTATATTGCTTTAAATATTAGCTTTAGTTTGTCTGTAACAGACACTGATTGCTGAAGGCCTACTACTTTATTTCTTTCTCTTTCTTTTTGCCATCTTGGGGAAGAAAAACTTTTCTTTTAAAAATTTTTTTTTTGTATCTCTGCCTTTTAAAATTTCACGGTACTTGAAAAAATTTTTCCTTAACAGTGGAACTAAATGGTATAAATAACTTGAGGACGGGAAGCTGTCTTTGAAATAGGACAGGTACAGTATTTTTCTCAGTGAAAAGCTCTATGTAAAAATTTTTCATTCATTGTGACTTTAAATCTTATTTTACTGTGAGGCTTGAATTTAATTTCTCGTACTGCAGGCTGCTTGTGTTCAAGTGATAGAAGTGCACATGGGAATAAAATTACATTTGAAAATGTAAATCAACTCATTAAATGCACTGTTCACCATATGGTGGATTTCAGTCCTCTGCAATCACAGCCTGATACTCACAACAGTTCTTGCACTTGATTAAACTGCAGGAGTTAAAACTGCATGAATCAGGACTGTTGTCAAGCTCAAAAACAGTGGTATGAAAAGGCACTGGGAATATCTGCAGCTCCACTGATAAAGTAAATAATAGTTTGTGTATTTACAAGGATGGACATTATCAAAGAATCATAGAATGGTTTGGGTTGGAAGGGACCTTAAAGACCATCCAGTTCCAACCCCCCTGCATGGGCAGGGACACCTCCCACTAGACCAGGTTGCTCAGAGCCCCATCCAACCTGGCCCTGAACACTTCCGGAGAGGAAGCAGCCACAACTTTCTTGAGCAACCTGTGCCAGTGTCTCACCACCCTCACAGGAAACGATTTTTTCTTAGTCTCTCACCTAAATCTCCCCTCTTCAAGTTATAAACCATTTCCTCATAACCTCTCACTACACACCTGTGTGTGAATGCAAATAGACCTAAAACCTTGCCCTAGTATAAAGGATTCATGTAGGAAGAAGACAATGCAAAATGTGGAATCTCTTTTGATCAGTCAGCATCAAAAACCTTGATGCAAGAGGAAGCAATGTAAATAACTGCTGGATGTAGGTGTGAGCCTTTTGAATAGCTGCATCTGAACTTCTAAAAAAACCTACACAAGTGGGAAGGTAAATACTAATAAGCAAGATCAGATGAGGACTGTTTAAAATTGCATTATCCTTCATTTTTTTCTGAAGGAGCCTTTTGGTTTGGAGAGGTTTTGCAGGGAGGGATTTGCATTTCATATCTACAGTGATGCAGAAGTTTGTCATAGGTGCAGACTTACCCTTGGAATACAATATTTGCACATCCTTTGTTTTGAGGGTTTATCAGTCTTCAAAAAAAGAATTGTTACTGTGAAAAGTGATGGCTGCAGTTGCAGACTTCTGAAGGGACAGAAGACTGAGAAGAGCTCTTGTGGTCTGTCTTGAAGGAGAAATCAAGAAAGGAAATTACTCAATAGGCTCCTTGAGGAATTATTATTTCCAAATTAAATTAATTATTAAATTAAATTAATAAATTATTTCCAAATTCTTAAAAATCAGAGTTTGCTGAGGTGACACTTTGGGCACTTTATAAAAATGACATTTTGAGGGGGGCAAAATTTGTTACTAGCTTTCCTTTGGAAGATAATTTCAGCTAAAAGGGTTTTAATTTGTGGGAGAACTTGTGTGATTGCCAGATGAGCTCATAGCTCTGTTCTCTCTTCAGTGTTTAAAGGCTTGCTGCAGAAAGCCTTAGTTTTTTGAAATGTATGTGGTTTTGAAGTACTGCTTTATTTTGTTCTGTATGGAAATCTTACTACTTTTGTGAAAACTGTGGGAACATTCTGTAGTATTTTCATTATTGTTTGCGCTTCCCTTTCTATGATTTCTATGAGAAGTTTAAGAGGAAAACATCTGCTAATATTTATCCTGTCCAGAAGGGGAAGTTTGCTTATAGTTGTCCACACCGCTCAGTGCTGAAACTAAAAATTCCTGACATGGTTAAGAACATAGATATTGTAAAAGACACAAAAAATCAAGGTTTTAGTGCAGTGGACTGAAGAGAGGAGTGGTCTAACCCTTTGACTCAGTCTGGTAGTTTGTATAATTGCTCTGCCAAGAGAGGGCGAGGAAACTTGTGCTTGAGCCAAAGTTAGAATTGCATACAAATGACCTTACAGCATCGAGAGCTGTTTGTGTGGGAGAAACGCAAATAGAAGCGACACTTAAAGTGAGCCTGCTGGCCGAATGGTGAAACTCTGGAGGGACACAGGAGAGGCAGGAAAGGAGGAGTGCTACGCGGATGAGGAAGAGGGAAAGGAGTTGAAAACCAGGTACAGCAGTGGCTGCTACAGAGCTGTAATCCCCTGATACTGTTTGTCCCTCTTACAATTTAGCTTTAACTGTGCTATGTATGTAGTGTGTGTGCAGAGGCACAGCTAGCCTTGCTTTAAATTACTTCAAGCAAAGGATGGAAACATGGCAAATGCTGCTTTCGTACTTCCATTACTCTGCAGTTTAGCTGAATGCTGTTTTTCAACTATTGCACTGCAAAACCCCGCCTGGCCTCTTTCTCAAATAGTGCTGAGCTGAGCCCCTGTTCTGTGCTCAGACGCAGGTTTTACTCTGGTGGGGCAGAGGGAAAGCCTGATGCTTTGCAGTGGGAAAGTAGGGCACCGACGTACTGTGCTTGAATGGGTCTGGTATCACTGTTTGCTGTGGCTGCTTTCTCCCTCACTGCCTTCAGGTTAAAGTTAGTCCTAGTAAATTGCCATGTGATTTGAAATGCAGCCATTGTAAGTTTGGGTTGGTTTTTATCTGACATAGCTAGTGTTTTTAAGGTTACACATGAAACAGCTTTGGACATCAGGTTTCTTAAACCTGGATATTACTGAACAAGTGTTGTGGTCGGAGCAGGCAAAGTGGAGCAAAGTGAATTACTTGAGGTTTTGCAGCCTTTTGGCTGCAAAGAAATTGCAGTTATTTGGGGTGATCACATTGTTCATAGAACAATTAATTTATCACTGATTTCTATTGGCAGTCCTGGGCCATACGAGGAAATGTATTAATATTTATATGCCGTGTGTATTAATCTTTAATATTCAATAGATACTTTGGTAACTTTAACTTAAGCATACTTACTGAAGGATATAATTAGTCGTGCCTTTCTAACTGGTAGTCTGGACTTCTTTCTGCTATTAAATGGAAATTCCTAATATATAAGGAGCTTAGACACAATTGCTTTCTTTGGAACACAAGATAACTCGTGCTGGGGCTGTCATCATTTTATTAAGCTCATTTTTCTGGATGTGGATTAAATTTGCTTTTGTTATCTGTATTTAAATTTGAAATCAGAAAAAGCAAAAAAGAAAAAGCAAAATGGTTAAAATTAGTGCATGAATTTTGGATGCTGTGAAGTATTTTCACAGGATATTTTTTAAGAATACTTTTTTAAGTCTTGATGGTGCTGAAATATTATTTATTTTTATTGTTACTCTATTTTCCACGTGCTCTTTATTACAAAACCCATGCAATCTCTGTGCCATAATAGTTTAAAGGGCCTTCCCATGGTTGGGAGCTTTTTAACTTTGGAACAATGCCCACAATAGCTATTCCTTCTCTGACTGACTGATTTGAAGGGAGCTGACATTTGATAATTGAAAGCTTTACATTTCAAAACTTTTGAAAAGTGCTTTGAGCTGGCACTACCTGCAGTACATATAAACATTAACACTGAAAAATCTCAGTGCTACAGCTGTTTTTAAACTGTTATAGGAAAGGGAAGGAAATTAGATAGCTTTGTGGAGTTGTTAGCATCTGTAACATGACTTTCAAATTACAGGAGTGTAATCGTAGTTGGACAGAATGAGTTCAAATGAGGTAGAAAGAATACCCTTCTTGTTAGCTCTTATTACTCTCCTCCTTCTCTGTCCCCACTAGTTCAGTTAGGATTACACTGCATCTGAGGGGCACTTAAATTCTAGTAGGAACCCTTGCCCATAGGGATTTGACTACAAGTTCAGAATTGTTCTTGAGTGAAATATATCTACTGTTTTTTTCTTGTTCATTTTTGTATGGTTTATTTTTTCATCTTGTAAATTCCTGTTTCATCACCTGGTAAGGAACATAAAGGTATAGTGAATACAAAGAGTTTGTGTTCTCTAAGTTCATGCTGCTTGCTTCTTTCCACTAAGTCCACTGCAGTGAGGTGCATATGTTCATCACAGAGTGGCTCAGAATTTTGTCCCTGCTTTATTTATCTCTAAAATATGGATGAATACCTGCCTTGTGCAGGTATTGAGCAATTTTTATTTCTTGTGGAGAAAGTTTTTTGAAGTAATGTGTTAAAATCAGAAATTTTCAGCATACTTGTATTTCTTCTCAAGCATTTTATTTCTTCCTTTGTTGTGTATCCCAGATTTTGCTGCTTAATGTACTGCTATTGGATGGACTGCACTGGAAATCAGTTTTGTTACTTACAGGTGAACTGTGTCCCAAAACACGGTGTTTACACACATACTAAGAAGAGAAGTTGGAGGCAAAGGAAATTTGTGAAAGGTGCTGATAGAAACTGCTACTGTAGCTGGGAGGTCTTGTTGAGTGAGCTGTCTGATTCTAAATGTGTGAAGGGAGCTCAGGTTTTTACAGCAAAGTCTGTAGTGTAACTTACAGTCTTTGCAAACTATCCAGAAAACAGAATGACCTATTAATACGTCTTTAAATGCAACTAAAAGTATTTGGACTAATTTATAATACATTTACTAACCTTCCTAATTAGGCATTAGTCTGAGGTAACTAATTTCATATGAAATTAAAGACTGGTGTGGATATGTGGCCATCTAGAGCAGTACAACTTGCCTTTAAATCCTGATTAGTCATTGTGGGGCTGTACAGGAATTACTGGGAAAACCTGAAGATTAGAAGTGCTAGGAATGTAATTCACCTTGTGGTTTCCATGTGGTTAGATTTTGAAATATCCAAATTGTGTCCTCATCAACTGTGAAACTTTTCCCTTTGATCCCACCTTATTGTGAAAATCCTTTTTCTCTAAAAGAGATAAAATGTGCCCCCTGATGCCATTTGACTTCACACATACAGGGTTTTATTAGAGAGCTGAAGTGGAAAATTGATAGACTTTCAATACCAGAGATACAGAAGTTATAGCTGCCTAATTCAGCTCCAAAAATCATGTGAACTTTAAGCCACTCGAGAGCTTAATTTAGTGGAAGACTGGCTGAGAGGCTTAATATAGATAGCTCAGATATCATGTGGGAACTCTAATTTAGACATGTATTGATATAAGAGACCTTGAGCTTATTTTTATTTGCTTCTAGCCAGATTGTTTGTTTGCTTGCCTCTCTTAACTCCACATTTTATTCTCAAGAAATGAAGTAAATTGGCAACTGTTACTCCTCAGCTACACCTAATTGTACCATGGAGAGTGCAGGAAAATTGGCCTTCTGGTACTGGCACTGTTCTGGTTTAGCCAATTCTCAGTAGAGTCTTGAGTAGACTTGTTTGGTACTGCTTCTGGTAACTTCTTCTGGGAACATGAAATGAGTAGTGGCTCTGTTCAGGATTTACTCAGCTTCTTGAGAGGCCTTGATGACTTTTGAGCCTGGCTTTTCCTATTTTTCCCGTAAGTGAAATTCCTGAAGTGGTGAGGGAGGTGAAATGGGTAGGGAAAATGCTTGTCTCTCAAATTTTAAAGGAAAGAGACATCACCTCTCAGTGCCCCTCTTCAAATGTAAAACAAAACAAAACCAAACTGGAATATAAGTGTTTATCTTGAAGTGGCAGAGCCTTTATATCAGACATTCTTTGCTCTTCTCTGCCTCTTCAAGGAAGATTCAAGTTCACTGGAATTTCTGTACTTTTTTCCAGTTATGTTTATTCACTAGTTTACTTCTCTGTTACCCAATACTGTAACTACAGATTATAGCACAGTAATTTCTAACTCTGCTCAGAAAACATGTTTCTGGTATGCTCATTAACATAACATCAGTAGGAAGGTCATAGTATAACTGATGTGACTTGCCCTCTGATGAAAGTGTCATGGGAAAAACAAATGGACAAATGGATTCCCTGTATGTTTACAGTAGCCATGGAAAGTTCTGCTTTGCTAAAATCTACATTAAACTTCTGAAAAAAAACCCACCCACACTCTAAATATTTCCTTTTAAAATATGGTTGCTTTCAAATATCACTTCAGCTCTGCACAAGAATTTATTTGGTGTAGAATCAAACTCGTGGTCTGGAAGCAGCTGAGGATTTTAACGGTACAAGAAGAAATGCTTCTGAAGCATGTGTTTAAAGTCTGGAGTATGTGTTGTTACTACACTTTGAGACTTAAAATTACAGGTCTTAGTGTAATCACATGTAACTGGATTTATGTATCTGTAACTTCATAACCAGAGATTTGGTTTGGGAGGTATCATTACGAAAGCTACTGTTGTCCTCCATGCAAAAAATAAAAATACTTCAACATCCTTATAAAAGCAGAGATGCAGAGTAACTTGGACCTTCATGATTAAAAAATCCCCCCCATAGGATAAGGAAATTTAATTTCTATGAACCATATAGAATAAGGATGGGAAGAATAGTCAGACCAAGTCTCTTTGTGATGTGTTGCAGAATTTTTCCTGTAATGACACAAGAACTCTGTTCTCTTCACTTTGAGTAAGTAACAATACTGTCCTCTGTAGCAGTGAGTGGTGACAGTTGCAGAAGCTTGTGGTCTATACAGGGAGGACAGTTTCAAAAGTCTTGTTAAATTCTTCTATGTTGTTCTGAGATGACAAATTCCTTTTTAGTTAAAAAATCTCAAATACAGATGCTGTGAGGCCAGATGATTTTTTAAGAGGTCCTTAAAATTTTTTGATGGAACTTAAGGATAAATATACAGTGCTGGAAGCCATTTTATGCATTGTCTGAAGATGACCTACTTCTTGTTAGGTCTCCGTTACATTTGCACTTAACATAATATAAAAACAATGGGGATCCACTGTTTAGCATAAACCCACATTTTTGACGGAGAGGGAAACACTTAAATTTTTGTCTTTATTGAACAATATTGCATTGCTTTGCTACTGACAAACAACCATCTCAAGTTTTTAAGTGGAGCATCTCTGTAAAGAACAGCCTCAATCTCTGTGATTCATATGTATTAGAAGTAGGTTTTGTTTCAGCTACCTCTGAAAATGCAAACCAGGTGTTTTTATGTACAACTCTTTTGAACATTGGACCAATCCCTTATTCCTTTAAATTCTTAGTGTTAAAGTAGAGAACTCAGTTCTAGAGAAAGAAAGAAAGAATCAAGTGGGTATTTTTTTGTATGAATGCACTCCTTCATTTCATGAAGTGCTATCAAAGTTATTCTTCCTTCTCAAGGTTTCATGGAAATTTGCCTCTCATACCTTTTGAGACTGTATCTGACCTTTATTTCTGTAGCTCCAAACTTTGGACAGTGGGTGATCTCGTGCATTTTTCTTGTGATGATCATAGCACAGAGTGAAGCAAGAGAACTTAAAATATAGGTATCTGTACAAAAGTGATGTGGCCAAGCCTTTTAATCCCTCTGTCTAATTTTTCTCACTGTAAAACGGTAATAAATGTTGGAGCATTGAGAGTGCTCCATTTGACTACAAAATGTCACATACATCATTACATGTTATAAAGATCTTCAGAGAAACAATTATGGAAGATTGCTGAATTGTAAACTAATACCTATTTTAGTGTATTTCAGATTATCACTGTGTTTCTAGCATGCTCAGTTTCTACATTCAGCATTGCTTATAATGCAGAACCAAAAGAAGACATTTTCAGTAGAATTTTTTGAGATTGCCTGTAAGTTATGTGTCACTTGTGGAAAAAATACACGTTCTGTCTTGTGATGGGCATTCAGTAAAGGCTTCCCTAACTCAACAAACCATTCTTTAGTCTGCCTCTGTAGTCTCTCATGTCAACACAGTGAGCTATAGGGCTGTTGCTAGGTCTGCAGAAATGTTTTCCGCTGATAATGTACATGTCCTGTAGTTGGGAAGTTATTTTTAGTGGTCTGGTTTGACTCTTGGAGTCACTGAGGGACAGAGTCCTGGCGGAGACCTTTAAAAGGGAGCTGGCAATGGTCTGGAATGGGAAGGGGGGAAAAAGGTACTTTTCATTCCCAGCTGCTTTATCTATTTTTGACTATATTTCTTGGTAACTTGCAAAGATAAAGCACATTTCTTCAGGTTTGTTAGCTTGCATTTGGCTAGGAATAATGTCTGTGATATTGAGGGAAAATTGGTAGAATTGCATGGGGGGAAACCTCCTTTTTCACTGTCACTATTTTCAAAGGCTGTCTGGATCTCAACAAGCTGACACCTAAATAGACTGAATCTGAGAAGTGCTACTTTTCACTGTGTGTTAGTGGAGAAAGGCTTAGACCGGAGGCAGTTTGGGTGAAGTGGGAGTCATATCGATTTGTAGACTGCATTTGCCTATATGCAAGACTTTTTTTCCTGATAGCACAGTAATCAGGGAAGGGTGATGGAAACAACATTGCCACTGAAAAGAAAAATTGTAAAAACTGTGGAACCTTTATTTTGACCATAGTACTCTGTTACAGGCAGCTTTTTATTATTTAAAACTTGATACTTAAACTCCTGTGAGCTTCAATTTGATAAATTCCATTTACAGAATTATTACTCAAAAAGGCAGCTGAGGTAGAAAAATAGCATAAAACAGAAGAGGGGATGTTTACATTTTTATGTGCTGAATTATGAACTCATGGCAGGAAAGCTGCTCCTTTTTTTTTGGTGACAGAATAGCTGGTGAGACTCCCCTAAATATATTGCTGTGTTTTCTGCCTTACTCCTTTCCAACTTCTGATTTTTAATTTGTGTTTTGTTTGAGTGCTGAAGTCAATGGTCATTCCCAGTGTTTCATTATCCATGTGCATGCCTGAGTGAATGTGTTTATCTTTGCTTCTATGTTTACCTTTGCAAATAAAATCTACAGGTAGAGAATTTAAAACTGAATTCAGAGCTGTTTGAGAAATCTCTAAATTACATACCTGGGAACGCTGCCACATAGCAGAAACCTTTCAGTGTTACGTATTTCATTGCTATGGGGACACCAAAGATAAAGTAAGGTAGACTGTGTCAGTAGTTTCAGTGTTCCATAAAATAACATTCCATGCAATCAAAGATTTGTAGGCATGCTGAAGCCATCTCTGTGTTTTGTTTTTGTTTGTTTGTTTGGTTTGGTTTGGTTTTTTTGTATATTCCACCACACTACCTCTGCATACTGCTATGCCTGATACAGAAAAAAACCCTTTTTTCCCTATTCTCTCATAACTTTAAAAATAATATTCTTTCTTTGGCCAGTCAGAATGAGTTCATACTCAATGTCATCTTTCTTCATTTTGACTGTTGACCACTGGTACTGCTGAAACTGCTGTATGTGGCTGACTCTTGTGCTCTCTGCCTGAGTTGGTTGTTTGTAGGAAAATTTTGCACTCCAGCTTTGCTGGGTTGGATATTTTCTGCCCACTATCATGCATGGCATGTAGAACAAGTCATATTCTGTATAATTTGCAAACTTTCTGAGTTAAAGTTCAGTTTCATTTTTAATGGTTAAAACCTGGTGCCTGTGGTAGCATTCCTTGTCTTGCAGCAAGAGGAACTGACAGTGAATGCAAACTCTAATGCAGTAGTTACAATTAAATGTTTGGTTATAAAACTGATGGCATACATATCTCTATTGCTGAGCCTGGTGGCTATCCTAGGAAACATAAAAATGATGTGAGCAGTGAACCCCCCCTTAGCTGCCCTTTACTTTGCACTGTGAGTGACCAGGCAGCACTGTGCAGCTGTACTGTCTGGGTGTATGTGTAGAGCAGCAATGGAGCATGTTCTCAAGTTCTCTTCCTGTCTCCAGCTGTAGGAATATACCCAATGTATATATTGTGTATATACATATACCCAATCTATATATACTGTGCACTAATACGCATCTACATGACCTTAACCAGAATTGTAAAAAAAAAAAAAAAAAAAAAAAAAAAAAATTTAAAACTTCCAAGAACGGAGCATGTTTCTTCAGTGATGCATGACAGCAAAACCAAGCTTCATCTTATAAGAATGAACTTGTGCAAGGTGAAGAGGAAAAAAATCTGTCGGAACATGGAAACGTGCAGCTGCAGGTGAACACCATGCCAGTAAATTATATATACACTCAATATAAGTATAGCTTAGAAATGTCTTCCTTCACACTGTTTTTCCATTGCCTAAATTTGGCAGAGGAAAAGTCCTATCAGCCACAGAACCACAGTTAGCATTTGTTTTCTGCAACTCATGCACATACTCTATCACAAAGAAAGTTATCACTTCCAATACTCATATAAACACTACTAGCAAGAAAATAGTCATCTTTGTGCTAGCTCCATATTTGGGTTCTTAATGGTTTCCTAATTGCCCTTTAGATGGCTATCTCTGTATAGAGGTCTGAAAGCTATGTAAAGATTGAGAAGGAATGGAAACCTGTGAAATTACAATGTTATGCAGAACTTTGAAGGCAAGCACACTTTTGGCATGTAGGATTCTCTGGGAGACTGACTGTACAGCTGTGTACTGTTTTTGGGTTTTTTTTAATGCAATTTCATGGTATGTTCTGGGAAAACAGGTCTCTTTTAGGGCTCTTCTGGCATACTGTGCAACTAGTTTTAGCCTATAAAGCTGTGGATCCAAGTCAAGTTGCTGACCTTTTCTTCCTGCTCATTAGTAAACCTTCATCTTTCTACTGAAGCCATTGTAGGTAGAGTGAGAGTGAGGAAGAGAGCATTTCAGCACTGGCTTGTCCCATAAAAAGTGTCAGTGTGCATTACTCAAATTGTACAATGATCATTTGGAATATGGGCAGGGGCTGACCTGCCAGCTGGTCTGGATTTGGGTGACTGTAGAGTCTGGACTGAACAGCAGGTTTGGAGCAAGGGCACAAGTGGTGAAACTTCAGACTTGTGGGGATCTGTTAAAAGAAAGAGCCTTAGAAAGGCTCTGGTGCACCTTGTCACTACCAAGACATTCATACCAGAGAGGCTGTGCTGAAATTAATACTGCTTAAAAGCTGGCTGCCTTTTTCAACTACAGGACATAGTCTTACTTTGGCCTTGTCTGTTGGTGGTGATGGTGGAAATTTGCAAGGGAATTATTGCTAGGCCTGAGTCACAGGAAACTTACTGTGCTTCCTGTTCTGGCCATAGAGGTTCCAGCCTAATGATGGGTATTTTGATGATGAGTTCTTGTTTAATAATATAAATGAGATATGTGCACACTGTTTTTTTTTCCTTTTATGTTTCCATGGTGAGGGATGAGTGTGTGAAAATTGAGCATTGCTGCTGTGGGCCATAGGACCTTACAGAGATGTAAGAGTACTTGGAGGAAGAATGCAATATTATAAAGTGACAGTTTTGAAGTAATGGAATATTTTACTGAGGAGAATGGAAAATTGTTCTTAGTAGAAATTGGAAGTTAGGTTTTTGCTGAACCCTGCAGTTGGTACAGATGAATAAACAGCATGTTTCTGAAAAGTGAGTGTGGGTCCAGAGCAGCAAAGGAATTAATGTGCACCCACGTCTGCTCTGCAGTAGGAGTAACCTGTTATTTATATGGGGCGAGTGATGGCATAGAGATCTCTGCTGCTATTTTACATACTTTTCAAATGTTATTTGCTTCTATTTACATACTTTTCAAATGTTATTTCAGCATTTCATGCTTTAAATTCTGTTGGACCTCAAATCCTTAGGCAGATAGACTGTAATTTGTCACCTTTTTTCTGCTTAAAGCATGACTAAACTTAATTCAAAAGCTTTTCTACATGAACATGGAGTTAAATAGGTTGATTTCATTTCAGGGAAGTCAGTGTCTATCTGGAATATGGAACTATTTTTTTCTAAAAATTCTCTCTTTTAATGATGTGATATGCAGCCCTTTTCAGGCAAGGCCATTTTTCCCTGTCTGCCACACTAAGTTGCAAGGAAGTGCTGTCCCTAACTGTCCAGACCTTCTTTAATAGCAAAGAGAGTTTCATATTCTCTCTTGACAGCAAAAGTGATGTGATAAAGCTTTGATTTGTGATGCTAGAACATGCTGGACTGAGAACCTAAAATTAGTGAGGTCTAAATAATGAAACAGAGGTTGTGCTGTCTCAGCTGTCAAATCTTGCCTTCTTTTTACTTTTTTCTTTTTTTTTTTTTTTTTTTTTTTTTTTTTTTTTTTTTTTTTTTTTTTAGCTCAAGTAAGAGCTTGTGTGTCAAATAAGCAATCTACACAGGGAATTTACAGAGTAGAAAAGAGATCTGTGCCTTTCAGGAAATCCTTTGTTTATATTCAGGATTGTACTTGTAGGCCTTCCTCTCCATCTTGCTTGTTGATCTAGAAATCTGAATCTTCCACAGCTCCCATGACAGAAACAAACAAATGTGTGCATCTTTAAAATAGTCACTTTGTTTGGTTATAATAATAATTTGCTATGCTGTCAAAGTGTCATCTTTTAATGTAAGTGTGACTACTGAAAGTCCAGAAAGTGTTCTGGTCTTAAACCTGAGTAAATATTATCATTATTTTATTGAAACTGAGTAAATATTATCATTATTTTATTGAAACTGAGTAAATATTATCATTATTTTATTGAAACTGAGTATTGGAAGTGATAACTTTCTTTGTGATAGAGTATGTGCATGAGTTGCAGAAAATGAGTTATAATTGTGGTTCTGTGGCTGATAGGACTTTTCCTCTGCCAAATTTAGGTAATGGAAAAACAGTGTGAAGGAAGACATTTCTAAGCTATACTTGTATTGAGAGAGGCTTTCTTTTAAACTGGGGGTGGGTAGCATTGATGATGTTTTAATTTTTTTCGGTTGAATGAAGAAATGCTTCAAATTCTTTTTTTTCCAACCTTGTAAACTGACACAGTGTTCTGTGTACTTTCACCTTTACCATGTGTCTGTAATGTTTTAGGGAATTTGGTTCCTCACTGCCTGAGCAAGGGTTACTTTTGATAGCGTAGTGTATAATTTGGCTCTCAGAGAAATTTCAGCCTACCAGTTAAGTTGTGTAGAGTACACACAGGAAAAAATCCTTGACATACAGGACTAAGGTTTGTCAAGGAACTGTTTCCCCTCAGTGAAAGCTGTCTCAGTTGCTTGCCAGAGGCTGTTGGTATACAGAATTCTTTCTGACTAGATACTAAGATTTGAGTAAGTCATAAAGCATGCTGATAAGTGGGAAACTGCATTAACTGGTAAGCAGGACAGCTTGACTTGTCCTCTTACAGTGGTTTTAGGTCTTCATCATCAGAGATTTACAATAGAGCAGGAGCTGGCAAGGGTCAGTTAGGTCAAGTTCTTTCTTACTGCCTGTGCCAGGAATCTTTTAAGTAAAGTTCAGTGTCCACCTCTCTGTCCTGTGCATGTTGGACATTCATACAGGAATATATTTGAGGACAACTTCAAGAAGCACCAGGGTTATTGCAGTTATTTTCCAAACTGAATTTGCAAATTGTTTGGAACTGTTTGGTAAGTCCATTCAGTGCCTTCAGATTTTTTTTTTTTGTGGCCCTTTGTGGAGAGCCACAATGCTGGATTTCAGCTTTATTGTCTAATTTAATAAGGTGGTGTAGTCTGCAAATGAAGCAAAATCGTAGCATATATTACATTTAATTTGCATTTTTACTCATCAGCTTGTGCTCTTCTGTGGTACTTCCTTGTAAGGAGGAGGTTTGTTTCGTTTTGTTGTGTTTGTTTAAAGACTGTATCATGTTGCCCTCACCATTTTCATGTTAGTTTCCCCTGAATTTTTTAATAATTCTGTTTCAAAATTGTTGCTTGTGTGACTTTGACTTTAATGGCACTAAGCCAGGGATAATTGGCTCAGTCTCCTAAAATTCCACAGCCTGTTGTTAAGATAAACATTTCTAGGTTCCCAAGAACACAGACACATGTATATGGTAATATACTGGATACACAAAGCAACCTTTAAACAGCAAACTCTTATTTTCCTACTTCAATCTCAATGTTTACATACAAACTCCATGCGGAGAAAAATGACATGACAGAATAACTGTGCCTGTTTCTGCATTGTAGCATTTTTGGAAGGGCTCTGAGATTTCTCTCTTTTGTAGCAGCCACTAAGTTCTTATGGAAGCTGAAGGGAAGCAGTTCAGCATTGGAATGGTGTTGAGATGTGCCCTTGTTAGTCAGCAGCTCCTGTCTCGGTTGCTGGGAAGTCCTTGTGACCAAGGCTTTGGTATAAGGCCCAGAATT